>NC_066583.1:386128064-386839314 GCF_024323335.1 Lathyrus oleraceus
GCTGAAACCATTGCTTTTTGCACACTTGAAATCCACTTTACAAATTTGGTATTGATGATGCATGGGTGCATGGGCGCGCATAGACCCATAAAATCATTGCCCTAAGTCCACAAATGAGTGTGAGATAGTCTGAATTCAACTTGGGTTGCAAGGCAAGTGTACATGAAGATTTGAAGTTTGATCCTTTCCAAGTGATGACACCATGTTCATGCCATGTGCAGCCTATGCATTCCTTATCCAAAATGGATGAATTTGAGCTCTTTGGAAAGGTTAGATTAAGAGGAATAACTTTCATGTTCAACACTTTTCCATTTGGAGATTGTATCATGAAGAAATTTGAGGTAGAAGTTTGGAAATTTTTGACATATCAAATTTTTTCTAAGTGTCAAGCCACATGTCTCAATGTTCCACCTTGCTTAACTTTTTATATGAGCTTCAAATGAGAAACGTGTCTTCAGCAAAGTTGTATCTCTTTCAAATACCTTTAAAATGGTCACCAATTTCATGTCATTTGGATTTGAAATGATAGAGTTATGCATTTTTGAAGTTTGGAAAAAGCACTTGATCAATGGTATAGGTCAAAAGTGACCTATAATGTAACCTCATATCACATGCTCAAAAACGTTGAATTAGCTCCCACTACAAACATAAAAGTTGAATTAGACAGATTGAATTTGATTGTGAAACATAGAAACCTTTCATCTCATAAAAATTGAGCAAGTTATGGCCTTGGGAAGTTGACTTTCAAATTAGGGTTTAGACAAAATGACTTATAATGCTTCAACATAGAAAATGATTTTCCATGAAAAACTAGCTCTAGGTATCAACATGAAAGTTGTTTGTAATTTCATTTAGAGTAAGTTTTCTCTTGGAATAATTTTCATATGGTGAAAATTGTAGGAGATAGGGTCTAGGGAGACCCAGTTTTGATCCGATGAATTCATCTGGCCAACCACCGTCAACCAACTTGCTAACTTCCAATTCTCTTGACTTTCTTGGTTCATGGTAGATCATATATGCATAAGATGATGAATTTTGAAGTTTCCCTTGAGAAATTTGATCAATTGGTGAGATATCTTGTTGGAGAAGTTACTCAAGATACCCAGTCAAACTAGGGTTTCCAAGGCAAATCACCCTCAAACTCTTGAAGAAAACTTGATCAATATAACATGTAGAGAATATTGGGACTCATATATGATGCTCATAACCATTCTTGGATCAATTATTGGTTGTGCTGTTTGTTCATGAGGGTCTCAAACCCTAGATGTGAACTTGATGAATCAATGGGGATCATGCCTTTCCTACAAAAGAGTTAGGCAAATACAAAGACATATTTTGGGTATTTTGGTTAGTGAAATGATAAAATAGAAGTATGATACAATCACAAAGTATTTGGTGATCTCTCCTAAAACAAACCCAATGAAAAAGGGGGAAGGAGGATGCCAAGATATGATCCCATGCTAATGCCTATGATGAAGTTACATGAGGGATCTTAGGGTCAAAATTGGGGTCTTACAGCTGCCCCTATTTATGGACATTCTAACTGAGGAGGTGAATGTTAAAATCTTCGGCTCGACTCAGTAGAATGGGCTTAAATAACAACATAGAGAAACAAAATTTGGCCCCTAAGATACCTCATGATGCATATGACATGAATGCAAAAGTTAATGCTCTGTGGGGAAATATTGCCACAAAGGAAAAGACATCAGAGAGACCGAAAATCCGCAGGAGCACAATGTATTCCGTAAGGAAAACTCACTGGGGAGACAGAGACTCTGGGGGGGGGGGGTAAAAGGGGTTATGCGTAGGCCAGGCTACGACTTAAAATTGCCGGGGGACTCGAGGACATCCATATAAAATGGAAAGACGTGGAAAAACAACATCTGCAGGGAATACGAGTAGATCAGAATAACACTGAAGTACTTGAATCATGCAGGGGAAAAACGATTTCACTAAGGAAATGCACACTCAACTCAACTGGGGAAGATAAACTTCAACACAGGAGGAGCAGAAATCTATTATCCACTACCTGTTACCAGGTAAGGAGATAATAAAGATCTGACAGAGAGAACATCCGTCATCGGTTAGGATGAACATATCAAGGATGACTCGCTGAGGATTCCAGGAGAGGAAATTCATTACCAGTTACTGGGTAAGAATAACCTTGCTAGGGAAACTGCAGAAAAGATAGGACTTACAACTACCAGTTACTGGGCAGAAGACCAAGGGTGAGAGTATCCGTCATCGGTTATGATGAACATATCAAGGATAAACTCGACAGGGAAGAAAATCCTTCACCGGTTAAGATGAACATATCAAGGATAGACTTACCTGGAAATGCCAAGGAGGATACCCGTTTGATGCGTGCTTTTCGCAAGTATATGAACGCGTCAGAGTAATATAAAAGATTATCGAATCCACAGAGACCAAGTGTCAATCTATAGTTATCTGTTGTTATGGTGTTTATCAAAGGCAGTCAAAATAGGTGTTTTTGTAGTGTGCAATGAAAAGTAAAGTATTGAAATAGAATATAATTAATAAAGACAGGGTCGAATGTAATTCACGTAATCAATTAATAATCCAAGTACTTGCTAATAGAATTACTTATGGGCAATGTTTCCTACTTTGAAAAGAACTAATTTAACAGGAACTGTCACTTTCGCATATTCAGAACCGAGTTGTACTCCCTAATCAAACCCTCTTATTGTCACTTATAAAAAGGCGCGCATTGCGTTAGAGTAGTAAACCTATTTTTAAGAAATATAGTATCTTGACTAAGTTGAAAAGTATTATAACCTGGACTTCTTAACCAAAAGAGGTTCTTACGAACCAGACTCTAAACTTATAAACGCGTCCGAAAATAGTTTTAAAATCTCTTTTCTTCTTAATGTTAAAAACTCCTAATGAACTAAACAAAGCGCTTTCGCTGTTTTTGAAATAGTTAAAAACAATTAAGTTTATAAAGACGTTGGATGGCTTTCGATCTTACCCAACGGAATTGAAGTGCGGAAAAACTTAATTTGAAAGTTAAAATAGCCCTTAAGTGTTTCTACGAACAATTGTACGGATTACTGGTTTAATTACAATCCTTACATTCTAGCCTTATAAATTTAGCTAGACATGGTAAAGTAAAAGTGCATTAAAATAAATAAAAGTAGTGCGAGTGCGGAAAGTAAATAGTTTAAAGCGAGTGCGAGGAAATAAATAAAAGTAAAAGCGAGTGCGTGAAATAAATAAAGTAAAAGCGAGTGTGGGAAATAAATAAAGTAAAACCGAGTGCGGGAAATAAATAAAGTAAAAGCGAGTGCGGGAAATAAATAAAGTAAAGGCGAGTGCGGGAAATAAATAAAGTAAAAGCGAGTGCGAGAAATAAATAAAGTAAAGGCGAATAATAAAAACCTGCTCCAATCGGAGGGCTGAGTAAATTGCAATGCGGAAAAGAAAATGGCGGCAGGATTAACTTCTTTCCAAAGTGCTCCAAACTCGATTACAGACTCTATCACAGACTTGATTACACAATTGTGGTAACACTCCAATGCGAAGCGATTACCACTATAAAATACTGAATATATGCCTAAGTGAAACAAAGTTGCTTCTGAGTTTGCCTCTGTTCTAAGTTTGGATCTTCATCTGCTCTAAGTTTGGATGTTTGTAAAACTGAATTCGCGTTTCTATTTATAGGCAAGTAAAAAGATGGAAATGACTTGGATGCCCTTCACTTGAAAATAGGAGGGAACCGTTTTTCCTCTTGTGGCGCTCGCCACAAGGCCATGGCGCCCGCCACAAGCACAATATGGGGCGCCTTAGTGGAAGTAGTGGGAAAACGTGGGAGTTGATAGAAGTTGAATTTGACACGTCATGGCTTGGTCTGTGGCACCCGCCATTGGGTAGGCCATAAGAGCAAAAAGCTGAATTTTAGGGTTTTTTGGCTCTTTTTCGCTCCTTTTCTCGATCGGGGCTCCGATTAAAGTAAAAACCTGAAAACAAAGAAAAATATAACAATAACACAACAAAATGATAATAAAACAACTAGAATGCATGTGAAATCGGAGTCGAAAATACATAAATTTTAGTGTGATCACCGTCGTCGGTTAGGATGAACATATCAAGGATATACCATATGAATAAAAAGGGTAGGAATTACATCTATCGAAAGTTGGATAGAAAACCGTCGGAGAGAAAATCCATCACCGGTTAGGATGAACATATTAAGGATAGACTCTGAATAGGGGAAAAGTAGGATTTACAACTACCGGTTACTGGGTAGAAAACCAATCAAAGAGAAGACCCGTCATCGGTTAGGAAGAACATATCAAGGATCGACTCTGATGAGGAGCAAAAAATAAGGATTATATCTATCAGTTACTGGATAGAATACCATATAAGAGAAAATCCGTCACCGGTTAGGATGAACATATCAAGGATAGACTCCGCATAGGGGAAAAGTAGGATTTACAAATATCGGTTACTGGGTAGAAAACCACAAGGAGAAGAAAACCTGTCATCGGTTAAGATAAACATATCAAAGATTAACTCTTTAGGGAACAAAATAGGGATTACAACCACCTTTTTACTGGGTAGAATACCAAAAGAATGAGAATACTCGTCACCGGTTAAAGTGAACATATCAAGGATAGACTCAGGTAGGGGAAAGAAAGATATCCGTCACCGGTTAGGATGAACATATCAAGGATATACTTCTTGGGGAATAGATCCACTAGGGACTCTACTGAGGAGAAAAAAAGGGTACTTTTGTCGGGTAGTGGGCAAGAAGTAACAAACTGCAAACTAAGAAGAATATTACCAGTTACTGGGTAATAAACTCTCAGGGGATCAAAGCATCTATCTAGGTAAGAGTGTAACACCTCAAAATTTGCCCTCCTCTTCTTGGGACTAGTTTAGCACATTGCATTTCATTTTAGGACATTAGGCATTTGCATAGTGCATATCATGTGAAAATAAGAAGATCATCCTCCAAGGTCTTTTCAGAGGATTGGAAGTTACATGATTCAAGCCTGAGGGTCTTATTGAATTGATGATCAACCATCTAAGGGGTTTGCACTTCAATTAGGGTTTCTTGATTCTTCAAGGAGGTTGAGAATTATCTTGGTTGCAAGGGTATATTACCATCATCATGGCTCTATCATCCTCAAGGGCTTCATTATTCATGCTCAGGTTCCTCTGGATTAGGGTTTTGACCTCTGGTCAACCCTAATCAGTGATATGCTTTCAACCAGGGTTTCTCAAGGAGATGAGGCATTATATTGAGATGAAGATCACATGAGTATGATATTGAGCTTGTATGAGCTAGGGTTTCATTTATGAGCCATTTCCTCAAGTGGTGGAGGCTCAAGCTGATCAGAGCATTTCTAGGTCATCTGTGGACCAGAAAGTCAACTGTAAAGTCAACTGAGGGCTATGAGGTGGGGAAATGAGTTTCAACATCTCAATCATGTTCAAATTAGGTTCGTTTGTCATTTCAAACATCTATCTTGAAGATTTTGAAGTCAGGGCAAAAGTTTCCAAAATTGGAAAGTGACCTGTAATTTGAAAGTTTCCAAAAATGGCAAGTTTTGGTCCACATTCAACTTGACTTTGCAACATCAAAGAAGATTCAAATGGATTTTTGGTGAACATGAAAGTTGAATATCTTTCTCTCCTCTTTTCAAAAAGTCCTATATCATGATCATCTGATAAATGGTTGAGAAGTTATGAACAGATGATTGCAAAGTATACACGGAATTTCAAAGTGGCATAACTTTTGATTCAAAACTCCAAATTGGTCCACTCTTTTTGCAAAATTCTTGTCTTGACCAATACTTTCTAAATCAACCATTGCATTGCATGGAAAATGCTCATGTGATCAAATGTCCATTCAAGTACATTTTGGAGGGAAAATGCATAATTCAAAATTGGTTGATGCTACAAACAAAATACCACTTCCATTGTGTTTATTAGATGATTTTAAGTGGATTTGGACCATTGCATGGCACTATTCACGTATGGTTTATGCATGTTACCTCACTTTTCATTTTTTGCAAAACACCTCTTATTTCATTAATTTTAATTAACCAAGCCTAATGTGGATTAGCAAAGTCATTAGCATACCATATAAATAGATAATCATAACAGAATTTGGCATAATCACAATTCTAGATCTAGAATTCATTTTTCCCTCCAAAACTCTCTCTCCTTGAAATTCAAATTTTCTTCACACAACCACAAGATTTCTTCATAGATCCTTCATCCTCATGGAATTTTGAGCAGGAATCATCCATAATTCGTGGCATTTGAGCTGGTTTTCAAGGAGATTGGATGCATGAACATGTTAATGGAAAGTTGAAATTAAGCAAGATCTAAGAGGATTCAACCATTCACTTTGGGTTAAAGCTTCAAGGCAAGATTATTGAAGCTGATTTGGATCATTTGGAAGCTTGAAAGACACGATTTGAAGCACTGCCATTCCAAGTAAGTGGAAATTCGACCAGCTTATTTCTCCAATTCATTGCCATGAATATGTAGAGCTTGCTTCACTGATCATTCTGATATGCTTAGATTTAATATTGGTTAAGTATTGATCAAGTTATGATGAATTAAAGTTTGAGTGTTGAAAATGTTTTTGATCGATCCAGAAAATACATGATGAATTAGGTTTAGATATTATGAGATTCGTGATGTACGTGAAGAGACGATTCCAACCATGTATATTTCATAGAATTCTGGAAAAGTTTGTGGCGGCGCTCCGCCTGGCTGGCCGGAGAAGACGGCTGTTTCAGCCGTCCGCCGCCGCCTGGTATTGGCTAGAGTTTCTTGGTAAAACGCCGCGTTTTGTCCTTGTGTGCGCCTTGAACATGAAGAATGTGCGTTCAATTCTCAGCATTTGCGTTTTTGATTTTTTTCAATTAAGCGCGCTAGCGACCTGATGCTCATGTGTTCGATACTCCGCGTTCGCTTCTCTTTGAATTTTCATTTGAGAGCGCTTGTAACCATCCACACCTGTGTTCGAAACCTAGCGCCTGGCTTTTCTGATTTCCAATTGATTTTCTTCACTTGAGCGCTTTGACCTGGCCAACGTGTGTTCGATACTTGCTGATGTGCTTTCTGAATTCTATTCACATTTTATTTTCCAATATCATTTTCCATTTATTTCATGTTATTTCCTTTTATTCATTCAAATTCCAAAAATCATAAAAAATAGAATACATGTGCAAATTGATTCTAGTTTTTTTTCACACATTTGTTTAATATCTAGTTTTGTTTCATATGATTTTCATGATTTTTTGAGTTCTGGATTTTTATTTGTTGATTTTTGATTGGACATAGTGTTATATTGACATGTTGTGATCAATTGCTTGTGAAATTCTCATGATTTGTCCAATTGACTTGAAATTTGACATGCTTGATCCTCTCTCACGATGTGATTTTTTGGCTTTGGTTTGGCATTTTTATCATTTACCATCACTGTTTTGGACACATGAACATTTGGTGTGACAATTTGTGTCACAATTTGGATGTAGCATTGGTGCATTTTCATTGGCTTATCATATGAACTCTTCTGGAATTAATTGTTTGCATGATGTATGTTCATAACATGTTGAATTCACATAAAAAATTTCATGATCATTGGATTCATTTCTGTTTTAATTTGGATTTTCTATCTTTGATGTCCAATTTTGATCACTTTGTTTGCCTTTGATTTATCTTGATCATTTGAGGGCTTTGCCTTATGATTTGAACTTGGTCCTTTTGAGGACTCTTTCTTGATTGATTAAATGTGCTTCATGTGAAATATTGACTTCTGTTTTGACTATTTGACTTGCCTTTGACCCTAGTCTTTGCACTAGTGGTTTGTACTCACCAATTGTGTTTGTGTTTCAGGTATTTAGCACTAATGATTGGTGTGGCCTCATCATTTGAGATGTCATTTGCTTTGATTACTAACTTTTTTTGTGTTGTAGGTCCATTGATGTGATGAACTCACTTGAGTTCTTACATTTGAGACTTGCATTGTGTATGATTGTTGGATGATTCCACTGTTGTCTGTTTGGTTTTCTAAATACAATATTAACTGTCTGGCTTTTTGTACAGGTACATTAGCCGCTTGCTAGCTAGCTTTTGCTCTTCTTTGGAGTGTGGTTGATACACCACTGAGGTTGTTTAGCCTTTTCACTCCATGTAGTCTGGAAGTCCTATCACTTTTTTGGCAGGCATTTGGCTGAAGTCCTCCTTAAGAGGCAATGACTGTGTTTGTTTATATTTGTGCTAAAGACCTCCAAGTGAGGCATGCTACTTGTTAAGTCCTCCTAAGTGAAGAGGCAATTGACAGATAGAAGGGACTAGTAGCCAGTCCCCTGTTATTTGTTGAGTCGTTCATTATGCTCGCACTACATGCTGATGCTCTTGAACCTAACCCAAGATCTTGTACAGTGTCAGTCAGGTGGAATAGGGTCCCTCTTTCTGGATCCCCATGCTTTCTTTGATTTGAGCTCACCCAGGCCAGGGTTAAGAGTATGAGGTCCAATCCTCATTTCCTTTCATCAGCTTCACCCTAACTCTCAATGTTAGTGGTTAAGAGCTTCAGCATACCCCTACAGTTTCGGCTTGTTTGTCGAGGTTGATATGACCCCTTGACTAAAGCCCAACCACTTGTCTGAGCCTCTTGTTTGTATATAGAGTGTGATGATTGCTTTTGGTATGTTTATTTGCTGTTTGAATTGACTTGCTTCCTGTGTGAGTTAGGTTCTGTTTAGATACCTCAACCTAGGGCTATTGTGGATTGCATGACAACTATTAGGCTCGAGTCAGTCTCCCTTTTAGTTTGTTATTCCCTTGGTCTCTGGTTAGGAGAGAGTTTCTCCCCTGTTAAGGGGAACTACGTCGCCCTGATTCTCATACCAGATGAGATACGTAGGCAGGAGATCGTGCGAGATCTCTCCGGGCAACCTTTTTCTTTTTTATGTGTGTTTGGTGTGGCAGCTATTAGGCTCGAGTTCCAGACTCCCTATTAGCTTGTCAGTCTGATACCCTTTTGCTTTGGTGTTCGTTGGTTAGCGTGTGCTTGTTTGGAGTCGGATGTAAGTCCAGGTTTGGCATTCTGTTTCCTTGTGTGTGTGTTCGGAGTCGGATGTAAGTCCATCTATTGGCATTCTGTTTCCTGGTTTGTTTTTGTGTTTGGAGTCGGATGTAAGTCCAGGTTTGGCATTCTGTTTCCTTGTTGAGTTTTTCTGTTGACGTCTCAACGTCTCTTTTCGGTGTTTTGTTTCGGCGTGCGTTAGCCGAACTACGAGTGTTCTGATTCTTACTCTGGATAGAGAAGATACGTAGGCATAAGATGCGATATCCTAGCAAGCATGTCCCCCATTTCCCCGAACTACATTGACTCTGATGTTTGTTTCTGACAAACTACGTAGGCCCAGGATGCGACATCCTGCGGAGTCTCCTTCCTCCATCTTCTTTCACCTGTGTTTTATTCCAGTGTGTGTGCATTCTTTGAGCAGTTTATTAGCAACCTTTTCCTATTCTTTTGAGCGTGGATCCCGTCGAGTACGGCGGACGTGAGGGGTGCTAATACCTTCCCCTTGCGTAACCGACTCCCGTACCTTGCAATCTCTGGTCGTAAGACCGTTCCTTTCCCATTTCTTAGGTTAGTCCAGCGCTTCCTTTCCGTCATAGGATGAATAACGTCGGTGGCGGCTCTGTAAACATGTTTTTTTCGCCGGTTGTTTTTCGCGTTGCGACAAAGAGCTAGAAAGAAAGGTCAATCAAGACTCAACCCAATGAGGACATAACTCAAGGGGAGTAATTCCATCCAGAAAATCAACTGGGGAGGAAACTGAAATAACAACCATCCACGAGGAAACAAACTCAGTGGGGAAAAGGAGAAAGGTTAAAGTCTTTTTGCTTAAGGGGATGCCACTCTACAATTGAAGGAGGACAAACACCAGATTTGGTATGGGGATAAAATACCGCCATAAGAATCTCAAACAAATCAAATATGAAGATGCAGGGTATGCAATTATGCAATTATATGATTGTATATGTATATGTATATATGATGATTATGCTGACAAAACGATCACAAAGGATACAAAGATGTCGCAAAGAATTTGAACCATCGGTACATCCTCAGTCAATCCACAAAATATGGAGACAGCTGCTGAAGAACGAAGAGATCAACATCCCAAAGGTTCAAACCTAGCTGGGGACGAGGAGATCTGCTGAGGATAGAACATCCAATCTGTGGGGAATTTTAGGTCAACACCATAAAAATGGGAGACAACCCTATAGAGAATAATCATGACAAAAGCTGCCCAGAAACCAGGAGGAAACTCTGTCTGGGAGCAAGTTGAATGGCGATTGGTGGGGAAACCAATGCGATCTACTGGGGAAGATCAACCACCTCTGAAGATCAACCCTGCTGAGGAAATACGAACTTCATTGTGGATGTACAAACTCCGCTGGGGAAGGCAGAAACTCTGTGGGGGAAAACAACACGCCGCAAGGTATCTGAATCAACCAACTCAGTTGGGGACGAGGAAAGGAATTCCACTGAGGATCAAACACTCCACCGAGGAACTGAATCAACACAAACATCTAAGGATACCTGAAGGATTAACTACTTGGGGAACCTCTGATGTTTCACACTTAAGGACTTGCTATCCATTGAAATGTTGTTGATATTCCTTTTACTTGCTTTGGAAAAAATTCTTGCTTTTATATATTTAAGAAAAAACTTGATTTTGATTTAAAAATTTAATTTCAAAATGATCATAATAAAATTTAAAACTATTGGCTGAAGTAAATAAGAGTAGAAACAATTTGGATAAAAGCTCAACTTTATTTAATAGAATGGTAGCCTGTAAATGACAAGACTCCATGGATTTTTACAAAGTTGAAAATGGTAATTTACATAGAAAAAGGGTTACATTGAATACAAATGATCCTTAATCCTTCTACCAACTCTTGATATCCACTGTGCTCTTGGCCACTGCTGGGGATGAACTGATGTCAACCCTTGTGCTCAAACAAGTCTTCAAAATCTGAAGATCAGCAGAATGCAGTTACTTGCCATAATCCCTAATTTTTGCATAAGTTTCCCCAAGGTGGGGTACTCAACTTATCAAGAAATTCTTTCTGTTTTATGTCTCTAATTTTTTCCCGGGTCTCCCTTTCGGGTTTTTAATCCACCGAGACACTCATTTTTGCCTAAGCCTCCCTTTCGGGTTTTCAACTTAGCGAGCTGTTCATTTATTTTTTAGGCGAAGTATTTCTTGACTGCATTTGTGTTCACAGGACGAGTGAACTCTTCACCATCCATTGTTGTAAGAATCAATGCGCCGCCTGAAAAGTCTCTCTTAACAACATATGGGCCTTCATAATTAGGAGTCCATTTTCCTTTGGAATCTGGCTTGAACGTCAAAATCTTCTTGAGCACAAGGTCACCTTCTCTAAACACTCGAGGTCTGACCTTCTTATCAAAAGATTTCTTCATCCTTTGCTGATACAACTGACCATGACACATGGCAGTCAATCTCTTCTCTTCAATCAAATTCAACTGATCAAACTGTTGGTGTAAGCCCTAGAGGGCAATGCTTTTGGTACTTGTATCGAATTATTTATTAATAATAAAAGGCTTCTTCTTTATTACGTTTGTATAATAAAGTCCCTAGAATAGCTAGTCCGTTTAATGTATCAAGTATGACTTGATCATGAGATCACATTAAACATAAGGACACTATTCTTAAAGTATCCGTAGTCGAGCTTTATTGTGAAGTGGGATAACACTAAAGCATTAAGACTATTATGTACATAGACTGATGATCACATCTCATGGATCATGGATAATGAGTTATCAAGTCTTAAACATAGGTATGAATATTAAGAGTAATATTTATACCGGATTGACCCGCTATGAGAATACTATATAGAAAGTTATGCAAAGTGTCATAAGTTATTCTCATGGTGATAATGGTGTATACCACTCTTCGACCTGAAACCACTATGGACCCTAGATGTAGAGTCGAGTGCTTTATTTCTGATTCAACATTGTCCGTAACTGGATAACCATAAAGACAGTTGATGGGTACTCCACAAAGCATGCTGAGGGACATGAGTGACCTAGATGGAATTTGTCCATCCTGCATAACAGGATAAATGTCTATGGGCCCAATATTGAACTGGACAAGGATGACACGGTCTATGCCTTGTGTTCAATATAGACAGAAGGGCAGAAGGGTAATTCTACACATAAGTATTATCATAGAAGGAATTGTCAGATCACATGACATTTTCGTGTCTTGGGTAGCAGTGATGTATTGCTAGATACCGCTCACTGTTTATCATGTTAAATACGTGATTTAATATAATTGTCAACGCCGCGAAAGCTTACAGGGTCACACGCAAAGGACGAATTGATGAGAGATAGAGTAACTAAGGAACACCGTAAGGTACGGTGCCCTTAAGTGAATTATAGAACATCGTTAGGTATGGTGTACTTAAGTAGAATACGAAATATGGTAAGGTACCATGGGCTTAAGTGATTTTGGGCATATTATAAGATATGGGCCAAATACACTTAAGTGAGCCTTTTAGCTTGAAGCCCACACAAGTGGTTCTATAAATAGAACCCTTGTGCAGAAGCATTATTTGCGTTTGCATTACTTTCGGTTTCTCTCTCTCTCTCTCTCTCTCTCTCTCTCTCTCTCTCTCACTCACTCAAAGCCTTCATTCATACCAGCTAGCACTGAGATTGAAGGAATTCGTTCGTGTGGACTGAGTAGAGACGTTGTCATCATTCAACGATCGTGATCGCTCCGTGGATCTGCATCAAAGGTTTTGATCGTTACAAGAGATCTGCACCAAAGGTTTTAATCATCACAAGAGGTAAATATTCTATCACTGATCATGACCATTCGTAAAGATCTCTAAAGGAGAAAATTTTAATTTTTGATACGTTTTGGATCGCAATTCTCCTTCACAAACCTGGTATGACACCATTCGGCCTCAGTCAACTTGGCTTCCATGAGCACACGTAATGAAGGAATCTCAACCTCTACAGGGAGCACTGCTTCCATACCATAAACAAGAGAGAAAGGGGTTGCCCCTGTTGAAGTGCGGATGGATGTACGATACCCATGCAAAGCAAAAAGGAGCATCTCATGCCAATCCTTATATGTGACAACCATCTTCTGGATAATCTTCTTGATGTTCTTGTTCGCAGCATCAACAACCTCATTCATCTTAGGTCTGTATGGAGAAGAGTTATGATGTGCAAACTTGAAGTCCTTGCAAAGAGCTTCCACCATATTGTTAGTCAAGTTTGATTCATTATCAGTAATGATCTTACTTGGCACACCATAACGACATATAATCTGATTCTTGATAAACCTTACAATAACTTGCTTGGTCACATTTGCATACGATGCCGCTTCAACCCATTTTGTGAAGTAGTCAATTGCCACTAAAATGAAACGATGTCCATTTGAAGCTTTGGGCTCAATCATCCCAATGGAGAAGGGCCATGGGGAGGAGATAACATTCAATAGTGTCGGAGGAACATGAATCTTATCAGCATAAATTTGACACTTGTGGCACTTCTTCACAAATTTGCAACAGTCAGATTCCATTGTCAGTCAATAGTAACCTGCTTGCAACATCTTCTTCGCCATTGCATGTCCATTGGAATGAGTACCAAAGGAACCTTCATGCACTTCAGTCATCAACAAGTCTGCTTCGTGTCTACCCACGCATCTGAGCAAAACCATGTCGAAGATTCTCTTGTATAGTATATCACCATTTAAGTAAAAATTACCGGCTAATCTTCTCAAAGTCTTCTTATCTTTCAAAGATGCCCCAGGCGGGTAAATCTGACTTTGGAGGAAACATTTGATGTCGTAATACCACAGCTTCTCGTCTTTGATTTCTTCAACAACAAACACATGAGCTGGCCTATCAAGACGCATCATAGATAAATTGGGAACTTCATTCCAATACTTCACTATAATCATCGATGCCAACATTGCAAGAGCATCTGCCATTCGGTTTTCATCTCGAGGAATATGATGAAACTCAACCTTTGTAAAGAAAGTTGAAATCCTCCTCACATAATCTCTATATGGTATCGAACCGGGTTGATTTGTCTCCCATTCTACTTTAATTTGATTCACAGCCAAAGCCGAATCACCGAAGACATCCAAATACTTGATTCTGAGATTCATGGCCTCTTCAAGCCCCATAATGCAAGCTTCATACTCTGCCATGTTGTTTGTACACTTGAAAGTCAACCTAGCTGTAAATGGCAGATGCGTGCCTTGAGGAGTAATAATCACTGCCTTGAGGAGTAATAATCAATGTGTGGCAGAGGGAAATCATCTTTCGGACTGGCTTTATTCAAATCTTGATAGTCAACACACATGCAGACTTTTCCATCTTTCTTCGGTACAGGCACAATATTGGCCACCCATTGCGGATACTCAACAGTCATAAGGAAACCGATATCAATCTGCTTTTGCACTTCTTCCTTGATCTTCACAGTCATATCAGGATGCGTTCTTCTCAATTTCTGCATGACTGGCGGGCATTCTGGATTCAACGACAATCTATGCTCCACAATTTCAGAATCCAAACCAGGCATGTCTTGATAGGACCAAGCAAACACATCTAAATACTCTTGAAGAAGATCAATCAACCCTTTCTTGACATCTGGACACAGTCGAGACCCAATCTTGACTTCCTTCGCATCATCTTCGGAACCCAAGTTGACTAACTCAATCTGCTCTTTAAATAGCTGAATAATCTTTTCATCTTGCTCAAGAAGACGAGTCAATTCATCACTCACTTCTACATCACTTTCCTCCTCGGCCTCAAACACAGGGAATTCAAAATTTGGAGAAGGAGAAGGATCATTGTATTTGCGGATTAGTGTCATCATGATACCCTTACTAACTGAGTGAACTAAGGGTATCATGATGACACTAATCCGCAAATACGGACATAAACTTCATTCCTATATTAACCAACCCATATTATCCCATAATACCTAGGCCTGCCTCCTCATCTCTTTTGTGTCCTTTTCATTCAGGCGCAATCACATTAAGCCCGTTATCCGTACATGCTTCATAGTAGAGTGGCCTGTTAGTGATTATGATCAGAGCTTGGGGTTTCTGGCACATAAACATGTGTAAACCCTTTTATTGGACCCAACTGTAGTTGTGGGGGATCGGATCGTAATCCGCCCTACCGAGTTCAGTGCCAGATACCTCTGAACCAACTAGCAGTGGGTACTTCTTTTCTTTTTCTTTTTCTTTTTCTTTTTGTAGCAATTTTTACAATACTTTAGTTTAAACGACTTTGTGAAGGTCACCTATACCGGAGTTTCCTTTTTGCTTTATTTTATTTTTTTGTTTTTCTGGATCATTCACTTATTTGCATCGGTCCCCTACGTAGAGGATGCGTAGGCCGGAGCTGACTGCTGAGATAAACTACTAAGGACTTATACGGAAATGATGATTAAGGCCATGGTATATGGGGTTTCGGGAATGATTCCTATATTTACGAAGCTTATGGTGCTAAAATAATACTGATGTTTCCCAAAGTTCTCCCAAGTCACCGCATCCTTACTCAAAACATGTCCTTAAAACCTGAAAACTTTCGGAATAACACTGTTTTCTTTTGCAAAATTTTTTGGTGGGGCTAAAGGTATGGGGAGGTAGTATTGTACTAAGGATCTACTATATTTGGTGACTCGTCAGACTCATGCATTATACTAAAAAGCAAAATAAACAACTAAAAGGAAATAAACTATCTAAAAACAGTAAAGAAAAAACGATAAAGGAAAACGAGAAAAGACAATAAAGAAGGGACGATAGAGTCTCCTCCCACACTTAAATCGAACATTGTCCCCAATGTTTCAAAATAAGAGAAGGAAGAGTTACCTGGCAACCTATTGATGACCACTAGTGCCCTCGCCATCCTGAGGTGGACGACGGGATCGGGTACGACGACGGTCTCTCTGATCCATCCTCGCCTGCAGGGCATCCTGAGCGGTCCTCACCTCTCGAATGTTACCTATAATGGAACCTTGAGTGGCTTCAATTAGTGCCATGTGTCTCTGGTGGTAGTTTTGTTGACGGGCTTGTGTGTCGATGATCACTTGCAGAGACTGTAGAACAGTGTCGTAGGACCTATCTGTCCTCCGCTACGATTCTTGCATGAAGCGCATGTTATCCGTCATTTGTTGCTGGATGGTAGAGAGTAGGTCGTCACGCCTTTGCTCTCTAGCCATGTGGTCACGCCACATCTCCTCTGTAATATAGAAGCCAGGAGTGGTACCTGCAGAAGAAGAAGATGGTGCGGTGTATGGTGGTGAAGGATGATGGGGGGACACATGGGGTACGGGAGATCTCTCTCGCCGATCATATTCATCATCAGTGTCATGTCCCGCCTCATCAGGCATGTTAGGAGGAAGAGGACCCAAAACAGGTGGAGCATCTAAATCGTAGGTCCAATTCCTCTCATCACGTATATCGGTACGTCTAGTGCAAGATAGAATAATAGATGGGATGGCTACACCATGAATCATAAGTGTATAACCTCCTTCTCTCCTTGAGCGGCACAATTTCATGTCTCTCAGAAATTTTAAGTTAATTGTGCGAGGAGGTAAGGGGTCTAGGGTAGCCATCTCATTGTTCAGGTTAAGTGCCCGAGCAATAGACGTAATCAATCCACCAAAAGAAATCGGTCCCGCCTTATTCAGAGTTAAAATCATATGGGCGAGCATGAACGGAACCGAATTAATTCTCCTATTTGTGAGGCTTTCTTGCAAATATAGAAGCTCTCTAGCGTTAACCTTATTTGGATTCTCCCGGCCAAAAATAATGCATGCCAACAGATATCTAAAAACTCTGATGGCCGGGTTATGGATAGTTGAGGCAAGAACTCCTTCAAAAGAGTTAATGGAAGTGTTTGATAAACGCTCCCAGAAGGAAAATACCTCAACAGACCATTCGGAATCCAAAGGGGCCTCACAAATAGCACCTTCCCCATGAGGGATCCCTAACAGACTGGCTAGTTCATCGGTACTGAATTGGTATTCAACAGGAAACATTCTAAATTTGACAGTACCGACTGTGCTAGCAGTGTTAGGGCTGACAATATAAATTAAGGAACTTAAAAATTCGATTGTCAGCCGCTCATAGGTGGGTTCTTTGTTGATAAAGAAATTATGCAAACCTAAGTTGTCTAATAAATGAAAAACGCTATGGTAGATACCTAAAGTATAGAGACAATTTTCGTCAACATACCTTGTCGGGAGAATTTCCCGATTTTGCAACCGTTCAATGATTCTTCTTTGTCTCTCCCCTGGTTTCCCTCCTCGAAGAATGAATCCGTTGAATTCCATTTGAATGCTCTTGAAATGTGGATGAAGAAGATGAAGTGGTTGGTGAAAAGGTTGGATTTTTACCAAATCCGGCGGATGAAATCAAAAACGGAAAGTGGAACAATGATATGTGTGGTATGATGGTTAGGAAAGTATGAGCTTTTTGGGGGTTCAAAGACTTTTTTCCAAGGTAAAAAAATGGGTTTGGGAGGTTGTAAGTTGCAAAAATGGTGAAGAAAAGGGGCCTGCCCCGACCATTTACAGACGCTGTGGCGGGCGCCACAGGTCCTATGGCGGGCGCCACAAGGCAAAATCTGGCTGGGCCAGATTTTGGTCCTTTGGTTTGGGCTTCGCTTGTCTTTTGGCTTTGAGGGGGTCTGGATAGCATTTGTCTCTTGATTCTCCTAGTTTCTTTGACTTGCATAATTTTATAAAAGTAAAAACGAAAATAAAAAGTGAAACTGAAACAAAAACAAAAACAGAAATTAAATATAAATAAACAAATAACTGAAAAATTAAAATGCAAATAAAATAAATATAAAACATATATAGATTAAAAATAGAAATACTAATGTATAGTAGTAGTTTATATAATATCCAAATGCGATAATATAAAATGAGTAATGAAAATACGAGAAATATATAAAGAGAAATAAAATGAAATGGTGAGATCAGGTATTAGGGGTGTCGTCTGCCTGAGTGGATCCACGGAGCACGACTATCTCCTGCCTGAGCTCTGCGATCTCCTAATATAGAAAATCGGCTTCAGTAGCATGGGTGAGATCAGACACTCCTATCTGTAAAGTTAGGTCCGCCACTTCCTGTCTAAGCTCTGCAATCTCTCTACGGCACTCAGCAATCTGGGTGTGTATGTCGGGTGTCTGCAATGAATGATTATTAGAGAAAATAGTGATTCTAGGAGATGGTGGTGCAGGCGTGTATTCAGCAACGGGTGGCGATCTCAGTGCCTCAACGGTCTCTCCCTGGCCCTCTAGAGCATAACTCCAATTCGCTGGATCATGCACACTGGTCATCATAGGGTCTGGCAATGTGAAATAATGGATAGCCTCACTATCGACTAGCAATCAGAACTGACATGGGTGGAAAGAGGCTCTCCTCATGAATCCTCTGGTCAAACAGAAATTGATGTCCATGGTAGTGTATCCACAGTAGGTCCGAAGATGTGACAGCTTGCGAGACAGACCTAAAGCGACAACAATCTGTTTGATGATTCCACCAGCATGGATGACTCCTTCGGTGGATCTAGAGATACCGCTGAGATTATTCAATAAAAAGTTCCCACATGCTACTGGGCGAGACTGGGATGCGCAAAATAATAGGAAGATCTCCTCTTCACTCAGTAGTGTCTCTGCATCCTGTCTTCCCAAGAAGGAATGTGCTAATATCATCTGAAAATATCTGAAGGCTGGGTTATGTATGACATAAGATAACTGCGTAGATGGATCCTGGCTTCCGCCACCTGATATATCACTTCAAAACTTCTCCACCTCCTTACCTAGAAAATATCCCATAGGTGTCTCCGGGATAGCATCAGGAGTGGTCTGGAAGCCCAATAAGTCGCCGAACTCTTTCTGGCTGAAGGAGTATTCAACTTCAAAAAGTCTGAAAGCAGCATACCCATCTGGTCCAGAATATGGGTCATAGTCGAATGAACTCATGAATTCCAAAGTCAGGTTCCTATATGTGTTATTCAAGTCATCAGCAAATTCGTCCCAGTGGAGCTGGTGGCTAAGGAATCTGATACTCGGCTCGATACCCAGTGCCTTCATACAGTGCTGATCAGGGTAACGTGTGGGTGCCATAGGACGCTGATACAAAGCAATGTAGCGCTCCCTCTGAGCATTGTCTCTATAGGCCACATGCATGTCATCAAAACCCTGTATCCTGTAAAAGTTAAGAAAGTGATCCTGAAAATGCAAACCATTCAAATTTTTAGTCTCTATGCAAAATAAGATAAAATAAAATAAAAATAAAAATAAATGTAAATAAATGTGAAAAAAGTAAAATGAAAAGAAAAACCATGGGTTGCCTCCCACGCAACGCTTGTTTAACGTCATTAGCTTGACGATAAGAATTTATACACCTGTAGTAGTAGGAATCGGTGGATCAATCAGGGTGTGGCTTGAGTAGTATGTTGGAATGTCTCCTCCTTCGTAGAGCTTCAGTCTTTGTCCATTTACAATGAATGGGATACAAGTTTGGTTCTTGATTTCTACGGCTTCGGATCTCAGAATCTTGGATACTTCGAAAGGACCAGTCCATCTTGAACGTAGCTTTCCAGGGAAGAGTCGTAACCTAGTGTTGAAAAGGAGAACAGAATCGCCTACATTGAAGTTTTTCTTTACTATTCTTTTGTCGTGATAGGCTTTTGTCCTCTCTTTATATATTTTTGCATTCTCGTAGGCAGATTGCCTAAGTTCTTCTAATTTATGAATGTCTAGGGTACACTTTTCTCCAGCGGCTAGGTAGTCTAAATTCAAAGTTTTAATGGCCCAATAGGCTTTATGCTCTAACTTGAATGGTAAGTGACATGATTTTCCATAGACTAGTTGGTAAGGAGTAGTTCCTATAGGGGTTTTGAAAGCGGTTCTATAGGCCCATAATGCTTCTTGAAGCTTCTGAGACCAGTCTCTCCTAGAAATAGAAACAGTTTTCTCTAGGATTTGTTTTATCTCCCTATTAGATACTTCTACTTGGCCACTAGTTTGTGGGTGGTACGGTGTTGCTACTCTATGCCTAACTCCATATTTTCTTAAAAGTTTGTCAAATATTCTTTATATAAAGTGTGATCCTCCATCGCTTATGACTAAACGTGGTGTTCCAAATCTAGGGAATATATAGTTTTTAAATAATTTGATTACTACCCTAGTGTCGTTTGTGGGTGCAGCTATAGCTTCAATCCACTTAGACACATAGTCTACAACTACTAAAATATACCTGTTTCCTAAGGATGGTGGAAAGGGTCCCATGAAATCTATACCCCATACGTCAAAGAGTTCTACTTCCTGAATGTTTCTTAGAGGCATTTCATCATGTCTTGAAATGTTTCCAGTGCGTTGGCATCTGTCGCATTTGACAATGTAAGCATAGACATCACGCCACATGGTAGGCCAGAATAGGCCAACTTGAAGAATCTTGGCGTATGTCTTAGAGGTGCTCGCATGTCCACCATAAGGTGCAGAATGACAATGCTTGATAATACTATTTACCTCTTCTTCTGGAACGCAACGGCGAAAAATGCCATCTTTACCCCTTTTGAAAAGGAGTGGTTCGTCCCAATAGAAGTTTCTCACATCATGGAAGAATTTCTTCTTGCGGTGGTAGTCAAGATCAGGGGGTACTATATCAGCAGCTAGGTAATTAACGAAATCTGCATACCAGGGTACGTTACTTATTGCTAAGGAATTTTGGGAATGCTCATAATGATCTAGGTTATTATCTTCGATGGTTTCTACTTTAGCTATCAGTCTATCATAGGCGAAATCATCATTTATGGGTACTAGTTCTGGTTTTAGATGTTCTAGCCTAGAAAGGTGATCGGCTACTACATTTTCAGTGCCTTTTTTATCTCTTATATCTAAATCAAACTCTTGTAGTAATAGAATCCATCGGAGTAACCTGGGCTTGGCATATTTTTTACTTAATAGGTAACGAATGGCAGCATGATCGGTGTAAACAATAATTTTTGCTCCTACTAGATAAGATCTAAATTTGTCTATAGCGAAAACTACAGCGAGTAATTCTTTTTCGGTTGTTGCGTAGTTAAGTTGGGCAACATCTAGGGTTCTACTGGCATAATAAATGGCATGTAATTTTTTATTTTTCCTTTGTCTTAGAACGGCTCCAACTGCATAATCACTAGCATCGCACATTATCTCAAACGGTTCCGACCAATCAGGTGGTTTCATAATGGGTGCAGATACTAATGCTTTTTTTTAAATATTAAATGCGTCATTACACTTTTCGTCGAAAATGAATTCAACATCTTTCATTAAAAGTCCAGTTAACGGTTTTGTTATTTTGGAGAAGTCCTTAATAAAACGCCGGTAGAATCCAGCGTGTTCAAGAAAGCTTCGGACTTCTCTGATGGTTGTTGGGGGTTTTAGGTTTTCTATAACTTCTATTTTAGCTTTATCTACCTCTATACCTTTTTCGGAAACTATATGTTCTAAAACTATTCCTTCGGTCACCATGAAATGACATTTTTCCCAATTTAGCACGAGGTTCACCTCCACGCATCTCTCCAGGATTTTCTCAAGGTTAGCAAGACAATTGTGAAAATCGAATCCGCAAACCGAGAAATCATCCATAAACACTTCCATGATACCATCTAGGTAATCTGCGAATATTGACATCATGCAGCATTGGAAAGTAGCTGGGGCGTTACAGAGGCCGAACGACATTCGTCTGTAGGCAAAAGTTCCATAAGGGCATGTAAAGGTTGTTTTTTCTTGATCTTCGGGGTGAATAGGTATTTGGAAGAATCCAGAGTATCCATCTAGATAACAGAAGTAAGAGTGTCTGGCTAGACGGTCCAACATTTGGTCTATAAATGGTAAAGGGAAATGATCCTTCCTAGTTGCTTTATTTAATTTTCTATAATCTATACACATCCGCCATCCTCCTTCTAAACGTTTTGCTACATGTTCGCCTTTATCGTTTTGCACGACTATGATGCCTCCCTTTTTAGGTACTACATGCACAGGGCTCACCCACTTACTATCAGAGATCTGGTAGATTATACCTGCCTCAAGCAACTTAAGAACTTCCTTCTTAACAACATCACTCATTATAAGGTTTATTCTTCTCTGATGCTCCCTAGAGGGTTTTGAATCTTCTTCTAACGAAATCCGATGCATGCATACGGATGGGCTTATACCTTTCAGGTCAGAGATATTATATCCTAAGGCTGAGGGATGTCTTCGTAAAACGTCTAAAAGTTGGTTCGTCTCCTCTTGGCTCAAGGTAGCACTGACTATAACTGGGCGGTTCATCTTTTCATTGAGGAACTCATATCTCAGGTTCTTAGGCAGTTCCTTAAGTTCTAAGGTTGGTTTCTCATGGCATGGCATAGGATCTGGAGTAAGGGATAAACATTCGTAAAGGTTATCATCGATGTAAGGTTCTTTAAAGTCATCATCTTCCTTTATGGGGGTTGATGGTAACTTAATAATTTCTTTTTGTTCTAATTCTCTAACACATTCATCAATGATATCTAAGGCATAACACGAGTCTCCTATCACAGGTGCCATAAGAAATTTCGAAAGTATAAATTCTATTTTCTCGTCACCTACCTCAAATGTCAACTTTCCTTTCTTGACATCGATTATGGCTCCTGCAGTCGATAAGAATGGTCTACCTAGAAGAATTGGTATATCATTGTCCTCTTTGATGTCCATGACAACAAAATCAGTAGGGATAAATAGTTGACCTATCCTAACAGGAACATCTTCTAAAATGCCTATCGGATATTTGACAGATCTATCGGCTAACTGAAGTGACATCTCAGTGGGTTGTAATTCTCTTAAGTTTAATCTCTCACAAACTACTAGAGGCAATAAGCTCACACTAGCTCCTAAGTCTAGAAAAGCTTTTTCGATGACATGATTACCCAAAAGGCAAGGAATGGAGAAATTTCCAGGATCTTTATCTTTCTTTGCTAATTTGTCCTCGGAAATAGCATTACATTCCAAAGGCTTCGGATCGTCAAGTCTACGTTTGTTGGTAAGGATGTCTTTCAGAAACTTTGCATAAGAAGGTATTTGGGTGATGGCTTTTGTGAAAGGGATTTCTACATGAAGTTTTTCTATAACTTTAATAAATTTTTGACACTGTTTATTGATCTGGGTTTGTTTGAGTCTTTGGGGATATGGTATAGGTGGTTTATATGGCGGGGGTGGTACGTAAATTTTATCTTTAGGTTCTTCTCCTTTCTCTCGACCATCCTGGTTTTCAGATTCCTCTGGTTCCTTTACTTCGTCCGTGGGTTTGGTACATTCCTTAGAAGTTTCGGGTTCACTTAATCTTGGGTTTGGTGGCTCATCATAAGCGTTCCCACTTCGTAGGGTAATGGCATTGGCTTGTCCTCTCGGATTTTGTTGAGGTTGTCCAGGGAATTGTCCTCCAGGTGTAGTCTGAGGGGCTTGGTTTAAAGCTACCTGAGAGATCTGGGTTTCAAGCATCTTGGTATGAGTAACTATTTGGTCAACCTTGGTTCCTAACTGAGTAATCAATTCGTTAACATGAATGTTTTGGTTCATGAACTCCTTGTTTTGTTGGGTTTGAGCGGTGATAAAATTTTCCATAATTTTCTCAAGGCTCGGCTTTGGTGGTACAGGTTGCATATGTTGATTTGATCTAGGGGCTTGATAACTAGGTCTCGGAGGTGCATTATTTTGAATAGGGTTATTGTTTTTATAGGAGAAGTTCGGGTGATTCCTCCATCCAGGATTATAGGTATTCGAATATGGGTTCCCTTGGGTGTAGTTCACTTGCTCGGAGTGGGTTTCGTTCAATAGACTGCATTCTGCGGATTGGTGTCCTTGGGTTCCACATATCTCACAATTCGACGAAACTGCGGCTACAGTATTCGGGTTCGTGTACATATGCTCGACTTTAAGGGCTAATGCGTCCATTTTAGCTTGCATCATGTCTATAGAGCTTAGTTCATGCACTCCTCCTTGGGCTTCCTTCTTCTCAACTGTCGCTCGTTCAACTCCCCATGATTGATGGTTTTGAGCCATATCTTCAATGAGGGCACTAGCTTCAGGGTAAGGTTTGTTCATCAGAGCACCGCCTGCGGCAGCGTCGATGGTCATCTTTGTGTTATAATGAAGTCCATTATAGAAGGTTTGAATGATTAACCAATTTTCTAAACCATGATGTGGGCATGCTCGTAACAACTCTTTATATCTCTCCCAAGCTTCGAACAACGATTCTCCATGGTTTTGGGTAAATCTAGTTATATGGTTTCGAAGAACGGCGGTCTTACTCGGGGGAAAATATCTAGCAAGAAAAACTCTTCTAAGGTTATCCCAAGTCGTAATAGAATTGGGTGGAAGGGAATCTAACCATGATAGGGCTTTATCTCTAAGGGAAAAGGGAAATAATCTAAAACGTATTGCCTCAGGAGAAGCTCCATTGGTTTTAAAAGTATCTGCTAATTGAAGAAATATTTTTAAATGTTGGTTAGGGTTCTCGGTAGTGAGACCCGCGAATTGTCTCTATTGCACTAGTTGCAACAGGGATGGTTTAAGTTTAAAATTATTGGCTGGGATAGCTGGGTTTACTATACTATAACTAGGTTCTTCATTAGATGGTTGAGCGAAGTCCTTAAGAGGTCTTTGGTTTTGATCTTCGGCCATAGCTCTCTTAATTCTATGAAAGAATAAACGTGCGCGAGCGTAACGTTCAGGTTCCGCCAGAGGGTTTACTAAACTTAAACTTCCGGTGCTGCGAGTTCTTCGCATCGACCGGCGGGAAATAACCTAAGTCTAAACGATATAACAACAGGAAAATGAAATTTGACGAAATTGGTCCCCGGCAACAGCGCCAAAAACTTGATGCGTGCTTTTCGCAAGTATACGAACGCGTCAGAGTAATATAAAAGATTATCGAATCCACAGAGACCAAGTGTCAATCTATCGTTATCTGTTATTACGGTGTTTATCAAAGGCAGTCAAAATAGGTGTTTTTGTAGTGTGCAATGAAAAGTAAAGTATTGAAATAGAATATAATTAATAAAGACAGGGTCGAATGTAATTCACGTAATCAATTAATAATCCAAGTACTTGCTAATAGAATTACTTATGGGCAATGTTTCCTACTTTGAAAAGAACTAATTTAACAGGAACTGTCGCTTTCGCGTATTCAGAACCGAGTTGTACTCCCTAATCAAACCAACTTATTGTCACTTATAAAAAGGCGCGCATTGCGTTAGAGTAGTAAACCTATTTTTAAGAAATATAGTATCTTGACTAAGTTGAAAAGTATTATAACCTGGACTTCTTAACCAAAAGAGGTTCTTACGAACCAGACTCTAAACTTAGAAACGCGTCCAAAAATAGTTTTAAAATCTCTTTTCTTCTTAATGTTAAAAACTCCTAATGAACTAAACAAAGCGCTTTCGCTGTTTTTGAAATAGTTAAAAACAATTAAGTTTATAAAGACGTTGGACGGCTTTCGATCTTACCCAACGAAATTGAAGTGCGGAAAAACTTAATTTGAAAGTTAAAATAGCCCTTAAGTCTTTCTACAAACAATTGTACGGATTACTGGTTTAATTACGATCCTTACATTCTAGCCTTATAAATTTAGCTAGACATGGTAAAGTAAAAGTGCATTAAAATAAATAAAAGTAGTGCGAGTGCGGAAAGTAAATAAAAGTAGTGCGAGTGCGGAAAGTAAATAATTTAAAGCGAGTGCGAGGAAATAAATAAAAGTAAAAGCGAGTGCGGGAAATAAATAAAGTAAAAACGAGTGCGGGAAATAAATAAAGTAAAAGCGAGTGCGGGAAATAAATAAAGTAAAAGCGAGTGCGGGAAATAAATAAAGTAAAAGCGAGTGCGGGAAATAAATAAAGTAAAGGCGAGTAATAAAAACCTGCTCCAATCGGAGGGCTGAGTAAATTGCAATGCGGAAAAGAAAATGGCGGCAGGATTAACTTCCTTCCAAAGTGCTCCAAACTCGATTACAGACTCTATCACAGACTTGATTACACAATTGTGGTAACACTCCAATGCGAAGCGATTACCACTATAAAATACTGAATATATGCCTAAGTGAAACAAAGTTGCTTCTGAGTTTGCCTCTGTTCTAAGTTTGGATCTTCGTCTGCTCTAAGTTTGGATGGTTGTAAAAGTGAATTCGCGTTTCTATTTATAGGCAAGTAAAAAGATGGAAATGACTTGGATGCCCTTCACTTGAAAATAGGAGGGAACCGTTTTTCCTCTTGTGGCGCCCGCCACAAGGCTATGGCACCCGCCACAAGCACAACATGGGGCGCCTTAGTGGAAGTAGTGGGAAAACGTGGGAGTTGATGGAAGTTGAATTTGACACGTCATGGCTTGGTCTGTGGCGCCCGCCATTGGGTAGGCCATAAGAGCAAAAAGCTGAATTTTAGGGTTTTTGGCTCTTTTTCGCTCCTTTTCTCGATCGGGGCTCCGATTAAAGTAAAAACCTGAAAACAAAGGAAAACATAACAATAACACAACAAAATGATAATAAAACAACTAGAATGCATGTGAAATCGGAGTCGAAAATACGTAAATTTTAGTGTGATCACCGTCGTCGGTTAGGATGAACATATCAAGGATATACCATCTGAATAAAAAGGGTAGGAATTACATCTATCGAAAGTTGGATAGAAAACCGTCGAAGAGAAAATCCATCACCGGTTAGGATGAACATATTAAGGATAAACTCTGAATAGGGGAAAAGTAGGATTTACAACTACCGGTTACTGGGTAGAAAACCAATCAAAGAGAAGACCCGTCATCGGTTAGGATGAACATATCAAGGATCGACTCTGATGAGGAGCAAAAAATAAGGATTATATCTATCAGTTACTGGATAGAATACCATATGAGAGAAAATCTGTCACCGGTTAGGATGAACATATCAAGGATAGACTCCGCATAGGGGAAAAGTAGGATTTACAAATATCGGTTACTGGGTAGAAAACCACAAGGAAAAGAAAACCCGTCATCGGTTAAGATAAACATATCAAGGATTAACTCTTTGGGGAACAAAATAGGGATTACAACTACCTTTTTACTGGGTAAAATACCAAAAGAATGAGAATACTCGTCACCGGTTAAAATGAACATATCAAGGATAGACTCAGGTAGGGGAAAGAAAGATATCCGTCACCGGTTAGGATGAACATATCAAGGATATACTTCTTGGGGTATAGATCCACTAGGGACTCTACTGAGGAGAAAAAAAGGGTACTTTTGCCGGGTAGTGGGCAAGAAGTAACAAACTGCAAACTAAGAAGAATATTACCAGTTACTGGGTAATAAACTCTCAGAGGATCAAAGCATCTATCTAGGTAAGAGCTAGAAAGAAAACGGTCAATCAAGACTCAACCCAATGAGGACATAATTCAAGGGGAGTAATTCCATCCAGAAAATCAACTGGGGAGGAAACTGAAATAACAACCATCCACGAGGAAACAAACTCAGTGGGGAAAAGGAGAAAGGTTAAAGTCTTTCTGCTTAAGGGGATGCCACTCTATAATTGAAGGAGGACAGACACCAGATTTGGTATGGGGATAAAATACCGCCATAAGAATCTCAAACAAATCAAATATGAAGATGCAGGGTATGCAATTATGCAATTATATGATTGTATATGTATATGTATATATGATGATTTTGATGACAAAACGATCACAAAGGATACAAAGGTGTCGCAAAGAATTTGAACCATCGGTACAATCCTCAGTCAATCCACAAAATATGGAGACAACTGCTGAAGAACGAAGAGATCAACATCCCAAAGGTTCAAACCTAGCTGGGGACGAGGAGATATGCTGAGGATAGAACATCCAATCTGTGGGGAATTTTAGGTCAACACCATAAAAATGGGAGACAACCCTATAGAGAATAATCATGACAAAGGCTGCCCAAAAACCAGGAGGAAACTCTGTCTGGGAGCAAGTTGAATGGCGATTGGTGGGGAAACCAATGCGATCTACTAGGGAAGATCAACCACCTCTGAAGATCAACCCTGCTGAGGAAATACGAACTTCGTTGTGGATGTACAAACTCCGTTGGGGAAGGCAGAAACTCTGTAGGGGAAAACAACACGCCGCAAGGTATCTGAATCAACCAACTCAGCTGGGGACGAGGAAAGGAATTCCACTGAGGATCAAACACTCCACCGAGGAACTGAATCAACACAAACATCTAAGGATACCTGAAGGATTAACTACTTGGGAACCTCTGATGTTTCACACTTAAGGACTTGCTATCCATTGAAATGTTGTTGATATTCCTTTTACTTGCTTTGGAAAAAATTCTTGCTTTTATATATTTAAGAAAAAACTTGATTTTGATTTAAAAATTTAATTTCAAAATGATCATAATAAAATTTAAAACTATTGGCTGAAGTAAATAAGAGTAGAAACAATTTGGATAAAAGCTCAACTTTATTTAATAGAATGGTAGCCTGTAAATGACAAGACTCCATGGATTTTTACAAAGTTGAAAATGGTAATTTACATGGAAAAAGGGTTACATTGAATATAAATGATCCTTAATCCTTCTACCAACTCTTGATATCCACTGTGCTCTTGACCACTGATGGGGATGAACTGATGTCAACCCTTGTGCTCAAACAAGTCTTCAAAATCTGAAGATCAGCAGACTGTAGTTACTTGCCATAATCCCTAATTTTTGCATAAGTTTCCCCAAGGTGGGGTACTCAACTTATCAAGAAATTCTTTCTGTTTTATGTCTCTAATTTTTGCCTGGGTCTCCCTTTCGGGTTTTTAATCCACCGAGACGCTCATTTTTGCCTAAGCCGGGTTTTCAACTTAGCGAGCTGTTCATTTATTTTTTAGGCGAAGTATTTCTTGACTGCATCTGTGTTCACAGGACGAGTGAACTCTTCACCATCCATTGTTGTAAGAATCAACGCGCCGCCTGAAAAGTCTCTCTTAACAACATATGGGCCTTCATAATTAGGAGTCCATTTTCCTTTGGAATATGGCTTGAACGTCAAAATCTTCTTGAGCACAAGGTCACCTTCTCTAAAACTCGAGGTCTGACCTTCTTATCAAAAGATGTCTTCATCCTATGCTGATACAACTGACCATGACACATGGCAGTCAATCTCTTCCCTTCAATCAAATTCAACTGATCAAACTGTTGGTGTAAGCCCTAGAGGCCAATGCTTTTGGTACTTATATCGAATTATTTTTTAATAATAAAAGGCTTTTTCTTTATTACGTTTGTTTAATAAAGTCCCTAGAATAGCTAGTCCGTTTAATGTATCAAGTATGACTTGATCATGAAATCACATTAAACATAAGGACACTATTCTTAAAGTATCCGTAGTCGAGCTTTATTGTGAAGTGGGATAACACTACAGCATTAAGACTATTATGTACATAGACTGATGATCACATCTCATGGATCATGGATAATGAGTTATCAAGTCTTAAACATAGGTATGAATATTAAGAGTAATATTTATACCGGATTGACCCTCTATGAGAATACTATATATAAAGTTATGCAAAGTGTCATAAGTTATTCTCATGGTGATAATGGTGTATACCACTCTTCGACCTGAAACCACTATGGACCCTAGATGTAGAGTCGAGTGCTTTATTGCTGATCCAACATTGTCCGTAACTGGATAACCATAAAGACAGTTGATGGGTACTCCACAAAGCATGCTGAGGGACATGAGTGACCTATATGGAATTTGTCCATCCTGTATAACAGGATAAATGTCTATGGGCCCAATATTGAACTGGACAAGGATAACACGGTCTATGCCTTGTGTTCAATATAGACAGAAGGGCAAAAGGGTAATTCTACACATAAGTATTATCATAGAAGGAATTTTCAGATCACATGACATTTTCGTGTCTTGGGTAGCAGTGATGTGTTGCTAGATACCGCTCACTGTTTATCATGTTAAATACGTGATTTAATATAATTGTCAACGCCGCGAAAACCTACAGGGTCACACGCAAAGGACGAATTGATGAGAGATAAAGTAACTAAGGAACACCGTAAGGTACGGTGCCCTTAAGTGAATTGTAGAACATCGTTAGGTACGGTGTACTTAAGTAGAATACGAAATATGGTAAGGTACCATGGGCTTAAGTGATTTTGGGCATATTATAAGATATGGGCCAAATACACTTAAGTGGGCCTTTTAGCTTGAAGCCCACACAAGTGGTTCTATAAATAGAACCCTTGTGCAAAAGCATTATTTGCGTTTGCATTATTTTCGTTTTCTCTCTCTCTTTCTCTCTCTCTCTCTCTCTCTCTCTCTCTCTCCCTCTCTCTCTCTCTCTCTCTCTCACTCAAAGCCTTCATTCATACCAGCTAGCACTGAGATTGAAGGAATCCGTTCGTGTGGACTGAGTAGAGACGTTGTCATCATTCAACGATCGTGATCTCTCCGTGGATTTGCATCAAAGGTTTTGATCGTTACAAGAGATCTGCACCAAAGGTTTCAATCATCACAAGAGGTAAATATTCTATCACTGATCATGACCATTCGTAAAGATCTCTAAAGGAGAAAATTTTAATTTCCGATGCGTTTTGGATTGCAATTCTCCTTCACAAACCTGGTATGACTCCATTCGGCCTCAGTCAACTTGGCTTCCATGAGCACACGTAATGAAGGAATCTCAACCTCTACAGGGAGCACTGCTTCCATACCATAAACAAGAGATGAAGGGGTTGCCCCTGTTGAAGTGCGGATGGATGTACGATACCCATGCAAAGCAAAAAGGAGCATCTCATACCAATCCTTATATGTGACAACCATCTTCTGGATAATCTTCTTGATGTTCTTGTTCGCAGCATCAACAACCTCATTCATCTTAGGTCTGTATGGAGAAGAGTTATGATGTGCAAACTTGAAGTCCTTGCAAAGAGCTTCCACCATATTGTTATTCAAGTTTGATCCATTGTCAGTAATGATCTTACTTGGCACACCATAACGACATATAATCTGATTCTTGATAAACCTTACAATAACTTGCTTGGTCACATTTGCATATGATGCCGCTTCAACCCATTTTGTGAAGTAGTCAATTGCCACTAAAATGAAACGATGTCCATTTGAAGCTTTGGGCTCAATCATCCCAATCATATCAATTTCCCACATGGAGAAGGGCCATGGGGAGGAGATAACATTCAATAGTGTCGGAGGAACATGAATCTTATCAGCATAAATTTGACACTTGTGGCACTTCTTCACAAATTTGCAACAGTCAGATTCCATTGTCAGCCAATAGTAACCTGCTTGCAACATCTTCTTCGCCATTGCATGTCCATTGGAATGAGTACCAAAGGAACCTTCATGCACTTCAGTCATCAACAAGTCTGCTTCGTGTCTACCCACGCATCTGAGCAAAACCACGTCGAAGATTCTCTTGTATAGTATATCACCATTTAAGTAAAAATTACCGGCTAATCTTCTCAAAGTCTTCTTATCTTTCAAAGATGCCCCAGGCGGGTAAATCTGACTTTGGAGGAAACATTTGATGTCGTAATACCATGGCTTCTCGTCTTTGATTTCTTCAACAACAAACACATGAGCTGGCCTATCAAGACGCATCATAGATAAATTGGGAACTTCATTCCAATACTTCACTATAATCATCGATGCCAACATTGCAAGAGCATCTGCCATTCGGTTTTCATCTCGAGGAATATGATGAAACTCAACCTTTGTAAAGAAAGTTGAAATCCTCCTCACATAATCTCTATATGGTATCAAACCGGGTTTATTTGTCTCCCATTCTACTTTGATTTGATTCACAGCCAAAGCCGAATCACCGAAGACATCCAAATACTTGATTCTGAGATTCATGGCCTCTTCAAGCCCCATAATGCAAGCTTCATACTCTGCCATGTTATTTGTACACTTGAAAGTCAACCTAGCTGTAAATGGAAGATGCGTGCCTTGAGGAGTAATAATCACTGCCTTGAGGAGTAATAATCAATGTGTGGCAGAGGGAAATCATCTTTCGGACTGGCTTTATTCAAATCTTGATAGTCAACACACATGCAGACTTTTCCATCTTTCTTCGGTACAGGCACAATATTGGCCACCCATTGCGGATACTCAACAGTCACAAGGAAACCGACATCAATCTTCTTTTGCACTTCTTCCTTGATCTTCACAGCCATATCAGGATGCGTTCTTCTCAATTTCTGCATGACTGGCGGGCATTCTGGATTCAACGACAATCTATGCTCCACAATCTCAGAATCCAAACCAGGCATGTCTTGATAGGACCAAGCAAACACATCTGAATACTCTTGAAGAAGATCAATCAACCCCTTCTTGACATCTGGACACAGTCGAGACCCAATCTTGACTTCCTTCACATCATCTTCGGAACCCAAGTTGACTAACTCAATCTGCTCTTTAAATAGCCGAATAATCTTTTCATCTTGCTCAAGAAGACGAGTCAATTCATCACTCACTTCTATATCACTTTCCTCCTCGGCCTCAAACACAAGGAATTCAAAATTTGGAGAAGGAGAAGGATCATTGTATTCAATGGGGTTAGAAACCAACCTGCATAATGATTTGATATTTTGATTTTAGAGAAGTTAATTTGTGACCAAATATTATGCAGATGGACAATTATATTGTTTATTTATGTTTTTTGTGATTACCATTTTCAGAATAAAGCAAAAAGTAAAAACAACCATCAAAGATATGGATGAATAGAATTAATTTTATTAATGATCAAATTGAAATTCCCAAACAATGTTCACTTCTCCCTTAGGCATAGGAGGAGGATTTTAAAATATAAAAGCAATTACTTAGATCGATGCAAAATAACATGAATATCAACAGCAGTGCAATTGTTGCACGTCTTTCCATGCGTTACAAAGTTGGTGCAGTCTTCCTCTTCGTCATCCTCTAGTACAGCAGCTAAGTGTTGTTCATTGCCATGAATAAACCCTCCGCTACGGAAGCTGAGTTGCATATCTTCAGATCTTGCAATTGATGAGCCTTTCTGGAACCCCAAACCGGTTCTGCCCTTGTTGTCGGAGACTTCTACCATGCGCCCCCACTGATCAACAATACCTTCTTCAACAATCTTCTGAGCATCTTTTAATGAGGACATGGGTGCCCCAACTCTCTTCTCAGCAGCAATAGATAAGGCTTAGAATGGAGTTCCAACTTCATCCTCAACTTTAACATAAGATAAAGATGACAGGTGGCTAACCAACAATGCCTTCTCTCCTCCAACAATCACAAGCTTGCCATTCTTGACAAATTTCAATTTCTGATGCAGAGTGGAGGTAACAGCTCCCGCCTTATGAATCCATGGCCTTCCCAATAAACAGCTGTAGGCCGGGTGGATATCCATTACTTGAAAAGTAATCTGAAAATCACTCGTACCTATCTTGACTGGAAGGTCCACTTCACCAATTACTGTCTTGCGTGAACCGTCAAAAGCTTTGACGATTACACCGCTATACCTCACGGGCGCTCCTTGGTAAGATAGCTTTGACAAAGTTGACTTCAGAAGCACATTTAGTGACAACCCGGTGTCAACAAGAACGTTTGACAAAGCATCTTCCTTGCAGTTCATTGAAATATGCAAAGCCAGGTTATGATTTATGCCCTCCTCAGGGAGTTCTTCATCGTAAAAGCTGAGATTGTTGCAAGAAGTGATGTTAGCCACAATGTGATCAAATTGATCCACAATAACATCATGCTCTACGTATGCTTGTTCAAGAAATCTCTGTAGTGCTTCTCTGTGCGCTTCAGAATTCATCAATAGAGACAACACTGAGATTTTTGAGGGGGTTTGGAGCAGCTGCTCCACCATATTAAACTTGCTCCTCTTTATCAATCGGAGTACCTCATCATCATCATTAGCTTTCAAGTTGCTGGATTCACCAGACTTATCTTTTGAAACGCCAATCGGATCTACATTAGGAACCTCCGCCTTCTTACCAACAATCGTTTCTTCTTTGTTTTCTAGGAACACCGGCCCAGACACTCGACCACTACGGGTCACCTTCGTTACATCAGCAATGCTCACTACTGAACTAGTCGTAGGTAACGGGACCTCTTGACCATTCTTTATCATTGTAGCATTGTACTGGTACGGTACAACCTTATCAGATGAATACGGAACTGGGCCCGTTAACCGTATTACCAACGGTGATACTGATCTTTGACTGACATTATTATTGTTGCTGTTGTCATATTGAATTACCAACCGCTCTTGTTGTTTGAAAACAGGCACTATGACATTGACGTCGTCATCTACATGACGGGATTGAACAATTTGTATCATGTCTTCATCCATCAGACGTTGGATGTCCCTTTTCACTACAACACACCCTCTTGGGTTCACACTACAAACAACACAACGATCATGGTCATGTTCACAGTCACTCACCAAACAAATATCCTTGTGCATCTGCACCAAGGATCTACAGATAAACCGGACATCATAAATCTTATACTCCCCAGGACAACCGTCTACCATATTCACTGAAGAATTCTCATGAGCGGGCAAAGGGTTCGCTTTCACATTTGGCGCGCGGTTCTCAAAGGACACCATACCACTCTTCATAAGCTTATGAACATCATACTTCAATGGATAGCAGTTTTCAATGTCGTGTCCGGGTGCTCCTTGATGAAAAGCACAACGGAGCTCAGGCTTATACCACCAGGGAAGTGGTTCTGGGATCTGCGGTGGGTTCCTCGGTTGAATTAAGTTCTTGAGAACTAACGAAGGATACAACTCTGCATATGACATAGGAATCGGGTCAAAAGAGACCTTCTTCCTCTCAAAGTTCTGCTGGTGATGATTGTTGGTGGTATTGTTGTTGTTCTTGTTGTATGTGTTCGTTCTTTGTTGCGGTTGTTGTTGTTGACATTGATGTTGTTATTGTTGTTGAATTGGTGTTGCTTGTTGATTAGAAAATACCGGAATTACTGATGATACTTGATGATGATGATGTTGACGGGGTAGTTGATTCCTTCTGATCTGAGGCCTCCTCTGTCTCCCACTGATTACTGCATTCGTCTCACTGTCTTTCTTCTTACCAAAGTTGCTACCATTTTCTTACTTGTTGACGCCTCATCTCTTGACAACCGTCCCTCACAGACTCCTTCCTCAAGCCTCATCCCCATGTTTACCATTTTGGTAAAGTCACTGGGGGCACTAGCGATCATGCGTTCATAACAAAATGAACTTAGAGTTTTCAAGAAGATTTTTGTCATCTCTTTCTCCTCCAAAGGAGGAGTGATCTGGGCAGCCAACTCCCTCTATCTTTGCGCGTATTCTTTAAATGTCTCTTTGTCCTTCTGAGACATAAACCTCAGCTGGTCTCTATCAGGCACCATGTCCACATTATACTTGTATTGCTTGACGAAAGCCTCTCCCAAGCCGTTGAAAATGCGAATGCTTACACTATCCAAACCCATGTACCAACGAAGTGCAGCACCAGTCAGACTATCTTGGAAGTAGTGAATAAGAAATTGATCATTGTCGGTCTGAATAGACATCTTGCGGGCATACATCACAAGATCACCGAGCGGACAAGAGTTCCCCTTATACTTTTCAAAGTCAGGCATTTTGAACTTCACCAGGATCTTGACGTTGGGCACTAAGCACAACTCATCAATACTCTTTCCAAACAAGTCTTTACCTCTTAGTATCTTCAATTCCTTGCGCAGCTCAAGAAACTGATCTTTCATCTCGTCCATCTTCTCATACACATCTGGGCCCTCAGACAGCTTAGAATGATAGATGGTATCCTCTACGCGAGGCAAGGTGTGTACAACGGGAGGTGGCACGGACATGACTGGGCTAGATCCCGGCATGGAAGCAAATGTAGGCGCAAAGCTTTCGGGCACAAAGTTGGGCAACATTCCCCACGGGAATCCGGCAGGCATATTCGGCGCGAAGTGAGCGGTAGCAGCAGGCATGGTAGAGGTAGTCACCTCTGAAGTAACAGTCCTTGCGGGAGGAGTTGCAGGCGTTGGAGAAGCTTGATTCTGAGCAGCAAGAACTGACTCCATCATGGCAGAGAGGCAGGCGATCTCATCCTTCAGCTCTCTGTTCTCTTGCTCCAAATGTTCCATGATTCTCAGATGATTGGCTTGGGTATTGTACCGGTGAGTCAGCTTGGCTAAAGCACAGAAGAAACACCAATCAGACATCTAGCAAAAACCTGCTTGTGCAAATGATGCATGAGATGTAATGCTTGATTATTTTTATTTTCAAGGAACTTACTATATCATTTGTAAATATATAATATTTAAATGGCAATTGCAACAATTTGATATGACCAAAAATGTATTTTTATTTATATAAATTGGGAGGATTACACTGAGTACAATTTCAGAAACCAAAATAAAAAATATAAGAGAAAATGAGACTAGTCATCCTAAGGATCCCTAACATCGTCAGAAGATCTGGCTGTAGGCGCATACTTCCTTCAAATGCGACGGATCTCGGTATCAAAAGAAGCCTTCATCTGAGTCTTCTCGAGGACAAGCTGATCAGCAATCTTCTTCCAAGCAACGGAAGGCCGAGGCATGCTAGAAGATGAAACCTCTAGCTCTCTCTATCTCTTCGTCACTTGGTCTTCAAGTAGCTCAATAAGTACATCTTTGTCCTTAGACTCCAACTGCAACTCTTCATGCTTCTTGCTCAAAGCATGGAAACACTCTTCCCACATGTCCTTCTCTTGCTTCATCTTGGCGAGCGTGTCTTCCAACTCCTCTACATCTTGGTTAGGGAGAGTTAATGGCTCAACTACAACCATAGACATAAGTCTTTCACAAGGATAAGGCATCTTCCACTCCATAGCTCTCTTCTTCATCCAAAGAGTGTAAGCTTCCAAAGCTACACAATTGCACGGACCAAGCTCGGATCTTCCTTTCCTATGCACATTATGCCAAGCATGCACAATCTTCTGCCTCAAATGTTGGGGATCTTTACCCTCTTGATAGAAAAGACCTTCTAACAACATGTTATTAGGTTTGTCTCTCAAGGGGAACCCAAGTTGACGATGAGCCAAAGCAGGGTTGTAGTTAATTCCTCCTTGTGTACCAATGAGAGGCACATTAGAGAATTCTCCATAACTATCAATAATCTCCAAACTTCTCAAAGACGGATCATACCAAACTATATCATCATTAGTGAGAGACATAAGTCTCTGAGACCACCTTAGACATTGGTTGTTCTCCACAAAAGCAGGTGCCTGAGGCAAGTGCGAAATAAACCACTTGTACAGAAGAGGAATGCAACACACAATCGTTTCACCACCTTTAGAATTCCTTATATGCAAAAAGAAATACATATCACCCAACAAAGTAGGCACATGATTCCCAATCAAGAACAGTCTAATGGCGTTAACATCAACAAAACTGTCAATGTTAGGGAACAAAGCTAATCCATAAATGAGCAATACCAAGATAGATTCAAAAGCATCCACACTACCAGCTTGAGCAAAGGCAGTAGCTTCCTTGATGAGGAAATCATATGGCAACCCAAATAACCCTCATTTCTTCACCCAATGAGCCTCTATCTCAGACTTCTTCAAGTGAAGAGCTTCAGCAATAATATTAGATCGGGGAATCTCCTCCAATCCACTAAAAGGCACTTTACTAGAAATATGTATCCCCAAAAGATGAGAATACTCCTCCAAGGTAGGCTCAAGCTGAAAATCTGGGAAAGTGAAACAATGGTAGAGAAGATCATAGAACTGCACTAGCACACTCAAGAGTCCTTCAACCACATTAGCAGACAAGATGGACATAAGCTTCCCATGACGTTGTTTGGAGTCCAAGGGATCTAATACAAAAGATGCTAGCTTCCTTAACTCTTTCAAGTCGGGACATCTGAAACTGTACTTCTTAGTGTTCTTTCGTCCATAATCCATGGTCTGAAAATATTTGCAAATGATACCTTAGTTCCTTGAAATTTTTGTGTGATGAATGTTATGATGCACATGAATGCATGAATGCAACAATAACAAATAAGGAATCACATACAATGCAAGCAAAGGTTAAGGGATGAATCAAGTCATTGTCAAGATCAATCATCCATTTTGGTGGATTATGGTTTACACCTTATCAACACCCAAGTTCCATTGATATTGACAAGACTTGATTGGATCAACCAAGAATCAAGGGTTTGTTGTAAGTCACGAGCATGGAATCTAGGTAAAAACCATCCCAAAGGAGTGAACTAAGGATAAAAACCTGTAGATCATGTTCTAAAAAGTTCCCAGAGTCTTAATTCCATCTATCAGATATTACAGGTTAAGATGACTGACTCATCGACCCATAATATTCTCGAGACAAACTCGTCTGAGTGTAGTATCGCGTAACAACTGTTACCAAGTCTACACTTGAACAGTCTCCGCACTACGTCCTAAATAGGCCAAGATGGGTTAAATATTCTAAGGTCCTCAGCTTCTCGGACCCAATTAGAAATAGTAATGCCTAACCACAAATACTTGTGTGACATTTCCAAATCAAAAGGAGTCTCCACTGAGCGGATGGATCTCAAGCCAACTTGTTAAGGACTACTCAACACAAGTCAAACATGACTATACCATCCTCATATCTTAATTGCACTTAAGTTCGGGTTAGAACTTATCTCACCACTCAGAGATCACCAAGCATAACAAGCAGATTATATCACACATACATATATACAAACATCACATATATACAAATATATACACACAAAAAGTAGACTAAACACACTGGAGACTACTCCCCAGCAGAGTCGCGCACTTAATTACTGTAGCGGTAAATTCATGATCATCAAGCTATTGACAAGCTAGAGATCAAATAATAAGAGTCGCCACCGCGCTTTTATTGTTTCCAAAGGAAAAGGGAAAAAGTAAGAACAAAACCCAAAAAGTAAGAAGTTTTCAAATCAAAACTAATAAAATGTCAGAGATTATAGGTAACGGGGTTGGTTACACAGAGGGAAGGTGTTAGCACCCAAAGTGTCCTAGGTACTCCTAGGGAGCCCTTTTTGTGTGCATATGTACTTGGTATAAAGTGATGTTTACAAACAAATAAAACGGGGGGATGATAAAAGAATTCATTGATTATATTTTTGTGTTTGACAAGACCTTAGGTCTTATGCCTACGTACCAACATAAAAATGAGGGATCAAAACCTCGTAGTTCGTAATGACTGTTTCTTTCTAGCCCTTACCTAGATAGATGCTTCGAGTATCCTAAGAGTTTATTACCCAGTAACTGGTAATATTCTTCTTAGTTTGCAGTTTGTTACTTCTTGCCCAATACATGGCAAAAGTATCCATGTTTTCTCCTCAGTAGAGTCCCTAGTGGATCTGATTCCCCAGGAAGTATATCCTTGATATGTTCACCCTAACCGGTGATGGATATCTTTCTCTCCCCTGCCTGCGTTTATCCTTGATATGTTCATCCTAACCGATAACGGATATTCTCACCTTTGGTATTCTACCCAGTAAAAAGGTAGTTGTAATCCCTATTCTTGTTCCCCAGAGAGTTAATCCTTGATATGTTCATCCTAACCAGTGATGGGTTTCCTTCTCTTTGCGGTCTTCTACCCAGTAACCGATAGTTGTAAATCCTGTTTTTGTCGCCTTCACAGAGTTAATCCTTGATATGTTCACCCTAACCGGTGACGGATTTTCTCTTTGTGGTATTCTATCCAGTAATTGGTAGTTGTAAACCCTATTTTTTCCTGCAGAGTTTATCCTTGATATGTTCACTTTAACCAGTGACGAATTCTCTCTCATGGTATTCTACCCAGTAACTGATAGATGTAATTCCTATTTTCTCCCCTCTCAGAGTCTATCCTTGATATGTTCATCTTAACTAGTGACGGATTTTCTCTTTGACGGTCTTCTATCCAGCATTCGATAGATGTAATTCCTACTTTTTGTTCAGTTGGTTTACCATTGATATGTTCATCTTAATCTATGATGGATATCCTTCTTGACAACCCCAGGCGAGTCTATCATTGATATGTTCATCTTAACTGATGACAGATTTTCTTCCCTGTTGAGTCTATCCTTGATATGTTCATCTTAACCGATGAAAAATATTCTCACCCTTGGTATTCTGCCCAGTAACTGGTAGTTGTAAATCATATTTTCTGCAGTCTTTCCCAGCAAGGCTATTCTTACCCAGTAACCGGTAATGAATACTCCCTCCTGGCTTTTCCCAGCGAGTCATCCTTGTAATGCTCATCCTAACCGATGACGGATGTCCCCTCTGTCAGATCTTTATTATCTCCTTACCCAGTAACAAGTAGTAGATAATATATTTCTGTTCCTCCTCTGTTGAAGTTTATTGCTTCCCCAGTTGAGTTGAGTGTGCGTTTTTCCTTAGTGAAATCGCTTTTCCTGCATGATTCAAGTACTTCAGTGTTATCCTGATCTATTTGAATCCCCTGCAAATGTTTTGTTCCTTGGCTGAGTCTTTTCCATTTTCGTATGGAATTCCTCGAGTCCCCCAGCAGTTTTAAGTCGTAGCATGGCCTACGCATAACTCGTATTTCCCCCCAAAGTATCTGTCTCCCTAGGGAGTTTTCCTTACGGGATATATTATACTCCTACAGATTTTCGGTCTCTCTGATTTCTTTTCCTTTGTGGCAATATTTCCCCACAGGGCATTAACTTTTACATTCATATCATATGCATCATGAGGTCTCTTAGGGACCAAAAATTGTTTCTATATGTTTTTATTTAAGCCCATTCTACTGAGTCTACATGAAGATTTTAACCTTCGCCTCCTCAGTTAGAATGTCCTTAAATAGGGGCAGCTGTAAGACCCCAATTTTGACCCTAAGGTCCCTTATGCAATTTCATCATAAACATTAGCATTGGGATCATACCTTGGTATTTTCCTTACCCCTCCTTCATTGGGTTTATTTTGGGAGAGATCACTAAGCACTTTATGATTGTAGCATACTTGTATATTACCATTTTTACTAACAAAAATACCAAAAATAAGTCTTTGCATTTGCCTAACTCTTTTGTAGGTAGGACACGATCTCCGTTGATCTATCAAGTTCATATCTAGGGTTTAAGACCCTCATAACAAAGAGCACAAACAAGAATTTATCCAAGAATGGTGATAAGCATCATATATGAGTTCCATTGATTCCTACATGTCATATTGATCAAGTTTTCTTCAAGAGTTTGAGGGTGATTTACCTTGGAAACCCTAGTTTGACTAGGTATCTTAAGTAACTTCTCCAACAAGCTATCCCACCAATTGATAAAATTTCTCAAGGGACACTTCAAAATTCATCATCTTATGCATATATGATCTACCATGAGCCAAGAAATTCCAAAGAGTTGGAGTTTAGGAAGTTGGTTGATGGTGGTTGGCCAGATGAATTCATCTGATCAAAATTGGGTCTCCCTAGACCCTATCTCCTACAATTTTAACCATATGAAAATTATTCCAAGAGAAAAGTTACTCTAAATTACATTCCAAACAACTTTAATGTTGATACCTAGAGCTAGTTTTGCTTGGAAAATCATTTTCTATGTGGAAACATTATAGGTCGTTTTGTCTAAACCCTAATTTGAAAGTCAACTTCCCAAGCCCATAACTAGCTTAATTTTATGAGATGAAAGATTTCCAAGTTGTACAATCAAATTCAAGGTGTCTACTTCAACTTTGTTGTTTAGAGTGAGAGCTAACTCAACTTTTATGATCATGTGATATGAGGTTACATTATAGGTCATTTTTGACCTATATCATTGAACAAGTGATTTATCCAAACTTCAAAAATGCATAAATCTATCATTCCAAATCCAAATTGTAGCACCTCAAATTTGCACCTCCCATTTGTACATTCATTTCATTTTTAGGTCATTAACATTGCATTAACATTGCATAGTACCTTGCATTGCATCAGTCAAAACTGGTTAGGAGGATTCATCTGTGCAAGAGAGCAAGGGCATTTTCATGAGATAAAGTCCCTATGGTTGTTCTAGAGAGCTTGTGTGAACCCAAGGTTCATTTTGAAGCAACTTGACCAAGTGTTAGAGGCTCAAAGTCCACAGTGCAGTTTTAGGTCATCTGAGGCCCATAAAAGTCAACTGAGGGCTAGAAGGTGGAGAAATGGTTTGAGACGCTTCATTCATGTTCAAAAGAGGTTCATTTATCATGTCAAGTATCTACCTTGAAGATTTTGAAGCCAGATCAAAAGTTTCCAAAAATGGCAAGTGACCTGTAATTTGAAAGTTTCCAAAAATGGTAAGTTTTGGACCAACTTCAACTCAACTTTCCAACATCAAAGAAGCTTCAAATTAATTTTTGTCCAACATGAAAGTTGAATATCTCTCTCTCCCATTTCCAAAAAGTCCAAGATCATGAATTTATGATGAATGGTCAAAGAGTTATGATCAAATCATTGCAAAGTGTGCTTGAAACTTCAAATGGCCATATCTTTTGAACCAAAACTCCAAATTTGGTGGTTCTTTTTGCAAAATGTTTCTCATGACATGAATTTTCCAAAAACCTCATCACATTTCATGAAATGTTATCATATGATCACTTGCTTATTCATGAAGTTTTTGAAGGAAAATTACCAAAATCAAAATTGGTTGATCACATGCATGTAATTCCAATTCCAATGTGTGCATGGACTGATTTAGGGTGAATTTGGACCCTTGGTGTGTACTGTTCACGTGTGCTTCCCATGCATGAGGTGAAAATGCAAATTGGTGCATACACCTTGTATTCCTCTAATCTCAATTAGTTTTGGCTTAAGTTTGATTTCAGATTAATTAAGAGGAGGTATATAAGCTTAATTACAACTGCATTGCACAGAAGACACAGTTTGAGATCTAGAATTGGAGTTTTGATCAAAATTTTCTCTCACCAAGAACTTCAAGATTCCTCATATAAGCCTCATTTCTCTTGGTGAATTCTTGATCCTGGTGAAGTTTTGAGTGAGATTGAACGTGCCATTGGTGATTTTCTGCTCAAAATCGTGCATACCAAAGCTTGAAGGTGTTGATGGCAATTTCAAATTAAGCTGGATCTACATGTTTCTAAGCCTCCAATTCTTCATCAATCATCACTACGAGTGTTCAGAAGGAGATTTGGATTATTTGGAGCTTTGGATCGTGCAAAACCAGAATCTGCTCTTCAAGAGGTAGGATTTTCGACCTTCATAATTCTCAAATCCATGTGTATGTTTGTGTAGATCTTTGTTTGCTGATGAATCTGGTGGAAAAATCACATGAAATGATGCATTATTCACTGAGTTATGTATGATTGAAGTTTGATGCACCAAAAATGTTTTGCTCGATTCTCTTTAATCATGTGGATTTAGGCTTAGTTGTTGGTTGATCCTTGCTCACCATTGAAAGATCTTTCTAATGATATGCTTTTTGTTGAAATCTGGAAAAATTCTGGAAAATATGGGAATTCGTTCATGGTGTTCATCTTCATCTTCATGAAGAAGATGAAGATTCATGGTAGCGACGGATTTATTCATGCTAGCGACGGACTAGCGTCCAATCTGGGCAATGTTAGGGTTTTCAGGTGAAACGGTGTCGTTTCACATTGGCGCGCGCATTTTGAATCTGGACCGAGTTCGAGTCCTGGCGAAGGCAGTTTTTCAAATGCATTCATATTTTCACTTTTCCCTCCTTATTTTCCATCATGTGATCACTTTGACTTTCAATTTTTTTGTCAACTTCATAAATCTATAATAAATCGAAAAATGGCTCAAATCACTCCCAATTTTTTGCAAAATGATCCTTTGTTTGTCTAGTTTTTTATGATGATGATTTCAAAAGTTGTGCATGGCTGGTTTTTGATTGGTGCTAGAATATGTGAACATATGTGCTTTTGTGACCTTGCCTTATTCATCTCATTGTGAAATGCTTGATTTTAATCCAATGGACATGAAATTTTGCATGAGTGTTCTAGACATGTTGCTGGACCTTTGAGGCTTGGTTTGGTATTTTTCTCATTTGCCAATTCTGTTTTATGGACATGTTTGCATGGTGTGACAATTTGTGTCACACATTTGGTTGTTCAACTTGTGCAATTTAATTTCCATATCAAATGACCTCTAATGCTTCTGATTTTTTGTATGATGGATATTTTGGATGTGTTGAATGCTCATGAATTTTTCCAGAATTATTTGAATCATTTCTGTTTTGATTGGGAATTTTCATTCATTATGATCAAATGTATGCCTTGAATTGGTCTTTGACTTCTCTTGCCTATTACATGAACTTGCTTGATGATTTTGGTTTGGTCCTTTTTAGGACTTGTTCTTGATTGAATAAACATGCTTTGTGTTGAATATCAAGTTCTGTTTTGGCTTTTTGATCCACTTTTGACCCTAGGCTTTGACCTAGTGGCTTGTTACTTACATTTGAGTTGTGAATTTCAGGTTCAAGTAGGCATCTCCCTGATTGATGTTGCTCCTTCATTTGAGCTTGATCATTTGTTATTGTTGGCTAACATTTGTTTGTTTTGTAGGATCTTTGAATGATGAGATTGAGTTGCTTGCCTCTTAGGCCTTGTTTGTTTGTTGTTGACTGTTGTCTGTGAATAGTTTGTCTGAATGCTGTACTGATTGGTTTAGTTGTTTCCACGTGTACCTAAGTTGCTTTAAGTTCATTTGAACTTTGCTTTGCTTTGCTTGTGGTTGGCATACCACTTAGGTATAATCCCTAATCTTCATGTAGTCTGGAAGACCTGTCATGTTATTTTGGCAGGCACCTGTCTGAAGCCCTCCTTAAGAGGCAATGTTTGTGGTTGTTTAATTTTGTGCCAAGCAGGTTAAGTCCTCTTAAGAAGCAATTGGTAGATAAAAGGGATGTGCAATCCATCCCCTGCTATTCAGTTGTGTCATTCACTTTGCTCACACCATGTGTTGATGCATTTTGAATAAAAACCCAAGATCTTGTTGTGTCAGTCATGTGGAGAAGAGTTCCTTCATTCTGAACTCCCACACTTTCTATTTGATTCAAGCTCTCCCAGGCCAGGGATAAGAGCTATGAGGCATAACCCTCATCTCCATTTCATTTGCTTCACCCTAACTCTCAATGTTAGGGTTAAGAGCTCAAAACACCCCATTCCAGTTGGCTTGTTTGTCGAGGTTGATACAACCCCTTGACTAAAGCCCAGCCTTGTATGAGCCACTTGTTTGTATATAGTGTGTGTGCTTGCTCTCTTGTGCTTGTGTTTGATGATATGTTGTTTAGGCTAGTTTGCTTCCTGTGCAAGTTAGGATAGAGACCTCAACATAGGGATCGTATGCATGACAACTTCTAGGCTCCAGTCGTAGTCTCCCTAGTAGCTTGTTATCTCCCTAGTCTCTGGTTAGGATAGAAGTTCTTTCCCTGTTAAGGGGAACTACGTCACCCTGATCCTCATACCAGATGAGGTACGTAGGCAGGAGATGAGCAGATCTCTCCGGGCACCCTTTTTCTTTGTCCACCCTTTTGTGTGTGTTAGGAGATGGATGTAAGACCAGCGATTGGCATTCCGTATCCTATTTGTGGTTGTTTGTTTGGAGTCTGACGTAAGTCCAGCGATTGGCAGTTGGTTTCCTGTGTGAGTTTTTGGTTTGGAGTCTGACATAAGTCCAGCGATTGGCAGTTGGTTTCCTGTGTGAGTTTTTGGTGTGGAGTCTGACGTAAGTCCAGCGATTGGCAGTCGGTTTCCTGTTTGTGTTTTGTTTGGCGTGCGTTAGCCGAGCTATGAGTGCTCTGATTCTTTCTCTGGTTATAAAAGATACGTATGCATAGGATGCGACATCCTAGCGAGCATGTTTCCCCAGTTTCCGAACTACGTCGACTCTGATGTTTGTGTCTGACAAACTACGTAGGCCCAGGATGCGATATCCTGCTGAGTCCTCTTCTTCCGTCTTTCATCTGTGTTTCAGTTCAGTGTGTGTGCAGTTTTGAGCAGTCTTTTAGCAACCTTCTTTCTATCCTTTCTAAGCGTGGATCCCGTCGAGTACGACGGATGTGTAGGGGTGCTAATACCTTCCCTTCGCATAACCGACTCCCGTACCCATCCATCTCTGGTCGCGAGACCATTCCTTTCCAGGTTTACTTCGAGCGAATCCTTTCCCTACTTTGGGATAAATAACGCACGGTGGCGGCTCTGTGTCTTTTCCCGCCGGTTTTTCGCGTAATGCGACACAAATCACATTAAATTAGTGACCATTTTGAATGTATTTGAAATAGATACAACTTTCATGGAGACACTTTTCTCATTTGAAGCTCACATAAAAAGTTAAGCAAGGTGGAATATATATGGCTTGACACTTAGAAATTTTTTTGATATGTTAAAATTTCCAAACTTCCACCTCAAAATTCATCATGATACAAGCTTCAAATGGAAAAGTCTGCAACACGAAAGTTGTTCCTCTTGATCTAACCTTTCCAAAAAGTCCAATTTCATCCATTTTGGACAAGATTTGAATGGGATGTGCATGGCTTGAACATTGCATCATCATTTGGCAAAAATCAAACTTCAAGCTTCCATGTGCACTCCAATTTGATTTCAGACTTGTTCACACTCAATTATAGATCAAATGGAATGATCTCATAGGCCTGTACACGCCGATGCACACATGCATCACTCATTTCCATTTTTGGAAACTCAATTGTAAGGTGCAAATATCCTGTGATTCAGCTATAAATAGAGCACCCTATGCTCAGAATTGAGGACTCCTTCACGCCAGCTTTGATCCTAAACACCAAACCCTTTCATTTGAGAGGATAATCCTGAGAATTTCCTTTGGAAATTGAGTTTGAATCTCACAGTTTTGAGATTCAAAACTCCAGGGATCCAAGACCTTTTGGGCATTCTAATCTACTTCTGCAAGCATCCTGAGCAAGATCAAGAACGAGCCAAAGCAAGAATAAGTGAATCCAGACCTGCATTGAAGGTATTTTCCAGAAAATTTCATCTCTTCGATTCTCTCTCAATTCTATTCAATTCTCTTGGATATTTGGTTGTCTGAAGTCCTACCAATGTAGGCAAGAAGATTGAGTTGCTTAGAGCTCAAATCGAAGCAACTCAGTTGACACACCTCAAAATTCAACTCCTCATATCTTTCTATATATGTGGAGTTAGTGAAAATTGAGGTTAGATTCGTGCTCTATGCCATTTCTTCTTTCAGATCATGTCCTCCTTTTTCATTTTCTTGATGGTGATGAGTGAACCAGTCCGGCCAGGCTCACCGGAGAAGATGACCGGCCTTTGGACTCCGGAGATGCGCTGGAAGTGTTCAGAGCCATTGATCTATTTTAAAGTATTTTAATCTCACGCGTTGGTTCTGATTACCATCCCTGTCGCGCATTGACTTAAGTCCATGGTGGAAAACGCGTTGAGGACCACTTGATATGCCACCTCAATTAATGAGGGAGATCAAGTGGTCCACGTTTTTTTGCGATTTTCTTATTTTCTTTTATTCCTTTTATTTTCATTAATTTATATTAATTTTAATATTGATCCAAAAAATATGAGAGTTTCACCAAAAAAATTCAAATAATTTCCTCTTTCATATTTTGAATTAAAATTATTTTTTGGATCATTATTAATGTTTTTCATGATTTAATTGATTTTGTGATTACTTTTAATTGTTTAAAAATACTTTTAAGTCTTTAAAATAATTTTGTTGACCAATTGTGATGACTTGTTTGAGTTTGACTCTTGTTGTTGGGCCTTGGTCAAGGTTGATTTGACTTTGTCAAGTTAATATCATTGGATTTAGGGGATTAATGGAATGTACATTCCATCTCCCAAAATGAATGGATGATATTAATTTGGTAAAAGTCCTCCTTTGATCAATTTGAGTTTTGATCCATTTCCCTCCCTCTTCAACTCATTCCCCTTCTTTATGCATTCATCTCATTTTGCCTATGATATCTCAAAGTCCTAAAGCTAGTTGATTGAAAAATTAACATGAGTATGGATGAGATTAGGCCACCTCTTTTGCATATTCTTTTTGTGTGTGGTATGTTTCATGAGCATAGTCCAATATACTATGTCTCTAACATGCATTAACACCAAAGTTCTATTGACCGGCCTCAAATAGTTGTGACTTCTACATAAGTCCAATTACGATTGCTTAACATAGCGCTAAATTTGTAACACAAAAGGCATAGCATTCTAGTTAGTGAGATTGTAAGTCTCCCCTCTTTCATGGTATTGTATGGAAACTTGGCCTTTTTTCCTTCCTTTGGAAGATGTCTTGGCTCAAGGATCCATGCTTATGATAAGTGGGTTGAGTGTTCTCCAAAGAATGTCTTAAAATGAAAAGAAAAAGCAAAACAATAATAACTTCTAACTCATTAACAACTAAATTTTAATTTCAAGCCACTTACTTTAATGACATTTAATTTAAGCCTTTATTCATTTGCCATTTCATACCATTCAAATTGTTTATGTTAATTTTAGAACTTAGGCAACATTCCTATGCTAAAGGACTTGGCTAATGCCAACTTTCTGTGAAACCAAGTGCTTGCAATTTGAAACTTCATCTGATACATCATTCAAGATCCCTCTGAGTTCATCTGCAATATGATCATTGTGAAGTTGTTATTTTGAACTTGTGACTTGTGGAATCCATATGTTACATGGGCTAATATGAAGAAGATCATGGAGTGGCTAAAGCTTGGATGTGGCTATCTTTATTTGATGTCTTTGCTCTTCAAGATAATATAATTGTGCATTTGTGTGTTGCTTGGTTTTAAAAAGTCCAAGGGAATTCTGGGTTTCTATTGACACTCTTGTCTATTGGATTGCTACCCATTTGGTCAAATCTTTTCAACTCTTAACTTTTAATTTTATGCATAGGATTAGTCTTTTCATCTTCTCCCCATTTCTTTAATTTCAAAATCTCTCCCTCCCTTTTCAAAATCTTCTTTGATTGAACTTGTTTTGTTCTAAACTTTGACCACTTTGCAAAAAGATAGAAACTTTGGCATTATGCCATTGAATTTTCTAACTTCTTTTCTTAAATCAAACTTGTAAATAAACTTAACTAAACTTGACTTAAACTTTCAAATAGCCAAAAAGACTCATTCAAACCATTTTTCGGCCTTTGTGCCTTTCAAACTTAATTTTTTTGTTATACGCAATGCATTCACTTTGAAATTTGTATCACGAACTACGAGGTTTTGATCCCTCATTTTTATGTTGGTACGTAGGCACAAGTCCGAACGTCTTGTCTAACACAAAAATATAATTAATGAATTATTTTCTCATCCCCCCATTCTATTTGTCTGTAAACATCATTTTCGTACCAAATACATATGCACACAAAAAGGGCTCCCTAGGAGTACCTAGGACACTTTGGGTGCTAACACCTTCCCTCTGTGTAACCAATCCCCTTACCTGTAATCTCTGATATTTTATTAGTTTTGATTTGAAAACTTCTTACTTTTGGGTTTTGTTCGTACTTTTTTCCCCTTTCCCTTTGAAACATTAGAAGCGGGTGACGACTCTTGTTATTTGATGTCTAGCATATCCATAGCTTGATGATCATGAATTTACCGCTACATAACCCATACTATCTTCGAGCACAGTCAAATACATGATCAACGGTCTTTCTTCAACAAGCGGTTACAAAATCAGAGGCTCAAGCAGATACTCTTTGATACTATCAAAAGCTTTCTGGCAGTCTTCGGTCCAATCACAAGACTGATCTTTTCGAAGAAGCTTGAATATAGGCGCATATGTGGCAGTCATGTGTGAAATGAATCTTGAGATATAATTCAAGCGACCGAGAAACCCTATGACTTGCTTCTCAATTTTGGGCGCAGGCATCTCTTGTATTGCTTTGACCTTGGCAGGATCAACTTCAATACCCTTCTCGTTGACAATAAAGCCCAATAACTTACCAGAACGAACACCAAAAGTACACTTATTGGAATTCAAGCGGAGTTTATACTTCCTCAAATGCTGGAATAGCTTCAACAAATGCTTAACATGTTCCTCTTCATCAATTGATTTAGCAATCATGTCATCAACATAAACTTCAATCTCTTTATGCATCATATCATGAAAAAGAGTAGTCATTGCTCTTTGGTAAGTTGCACCAGCATTCTTCGAACCGAAAGGCATCACTCTATAACAGAATGTTCCCTAAGGTGTAATGAATATGGTCTTCTCCATATCTTCAGGTGCCATCTTGATCTGATTATATCCGGAAAATACATCCGTAAACGAAAAGACTTTGAATTTAGCAGTATTGTCTACCAACATATCAATGTGTGGAAGAGGGAAATCATCTTTCAGAATGGCTTTATTCAAATCTATATAGTCGACACACATGCGGACTTTTCCATCTTTCTTCGGCACAGGCACAATATTGGCCACCCATTGCGGATACTCAGCGGTCATGAGGAAACCGACGTCAATCTTCTTCTTCACTTCTTCTTTGATCTTCACAGCCATATCAAGATGCGTTCTTCTCAACTTCTGCTTGACTGGCGGGTATTCTGGCTTCAACAGCAATCTATGCTCCACAATCTCAGAATCCAAACCAGGCATGTCTTAATATGACCAAGCAAACACATCTGAATACTCTCGAAGAAGATCAATCAACCCCTTCTTAACATCTGGACATAGACGAGACCCAATCTTGACTTCCTTCACATCATCCTCGGAACCCAAGTTGACTAACTCAATCTGCTCTTCGAGCGGTTGAATGGTCTTTTCATCATGATCAAGAAGACAAGACAATTCATCACTCACTTATTCATCACTTTCCTCTTTGGCCTCAAACACAGGGAATTCAAAATTTGGAGAAGGAGAAGGATCAGTGTATTCAATGGGGTTAGAAACCAACCTGCATAATGATTTGATATTTTGATTTTAGAGAAGTGAATTTGTGGCCAAATATTATGCAGATGGACAATTATTTTGTTCATTTATGTTTTTTGTGATTATCATTTTCAAAATAAAGCAAAAAGTAAAAACAAAACATCATAGATGTGGATGAATAGAATTAATTTTATTGATGATCAATTTGAAAATTCCCAACAATGTTCACTTCTCGCTTAGGCATAGGAGAAGGATTTTTAAACATATAAAAGTAATTACTTAGATCGATGCAAAATAACAGGAATATCAACAGCAGTCCAATTGTTGCACGCCTTTCCATGCGTCACAAAATTGGTGTAGTTTTCCTCTTCGTCATCCTCTAGCACAGTAGTTAAGTGTTGTTCATTGCCATGAAAAAACCCTCCGCTACGGAAGCTAAGTTGCATATCCTCAGATCTAGCAGTTGATGAACCTTGCTGAAAGCCCATACCGATTCTACCTTTGTTTTCGGAGACCTCTACCATGCGCCCTCACTGATCAACAATGCCTTCTTCAACAATCTTCCTTGCATCTTTTAATGAGGACATAGGTGCCCCAACCCTCTTTTCAGCAGCAATAGATAAGGCTTAGAACGAATTTCCAACCTCATCCTCAGCTTCAACGTAAGAGAAAGATGACAGGTGGCTAACCAACAACGCCTTTTCCCCGCCAACAATAACAAGCTTTCCATTTTTGACAAATTTGAGCTTCTGATACAATGTGAAGGTAACAGCTCCCGCCTCATGGATCCATGGCCTTCCCAATAGACAAATGTAGGTCGGGTGGATATCCATTACTTGAAAAGTAATTTGAAAATCACTCGGACCTATCTTAACTGGAAGGTCCACTTCACCTATCACTGTTTTGCGTGAACCGTCGAAAGCATTGACGATTACACCGTTATACCTCATAGGCGCTCCTTGTATGATAGCTTTGAAAGAGAGTACTTCGGCAGCATATTCAACGATGATCCGGTGTCAACAAGTACATTGGACAAAGCATCATCTTTGCAATTCATGGAGATATGCAAAGCCAAAGTATGATTCCTACCCTCCTCAGGGAGTTTTTCAACACAAAAGCTGAGATTGTTGCAGGAAGTGATGTTAGCTACTATATGATCAAACTAATCCACCGTAATATCATGTACCACAAATGCTTGCTCTAGAACTCTTTGTAGTGCTTCTCTGTGCGATTCTGAATTCATAAGCAGAGACAACATTGAAATCTTTGAGGGAGTTTGGAGCAACTGCTCCACCATATTAAATTCACTTTTCTTGATTAAACGAAGTACCTCATCATCATCATTAGCTTTCAAATTGCTGGATTCACCAGACTGAAACTTTGAAGCACTAACCGGATCTACACCAGGCACTTCCACCTTCTTACTGACTGGACAATTTTCTACAATGTTTGGGAACACCGACCCAAACACTCGACCGCTTTGGGTCACCTTAGTAACATCAGCAATACTCACTACAGAGCTGGTCGTAGGAAATGGAACCTCTTGACCATCTTTTAACATTGTTGCATTGTACTGATATGGAACAGCCTTATCAGATGAATATAGGACTGGACCCGCTAATCGTATGACCAACAGTGATACTGATCTTTGACTGATGTTGTTACTATTACTGTTGTCGTATTGAATGACTACTCTTTCCGGATTCTTGAAAACGGGCATTATGACATTCACATCATCACCTAAGTGACGGGATTGGAAAATTTAAATCATGCCTTCATCCATCAACCGCTGGATGTCCCTTTTCACCATCACACAACCTCTTGGGTTAACACTACAAATATCACAACCATCATGGTCATGCTCACAATCATTCACCATACAAATGTCCTTGTGCATCCTCACCAAGGACCTCCAGATAAAACGAACATCATATATCTTGTACTCCCAAGGACAACCATCTACCATGTTAACTGATGAATTCCCATGAGCGGGTAGTGGATTTGCTTTCACATTCGGCACACGGTCCTCGAAGGACACCATTCCACTCTTTATCAACTTCTGAATTTCATACTTGAGCGGATAACAGTTCTCAATGTCATGTCCGGGTGCTCCTTGATGAAAAGCACAACGGAGTTCAGGCTTGTACCACCATGGAAGTGGTTCTGGAATTTGTGGCGGGTTTCTTGGTTGGAGTAGGTTCTTGAGAACCAAAGACGGATACAGTTCTGCATAGGTCATAGGAATTGGTCAAAAGAGACCTTCTTCCTCTTGAAATTTTGCTGATGATGATTGTTGGTATTGTTGTTGTTGTAGGTGTTTGTTTGTTGTTGTAGTTGTTGTTGTTGAACTGGTGTTGACTGACTGTTCGAAAATACTGGAGTTATTAAGGATACTTGATGATGGTGTTGACGGGGTGGTTGATTTCTTCTGATCTGAGGTCTCCTCTGCCTCCCACTGGAAATTGCGTTGGCTTCGCTGTCTTTCTTCTTCCTGAAGCTGCTGCCATATCTCTTACTTGATGATGCCTCCTCCTTTGACAACTGTCCTTCTCGGACACCTTCTTCTAGCCTTATCCCCATATTTACCATTCCAGTAAAATCACTGGGGGCACTGACGATCATACGTTCATAGTAAAATGAACTCAGGGTCTTCAAAAAGATATTTGTCAGCTCCTTCTCCTCTAAAGGAGGAGTGATCTGAGCAGCTAACTCTCTCCATCTCTGTGCATATTCTTTGAATGTCTCTTTATCCTTCCGAGACATATACCTCAACTGGTCTCTATCAGAAGCCATATCCATGTTATATTTATACTGTTTGACAAAAGCTTCTCCCAATCGTTGAAAGTGTGAATGCTTGCACTGTCCAACCCCATATACCATCTGAGTGCAACACTGGTCAAACTGTCTTGGAAGTAGTGGATTAAAAGCTGATCATTGTCAATTTGGGTAGACATCTTATGGGCATACATCATTAAATGACTGAGCGGACATGTGTTCCCTCTATATTTTTCTAAGTCAGGCACTTTGAACTTCACCGGAATCTTCACATTCGGCACCAGACATAATTCAGTAGAACTCTTCCCAAACAAGTCCTTACCCCTCAACGTCCTCAATTCCTTGTGCAGCTTAAGAAATTGATCCTTCATTTCGTCCATTTTATCATAAACATTTGGGCCCTCAGATGGCTCAGAATGATAAATGGTGTCTTCTACACAAGGTAAGGTGTGCACAACGGGAGGTGGCACAGACATGATCGGGCTAGATGTCGGCATGGAAGCAAAAGTAGGCGCAAAGCCTTCAGGCATGAAGTTCGGAGGCATTCCCCACGGGAATCCGGAAGGCATGGCAGGAGAAAAATGAGAGGTAGCAGCAGGCATGGTAGAAGTAGCCACCTCTGAAATAACGGTCCTCTGAGGAGGAGGAGTTGCGGGTGTTGGAGAAGACTGGCTCTGAGCAGCTAACACTGACCCCATCATGGCAGTCAGTCGAGCGATCTCGTCCTTCAAATATATGTTCTCTTGCTCAAGATGTTCCATGATTCTCAAATGATTGGCACGAGTGTTGTACCGATGAGTCAGCTTGGCTTCAAGCACAGAAGAAACACTAATGAGACATCTGGCGAAAGAGAAACCTGCTTATGCAAATGATGCATGAAATGCAATGCTTGTTTATTTATTTTTATTTTCAAGAAACTTACTATATCATTTGTGTATATATATATATATATATATATATATATATATATATATATATATATATATATATATATATATATATATATATATATATATATATATATAATATATATATATATATATATATATATATATATATATATATATATATATAACAATAATTACAACAATTTTATGTGACCATAAAAAATCTCTTTTCATTTATATAATTGGAAGGATTACACTGAGTAAAATTTCAGAAACCAAATAAAAATACAAGAGAAAAGGAGACTAGTCAGCCTAAGGATCCCTAACAACAATGTCAGAAGATCTGGCTGTAGGCGCGTACTTCTTTCGAATGCGTCGAATCTCGGTCTCAAAAGAAGCCTTCATCTGAGTCTTCTCGAGGACAAGCTGATCAACAATCTTCTTCCAAGCAACGGAAGGCTGAGGCATGCTAGAGGAGTATGAAACCTCCAGCTCTCTCTGTCTCTTTGTCACTCGGTCTTCAAGTAGCTCAATAAGTGCATCTTTGTCATTAGACTCAATTTGCAACTCTTCATGCTTTTTGCTCAAAGCACGGAAATGCTCTTCCCACATATCCTTCTCTCGCTTCATCTTGGTGAGTGCGTCTTCCAACTCCTCTACATCTTGGTTAGGGAGATTTAATGGCTCAACCACAACCATAGTCATAGGTCTTTCACAAGGATAAGGAATCTTCAACTCTAAATCTCTCTTCTTCACCCAAGTAGTGTAAGCTTCTAAAGATACACAATTGCACGGACCAAGCTCGGATCTTCCTTTCCTATGTATATTATGCCAAGCATGCACAATCTTCTGCTTCAAGTGTTGGGGATCTTTACCCTCTTGACTGAAAAGACCTTCTAACAAAGTATTATTAGGTTTTTCTCTCAAGGGGAACCCAAGCTAACGACGAGCCAAAACAGGGTTGTAGTTAATTCCTCCTTGTGTACCAATGAGAGGCACATTAGAGAATTCACCACAACAATCAATAATCTCCAAACTGCTCAAACAAGGATCATACCAAACTATATCATCATTAGTGAGAGACATAAGTCTCTGAGACCACCGTAGACATTGTTTGTTCTCTATAAAAGCAGGTGTCTGAGGTAAGTGCGAAATAAACCACTTCTACAGAAGAGGAATGCAACAGACAATCGTTCCACCACCCTTAGAATTCCTTAGATGCAAAGAGAAATACATATCACCCGACAAAGTAGGCACATGATTCCCAATCAAGAAAAATCTACTGGCGTTAACATCAACAAAATCGTCAATGTTATGGAACAAAGCTAATCCATAAATGAGTAACACAGAGATAGCTTCAAAAGCATCCATACTACCGGCTTGAGCAAAGGCAGTAGCTTCCTTGATGAGGAAATCATATGGCAACCCAAACAATCCTCCTTTCTTTTCCCAATGAGCCTTTATCTCGGACTTCTTCAAGTGAAAAGCTTCGGTAATAAGATGAGATTTGAGAATCTCCTCCAATCCACTAAAAGGCATTCTACTAGAAATGGGAGTACTCCTATAATGTAGGCACAAGCTGATAATCTGGGAAAGTGAAGCAACGGTAAAGAGGATCATATAACTACACTAGCACACTTAAGAGTCCTTCAACCACATCAGCAAACAAGATAGACAATAGCTTCCCATGACGTTGTTTGATGTCCAAGGGATCTAATACAAAATACACTAGCTTCCTTAACTCTTTCAAGTCGGGACATCTGAAACTGTACTTCTTAGTGTTCCTTCATCCATAATCCATGGTCTGAAAATATTTGCAAATAATACCTCAGTTCCTTGAAATTTTTGTGTGATAAATGTTATGATGCGCATGAATGCATGAATGCAACAATCACAAATAAGGGATCACACACAAGGCAAGCAAACAAAGGTCAAGGGATGGATCAAGTCATTGTTAAGATCAATCATCAATTTTGGTGGATTATGGTTTACATCTTATCAACACCCAAGTTCCATTGATATTGACAAGACTTGATTGGATCAACCAAGAATCAAAGGTTTGTTGTGAGTCACGAGCATGGAGTCTGGGTAAGAACCATCTGTAAGACCCCAAATTTTGCCCTAAGATCCCTCATGGCCCATAACATCTCATATCATGGCCTCAAGGATCATTGCATACCCTAGCTTCCCTCCTAGTGGGTAGGATATCTTGTGAGTGTGATTCTTGATCACCAAGCATGTATTGCATTGTATGTCATTGCTTTTCATATGTTTACTAACCAAAAGTACAAAAATATTGTCATCTAACCATGTTGCTTGCAGATGAAGCCAGCTAGGTCAAAACAGTCAAAATCAGCCATTGAGCAATGGATGGTGACCATTCTTGAAGAATTTGGGCACCATGATCATTCATAAAGAGTTCATATAACTTGTGATATCATTTGGAATCAAGATCTCATGTGAAAGAGGCTTGGAATTCATCAGAGCATGGCTCAGTCAACCAAAACCCTAGAAAAGTCAACTGTGGTCAACCGTGGTCAACTGTATATTTAATCAGGAATTTGAAGGTGTGATATGGTTGGAAAAGTCTCATTCATGTCTATACAAGCCTCATTTGACATTTCAAAGATCAAGGTTGAAGAATTTGAAGTCAGGCAAAAAGTTTCCAAGAATGGAAATGACCTGTAATTTTCACCTGCCCAAAATGGAAAGTTTTTCTCCCCAAAATTACATGTCCAAGAAAGCTTCAAATCAAATTTTGCCCAACATGAAAGTTGAAGATCTTGTTCTTTCCTTTCCAAAAAGTCCAAGAACACTCATTTTCCATTCATGGTTGGCAAGTTATGATCCAATCATTTTCCAAAAATGCCTAAATTCAAAGTGGCATAACTTTCACATGGAATGGCCAAATTGGATGGTTCTTCTTTGAGCAAATCCCATTTAACATGTACTTTCATAATCCATCATCACATTTTGCCAAAAGCCTTCACATAAAAAGGTCATTTTTCAAGTGTACTAATTAAAAACCAAGGGCAAAATGGTCCAACTTTCAAAGTACAAAGAATTTTGACATGGGACCAATTCCAATAGCTTCCAAATGAGATTTATGATTTGCTTGAAGTGAGAAAACATTGTTCCATTGATCAAAACTATCCAAGGGTAAAAAGGCCAAAATGCATTACAAGCTCATTTTCAGTAATCACACAATTTTGCCTAATCATGATTAAAGCTTGGATTAGTGTGAAGTATATAAGCTTAATTGTAACTGTTTCTCAGGGGGGGATAATCACTTTTTTCAGATCAAAGCCAAAAAATCACAAATTCTCTCAAATTTCTCCAAGTTTCACATTCACTTTTTTCTTGAATTCATCAATAATCCTTGACCGTTTGTGCTAGTTCTTTGTGAATTCTTCATGTGCAGGTCTTAGATAATTTCTGTTTGAAGCATTTGGAGGAGGGAATCGAGCAAACAACCAACTGTTGAAAGTATCATCTTCCATGGCAGCTGCGAAAATCCATTGATTCGTGCATCTTTGAGCTAAGAGTTCTTCACCAATCACCTTCATAATCATCATCCTTCATCTGTTTTCAAGAATTGGATCAAAACAAGCAAAGATTTCACATTGTGCTTCAAGAAGGTGAGTTTTTCGAATCTTCCAATTGTTGCAATTGCCATGTGGATTCAGTAGATCGTTGAACGTAGAGTGCATTGATGCTTGAATCGTTTAATTTCATCCACTAATCATCAAGATATTGTAGATTTAAGTTTGTGTACCAAAACTTCTTTCGATTAGATCTTTTTGCACGTTAACCTTTAGACACTTTCGTGGACATATTCGTAACCTACGTTGAGAGACGAAGAGATTGGTATAAGGCTCGTTCATTTTCGTTGAGATTTGCTCGTAACCGCATCTGGACTTGATGAACACATGAACACGATGATGAACGTTAAGATTCTGGGAAAAATAAGCGTGTAGATCCGTTTCCAGGCCTGGCATTTTCGAAATCTTGTTTACCGCCAAGAAGAGCCAATGAAACGCTGCCACTGCTTTAAGTTAAGTTGTGCGTTTTGGTCACAGCATGCAGTATTTACGTTATTGCCACTCGCTGAGAAATAAATCCGTTAATCCATTAAATAATTATTTCAATAAATTAACAAAACTTCAAAAAATCATATTAAATTCATCCTTAGTCCAAATTAGGTGGGAATTTTTTTGTTAGATCCCAAATTTCCTCTAGATTTTTTTAGGCATAGAAACTTAAGTTGTGCCTGGTAAAATTTTGGATTGGCTTATTGATTTTTGTCATGTGTGCATTATTTGTATGTTTTACCATTTTAATCATAAAGTAATCATGCTAGCTCCAAATTTAATGAAATTTCATATGATGATTCTTGACTCATGCCTGGAGATTTTGATGTATAATTTGTGATTTTTGGATCTCTGGTTTGATAGATATGATTTAATCTTTTTGAGTGTGACAATATGTGTCACACTATGCTATGCTGTGTTCATGATTTAATTTTCCATGCTTTCACTAGGCCTATGGCTCTGATTTTTTGCATGAGATGACTTTTATATGTTAGGTTTCACCATGATTTTTTGTGGATTTAATTGATCCATTTCCTAATTGATTGACATTTTTGATTGCTGTTTAGCATTTTTGGATTGTTTCTTGAGTAGCAAACTTATATGTCTTGTAAAATCCTAATCCCTTAACATATGAATGTGAAATTTGATGGAGTGTTTCCTAACATGTATAGCTTTAATTTGGCTTTGGTCCCATTCATTTCTCATTTGATCTCACTGTTTTACAATTGATTGAAATTGACACTTGTTTTGTGACCTAGTTTAGGTTGATTTTTGCATGCCATGACATGTTGAATTTAATTTCCCTACTTCCACATGTCCAAATGCTATGAAAATTGATATGCTGCTTATTGAATATGTTCTGATTAGAATAGAATTTTTGTGGAATTTATTGGGCTGTTTTGGTATTTGTTTGACTGAAATCTTGCTGTTGACTCATATGTGGTTCATACTTCACTACTTTGACTTAAATTGTGCATAAAATGAAATTAGTGCATAGTTTGGATGTGAGGCCAATTGGATCCTCTTCTTAATTGAATTACCTTGGATTTGGTTGTGTTTCACTTGCTGTTTTACATTTTTCCATCCTTTGGACCCTAGGCTTGTCCTAGTGGTCTTGTTACTCATGTTTGAGTTTGACTTTGACTTTTCAGGTTAAGAAGCAAAGTGCTTTAAAGGAATTAATGCAAGTTGAATTGTTTCATTTGATTATTGAACTAACTTGTCTTGTCTGGTAGGATGCTTGGTTCACTTGATCTTTGTGCTATGCACATATTGCATTGTTTGATTGTACATTGTTGTTGATTCTTATGTTGTTTGTTTTGATTTTGTGATTGGGATGCTGATTATATTTGATTGATTTCAGGTACCCTTTAGTTGCTCAGTTCTTTTGAGAACTTGCATTGCTTTGCTTGTATAGAATTTGCATTGAGGTAGACTCTCTTGTCTCCATGTAGTCTGGAAGACCTGGCTTGTTATGTAGCCAGGCAACTGTCTGAAGTCCTCCTTAAGAGGCGATGTTTGTGATTGTTTATGTTTGTACCCAAGCAGGTAAAGACCTCATGTGAGGAAATTGGTAGAAAAGAGATATGCAACCTATCTCCTACTATTCTGTGAGTCACTCACCTTGCTCACACCACTTGTGTTGATGCATAGTGAGTAAATACCCAAGATCTATCGAGTCTAATTTGTGGAGAGAGTTCCATCTTTCTGAACTCCCACACCTCCTGATATTCAATACTCTCCCTGACCAGGGATAAGAGTGATGAGGCACACCCCTCATATCCTTTCATCTGCTTCACCTTAGCCCCTCAATGGCAAGGTTAAGAGCAACTTTAACCCTATTCCAGTTGGCTTTTATGCCTTACCTTTGATTGAGCCCAATTGTGTGGTTATAGTGTGTGCTACTTGAACTTGTTTGATTGATTATTTGATTCATTTGAACATGATTGCTTACTTGCCATTGTGCATTCATCATTATTGATTATTAATTCTTGTATGATCATTATTGCATACCCTTGTGGTTTGTTTGAGTTTACCCATTGAGGATAATTGTAAGACCATGTTCTTTGGCCATTATTCCCATGATATGGAAGGATAGAGTGTAAGACCTCATTGCTCACTCATATCTTCTTTGCTCTTGTTTGTTGTATGAGAGGATGCAATTGTAAGTCCCTGTGATGTGGCATTTGTATTCCTATGACCATACTTTGGAGGTTGGTATAAGTCCAGATAGATTGGCATCCGACTTCCAAGTTTTGTTTTACTTTAGGAGGTTGGTGTAAATCCATTTATTGGTATCCGACATCCGCTTTTTTGCTTTGTGAGATTGGAGTAAGACCATTTATTGGCATCCAGTATCATTGTTTTATTTTAGGAGGTTGGTATAAACCCAGTTATTGGTATCCGGCATCCGCTTTTGCTTTGTGAGATTGGTATAAGACCATTGATGGCATCCGGTATCATTGTTTTATTTTAGGAGATTGGTGTAAATCCATTTATTGGTATCCGACATCCGCTTTTGTTGTGAGATTGGTATAAGACCATTGATGGCATCCGGTATCACCTTGCTTTTATTTTGTTTACTTATTTTGTTGCCTCACTCCTAAGGACACTCTTGAATCATCTTCTATATGATTTCAAGAGGTGAACTTCTAGGAAGCTTTACACTTCATCCATACCCTTTTTGTTTCAAAACCCCTTTTCACTTGTTGACTTTTAAAACTTGTAAATGCATGTTGTGCAAACATTCTCATCCCTTTTTTTCAAATTAGAAACTTGGACCCTAAGTCCTTGATTTTCAAACTCTTTTCGTAACACTTCTTTGAATCAATCTAATCATACTTTGACCATCCTTTTGTGAATAATCATAATCCATTAATCCAACTCATTCAATTGTTTTGTGGCTTTGTCCATGCTTGTTAAGTTTTCATACATTAGCCATAGGTTTGATTTATCCTAGTTGGTTGATGTTAACATCACCTATTTGTCCTTAGTTGATTGAATTGTAAGTCTTCCTTGCTTATTATAGGGTTAACCCCTCACTAGCAAGTGGAAGCTTTTCTCACATGGTGGACTTGTTGTTTCATAAGGTTGAGTTTTCTCCCGTGGATAACGTAAAGCCTTAGTGCTATTGTTTTAAAATGAACTCACAAATGTTTGGAAATTTTTTAGCCGAACTACGGCGTTTTGATCCTTACCTTTGATGGAAGGTACGTAGGCAACGGGTTCATCCGTTCGAACACAAAAATAACTAACTTGTATATTCTTTTCTCATCATCCCATTCATGTTTGCACAATATGTCATAAACAAATAAACATTTTTATACAACAAGTGTGAAAAGGGCTCCCTAGGAGTACCTAGGACGTGATGGGTGCCTAACACCTTCCCATTGCGTAATTTACCCCTTACCCAGACTCTCTGACTTTTTATTGGTTTTCTATGTGTAAAACTTCTTAGGTTTTTGTTCGCTTTTTAACCAGTCCTTAGGATAAATAAAAATGCGGTGGCGACTCTATTTACTTGTATACTTTGCTTATGATTTAATCAATAGATCATATAGCGACGAATACACCGCTACAGAAAAGTGGCGACTCTGCTGGGGAAGAAATAATCCCTGGTGGTATTGCCTACTTTTCACCCTTGTTGTATAGATATTTGTTTATGTGTTATTTGACATATTTTTGTACAATTTGGGATAACTGTATTGATTGTAATGTTTGAATTGCTTGATATACAATTGCTGTTTGCTTTGGTGATCTCTGTGAGATGAGTTCTATACCCGAACTCAAGTGCACTCTAGGATAGGAGAATGGCGTAGTCTCGTTGACTGGTGTGGAGTATTCCTTAGCCAGTTGACTTGCGAGTTCATTCACTTGGTGGAGGTCATGTTGGATTGATAATGTCACACAAGTTATTTGTGGTTAGGCATTATTATTTCAATCATGTGCCTTAGAAGCCAAGGACCTTAGTTTACCAAACCCATCTTGGCCTATTTTTAGGACGTAGTGCGGAGGTCGTTCAGATGTAAGATCTGATGCGATTGTTACGCGATACTACACTCATAAGAGTCTCTCTTGAGAATATTTTTGGAATACGAGTATTCGTTCCTCCGATAATATCCGAGAGATGGGACGATGATTATGGGAACCTCTGGTAGAACATGTCTGGCAGGTTTAAACCCTAGTACATTCCCTTTGGGTGGTTCTTAACCAAGACTCCATGCTCGTGACTCTCAGCAAACCCGTGATTCGTGGTTGAGTCGTTCAACCATCGTTAATATCAATGGAACTTGGGTATTGATAAGGTGTAAAACCTAAATCTACCAAAATGGATGATTGATATTAAGGATGTTAGAGCCGGTTCATGTACCGTTAATATCAATGGAACTTGGGTGTTGACAAGGTGAAAAACCTAAATCCACCAAAATGGATGATTGATATTATGGATACAATGAGCTTTCCCATGACCTTTGTTTGGCGTGCTTTGCTTGATCCTTGAGTGTGATTGTTGCATTCATGCATTCATACATTCATCTGCATCCATATCATCAGATAAAAAAGAAAATTTTCAAGGAACTCAAAGGAGTTTATTTGCAAAAAATTTCAAACATGGAAAAAACCGGGAAAATTTTTTCACCCGATGTATCTGATGAGATATTCTCATATACGATCAAAATGTTAATATTTCAAAGTTTGCAAATAAAACCCTCGAGTTCCTTTGAAAATAAAACAAGCATATGCACAAACACTTCATGCATCATTTGCATAAGCGGGTGTTTTGTTCCGGTCTCCCGTCCTGTGGTCTGACCCTGCGATCTTCATTTATTTTGAAGACGCACTTCGCCGGTACTATACCAGAGCCAACTCTGCCAGATTGATGGATCAGATTGAGCAAGAGAATTGTGAATTCAGAGAGGTATTTGCCAGACCAAGTACTGTTGATGGATTTATTCCTGGTTAACCAATCCCGGGCTGGCATTGGCTACTGTTCTGGGGCATTTAATGAGCAAGGTCTGTTCACAAGTGGAGGATTCATCCATGATGATCAACCTGAAGAGGAAACTGCTGCTATCTTGGAAGAGGATGCAGAAGATTTGAACAATTTCATCATACCTGGTGGTGTCTGCCACAATTGGGTCGCTGTAGATGTTCCTACAGTCATCCATAGATCAGAGTAATTGTTCACTTTGTTTGAAACCCTTGTCCCATGCCAAAAGGAGAAGTGATGACACTGTTGGCAGCATTTAATACAATGATATTTCATTCAATTAATGCATTGTTAAACATTTGTTTTTCCATTTGTTTTCACTTTTTGCTTTTGCATGAAATCAGTGATCACAAAAAACCCATGAAAAACAAATAAAACAACATTTTCATCTGCATAAATGATTTGCTTGTTTAAATTCAAAAGCTTGTCATTATCCAGAATCATTATGCAGGGATTTCTAAACCCATTGAACATAATGATCCAACGCCATCTCCCAATCTTGAATTCTTTGTATTTGAGGCAGAGGAAGATGATGTTGAAGGGGATTCCTGACGAGATTACCCTTCTTCTTGAGCACGAATAGAAGCTCATTCAGCTGTATCATGAGAATCAGCAAAACAGTCAAACTGGGGCATTACAAATGTAATGTAAAAAAAAATGAAAAGAGAGAGGGTGAAAAATAAGGAAAAATCAAAAATCAGGAAAAAAATTTCAAAGTTTTTCAAAAGAAAAAAGAAAAATTATACCCTCAAGTCCCTAGTTGACTGATGCTGAATGGATTCAGAGTCGTTATGACCAGTTGAATTTGATTGAAGAGAAGCGATTAACTGCCATGTGCCATGGTCAGTTATATCAGCAGAGAATGAAGAAAGCATTCGATAAGAAGGTCAAGCCTCGTGTGTTCCGAGAAGGAGACCTCGTGCTCAAGAAAGTTTTGTCTTTCACGCCCGATTCCAGGGGCAAGTGGACTCCAAACTATGAGGGTCCATATGTTGTTAAGAGAGCCTTTTCAGGCGGTGCTTTGATGCTTACAACAATGGATGGGGAGGATTTCACTCGCCCAGTGAATTCAGATGCAGTCAAGAAATACTTTGCCTAAAAAAAAAAGTATATGCAAATGAAAAACAGAATAGCTCGCTAAGTTGAAAACCCGAAAGGGCGGCTTAGGCAAAAATGAGCGTCTCGGTGGAGAACCCGCAAGGGTAATCCAGGCAAAAATTAGAGACTTGAAAAAAAAAGTATATTTGCATCCCGCTAGATTGAGTACCTCACCCTGGGGCAATCTAGGCAAAAATTAGGGATTCGGCAAGTAACTGCATCCTGATAAGGCTTTCTGGTTCCACAGCCGTCTTTTCGTCAGAGGTTCTCGATTCGTTGTCGACTGAAGCTTCGAATACATCGAGATTCAAATTGGTAGAGAAAGGATCATTATGTTCAATGTATCCCTCTTCCAATATATATCACTGATTTCAAATTTGTACAGATCTATGGAGTCTTGCCATTTGCAGGCTACCATTCCATCAAATCAATTTGAGCTTTTATCCGATTATTTGCACTCTTATTTGTTTCAATTCAACAAATGTTTTACATTGTTTTAATTGATAAAATGTCATTGTTTTAAACAAATAAATTTTTCAAAATTGTTGTTTTAAACAAAGTGAATATTCACGATGACAAAAGGATACTCAGGGATGTCTCAGTGCTCTCCCGAGGGTGGTATGATTCCCAACAGGTAAGACCTTGGTTCATATTCCTGGCATTTGATTGTATCCTCTTTCTCCCGCTTTGCTGTTGGGGTTGTTCCCCAAGCAGAGGTGGTTGTTGAAGACTCAGTTTCTTCTCCCGCAGTAATCTCCCCAGCATGGTTGGTCCTCCTTGTGGTAGATTCAGTGGTTGGTGGATTGATATCCCGGTACTTTACCGCTTTCCTCAGCATTGTCGCAAGCAGAGTTGTTGGTGAGGGTTGTTCCCCAGTATATTCGCAAGCAGAGATGTTGTTGAAGACTTCGCGTTCTTCTCCAGCAGTAATCTCTCCCCAGTGTATTTGCCAGCGGAGTTGTTGTATCTCTCCTCAGCATGGTTTTCCATTTTTCCCAGCTTGGTCTGCAGAATGGTTGTTGTGGCAGTTTCTGCCTGTTGAAAGCTATCTCAATCCCCAGTAAGGGTCGGTTGGTGGCTCTAGCATCCCAAAGATTTGGATTGATTTCCTGATTACTTTTTGATCCTCAGTAGAATGGCTATTTGCATAATCTACTTGTGCGATCCGTCGGATGTATGTTCTCCCCGAGTAGAGTGGCTTGTTGCAGAATCTACTTATGTGGTGCTTTCTCCCTCAGTGGGTTGTTCCCCAAAAGAGTAGCTGACAGCTTTCCCCGGTAGAGTTGCTTGTGCAGTTAGATTCTACTTGGATGATTCTCCTGCAGTGGGTTGTTCCCCGGAGTTGTTTGGATTTGCTTTTGCAGCAGTTCTTGGTTGAGCCATGAGCTCTTGTTTTTCAGTTGATGCTGAGATCCCCTGCAGATATCCTCAGGATTCTCCTGATCCCCTACAGATTGGTCTTGGTGGCAGTTTTGCCTGTTGTGACTTTCTGTACCCTGTCTGGGTTGTTTTGCCGATTCTCTTGCCTCTGCTTCCCCTGCAATACCCGCAGATCTTTGCTTTACAGCATGTGGATCTCTAGCAGATTGGCTTTCCAGTTGGTTTTTCCCCTGGAAGTATAGTACCGGGCGTTTGATTCCTGGACCTGTTGTGTTAGAATTGTCTGTTTTGTCAGCATTCATCAAACATAAATCACGCATATTCATGCATATTCATAAAACATTCAGATATTCATATTGCATTTTTTTGCCATATATATCTTGATTGTTATTCTCCTGCTATGGGTGATATAGATCTCTTTATAGATCTTCCCAAGCAGATGTCGGGTGGTTTAAATCTCTCCATATAGAGTCAGCCCCATAAGCAGAAAAAGTCTGTCTTTCATTCTGCAATTTCCCACTGAGATATACCCTCGTGGATGACGGTTTCTCCCGTTTCCTCCCAACATATATATTGGGATGGATTTTCCTATTGAGTTATATCCTCATAGGACGTGTTTTGATTCAGTCTGTCTTTTCGGATCAATCCCGGATCGGCGTTGTGTCAGCTGTTTCTTGTGCTTCCCTGTGGAAGAAATGGATGGTTTGCCCAGTAACCGACATTAATCCATTTATCCCCAGCGGAATTTGTCGGGCCTCTACCCTTATACCGGTAGTTGTAAGTCCTATGTTCCTTGCTTTTTGGCGGAATTTGTGGTTATATACCTTTTATTCCTCAGCAAGAGTTGTTGGTTTTCTACCCAGTAGTCGGTAGTCATAAATCCTGTTTGCCTGCTCTCCAGCAGTTTGTGGTTTGTTATAAACCTCATTTTTGGTTTCTCGTGCGGATTCGTGATTTTTCCCATCCTCACGTGGAGTTGTTGGTTTTCTACCCAGTATTCGGTAGATGTAAACCCTAATTTGCGGTTACTCCCACCAGAGTATGGCTACTACCCCGTATTCGGTAGTTGTAAATCCTATCTCTTTTCCCCTAGCAGAGGTAACCTTTGTGGTTCGTTCTGGTTGATGGTGGATTTTCTGTTGTTTTGATTTTTATCCCCAACAGAGTTTACGTTTCCCTGTGGTATAAGTTGAATAAGTGCTCAGTATTTGGCCTTCATTCACCCTATCCCCAGTGGAGTTTGTGGTCTTCTATCCCGTATTCGATAGTTGTAAATCCCATGTTGTGATTGTTCTCCCCATCGGAGTTTGTGCCTTATGGTACGAGTGGATAATTGCCGGTTGCTAGCAATTTTATCCCAGCTGAGTCTTTGGTTTCTACCCAGTAGTCGGTAGTGTTAACCTCTTGTTTCCTCAGCCAGATTTTTGGTATTCTACCCCGTATTCGGTAGTTGTAAACCCTAATTCCTCCCCTTTGCAGAGTTAACCTTGTTATTCATCCTAACCGATGACGGTTACTCTTTGTGGTTATCTTCATTCATTTTCTTTTGGATAATTGTCGGATGCTAGCAATTTATCCCCAGCAAGTTGTCTTCTGCCGTATGCTCGCAATGTTATCCTTTTTGAAGTTTCTAGTGGGTCTTTTCACCGTTTGCTAGTGATTTGTTCCCCGGATCATTGATTGTTTATCAATGTATCCCCAGCCAGTCCCTGTGGATAATTGCCGGATGCTTGCAATTCATTCTCAGCGGATCGCCTTTCATTTACCCGTTTGCTCGGTAATGATTGTTGCTTTTTTTGATTGGTCATCATTATATACCTATTTTGATATCCCGATGCCTTTCTTTTCGGTCGATTTATCCTTTGTTAACCCTCATACCGGTTGTGGATAATCTTCCATGCGAGTATGTTATCCACGTTCTGACGGTAATGGATAATATATCTCATGCACTCTTCATTCGAAACCTTTTGTGTTTCCCTGGTCGAGTAAGATTCATTGTTTCCCTTTGTGGAGTCGAATATTTGTTTGGATAATTGTCGGATGCTTGCAATTTATCCCTTTGAGTTGTCTTTCGTCTACCCGGATGCTTGGTATCGATTGTCTCTCTCTTTTTGGTTAGTCACCTATTATATACTTCGGTATCTCTGGTGTCTTTTCCTTCTGAGTATGTTATTCACGGTCTGCCGGTAATGAATAATATATCTCTTTCACTCTTTGGTTGGAATCCTTTGTTGATCTTCCCCAGTAGAGTAAGATTCGTATTCTTTGTAGAATCGGATGCCCATCCTTTAACCAGTTTGTGTTTTGGATGATGAGTGTTTTGGCATATATACCAATTCACGTTTCGGTAGATCACCTATTATATGCTTCGGTATCCTTGGTGTTTCTTACCATGCGAGTGTGTTATCTACGGTTTGCCGGTAATAGATGATATATCTCATGCGAGTATTCTATCCACGTTCTGATGGTAATGGATATTATATCTCATGCACTCTTTGGGTTTGTGTCCCCAGTTGAGTAGGGTTCGTTTTCCCTGTTGTGGGTTCGAATGTCCATCCTGTAAGTCGATTTGCTTTTTCAAGCCCTCATTTCAGATGATGAGTGTCTTGGCATATATACCAATTCACGTCTTTGGTAAGTCACCTGTTATATACTCCGGTATCTCTGGTGTCTCTTCCTTTTCGAGTATATTATTCACGGTCTGCCGGTAATGAATAATATGTCTCATGCACTCGTGGATCAATCTTTTGATTGTTTTCTTCGCAGAGTAAGATTCATGTTCCTTGTGGAATTGAATATCCATCCTATAAACAAGTCTGCTTTTCTAGCTTTATTCAGAATGATGAGTGTCTTGGCATATATACCAATTCACGTTTCGGTCGGTCACCTATTATATACTTCGGTATCCCTGGTGTTCCTTCCTTTCTGCTCCCTATTATGACCTTGGTCCCCTGTGGAGTCAGATTTCCCTGAGTTTATGTACCTTTTTCAGGTCTTTCTCAGATGGTTGAATTGATTGATATCTCTCACCCTTATACCGGTCTTAGATATTCATTCTTCCTGAGTTTGTTACCCTTATACCGGTGACATCTCATCCTTTGGTTTCCCCTGGAGAGTCGTTTTTCTAGATTTCCCCAGCGGAGTTGTGTTTCTATTTGTGTTGTTGTATTGGTGTTATCCCCAGTACATGCATTTTATGAGTCAGCTTGATGCCTTTCCAATAGGAGTGTTTTCCTTTGGAATTGCCTCTTTCCCCAGTTCGAGTCCTTTACTTCCCCAGTGAGGTCTCCAGTCTGATTTCTGTTATTCCCTAATCAGAGTCGTGTCTTGCACACGTTGTGTCAGTTTTGTTTTCCCCAAATCAAAGTCGTGTCCTGCTCACGCATTCTTTTTCTTTATTATCCCCAATAAGAATCCCCATGAGAGTCTTGTTAGAGTCTCTGTTCCTGGTGAGTGTATTACTCTGATGGATCGTCTTTTCTTCTGTGTGAAATATATCCCCACAGAGTTTGTGTCTTTTACATGCATACATTTGCCTCATGAGGTCTCTTAGGGACCAAAATTCGTCTCATTACTGTTATTTAAGCCCATTCTACCGCGTCGAGATGAAGATTTCTAAACTTCACTTCTCCGGCTAGAATGACCTTAAATAGGGGCATCTGTAAGACCCCAATTTTTGCCCTAAGATCCCTCATGGCCCATAACATCTCATATCATGGCCTCAAGGATCATTGCATACCCTAGCTTCCCTCCTAGTGGGTAGGATATCTTGTGAGTGTGATTCTTGATCACCAAGCATGTATTGCATTGTATGTCATTGCTTTTCATATGTTTACTAACCAAAAGTACAAAAATATTGTCATCTAACCATGTTGCTTGCAGATGAAGCCAGCTAGGTCAAAACAGTCAAAATCAGCCATTGAGCAATGGATGGTGACCATTCTTGAAGAATTTGGGCACCATGATCATTCATAAAGAGTTCATATAACTTGTGATATCATTTGGAATCAAGATCTCATGTGAAAGAGGCTTGGAATTCATCAGAGCATGGCTCAGTCAACCAAAACCCTAGAAAAGTCAACTGTGGTCAACCGTGGTCAACTGTACATTTAATCAGGAATTTGAAGGTGTGATATGGTTGGAAAAGTCTCATTCATGTCTATACAAGCCTCATTTGACATTTCAAAGATCAAGGTTGAAGAATTTGAAGTCAGGCAAAAAGTTTCCAAGAATGGAAATGACCTGTAATTTTCACCTGCCCAAAATGGAAAGTTTTTCTCCCCAAAATTACATGTCCAAGAAAGCTTCAAATCAAATTTTGCCCAACATGAAAGTTGAAGATCTTGTTCTTGCCTTTCCAAAAAGTCCAAGAACACTCATTTTCCATTTATGGTTGGCAAGTTATGATCCAATCATTTTCCAAAAATGCCTAAATTCAAAGTGGCATAACTTTCACATGGAATGGCCAAATTGGATGGTTCTTCTTTGAGAAAATCCCATTTAACATGTACTTTCATAATCCATCATCACATTTTGCCAAAAGCCTTCACATAAAAAGGTCATTTTTCAAGTGTACTAATTAAAAACCAAGGGCAAAATGGTCCAACTTTCAAAGTACAAAGAATTTTGACATGGGACCAATTCCAATAGCTTCCAAATGAGATTTATGATTTGCTTGAAGTGAGAAAACACTGTTCCATTGATCAAAACTATCCAAGGGTAAAAAGGCCAAAATGCATTACAAGCTCATTTTCAGTAATCACACAATTTTGCCTAATCATGATTAAAGCTTGGATTAGTGTGAAGTATATAAGCTTAATTGTAACTGTTTCTCAGGGGGGGGGGGATAATCACTTTTTTCAGATCAAAGCCAAAAAATCACAAATTCTCTCAAATTTCTCCAAGTTTCACATTCACTTTTTTCTTGAATTCATCAATAATCCTTGACCGTTTGTGCTAGTTCTTTGTGAATTCTTCATGTGCAGGTCTTAGATAATTTCTGTTTGAAGCATTTGGAGGAGGGAATCGAGCAAACAACCAACTGTTGAAAGTATCATCTTCCATGGCAGCTGCGAAAATCCATTGATTCGTGCATCTTTGAGCTAAGAGTTCTTCACCAATCACCTTCATAATCATCATCCTTCATCTGTTTTCAAGAATTGGATCAAAACAAGCAAAGATTTCACACTGTGCTTCAAGAAGGTGAGTTTTTCGAATCTTCCAATTGTTGCAATTACCATGTGGATTCAGTAGATCGTTGAACGTAGAGTGCATTGATGCTTGAATCGTTTAATTTCATCCACTAATCATCAAGATATTGTAGATTTAAGTTTGTGTACCAAAACTTCTTTCGATTAGATCTTTTTGCACGTTAACCTTTAGACACTTTCGTGGACATATTCGTAACCTACGTTGAGAGACGAAGAGATTGGTATAAGGCTCGTTCATTTTCGTTGAGATTTGCTCGTAACCGCATCTGGACTTGATGAACACATGAACACGATGATGAACGTTAAGATTCTGGGAAAAATAAGCGTGTAGATCCGTTTCCAGGCCTGGCATTTTCGAAATCTTGTTTACCGCCAAGAAGAGCCAATGAAACGCTGCCACTGCTTTAAGTTAAGCTGTGCGTTTTGGTCACAGCATGCAGTATTTACGTTATTGCCACTCGCTGAGAAATAAATTCGTTAATCCATTAAATAATTATTTCAATAAATTAACAAAACTTCAAAAAATCATATTAAATTCATCCTTAGTCCAAATTAGGTGGGAATTTTTTTGTTAGATCCCAAATTTCCTCTAGATTTTTTTAGGCATAGAAACTTAAGTTGTGCCTGGTAAAATTTTGGATTGGCTTATTGATTTTTGTCATGTGTGCATTATTTGTATGTTTTACCATTTTAATCATAAAGTAATCATGCTAGCTCCAAATTTAATGAAATTTCATATGATGATTCTTGACTCATGCCTGGAGATTTTGATGTATAATTTGTGATTTTTGGATCTCTGGTTTGATAGATATGATTTAATCTTTTTGAGTGTGACAATATGTGTCACACTATGCTATGCTGTGTTCATGATTTAATTTTCCATGCTTTCACTAGGCCTATGGCTCTGATTTTTTTCATGAGATGACTTTTATATGTTAGGTTTCACCATGATTTTTTGTGGATTTAATTGATCCATTTCCTAATTGATTGACATTTTTGATTGCTGTTTAGCATTTTTGGATTGTTTCTTGAGTAGCAAACTTATATGTCTTGTAAAATCCTAATCCCTTAACATATGAATGTGAAATTTGATGGAGTGTTTCCTAACATGTATAGCTTTAATTTGGCTTTGGTCCCATTCATTTCTCATTTGATCTCACTGTTTTACAATTGATTGAAATTGACACTTGTTTTGTGACCTAGTTTAGGTTGATTTTTGCATGCCATGACATGTTGAATTTAATTTCCCTACTTCCACATGTCCAAATGCTATGAAAATTGATATGCTGCTTATTGAATATGTTCTGATTAGAATAGAATTTTTGTGGAATTTATTGGGCTGTTTTGGTATTTGTTTGACTGAAATCTTGCTGTTGACTCATATGTGGTTCATACTTCACTACTTTGACTTAAATTGTGCATAAAATGAAATTAGTGCATAGTTTGGATGTGAGGCCAATTGGATCCTCTTCTTAATTGAATTACCTTGGATTTGGTTGTGTTTCACTTGCTGTTTTACATTTTTCCATCCTTTGGACCCTAGGCTTGTCCTAGTGGTCTTGTTACTCATGTTTGAGTTTGACTTTGACTTTTCAGGTTAAGAAGCAAAGTGCTTTAAAGGAATTAATGCAAGTTGAATTGTTTCATTTGATTATTGAACTAACTTGTCTTGTCTGGTAGGATGCTTGGTTCACTTGATCTTTGTGCTATGCACATATTGCATTGTTTGATTGTACATTGTTGTTGATTCTTATGTTGTTTGTTTTGATTTTGTGATTGGGATGCTGATTATATTTGATTGATTTCAGGTACCCTTTAGTTGCTCAGTTCTTTTGAGAACTTGCATTGCTTTGCTTGTATAGAATTTGCATTGAGGTAGACTCTCTTGTCTCCATGTAGTCTGGAAGACCTGGCTTGTTATGTAGCCAGGCAACTGTCTGAAGTCCTCCTTAAGAGGCGATGTTTGTGATTGTTTATGTTTGTACCCAAGCAGGTAAAGACCTCATGTGAGGCAATTGGTAGAAAAGAGATATGCAACCTATCTCCTACTATTCTGTGAGTCACTCACCTTGCTCACACCACTTGTGTTGATGCATAGTGAGTAAATACCCAAGATCTATCGAGTCTAATTTGTGGAGAGAGTTCCATCTTTCTGAACTCCCACACCTCCTGATATTCAATACTCTCCCTGACCAGGGATAAGAGTGATGAGGCACACCCCTCATATCCTTTCATCTGCTTCACGTTAGCCCCTCAATGACAAGGTTAAAAGCAACTTTAACCCTATTCCAGTTGGCTTTTATGCCTTACCTTTGATTGAGCCCAATTGTGTGGTTATAGTGTGTGCTACTTGAACTTGTTTGATTGATTATTTGATTCATTTGAACATGATTGCTTACTTGCCATTGTGCATTCATCATTATTGATTGTTAATTCTTATATGATCATTATTGCATACCCTTGTGGTTTGTTTGAGTTTACCCATTGAGGATAATTGTAAGACCATGTTCTTTGGCCATTATTCCCATGATATGGAAGGATAGAGTGTAAGACCTCATTGGTCACTCATATCTTCTTTGCTCTTGTTTGTTGTATGAGAGGATGCAATTGTAAGTCCCTGTGATGTGGCATTTGTATTCCTATGACCATACTTTGGAGGTTGGTATAAGTCCAGATAGATTGGCATCCGACTTCCAAGTTTTGTTTTACTTTAGGAGGTTGGTGTAAATCCATTTATTGGTATCCGACATCCGCTTTTTTGCTTTTTGAGATTGGAGTAAGACCATTTATTGGCATCCAGTATCATTGTTTTATTTTAGGAGGTTGGTATAAACCCAGTTATTGGTATCCGGCATCCGCTTTTGCTTTGTGAGATTGGTATAAGACCATTGATGGCATCCGGTATCATTGTTTTATTTTAGGAGATTGGTGTAAATCCATTTATTGGTATCCGACATCCGCTTTTATTGTGAGATTGGTATAAGACCATTGATGGCATCCGGTATCACCTTGCTTTTATTTTGTTTACTTATTTTGTTGCCTCACTCCTAAGGACACTCTTGAATCATCTTCTATATGATTTCAAGAGGTGAACTTCTAGGAAGCTTTACACTTCATCCATACCCTTTTTGTTTCAAAACCCCTTTTCACTTGTTGACTTTTAAAACTTGTAAATGCATGTTGTGCAAACATTCTCATCCCTTTTTTTCAAATTAGAAACTTGGACCCTAAGTCCTTGATTTTCAAACTCTTTTCGTAACACTTCTTTGAATCAATCTAATCATACTTTGACCATCCTTTTGTGAATAATCATAATCTATTAATCCAACTCATTCAATTGTTTTGTGGCTTTGTCCATGCTTGTTAAGTTTTCATACATTAGCCATAGGTTTGATTTATCCTAGTTGGTTGATGTTAACCTCACCTATTTGTCCTTAGTTGATTGAATTGTAAGTCTTCCTTGCTTATTATAGGGTTAACCCCTCACTAGCAAGTGGAAGCTTTTCTCACATGGTGGACTTGTTGTTTCATAAGGTTGAGTTTTCTCCCGTGGATAATGTAAAGCCTTAGTGCTATTGTTTTAAAATGAACTCACAAATGTTTGGAAATTTTTTAGCCGAACTACGGCGTTTTGATCCTTACCTTTGATGGAAGGTACGTAGGCAACGGGTTCATCCGTTCAAACACAAAAATAACTAACTTGTATATTCTTTTCTCATCATCCCATTCATGTTTGCACAATATGTCATAAACAAATAAACATTTTTATACAACAAGTGTGAAAAGGGCTCCCTAGGAGTACCTAGGACGTGATGGGTGCCTAACACCTTCCCATTGCGTAATTTACCCCTTACCCAGACTCTCTGATCTTTTATTGGTTTTCTATGTGTAAAACTTCTTAGGTTTTTGTTCGCTTTTTAACCAGTCCTTAGGATAAATAAAAGTGCGGTGGCGACTCTATTTACTTGTATACTTTGCTTATGATTTAATCAATAGATCATATAGCGATGAATACACCGCTACACCATCCCAAAGGAGTGAACTAAGGATAAAAACCTATAGATCATGTTCTAAAAAGTTCCCATAGTCTTAATTCCATCTATTGGATATTACAGGTTAAGATGACTGACTCATCGACCCATAATATTCTCAAGAGAAACTCATCTGAGTGTAGTATCACGTAACAACTATCATCAAGTCTACACTTGAACAGTCTCCGCACTACATCCTAAATAGGCCAAGAGGGGGTAAATGTTCTACGGTCCTCAGCTTCTCGGACCCAAATTAGAGATAGTAATGCCTAACCATAAATACTTGTGTGACATTTCCAAATCCAAAAGGGTCTCCACTGAGCAGATGGGTCTCAAGCCAACTTGTTAAGGACTACTCCATACAAGTCTAACATGACTATACCATCCTCCTATCTTAATTGCACTCAAGTTCGGGTTAGAACTTATCTCACCACTCAGAGATCACCAAGCACAACAAGCAGATTCTATCATACATACAAATATACATACATCAAATATATATAATTATATACTCACAAAAAAGTAATCTAAACCCATTGGAGACTACTCCCTAGCAGAGTCGCCACTTAATTTTTATAGCGGTAAATTCATGATCAACAAGTTATGGATAAGCAAGACATCAATAAAACCAGAGTCACCACCGCGCTTTTATTGTTTCCAAGGGAAAAGGGAAAAGTTCGAACAAAACTCAAAAATAAGAATTTTTCAAATGAAAACTAATAAAATGCCAGAGATTACAAGTAAGGGGGTTGGTTACACAGAGGGAAGGTGTTATCATCCAAAGTGTCCTAGGTACTCCTAGGGAGCCCTTTTTTGTGTGCATATGTATTTTGTACAAATTGATGTTACAAACAAATAGAATGAGGGGATGAGAAAAGAATTCATTAATTATATTTTTGTGTTTGACAAGACCTTCGGACTTGTGCCTACGTACCAACATAAAATGAGGGATCAAAACCTCGTAGTTCGCGGTATAAATTTCAAAGGGGATATATTGATTTTAACAAGACATCTGAAACTGTACTTCTTAGTGTTCCTTCGTTCACAATCCATGGTCTGAAAATATTTGCAAAACAGACCTTAGTTCCTTGAAATTTATTTTTGTGATGAATGTCATGATGCGCATGAATGCATGAATGCAACAATCACAGACAAGGGATCACACACAAGACAAACAAAGGTCAAGGGATGGATCAAGTCATCATCAAGATCAATCATCCATTTTTTGGTGGATTATGGTTTTCACCTTATCAACACCCAAGTTCCATCGATATTGACAAGACTTGATCGGATCAACCAAGAATCAAAGGGTTTGTTGTGAGTCACGAGCATGGAGTCAGGTTAAGAACCATCACAAAGGAGTGTACTAAAGGTAAATACTTGTAGATCATGTTCTAAAAAGTTCCCAGAGTCTTAATCCCATCTATCGGATATTACAGGTTATGATGACTGACTCATCAACCCATAATATTCTCAAGAGAAATTCGTTTGAGTGTAGTATCATGTAACAACTGTTATCAGGTCTACACCTGAATAGTCTCCGTACTACGTCCTAAATAGGCCAAGTTGGGTTAAATGTTCTACGGTCCTCAACTTCTCGGACCCCAAATCAGAGAAAGTAATGCTTAACCACAAATAACTTGTGTGACATAGTAACTCTAAAAGGGTATCCACTTAGTAGACGGGTCTCAAGCCAACTTGTTAAGGACTACTCCACACAAGTTGAACATGACTATACCATCCTCCTATCTTAATTGCACTCAAGTTCGGGTTAGAACTTATCTCGCCACTCAGAGATCACCAAGCACAACAAGCAGATTATATCATACAAGAAAATATATATCAACATCAAATATACAATTATATACACATAAAAAAGTAGGCTAAAACCACTGAGGACTACTCCCCAACAGACTCGCCACTTAATTTCTGTAGCGGTAAATACATGACCATCAAGATGTGAATAAGCTTAACGTCAATAAAACCAGAGTCGTCACCGCACTTTTATTGTTTCAAAAGGAAAGGGGGTTGGTTACACAGAGGGAAAGTGTTATTAGTGCATTTTGATGCACCTTATTCTACTATTGTATTTAGGCAAATCTATAGTTTATTATATTATTTTTACTATTTTAGTGTGTTTTAATATTTAAGTTTATTTTTGCATTTATTTTATTTTCGTACTTTATTTTTAGAAAAAAATAGTTATTTGATACCTTATCACTATGCAGATCATAACTTGAGCTACGAGAATTAGATTGATGCGTTCTAATATGTGTTAGAAAGCTAAGAAAAAGAGATACAAGTTTCATGTTGAAGTCAAAAGCTGATTCTAAGTGAAGGAGGGTCGAATAATTCGTTGAAGTTCCATACTTAATTAAAATAGTTAGTTTGGGTCAGTTTTTGTAATTTTCGGGTCAGATCCTATAAGGGCCCGAATTTTACTTTTATTATATTAGGTCTTTCACTACTATAGTAATCCAAATTCTGAATTTTGATGATACAATATTGCTGAGAAGATTTGATGGAGAACTAAAATTCACAAGAGTTGATATGTTGTATTCAAATTCCACTTTGAGGTTTTTATTAATTTCAGTTTAATTTCGATTTCTTTTCAATTCTTCCTATAAACTCGTTTTCTTAATTCGATTATTTCTTATAGGATAGAGTTGATTAAATTTGATTGTTTGTATGATCCTTAACTATAATCATGTTAGCGTAGCTTTTTCGTTATCGTGTTTGATTAAGTTGTGTTTGCTTAATTCGCGTCTGCTTAAATTTGTTTCCTTAACTATACCAATTACGCTTGTCAGTGGGTATTGTAATCGAATGGGATTGAATCCGCTAGGGAATTGAAATTATAAGAATTGATGATAAGTCGGAAATCGATACAATAGATTAACTTATTTATCAATTTTTCTTTTACCTTTAATCATCTTCGATTTAAGTTTTAAACCTTAAAAACCCCCTTATTTTCATTTGTTTGGTTATAACACTCAATAGTCCTTGTGATACGACATTCGAGTGTCGCTTCCGTTTTACTACACTTTTAAATTCGTTTTTGACCCTTGTGCGACAGTGGATCAAGGTGTTAACACCTAAAGTGTCCTAGGTACTCCTAGGGAGCCCTTTTTTATGTGTGCATGTGTTTTAGTATAAATGATGTTTGAGAAAAAAAATAGAGTGTGGGAATGAGAAAAGAATTTATTGATTATATTTTTGTGTTTGACAAGACCTTCGGACTTGTGCATACGTACCAACATAAAAATGAAGGATCAAAACCTCGTAGTTCGTGGTATCAATTTCAAGATGAGTCGATTGCTTTTAATCAAAAGGTTAAAAAAAATGAAAAATGGCACAAAGGGCCCAAAAGTTTGAATGAGTCTTAGTTATTTTTATCTTTTGAAATTTTAAGTCAAATATGGTTAAGTTCATTTACAAGTTTGATTTAAGAAAGAGTTTTGAAAATTCAATGGCATAAGGCCAAAGTTTCTAATTTGAAAATAAGGTCTAAGTTTGAAATCACAAGCAAAGAAGTTTTTGAAAATGGGGAGAGATTTTGAAATTTAAGAAGTGGGAGAATATGAAGAGACTAATCCTAAGCATAGAATTAAAAGCTAAGAGTTGAAAAGATCTGACCAATGGGATGCAATCCAACAGACAAGAATGTCATATAGAAAACTCAAATTCCTTATAGACTTTGAATCAAGCAATAATCAATCAAGCAATTAGTAATATCAGGCATCATGAAGATCAAGGCATTAAATAAAGATAGTCACATCCAAGCAAGCAAATCCCATAGCTAGCAAACTTCCTTGTCTTCCCTTGTATCAGATGAAATACTCCTTGATCAATTCAGAATGAGGAATTAGATACAAGGTCAAAATACCAGTTGCATTAAGACCATGTAGCAGATGAATTCAAGTGGATCCCAATACTTGCACCAAATGAAGGCTTAATTCTCAATAACTTGGTTTCAAAATGTTGGCATTGGCCAAGTCCTTTTGCATATGGGTTGTTGCCTAATCCTGAGTCCAAAAGTTCAGATCAAGCCCAACAGTCCACCAAACATTTTTTAGGGTTTTTGTTATTTATTAGGTATTTTAAGGTCCTAAGACCACAAGCACAAACAAAAATACACAAACAAATATATACAATCTCAATATATGGCTCAAATGAGCAAAGTGAAAATGGCATAAACATAAACAAGTTAAATGAAATGGAAATGGAAATGAATGGTAAATGACTAGAAATTAAATTGCATAAAGTAAATGACTTGAAATTAAAGCAAATAAGAGTTAGTCAAATGTTAGTCAAGGTTAATTGCATGTTAGTGGTGTTTTGCTTTTCAATTGATTAAGCCAATCTTTAGAGAACACTCAACCATCTATTCATAAGCATGGATCCTTGAACCAAGACATCTTCCCAAAGGAAGGAAAAAAGGCAAAGTTTCCATACAATACCATGAAAGATGGGAGACTTACAATCTCAGTTACTAGAATTCTATGCCTTTAGGGTCAAATTTAGCTCTATGTTAAGCAATGGTAATTGGACTTATGTAGAAGTCACAACTATTTGAGGTCGGGCAATAAAAATTTAGGTGCTAATGCATGTTAGAGATTTGGTATAATGAACCAAACTCCTAAAACATACCACACACTAAAAGAAAAGATCAAAAGGGATGGACATATCTCATCCATACTTATATTAGTTCATTTGACACAAGGTCATTGATGAACGAATTAGCCTTAGGATCTTGAGATTTCATTGGTCAATGAAAGGGGTGGGAAAGAATGGTAATGAAGATGAAAGGGAAGGGGAAATGAGAGAAACACAAATTGATCATTAGAGGAATTTTATCAAATTAAAATCATTCATTCATTTTGGGAGATGAAATCTGCATTTCATCAATCCCCTAAATCCAATGATTTTAATCCAATAAAATTCAAATCAACCTTGACCAAGGCTCAAACAAATAGTCAAACATCACAAGACCATAAAAATGGCTCAATACAATTCTTACACAATTAATCAATTAAAAATCAAATTAAAAATGCATTAAAATTTCAATTTAATTTGGTCAAAACCTAAAACCTCTTCAAACACCAAATAAATGGCCAAGACATCTATCCAAGGTCAAACAAGGTCAAAGGACCTTAGACAAAAAAAATCATACTTTTTAAAAAGTCAGAAGTATTTTTAAACAATTAAAAATATGAAAAAAAAACATTTAATTCATGAAAAATATAAAAATTAATCCAAAAAATAATTTTAATTTAGAAAATTAAAGAGAAAAATATTTAAAGATTTTTGGTGAAACTCCCATATTTTTTGGATTAAAAATAAAATTAATATGAATTAAACAAAATAAATGGATTAAATGAAAAAACAGAAAATAAAAAGAAATTCAAAAAACAAGGGCCATCAGATCTCCCTCATTAACTGAGGTGGCATATCTGATGGCTACACGTGCGCGTTCCACCATGCTCTTTGGTAAATGCATTGTACGCGTGGTAATCAGAATGAACGCTTGAGATTAAAACATTTGAATCATATCAAATGGCCTGGGCTTCGCCAACGTACCACCGAAGCCCTAGCTCTGGTCATCTTCTCCGGTGATCACCAACTTCATGAAAAATGGAAAATGAATACACTAATTTGAAGAAAAAATGCTTAGAAGCACGAATCTGACCTCCATTTCTTCCAATTCCAAGTATATTGAAAGATAAATGGATTTGAAATTTGAGGTTCATGAACTGAGTTGCATAGATTTGACCTCAAAGCAACTCAATCTTGTTGCCTACATTGGTAGGACTTTAGCCAACCAAAAATCACAAAGAATGATGAAGAATTAAGAGATAATCGAAGAGGTGAAATTTCTGAAATTTCACCTTCGAGTTGCTTCAAATTCACTTGATCTTGATCTGGATTTGCTTGCTTCCCCTTCATCTTGCTTGTAGTGATCAATTGAGATGAAAAGGACAATGAATTCTTGGAGTTTGAATTTCCAAAATAGAAGGTGAAATTCAATCTCGATTTCAATGAAATCTTCAAGAATTCTATGGAATGAAGGATTTGAAATGTTCTGGAAAAGCTTGGGCAAGGTGTTGATGAAGTTCTGAGCTCATTGCACTTGTATTTATAGCCAATTCATATGCTTTTCACACACTTCCATTTGAAATCCAAAAATAGTAATTTGCATCATGAGCTTGCATGGGCGTGTACAAAGCCCAAAGAATGACGGAAAAAGGTCCAAAATCGTGCACAGGTCATGCTGAAAGCAATGCATTAAGCCATGCAATGTTGAAATGAATTTGAACATGAGAATCTTCCAAATGGTACCATGCATTACACCCATGTGCAAGTCATTCAATATCGATCCAAATGAGATAATTTTGGACTTTTTAGAAAGGTGAGATCAAGGGGAACAACTTTAATGTTGAAAACTTTTCCATTTGAAGCTTGGATAATTATGAATTTTGAGGTGGAAGTTTGGATAATCAAACATAAGTGAAATTTTTCTAAGTACCAAGTCAAATGTTCACTTCTTCCACCTTGAATAACTTTTGCTATAGACTTCAAATGGAAAACGTTCTTTTATAAAAGTTGTAGCTATTTCAAACCTATTAAATTTGGTTACATATGTGACCTAATTTGGATTTGGCATGAAGGAGTTATGCATTTTAGAATTTGAGGAAAATCACTTGTTCAATGGTAATGGCCCAAAATGACCTATAATGTTTCATCTTGGCACATGCATTTGTAAGTTGAATCTGAACTTCCTCTAAACATAAAAGTTGAATTAGACATCTTGAATTTGATCATGGAATTTTAATGGATTTCATCTCATAAAAATTGAGCAATTTATGGTCTTGGGAAGTTGACCTCCTAACTAGGGTTTAGACAAAATGACCTATAATCTTTCACCATAACAAATGACTTTCCAAGCAAAAATAGCTCTTTACTTAAACATGAAAGTTGTTTTTAATGTCATTTTGAGTAACATTTATCTTGGAATCATTTTCATATGACAAAATTTGTAGGAGATAGGGTCTAGGGAACCCCAGTTTTGACCAGTTGATTTTCTCTGGTCAACCACCATGAACCATCTTGCTAGCTTGACATTCTCTTGATTTTTGGGACTCATGGAAGATCATATATTCATAAAATGATGTAATATGAATTATCCCTTGAAATATTTGATCAAATGTTGAAGAAACTTGTTGAAGAAGTCACACAAGATACCCAGATGAATTAGGGTTTCCAAGGCAAACAAGCTTCAAACTCTTGATGATTTCTTAATAAAAATGATATGTGAAGATCATGGGGATCTATATATGATGTCTAGAGTTAATGTGAAACATTGATTAATTGATCTCATTGCATTGAGGGTCTCAAACCCTAGATATGAGCTTGATGAGGCATTGGTGGACATACACACTACCTACAAAATATACAAAACTATACATAGGCATATTTTTGGTATTTTGGTTAGTAAATAATGAAAAATAAAGTATGATACAATCAGATGTGCTTGGTGATCTCTCCCAATGCAAACCCAATGAATGAGGGGTAAGGAGGATGCCAAGGTGTGATCCCAAAGCCAATGCATATGATAAGATAACATGAGGGATCTTAGGGTCAAAATTGGGGTCTTACATCCTCCTCAGAACCCCTAGCCCTTTATTTTATTTTACTTTTTTAAATGCTAATTGTATCTTCTCTGCCTTTTTTGGCTTATTAATGAAAATCTTTTTCTTTCTCTTTATTCATTTTATTATTTTATCTATGTCTTTTTGATTCATGACAAGAGGGGAGAAACATATCTAAGGGGAAGATTCGTAGTTATTTTGATATACCTAAATTCCTTAAGTAAGAACCCAATTATTAAATAATGTTTTCTACTAATAACTCTTCGAAGAATAGTTTGTTAAATGATTTGCATGGTTATATTTCAAGAATCATAATGGTTATAATCAAACATTAAAAGTTCTTATGAAGTTTCAAAGATCAAAATACAAGTTACCAATTTCTGATGAAATGGTCTTTTATACGAGTCTGTACAATATTCATGTGGAACCTAGAACATTGAGTACTTGGCATCAAAGTACTTCTGAAAGTTCTTTCTAAAAACCGTGGCATTGGCATCTAGCTATAAGGAAGAGTTTCCTCTATAGTAATCAGACTTGAAAGTCAAGTTTCTTTAAAGAAGATAACCAAATCTAAAGCGTCTTCAAAAGAACTCAACAAGGATTCTGAAGTAAAGCTTATCAGAATGTTGATGAAAACAAACCAGTGCTCTAGACAACATCAATCAACTTATGAAGATAAACCAGATTCTGACTGAAGATTTACTTTGGTACTTCAAAAAGGTCAATTAGGAAAGTGTTCTTTCATTATGATTTTATCTTTGTAGGATTATACATCTCATGGGGAGCTTTGTGCTTCTGTAAGATGAATTCTTCGGTGATTACCTTGTACAAAATTGTTCATCAAAATACATGTTTTGTCATCATTAAAAAGAGGGAGATTGTTAGAACAAGATTTGGTTCTACATCTATACCTTGAGTTTTGATGATAACAATGTTGTATTTGTGTAAGAACAATTTTGGTACCCTAATGGTTTGTTATTGTGTAGCTTTAATAGCCAATTCTGATTCTGAATATATAACGTGCAACGTCATAATTTTCTAAACTATGTGTTCCAAATCCGCTTTTGCGCCATCTATTAGAAGTTCCGAAAGATGTTCAATATTGTTATTGCAATATCTTTCTGCTTCTATGCTGATTCATTCTTGAGAAGCTTCTGAGGAGACACCATGTTACTGCTGCAATATTCTCTCAATTCATGCTTCTGGATGTGACTCTGATCACCAAACTTTTGAAGAATAGCAAGCTTCTGAAGTTGTGTTATGTAGTTAAGGATTCTGAAGATCTCAAGCCAGACGATTGAAGTTATCAAGGTTATGATTGAAGATTATGAAGACTCTGAAGATACTGAATATCTCAAGCCATACTACTGACATTGTCAAGGTTCTGACCAAAGATTCTGAAATTTGTGAATTCAACTTTATATTTCTTCATTTCATGCTTCATCAACTTTCATCAGAAGCCAATGAACTTGAAGATAAGATCAAATGGGAACGTGATCAAATAGTACTGAGTACAAATTGAACATCCTTTCCACTACCTGATTTCATGGGCAAGGACAGTACTATACATTACACATGTCACTCATTTTATGGGCGTAGGATAATACATAGTATTACTCCTCTCCCATCAAACAATGGACATCCGCTCTATGAGCTTTTCCCTTTTTTCCCAACGGTATTCTTCTTATCCTATATAAGTGAGACTTGGATACTTGAAGAAAACGTCGGTGACACAATATTTTGACAAGTCTATTTCTTTGTGAAAAGCTATCATTGTACACAGGTTTTCTATAAGTGTTTGTTTATTCATTTGTGTAAAATCTTCTAGTATAGAAGCATCTTGTAACATACAAAATATTATTCAAACTGTTTGTTTGATTCCTTGAGGAGGTTTCCTTAAGAAGAAAAATAAGGTTGTTCTTTGTGAGTCCTTAAGGAGACTAGGATATAGTTGGATCCATGAGAAGACAAAGAAGGTTATTCTTTGTGATTATTGTAATCTGTTGATTATAGTGGATTAAGTCCTTGTGTATAAGGCAAAATCACCTTGGCGGGTGGACTGTAGTAGTTTTGAGTTTCAAGTGAACCAGGATAAAAATACTTATGTTTTTATCTCTTTATTATAACCTGTTTGTGGTGTTCTTGTTTTTGAAAAAGCTTTTGCTTATAAAACCCAATTCAAACCCCCATTTCTTGTGTTTTTCACACCTTCAGTAATGATCTTGCTATTCTCTATGATCATGAGTCTATTAATCTTGTATCAAACGAGAGCATGTGGATAGTTGACAATGGTGCTACATTACATGTTACACCAAGGAATGATTTATTTACATCTTATATTTCTAGTGATTTTGGAGTGTTGAATATGGGTAGTGATAGTGTATATAAGGTAATTTGTGTTTGTGATGTTTGTTTGCAAACCAATATGAGAATGCAATTGTTGCTTAGAGGTGTTAAACATGTTGTAGATGTCTGCTTTAATTTTATCTCTTTGCTTATTGTAAGACCCCAATTTTGACCCTAAGATCCCTCATGTAACTTCATCATAGGCATTAGCATGGGATCATACCTTGGCATCCTCCTTCCCCCTTTTTCATTGGGTTTGTTTTGGGAGAGATCACCAAATACTTTGGGATTGTATCATACTTGTATTTTATCATTTCACTAACCAAAATATCCAAAATATGTCTTTGTATTTGCCTAACTCTTTTGTAGGAAAGGCATGATCCCATTGATTCATCAAGTTCACATCTAGGATTTGTGACCCTCATGAACAAAGAGCACAACCAAGAATTGATCCAATAATGGTTATGAGCATCATATATGAGTCCCAATTTTCTCTACATGTTATATTGATCAAGTTTTCTTCAAGAGTTTGAGGGTGATTTTCCTTGGAAACCCTAGTTTGATTGGGTATGTTGAGTAACTTCTCCAACAAGCTATCTCACCAATTGATCAAATTTCTCAAGGGACGCTTCAAAATTCATCATCTTGCACATATATAATCTACCATGAACCAAGAAAGTCAAGAGAATTGGAAGTTAGCAAGTTGGTTGATGGTGGTTGTCCAGATGAATTCATCTTATCAAAACTTGGTCTCCCTAGACCATATCTCCTACAATTTTCACCATATGAAAATGATTCCAAGAGAAAACTTACTCTAAATGACATTACAAACAACTTTAATGTTGAGACCTAGAGCTAGTTTTGCTTGGAAAATCATTTTCTATGTTGAAATATTATAGGTCATTTTGTCTAAACCCTAATTTGAAAGTCAACTTCCCAATGCCATAACTTGCTCAATTTTTATGAGATTAAAGGTTTCTAAGTTGCACAATCAAACTCAATGTGTCTACTTCAACTTTTATGTTTGGAGTGGTATGTTTCATGAGCATAGTCTACTATACTATGTCTCTAACATGCATTAACACCGAAGTTTTATTGCCCGATCTCAAATAGTTGTGACTTCTACATAAGTCCAATTACGATTGCTTAACATAGCACTAAATTTGTGACATAAAAGGCATAGGCATTCTAGTTAGTGAGATTGTAAGTTTCCCCTCTTTCATGGTATTGTATGGAAACTTGGCCTTTTTTCCTTCCTTTAGAAGATATCTTGGTTCAAGGATCCATGCTTGTGATAAGTGGGTTGAGTGTTCTCCAAAGAATAACTTCAATTAAAAAGAAAAAGCAAAGCAATACTAACTTCTAACCTATTAACTACTAACTTTTAAATTCAAGCCATTTACTTTAAAGCAATTTACTTTTAGCATTTTATTTCATTTGCCATTGTTCACATCATTCTAATTATTTATGTTAATGCAATTTTCACTTTGTCCATTTGGACCATATTGTGTGATATATTTTGTTTGTGTATACTTTGTTTGTTTGTGTGGTCTTTGACCATTAATGTACATAATAACAACAACAAAAAAACCTAAAAGCTTTTGTGTGGACTATTGGTTTGATCTTGGACAAATGGACTTAGAATCTAGGCAACATTCCTATGCTAAAGGACTTGGCCAATGCCAACTTATTGAGAAACCAAGTGCTTGCAATTTGAAACTTCATCTGATACATCATTCAAGATCCTTTTGAGTTCATCTGCAACATGATCATTGTGAAGCTGTTATTTTGAACCTGTGACTTGTGGAATTCATCTGTTACATGGGCTATTTTGGAGAAGATCATGGAATGGATAAGCTTGGATGTGGCTATCTTTATTTGATGCCTTTCTCTTCAAGATAATATAATTGTGCATTGTGTTGTTTGATTCTAAAAGTCGAAGGGAATTCTGGGTTTTATTGACATTCTTGTCTATTGGATTTCTACCCACTTGGTCAGATCTTTTCAACTCTAAACTTTTAAATTTTATACATAGGGTAGTCTCTCCATCTTCTCCCCATTTCTTTAATTTCAAAATATATTTCTCCATTTTTCAAAATCTTCTTTGTGTGAACTACTTTTGTTCTAAACTTTGACCATTTTGCAAAAAGATAGAAACTTTGGCCTTATGCCACTGCATTTTCAAACTTCTTTTCTTAAATCAAACTTGTAAGTAAACTTAACTATACTTGACCTAACTTTCAAAAAGCCAAAAAGAACTAACTCATTCAAACCATTTTAGGCCTTTGTGCCTTTCAAACTTAAATTTTGTTAAAAGTAATGCATCCACTTTGAAATTTTTGAGGACATAACTCAAGGGGAGTGATTCCATCCAGATAAACAACTAGAAAGGAAACTGAAGTAATAATCATCCATGAGGAACATCTCAGTAAGGAAGAGGAGAAAGGTTAAAGTCTCTCTGCCCAAGGGGCTTACGCTCTACAGTTGAGGGAGGACAGACACCGAGGTTCGTATGGGGATACGGTACCGCCATACAGAGAATGAGAATCTCAAACCAACAAGTTAATCAGATATGCAAATATGCAAATATGCAATTATGAAATTATATGAATGTATATGTATATGATGATTATGCTGACAAAACGATCACAAAGGATACAAAGGTGTCACGAAGAATTTGAATCATCAGTACAATCCTCGGTCAATCCACAAAAAGAGGGAGACAATTGCTGGAGAACAGAGAAATCACAAACCAAAGGCTCAAATCTAGCCGAGGGAGGAGATCTGCTGAGGAGAGGAGAAGTTATCGAGTCTGCATGGAATTTTAGGTCAACGCCATATCAAATGGGAGACAACCATGCATAAGATAAACACAAATAACGGCTCAGAAACCAGGAGGAAACTCTGACTAGGAGCGAGTCGGATGGCGACTGGTAGGGAAACCAATGCGATCTACTGGGGAGAACATCTTACTCTGCTGAAGAAATGTGAACCCTGTTGGGGAATACAGAAACACTGTCGGGGAAATAACACGCCACAAAGTACTGAATCAACCAACTTAGCTGAGGAAAAGAATCGGAACTCCGCTAGGGCATAAACACTTCACAAGGGAACCGAATCAACACAGACAACTAGGGATACCCGAAGGGTTAACTGCTTGGGAAACCTCTGATGCTTAGCACTTAAGGACTTGCTGCTCTTTGAAGTGCTGTTGATACTACCTTTTAACTTGCTTTGAGAATTTCTTGCTTTTATATGTTTTAAGAAAAAGATTTTGATTAAAAAATTTAAATTTTCAAAATGATCATAATAAAATTTAAACTATTGGCTAAAGTAAATAAGAGTAGAAACAATTGGATAAAAGCCCAATTTTATTTAATAGGTTGGTAGTCTGTAAATGACAAGACTCCATGGATTTTTACAAAGTTGAAAATGGTAATTTACATGGAAAAGGGCTACATTAAATACAAATGGTCCTTAATCCTTCTACCGATCCTTTGATATCCACTGTGCTCTTGACCGCTACTGGGATGATGAATTGACGTCAACCCTCGTGCTCAAAGTTCTCCAAAATTTGAAGATCAGCAAAATGCATTTACTTGCCATAATCCCTAATTTTTGCATAAGTTGCCCCAAGGTGAGGTACTCAACTTATCAGGAATTTTTTTTCTGTTTTTATGTCTCTAATTTTTTCCTGGATTGCCCTTTCGGGTTTTCAATCCACCGAGACGCTCTTTTTTGCCTAAGCCGCCCTTTCGGGTTTTCAACTTAGCGAGTTGTTCTTTTCTTTTTAGGCGAAGTATTTATTGACTGCATCTGCATTCACAGGACGAGTGAACTCTTCACCATCCATAGTTGTAAGAATAAAGGCACCTCCTAAAAAGGCTCTCTTAACAACATATGGGCCTGTAAGACCCCAATTTTGACCCTAAGATCCCTCATGCAATTTCATCATAAGCATTAGCATTTAGATCATACCTTGGCATCCTCCTTACCCCTCTTTCATTGGGTTTGATTTGGGAGAGATAACCAAGCACCTTGTGATTGTATCATACTTGTATATTATCATTTTACTAACCAAAATACATAAATATGTCTTTTCATTTGCCTAACTCTTTTGTAAGTAGGGCATGATCTCCATTTGATTCATCAAGTTCATATCTAGGGTTTGAGACCCTCATGACAAAGAGCACAACCATGAATTAATCTAAGAATGATTATAAGCATCATATATGAGTCCCATTGATTCCTACATGTTATATTGATCAAGTTTTCTTCAAGAGTTTGAGGGTGATTTGCCTTGGAAGCCCTAGTTTGACTGGGTATCTTGAGTAACTTCTCCAACAAGATATCTCACCATTTGATCAAATTTCTCAAGGGACACTTCAAACTTAATCATATTATGAATATATGATCTACCATGAGCCAATAAAGTCAAAAGAATTGAAGGTTAGCAAGTTGGTTGATGGTGGTTGGCCAAATGAATTCATCTGATCAAAACTGGGTCTCCCTAGACCCTATCTCCTACCATTTTCACCATATGAAAATTATTAAAAGAGAAAAGTTACTATAAGTGACATTCCAAACAACTTTCATGTTGATACCTAGAGCTCTTTTTGCTTGGAAAATCATTTTCTATGTTGAAACATTATAGGTCATTTTGTCTAAACCCTAATTTGAAAGTCAACTTCCCAAGGCCATAACTTGCTCAATTATTATGAGATGAAATATTTACAAGTTGCACAATCAAAATCAAGATGTCTACTTCAACTTTTATGTTTGGAGTGAGAGCTAATTCAACTTTTATGAGCATGTGATATGAGGTTACATTATAAGTCACTTTTGACCTATACCATTGAACAAGTGATTTTTCCAAACTTCAAAAATGCATAACTCTATAATTCCAAATCCAAATGACATAAAATTGGTGACAATTTTGAAGGTCTTTGAAAGAGATACAACTTTGATGAAGACACGTTTCTCATTTGAAGCTCACATAAAAAGTTAAGCAAGGTGGAATATTGAGATATATGGCTTGACACTTAGAATTTTTTTTGATATGTTAAAATTTCCAAACTTCCACCTCAAAATTAATCATGATACATGCTTCAAATGGAAAAGTGTTGAACATGAAAGTTGTTCCTCTTGATCTAGCCTTTCCAAAAGGTCTAATTTCATCCATTTTGGACAAGAATTGCTAGGGTTGCGCATGGCATGAACATTGCATCATCATTTGGCAAATATCAAACTTCAAGCTTCCATATGCATTTGCCTTGCATTCCAAGTTGATTTTAGACTTACTCACACTCAATTGTGGATCAAATGGAATGATTTCATGGGCCTATACACGCCCATGCACCCATGTATCACTCAATTGCCAATTTTAGAAAGTCATTTGGAAGGTGCAAATATCACATGATCCAGCTATAAATAGAGCTCCATATGCTCAGAATTCAACACATATTCGTGCCAACTTTGATCCTAAACCCATAACCCTTCCATTTGAGAGGATAATCCTGAGAATTTCCATCGGAAATTGAGTTGAATTCTCACTAGTTTGAGATTTAAAACTCCAGGGATCCAAGACCTTTTGTGCATTCTAATCCACTTATGCAAGCATACTGAGCAAGATCAAGCACAAGCCAAAGCAAGAACAGTTGAATCCAGACCTACATTGAAGGTATTTTCCAGAAAATTTCATCTCTTCGATTCTCTCTTAATTACACTCAATTCTCTTGGATCTTTGGTTGTCTGAAGTCCTACCAATGTAGGCAAGAATATTGAGTTGCTTAAAGGTCAAATTGAAGCAACTCAGTTGACACACCTCAAAATTAAACTCCTCATATCTTTCTATATACGTGGAGTTAGTTAAAATTGAGGTCAGATTCGTGCTATACGCCATTTTTTCTTTCAGACCATGTCCTCCTTTTTCATTTTCTTGATGGTGATGAGTGAACCAGTCCGGCCAGGGTCACCAGAGAAGATGACCGGCCTTTGGACGCCGGTGATGTGTTGGCATGGTTCAGAGCCATTGATCCTTTTTAAATTGTTTTAATCTCGTGCGTTGCTTTTAAATACCAAGCCTATGCCGCGTTGACTTAAGTCCACCGTGGAACGTGCGCTGGTGGCCACTTGATCTACCACCTCAATTAATGAGGGAGATCAAGTGGTCAATGTTTTTTCTGATTATTTCAATTTCATTTGAATTGCTTTATTTTCATTAATTCATATTAATTTTAGTATTGATCCAAAAAATATGAGTTTCACCAAAAAAATTCAAATAATTTCCTCTTTCATATTCTGAATTAAAACTATTTTTTGGATCATTATTAATATTTTTCATAATTTAATTGATTTTGCATCTGTTTTTAATTGTTTAAAAATACTTTTAAGTCTTCAAAAATTCTGAAAATTTTCCCCCAAGGTCCTTTGACCTTATTTGACCTATGATAAATCTGATGGCCATGTATTTGGTGTTTTAATGAGGTTTTAGGAATTTGACAAACCATATTTAATTTAAATGTATTATTTTAGTATTTTTAATTTGAATAAATGCTAAATAATTTTGTTGACCAATTGTGATGACTTGTTTGAGTTTGACTCTTGTTGTTGGGCCTTGGTCAAGGTTGATTTGACTTTATCAAGTTAATATCATTGAATTTAGAGGATTGATGGAATGTACATTCCATCTCCCGAAATGAATGGATGATATTAATTTGGTAAAAGTCCTCCTTTGATCCATTTGAGTTTTGATCCATTCTCCTTCCTCTTCACCTTATTCCCCTTCTTTATGCATTCATCTCATTTGGCCTATGATATCTTAAAGTCCTAAAGCTAGTTGATTGAAAAATTAACATGAGTATGGATGACATTAGGCCACACCTTTTGCATATCCTTTTTGTGTGTGGTATGTTTCATGAGCATAGTCCATAATACTATGTCTCTAACATGCATTAACACAAAAATTCTATTGCCCGACCTCAAATAGTTGTGACTTCTACATAAGTCCAATTGCGATTGCTTAACGTAGCGCTAAATTTGTGACATAAAAGGCATAACATTCTAGTTAGTGAGATTGTAAGTCTCCCCTCTTTCATGGTATTGTGTGGAAACTTGACCTTTTTTCCTTCCTTTGGAAGATGTCTTGGCTCAAGGATCCATGCTTGTGATAAGTGGGTTGAGTGTTCTCCAAAGAATGTCTTAAAATGAAAAGCAAAAGCAAAACAATACTAACGTCTAACCTATTAACAACTAACTTTTAATTTCAAGTCATTTACTTTAATGTCATTTAATTATAGCTTTTATACATTTGCCATTTTTTTCATATCATTCTAATTGTTTATGTTAATGCAATTTTCACTCTGTCCACTTAGACCATATTGTGTGATATATCTTGTTTGTGTATACTTTGCTTGTTTGTGTGGTCTTTGACCATTAATGTACGTAATAACAACAAAAACCCTAAAAATCTTTTGTGTGGACTGTTGGCTTGATCTTGGACAAATGGACTAAGAATTTAGGCGACATCCCTATGCTAAAGGACTTGGACAATGCCAACTTATTGAGAAACCAAGTGCTTGCAATTTGAAACTTCATCTGAGTTCATCTGCAACATGATCATTGTGTAGCTGTCATTTTGAACCTGTGGCTTGTGGAATTCATCTACTACATGGGCTAAGTTTGAAGAAGATCATGGAATGGTTAAAGCTTGGAAGTGACTATCTTTATTTAATGCCCTTGCTCTTCAAGATTGATATAATTGTGCATTTATGTGTTGCCTGATTCTAAAAGTCCAAGGAAATTCTGGGTTTCTATTGACATTCTTGTCTATTGGATTGCTACCCATTTGGTCAGATCTTTTCAACTCTTAACTTTTAATTTTGTGCATAGGATTAGTCCCTTCATCTTCTCCCCATTTCTATAATTTCAAAATATCTCCCTCCCTTTTCAAAATCTTCTTTGATTGAACTCATTTTGTTCTAAACTTTGACCATTTTGCAAAAAAAAAGATAGAAACTTTGGCCTTATGCCATTGAATTTTCAAACTTCCTTTTCTTAATCAAACTTGTAAATAGACTTAATTATACTTGACCTAAACTTTCAAAAAGCCAAAAAAGAACTAACTCATTCAAATCATTTTTGGGCCTTTGTGCCTTTCAAACTTAATTTTTGTTAAAAGCAATGCATCCACTTTGAAATTTGTATCATGAACTACGAGGTTTTGATCCCTCATTTTTATGTTGGTACGTAGGCACAAGACTGAAGGTCTTGCCAAACACAAAAATATAATTAATGAATTCTTTTCTCATCCCCCCATTCTATTTGTTTGTAAACATCATTTTTGTACCAAATACATATGCACACAAAAAGGGCTCCATAGGAGTACCTATGACACTTTGGGTGATAACACCTTCCCTCTGTGTAACCAACCCCCTTACCTGTAATCTCTGACATTTTATTAGTTTTGATTTGAAAACTTCTTACTTTTGGGTTTTGTTTGTACCTTTTCCCCTTTCCCTTGGAAACAATAAAAGCGCGGTGGCGACTCTTGTTATTTGATGTCTAGCTTATCCATAGCTTGATGATCATGAATTTACCGCTACAAGGCCTTCATAATTAGGAGTCCATTTTCCCCTAGAATCTGGTTTGAACGATAGAATCTTCTTGAGCACAAGGTCACCTTCTCTGAACACACGAGGTCTGACCTTCTTATCAAAAGCTTTTTTCATCCTCTGCTGATATAATTGACCATGACACATGGCAGTTAATCTCTTCTCTTCAATTAAATTCAGTTGGTCAAACCTAGTCTGACACCATTCAGCCTCAGTCGACTTGGCTTCCATGAGCACACGCAATGAAGGAATCTCAACCTCTACGGGGAGCACTGCTTCCATACCATATACAAGAGAGAAAGGGGTTGCCCCTGTTGAAGTATGGACGAATGTGTGATACCCATGCAAAGCAAATGGGAGCATCTCATGCCAATCCTTATATGTCACAACCATCTTCTGAATAATCTTCTTAATGTTCTTATTTGCAGCTTCAACAACCCCATTCATCTTAGGTCTGTAGGGAGAAGAATTATGATGTGCAATCTTGAAGTCTTTGCAAAGAGCTTCCACCATATTGTTATTCATGTTCGACCCATTGTAAGTAATGATCTTGCTTGGCACACCATAACGGCATATGATCTGATTCTTGATAAACCTCACAATAACTTGCTTGGTTACATTTGCATACGATGCTGCTTCAACCCATTTTGTGAAGTAATCAATTGCCACCAAAATGAAACGATGTCCATTCGAAGTTTTAGGCTCAATCATCCCAATCATATCAATTCCCCACATGGAGAAGGGCCATGGGGAAGAAATAACATTCAATAGTGTCGAAGGAACATGAATCTTATCAACATATATTTGATACTTATGGCATTTCTTCACAAATTTGCAATAGTTAGATTCCATAGTCAGCCAATAGTAACCTGCTCGCAACATCTTCTTTGCCATTGCATGTCCATTGGAATGAGTACCAAAGGAACCTTCATGCACTTCAGTCATCAACAAGTATGCTTCGTGTCTATCCACGCATCTGAGCAAAACCATGTCGAAGTTTCTCTTGTACATTATATGACCATTCAAGTAGAAATTACCGGTTAATCTTCTCAAAGTCTTGTTATCTTTCAAAGATGCCCTAGGGGGGAAATCTGACTTTGGAGGAAACATTTAATGTCGTAATACCACGACTTCTCGTATTTGATCTCTTCAACAATAAACACATGAGCTGGCTTATCAAGACGCATCACAGACAAGTTAGGAACTTCATTCCAATACTTCACTACAATCATTGATGCCAACGTTGCAAGAGCATCTGCCATCCGGTTCTCATCTCGAGGGATATGATGAAACTCAACCATTGTAAACAAAGTTGAAATCCTCCTTGCATAATCTCTATATGGTATTAAACCGGGTTGATTCGTCTCCCATTCACCTTCGATCTGATTCACAACCAAAGCTGAGTCTCCAAAGACATCCAAATACTTGATTCTGAGATTCATGGCCTCTTCAAGCCCCATAATGCAAGCCTCATATTCTGCCATGTTGCTTCTACACTTGAAAGTTAACCTAGATGTAAATGGTAGATGTGTTCCTTGAGGAGTAATAATCACTGCCCCAATGCTATTACCATACTGATTAACAGCTCCATGAAATACCATGCCCCAACGGGAACCAGGTTCTGGCCCTTCTTCAAGCAATGGTTCATCACAATCTTTCATTTTCAAGTATAAAATCTCTTCATCAGGAAAGTCATACTGCATTGACTGGTAATCTTCAATTGGTTGGTGAGCCAAGTGGTCAGCCAAGATACTACCTTTGATTGCTTTTTGAGATCGGTATTCGATATCATACTCTAATAACAACATCTGCCAACGGGAAATCCTCCCAATTAAAGCAGGCATCTTAAATATATACTTGATTGGAACCATTTTGGATATCAACCAAGTGGTATGATTCAACATATATTGAGGCACACACTTAGCAGCCCAAGCCAATGCGCAACAAGTCTTCTCAAGCATAGAATACCGAGTCTCACAGTCGGTGAACTTCTCACTGAGGTAGTAAATTGCAAATTATTTCTTTCTAGTCTCATCTTGCTGACCAAGAACATAACCCATACTATCTTCAAGCACAGTCAAATACATGATCAACGGTCTTCCTTCAACAGGTGGAGACAAAATCGGAGGCTCAAGCAGATATTCTTTGATATTGTCAAAAGCTTTCTGGCAGTCTTCGATCCAATCACAAGACTGATCTTTCCAAAGAAGCTTGAATATAGGCGCACATGTGGCAGTCATGTCAGAAATGAATATGGAAATATAATTCAAGCGGCCGAGAAAACCTCTGACTTGCTTTTCAGTTTTGGGCGCATGCATCTCTTGTATTGCTTTGACCTTGGCAGGATCAACTTCAATACCCTTCTCGCTGACAATAAAACCCAACAACTTACCAGAACGAACACCAAAAGTACACTTATTAGGATTCAAGCGGAGTTTATACTTCCTAAAACGCTGGAATAGCTTCAACAAATGCTCAACATGTTCCTCTTTATCAATCAATTTAGCAATCATGTCATCGACATAAACCTCAATCTCTGTATGCATCATATCATGAAAAAAAGTAGCCATTGCTCTTTGGTAAGTTGCACCAGCATTCTTTAGACCAAAAGGCATCACTCTATAACAGAATGTTCCCCAAGGTGTAATGAAAATGGTCTTCTCCATATCTTCGGATGCCATCTTGATCTGATTATATCCGGAAAATCCATCCATAAATGAAAATACTTTGAATTTAGCAGTATTGTTTACCAACATATCAATGTGTGGCAGAGGAAAATCATCTTTCGGATTGGCTTTACTCAAATCTCTATAGTCAACACACATGCAGACTTTTCCATATTTCTTTGGCACATGCACGATATTGGCCACCCATTTCGGATACTCAGCGATCATAAGGAAACCGACATCAATCTGTTTCTGCACTTCTTCTTTGATCTTCACAGCTATATCAAGATGCGTTCTTCTCAACTTCTACTTGACTGACGGGCATTCTGGCTTCAACGACAATCTATGCTCCATAATCTCAGAATCCAAACCAGGCATGTCTTGATAGGACCAAACAAACACATCTGATACTCTCGAAGAACATGAATCAACCTCTTCTTAACATCTGGACACAGTCGAGACCCAATCTTGACTTCCTTCACATCATCCTCGGAACCCAAGTTGACTAACTCAACCTGGTCTTCGAACGACTGAATGGTCTTTTCATCTTGCTCAAGAAGACGAGATAATTCATCACTCACTTCTATATCACTTTCCTCCTCGGCCTCAAACACAGGGAATTCAAAATTTGGAGAAGGAGAAGGATCATTGTATTTAATGGGGTTAGGAACCAACCTGCATAATGATTTGATATTTTGATTTTAGAGAAGTGAATTTGTGACCAAATATTATGCAGATGGACAATTATATTATTTATTTATGTTTTTTGTGATTACCATTTTCAGAATAAAGCAAAAAGTAAAAACAAGACATCATAGATGTTGATGAATAGAATTAATTTTATTAATGATCAATTTGAAAATGCCGAAACAATGTCCACTTCTCCCTTAGGCATAGGAGAAGGACTTTGAAAACATATAAAAGAAATTACTTAGATCGATGCAAAATAACAGGAACATCAACATCAGTCCAATTGTTGCAAGCCTTTCCATGCGTCACAAAATTGGTGCAGTCTTCCTCTTCATCATCTTCTAGCACAACAGCTAAGTGTTGTTCATTGCCATGAATGAACTCTCCGCTACGGAAGCTAAGTTGCTTATCTTCAATCCTTGCAGTTGTTGAACCTTTCTGGAACCCCAAACCGGTTCTGCCTTTATTATCGGAGACCTCTACCATGCGCCCTCATTGATCAACATCGCCTTCTTCCACAATCTTCTTAGCATCTTTCAATGAGGACATAAGTTCCCCAACTCTCTTTTCAGCAGCAATAGATATGGCCTGGAACGGAGTTCCAACCTCACCCTCAGCCTCAACATAAGAGAAAGATGACAAATGGCTAACCAACAACGCCTTATCTCCACCAACAATCACAAGCTTTCCATTCTTCACAAATTTGAGCTTCTGGTGAAAAGTCGAAGTAACAGCTCCTGCCTCATGGATCCATGGCCTCCCCAACAAGCAACTGTAGGCCGGGTGGATATCTATTACTTGAAAAGTAATCTGAAAATCACTCAGACCTATCTTCATGGGAAGGTCCACCTCACCAATAACCGTATTGCGCGAACCATCAAAAGCTTTGACAATTACCCCACTATATCTCATAGGCGCTCCTTGGCATGATAGCTTTGATAGAGTTGACTTCGGAAGCACATTCAGCGACGACCCGGTGTCAACAAGCACATTTGACAAAGCATCCTCTTTGCAATTCATAAAAATATGCAAAGCCAGGTTATGATTTTCTCCCTACTCAGGGAGTTCTTCATCACAGAAGCTGAGATTATTACACGCAGTGATGTTAGCCACGATATGATCGAATTGATCCATTATAACATCATGTTCTACAAATGCTTGTTCACAAACTCTCTGTAGTGCTTCTCTGCGCGCTTCAAAATTCATGAGCAGAGACAACACTGAGATTTTCGAGGGGGTTTAGAGCAGTTGCTCCACCATATTGAACTCACTTCTTTTGATTAACCAAAGTACCTCATCATCATCGTTGGTCTTCACATCGCTGGATTCACCAGACTTACCTTTTGAAGCACCAACTGGATCTACAACAGGCACTTCCACCTTCTTACTCACAACTAATTCTTCTTTATCTTTTGGGAACACCGGCCCAATCACTCGACCACTGCGGGTCACCTTGGTAACATCAGCAATGCTCACCACAAAGCTAGTCGTAGGCAATGGGACCTCTTGACCACCTTCTATCATTGTAGCATTATACTGATACGGCACAACTTTATTAGATGAATATGGGCTTGGGCCCGCTAATCGTATAACCAACGGCGATATTGATCTATTGCTAACATTGTTACTGTTGCTGCTGTCGTACTAAATTACCAATCTCTCTGGCCGCTTGAAAATGGGTGCTATGACATTTACATCTCCCTCTACATGATGTGATTGAACAATTCGAATCATGCCTTCATCTATCAGTCGCTGGATGTCCCTTTTCACAACTTCGCAACCCCTTGAATTAATACTGCAAACAGCACAACCATCGTGGTCATGCTCACAATTACTCACCATACAAATGTCCTTATGCATCTGCACCAAGGATCTTCGGATGAAACGCACATCAAAAACTTTAAATTCGCCAGGACAATCATCCACCATATTCACAAAAGAGTTCCCATGGGCGGGCAAAGGATTCGCTTTCACATTCGGTGCGCGGTCCTCGAAGGACACCATTCCACTCTTCATCAGCTTTTGAACCTCATACTTGAGCGGATAACAATTCTCGATATCATGTTCGGGTTCTCCTTGATGAAAAGCACAACAGAGCTCAAGCTTATACCACCATGGAAGTGGTTCTGGAATTTGCGTCGGGTTTCTTGGTTGGATTAAGTTCTTGAGAACCAAAGAGGGATACAATTCTGCATAAGATATAGGAATCAGGTCGAAAGAGACCTTCTTCCTCTCAAAGTTTTGTTGATGATGATTGTTGCTAGTTTTGTTGTTGTTGTTGTAGGTGTTTGTTCGTTGTTGCAGTTGTTGTTGTTGACATTGTGGTTGTTGCTGAACTGGTGTTGATTGTTGATTAGAAAACACAAGGATAACTGAGATACTTGATGATGATGTTGACGGGATGATGGATTTTTTCCTTCTGATATGAGGCCTCCTCTGCCTCCCACTTGAAATTGCATTCGCTTTGTTGTCCTTTTTCTTGCTGAAACTGCTGTCATACCTCTTGCTCTTCGATGCCTCATCCTTCGACAAACGTCCCTCTCGGACTCCTTCCTCAAGCCTCATCCCCAAGTTTACCATTTCGGTAAAGTAACTGAGGGCACTAGCAATCATTCGTTCATAATAAAATGAACTCAGGGTTTTCAGAAAGATCTTTGTCATCTCTTTTTCCTCCAAAGGAGGAGTGATCTGGGCAGCCAATTCCCTCAATCTCTGCGCATACTCTTTAAATGTCTCTTTATCTCTCTGAGATATAGACCTCAGTTGGTCTCTATCAGGCTCCATGTCCACGTTGTACTTATACTGCTTGACAAAAGCCTCTCCCAGGTCATTGAAAGTACGAATGCTGGCACTATCCAATCCCATATACCAATGGAGCGCAACACCGGTTAAACTGTCCTGGAAATAATGAATCAACAGTTGATCATTATCGGTCTGAGTGGACATCTTGCGAGCATACATCACTAGATGACTGAGCGGCCAAGTATTCCCTTTATACTTTTCAAAGTCAGGCACTTTGAACTTCACCGGGATCTTGACGTTCCAAACAAATCCTTACCTCTTAGCGTCTTCAATTCCTTGCGCAGCTCAAAAAACTGATCCTTCATTTCATCCATTTTTCATAGACATCCGGACCCTCAGATGGCTCAGAGTGATAAATGGTGTCCTCTACACGAGGTAAGGTGTGCACAATGGGAGGTGGCACGAACATGACCGGGATAGATGCCGGCATAGAAGCAAAAGCAGGCGCAAAGCCTTCAGGCATAAAGTTGGACGGTATTCCCCAGGGGAATCCAGCAGGCATAATGGGTGCAAAAGGAGCGGTAGCAGTAGGCATCGTATAGGTAGCCACCTTTGAAATAACCGTCCTTGCAGGAGGAGTTGTAGGTGTTGGAGAAGCTTGGCTCTAAGCGGCAAGAAATGACTCCACCATGGCAGTCAAGCGGGCGATCTCGTTCTTCAGCTCTCTGTTCTCTTGCTCTAGATGCTCCATGATTTTGAACTGATTGGAGCGGGTGTTATACCGATGAGTCAGCTTGGCTAAAGCACAGAAGAAACACGAATGAGACATCTAGCAAAAGAGAGACCTGCTTATGCAAATGATGCATGAAATGCAATGCTTGATTATTTATTTTTGTTTTCAAGCAACTTACTATATCATTTGCAAATATATATATATATATATATATATATATATATATATATATATATATATATATATATATATATCAACAGTTGCAATAATTTTCATATGACCAAACATCTCTTTTCATTTATATAATTGGAAGGATTACACTGAGTACAATATCAGAAACCAAAAAACGAAAAATACAAGAGAAAAGGAGACTAGTCATCCTAAGGATCCCTAACAACAATGTCAGAAGCCCTAGCTGAAGGCGCGTACTTCCTTCGAATGCGACGGATCTCGGTCCCAAAAGAAGCCTTCGTCTGAGTCTTCTCGAGGACAAGTTGATCAATAATCTTCTTCCAAGCAATGAAAGGATGAGGCATGCTAGAAGATGAAACCTCTGACTTTGTCTGTCTCTTTGTCACTCGGTCTTCAAGTAGCTCAATAAGTGCATCTTTGTCTTTAGACTCCAACTGCAACTCTTTATGCTTCTTGCTCAAAGCACGGAAACATTCTTCCCACATATCCTTCTCTTACTTCATCTTGATGAGTGCGTCTTCCAACTCCTCTACATCTTGGTTAGGGAGAGTTAATGGCTCAACCATAACCATAGACATAAGTCTTTCACAAGGATAAGGCATCTTCAACTCCAAAGCTCTCTTCTTCATCCAAAGAGTGTAAGCTTCCAAAGCTACACAATTACGCGGACCAAGCTCGGATCTTCCTTTCCTATCCATATTATGCCAAGCATGCACAATCTCCTGCTTCAAATGTTGGGAATCTTTACCCTCTTGATATAAAATACCTTCTAACAAAATGTTATTAGGTTTGTCTCTCAAGGGGAACCCAAGTTGACGACGAGTCAAAGCAGGGTTGTAGCTAATTCCTCCTCGTGTACCAATGAGAGGCACATTAGAGAATTCACCACAACTATCAATAATCTCCAAACTGCTCAAAGAAGGATCATACCAAACTATATCATCATTAGTGAGAGACATAAGTCTCTGAGACCACCGTAGACATTGTTTGTTCTCCACAAAAGCAAGCGTCTGAGGCAAGTGTGAAATAAACCACTTGTATAGAAGAGGAATGCAACAGACGATAGTTCCACCACCCTTAGAATTCCTTAGATGCAAAGAGAAAGACATATCACCCAACAGAGTAGGCACAGGATTTCCAATCAAGAAAAGTCTAATGGCGTTAACATCAACAAAACCGTCAATGTTAGGGAACAAAGTTAATCCATAGATGAGCAACACAAAGATAGCTTCAAACGTCTCCATACTACTGGCTTGAGAAAAGGCAGTAGCTTCCTTGATGAGGAACTCAGATGGCAACCTAAATAATCCTCTATTCTTCACCCAATGAGCCTCTATCTCAGACTTCTTCAAGTGAAGAGCTTCAACAATAATACTAGATCAGGGAATCTCCTCCAATCCACTAAAAGGCACTCTACTAGAAATAGGTATCCCTAAAAGATGAGAATACTCCTCCAAGGTAGGCACAAGCTGAAAATCTAGGAAAGTGAAACAACGGTAGAGAGGATTATAGAACTGCACCAACACACTCAGGAGTCCTTCAACCACATCAGCAGACAAGATAGATAGAAGCTTCCCATGACGTTGTTTGAAGTCCAAGGGATCTAATACAAAAGATGCTAGCTTCCTTAACTCTTTCAAGTCGGGACATCTGAAACTGTACTTCTTAATGTTCCTTCGTCCATAATCCATGGTCTGAAAATATTTGCAAATAATACCTCAGTTCCTTGAAATTTTCGTGTGATGAATGTTATGATGCGCATGAATGCATGAATGCAACAATCATAAATAAGGGATCACAAATAAGGCAAAAAAAGGTCAAGGGATGAATCAAGTCATTGTCAAGATCAATCATCCATTTTGGTGGATTATGGTTTGCACCTTATCAACACCCAAGTTCCATTGATATTTACAAGACTTGATTGGATCAACCAAGAATCAAGGGTTTGTTGTAATTCACGAGCATGGAGTCTGGGTAGGAACCATCCCAAAGGAGTGGACTAAGGATAAAACATGTAGATCATGTTCTAAAAAGTTCCTAGAGTCTTAATTCTATCTATCGGATATTACAGGTTAAGATGACTGACTCATTGACCCATAATATTCTCAAGAGAAACTCGTCTGAGTGTAGTATCGCGTAACAACTGTTATCAAGTCTACACTTGAATGGTATCCACACTACATCCTAAATAGGCCAAGAGGGGGTAAATGTTCTACGGTCCTTAGCTTCTCAGACCCAAATTAGAGATAGTAATGCCTAACCACAAATACTTGTGTGACATTTCCAAATCCAAAAGAGTCTCCACTGAGCAGATGGATCTCATGCCAACTTCATAAGGACTATTACACACAAGTCGAACATGACTATACCACCCTCCTATCTCAATTTCACTCAAGTTCGGGTTAGAACTTATCTCACCACTCAGATATCACCAAGCACAACAAGAAGATTATATCACACATACATATATTCAAACATCACATATATACAAATATATACACACAAAAATTAGGCTAAACCCACTAGAGACTACTCCCCAGCAGAGTCGCCACTTAATTTCTGTAGCGGTAAATTCATGATCATCAAGCTATGGATAAGCTAGACATCAAATAACAAGAGTCGTCACCGCGCTTTTATTGTTTCCAAGGGAAAAAGGAAAAAAGTATGAACAAAACCAAAAAGTAAGAAGTTTTCAAATCAAAACTAATAAAATGTCAGAGATTACAGGTAAGGGGGTTGGTTACACAGAGGGAAGGTGTTAGCACCCAAAGTGTCCTAGGTACTCCTAGGGAGCCCTTTTTGTGTTCATATGTATTTGGTACAAAAATGATGTTTACAAACAAATAGAATGGGGGGATGAGAAAAGAATTCATTAATTATATTTTTGTGTTTGACAAAATCTTCAGACTTATTCCTACGTACCAACATAAAAATTAGGGATCAAAACCTCGTAGTTCATGATACAAATTTCAAAGTGGATGCATTTCTTTTAACAAAAACATTAAGTTTGAAAGGCACAAAGGCCTAAAAATGGTTTAAAAATAGTTAGTTCTTTTTGGCTATTTGAAAGTTTAAGTCAAGTATAGTTAAGTTTATTTACAAGTTTGATTTAAGAAAAGAAGTTTGAAAATGCAATGGCATAAGGCCAAAGTTTCTATCTTTTTGCAAAGTGGTCAAAGTTTAGAACAAAATAAGTTGAATCAAAGAAGATTTTGAAAAGGGAGGGAGAGATTTTGAAATTAAAGAAATGGAGAGAAGATGAAGAGACTAATCCTATGCACAAAATTAAAAGTAAAGAGTTGAAAAGATCTGATCAAATGGGTAGCAATCCAATAGACAAAAGTGTCAATAGAAACCCAAAATTCCCTTGGACTTTTTAAAATCAAGCAACACACAAATGCAAAATTATATTATCTTGAAGAGCAAAGGCATAAAATAAAGATAGCCACATCCAAGCTTTAGCCACTCCATGATCTTCTTCAGATTAGCCCATGTAAAAGATGGATTCCACAAGTCATAGGTTCAAAATAACAGCTTCACAATGATCATATTGCAGATGAACTCAGAGGGATCTTGAATGATGTATCAGATGAAGTTTAAAATTGCAAGCACTTGGTTTCACAGAAAGTTGGCATTGGCCAAGTCCTTTAGCATAGGAATGTTGTCTAAGTTCTAAGTCCATTTTGTCCAAGATCAAGCCAACAATCCACACAAAAGTTTTTTAGGGTTTTTATTGTTATTATGTACATTAATGGTCAAAGACCACACAAACAAGCAAAGTATACACAAACAAGATATATCACACAATATGGTTCAAATGGACAAAGTGAAAATTGCATTAACATAAACAATTTGAATGGTATGAAATGGCAAATGAATAATGGCTAAAATTAAATGTCATTAAAGTAAACGGCTTGAAGTTAAAAGTTAGTTGTTAATGAGTTAGAAGTTAGTAATGTTTTGCTTTTGCTTTTCATTTTAAGACATTCTTTGGAGAATACTCAACCCACTTATCACAAGCATGGATCCTTGAGCCAAGACATCTTCCAAAGGAAGGAAAAAAGGCCAAGTTTCCACACAATACCATGAAAGAGGGGAGACTTACAATCTCACTAACTAGAATGCTATGCCTTTTGTGTTACAAATTTAGCGTTATGTTAAGCAATCGTAATTGGACTTATGTAGAAGTCATAACTATTTGAGGCTGAGCAATAGAATTTTGGTGTTAATGCATGTTAAAGACATATTATAATGAACTATGCTCATGAAACATACCACACACAAAAAGAATATGTAAAAGAGGTGGTCTAATCTCATCCATACTCATGTTAATTTTTCAATCAACTAGCTTTAGGACTTTGAGATATCATAGGCCAAATGAGATGAATGCATAAAGAAGGGGAATGAGATGAAGAGGGAGGGGAATGGATCAAAACTCAAATTGATCAAAGGAGGACTTTTACCAAATTAATATCATCCATTCATTTTGGGAGATGTAATGTACATTCCATCAATCCCCTAAATTCAATGATATTAACTTGACAAAGTCAAATCAACCTTGACCAAGGCCCAGCAATAAGAGTCAAACTCAAACAAGTCATCACTGTTGGTCAACCAAACTAGTTGGAATTTATTCAAATTAAAAATACTAAAATAAGGCATTTAAATTAAATATGGTTTGTCAAATTCCTAAAACCTCATCAAAACACCAAAGAAATGGCCATGAGATTTATCATAGGTCAAACATGGTCAAAGGACCTTGGAGAAAAAATTTCAGAATTTTTAAAGACTTAAAAGTATTTTTAAACAATTAAAAATAATCACAAAATCAATTAATTCATGAAAACTATTAATAATGATCCAAAAAATAATTTTAATTCAGAATATGAAAGAGGAAATTATTTGAATTTTTTTGGTGAAACTCTCATATTTTTTGGATCAATATTAAAATTAATATGAATTAATGAAAATAAAAGGAATAAAAGAAAATCAGAAAATAGTAAAAAAAACGTGGACCACTTGAACTCCGTCATTAATTGAGGTGGCAGATCAAGTGGTCCTCATCGCGCTTTCCACCGCGGACTTAAGTCAATGTGCCACAAGGATGGTAATCAGAACCAACGCGTGAGATTAAAACAATTTAAAATAGATCAATGGCTTTGAACACTTCCAGCGTATCTGTCGGAGTCCAAAGACCAGTCATCTTCTCCGGTGACCCTGGTCGGACTGGTTCACTCATCACCATTAAGAAAATGAAAAAGGAGGACATGATCTGAAAGAAAAAAATGGCGTAAAGCATGAATCTGACCTCAATTTTAACTAACTCCATATATATAGAAAGATATGAGGAGTTGAATTTTGAGGCGTGTCAACTGAGTTGCTTCGATTTGACCTCTAAGCAACTCAATCTTCTTGCCTACATTGGTAGGACTTCAGACAACCAAAGATCCAAGAGAATTGAATAGAATTGAGAGAGAATCGAAGAGATGAAATTTTATGGAAAATACCTTCAATGTAGGTTTGGATTCACTTGTTCTTGCTTTGGCTCGTGCTTGATCTTTCTCAGAATGCTTGCAGAAGTAGATTAGAATGCCCAAAAGGTCTTGGATCCCTGGAGTTTTGAATCTCAAAACAGTGAGATTCAAACTCAATTTCCAAAGGAAATTCTCAGGATTATCCTCTCAAATGGAAGGGTTTTGTGTTTGGGATCAAAGCTGGCGTGAAGGAGTCCTCAATTCTGAGCATAGGGTGCTCTATTTATAGCTGAATCACATTATATTTGCACCTTACAATTGAGTTTCCAAAATTGGCAATGAGTGATGCATGTGTGCATGGGCGTGTACAGGCCCATGAGATCATTCCATTTGATCGATAATTGAGTGCGAACAAGTCTGAAATCAAATTAGAGTGATAGGCAATTGTACATGGAAGCTTGAAGTTTGATTTTTGCCAAATGATGATGCAACGTTCAAGCCATGCGCAGCCCATTCAAAACTTGTCCAAAATCGATGAATTTGGACTTTTTGGAAAGGTTAGATCAAGAGGAACAACTTTCATGTTTCATACTTTTCCATTTTAAGCTTGTATCATGATGAATTTTGAGGTGGAAGTTTGGAAATTTTAACATATCAAAAAAATTTCTAAGTGTCACGCCATATATCTCAATATTCCACCTTGCTTAACTTTTTATGTGAGCTTCAAATGAGAAACGTGTCTTCATTAAAGTTGTATCTCTTTCAAAGGCCTTCAAAATAGTCACTAATTTCATGTCATTTGGATTTGGAATGATAGAGTTATGCATTTTTGAAGTTTGGAAAAATCCCTTGTTCAATGATATAGGTAAAAAATGACCTATAATGTAACCTCATATCACATGCTCATAAAAGTTTAATTAGCTCTCACTCCAAACATAAAAGTTGAAGTAGACACCTTGAATTTGATTGTTCAACTTGTAAATCTTTCATCTAATAATATTTGAGAAAGTTATGGCCTTGGGAAGTTGACTTTCAAATTAGGGTTTAGACAAAATGACCTATAACGTTTCCACATAAGAAATGATTTTCAAAGCAAAACTAGCTCTAGGTCTCAACATAAAAGTTGTTTGGAATATCATTTAGAGTAAATTGTTTCTTGGAATCATTTTCATATGGTGAAAATTGTAGGAGATAGGGTCTAGGGAGACCCAGTTTTGATTAGATGAATTCATCTGGCCAACCATCATCAACCAACTTGCTAAACTCCAATTCATTGGACTTTCTTAGATCATGGTAGATCATATATGCATAATATGATGAATTTTGAAGTTTTCGTTGAGAAATTTGATCAATTGGTGAGATAGCTTGTTGGAGAAGTTACTCAAGATACCTAGTCAAACTAGGGTTTCCAAGGAAAATCACCCTCAAACTCTTGAAGAAAACTTAACCAATATGACATGTAGGAATCAATGGAACTCATATATGATGCTTATAACCATTCTTGGATCAATTCATGGTTTTTCTCTTTGTTATGAGGGTCTTAAACCCTAGATATGAACTTGATAGATCAATGGAGATCATGTCCTACGTACAAAAGAGTTAGGAAAATGCAAAGACATATTTTTGGTATTTTGGTTAGTAAAAATGGTAATATACAAGTATGATACAATCACAAAGTGCTTGGTGATCTCTCCCAAAACAAACCCAATGAAGGAGGGGTAAGGAGAATGCCAAGGTATGATCCCAATGCTAATGCTTATGATGAAATTGCATGAGGGATCTTAGGGTCAAAATTGGGGTCTTACAGGTTGTCTTCTTGGTCAGCAAGATTAGACTGGAAAGAAAGAATTTGCGATCTACTACCTCAGTAAGAAGTTCACCGACTGTGAGACTCGGTATTCTATGCTTGAGAAAACTTGTTGCGCATTGGCTTGGGCTGGTAAGCGCTTGCGTCAATATATGTTGAATCATACCACTTGGTTGATATCAAAAATGGATCCAATTAAGTATATATTTGAGAAACCTGCTTTAACTGAGAGGATTGTCCGTTGGCAGATGTTGTTATCAGAGTATGATATCGAATACCGATCTCAGAAAGCGATCAAAGGTAGTATCTTGGCTGACCATTTGGCTCACCAACCAATTGAAGATTATCAGTCAGTACAGTATTACTTTCCCGATGAAGAGATTTTGTACTTGAAAATTAAAGATTATAATGAACCATTGCTTGAAGAAGGGCCAGAACCTGGTTCCCGTTGGGGCATGATATTTGATGGAGCTGTTAATCAATATGGTAATGGCACTGGGGCAGTGATTATTACTCCTCAAGGCACACATCTACCATTTACAGCTAGATTGACTTTCAAGTGTACAAACAATATGGAAGAATATGAAGCTTGCATTATGGGGCTTGAAGAGGCCATTGATCTCAGAATCAAGCATTTATATGTCTTTGGAGATTCAGCTTTGGTTGTGAATCAGATCAAAGGTGAATGGGAGACAAATCAACCCGGTTTGATACCATATAGAGATTATGTGAGGAGGATTTCAACTTTCTTTACAAGGGTTGAGTTTCATCATATCCCTCGAGATGAAAAGCGGATGGCAGATGCTCTTGCAATGTTGGCGTCAATGATCATAGTGAAATATTGGAATGAGGTTCCCAATTTGACTGTGATGCGTCTTGATAGGCCAACTCATGTGTAGAAGAGGTTAAAGACGAGAAGCCGTGGTATTACGACATCAAGTGTTTCCTCCAAAGTCAGATTTACCCGTCTGGGGCATCTTTGAAAGATAAGAAAACTTTGAGAAGATTAGCCTGCAATTTCTAGTTGAATGGTGATCTACTGTACAAGAGAAACTTCGACATGGTTTTGCTCAGATGCATGGGTAGACACGAAGCATAACTGTTGATGATTGAAGTCCATGAAGGTTCCTTTGGTACTCATTTTAATGGACATGCAATGGCAAATAAGATGTTGAAACTAGGTTACTATTGGCTGACAATGGAATCTGACTGTTGCAAGTTTGTGAAGAAATGCCACAAGTGTCAAATATATGCGGATAAGATTTATCTTCCTCCGACACTATTGAATGTTATTTCTTCCCCATGGCCTTTCTCCATGTGGGGAATTGATATGATTGGGATGATTGAGCCTAAAGCGTCAAACGGACATCGCTTTATTTTGGTGGCAATTGATTACCTCATAAAATGGGTTGAAGCGGCATCAAATGCAAATGTAACCATGCAAGTTGTTGTAAGGTTTATCAAGAATCAGATCATATGCCGTTATGGTGTGCCAAGTAAGATCATTACTAATAATGGATCAAACTTGAATAACAATATGGTGGAAGCTCTTTGTAAAGACTTCAAGATTGCACATCATAATTCTTCTCCCTACAGACCCAAGATGAATAGGGTTGTTGAAGCTACAAACAAGAACATCAAGAAGATTATTCAGAAGATGGTTGTGACATATAAGGATTGGCATGAGATGCTCTCATTTGCTTTGCACGGGTATCTTACATCCATCCGCACTTCAATAGGGGCAACCCCTTTTTCTCTTGTATATGATATAGAAGCAGTGCTCCCCGTGGAGGTTGAGATTCCATCATTGCGTGTGCTCATGGAAGACAAGTTGACTGAGGCTGAATGGTGTCAAACCAGGTATGATAAGTTGAATTTAATAGAAGAGAAGAGATTGACTGCCATGTGTCATGGTCAGTTATATCAGCAAAGCATGAAGAAAGCTTTTGATAAGAAGGTCAGACCTCGGGTATTCAGGGAAGGTGACCTTGTGCTCAAGAAGATTCTATCTTTCAAACCAGACTCTAGGGGCAAATGGACTCCTAATTATGAAGGACCATATGTTGTCCAGAGAGCCTTCTCAGGTGGTGCTCTTATTCTTACAACTATGGATGGTGAAGAGTTCACTCGTCCTGTGAATGCAGATGCAGTCAAGAAATACTTCACCTAAAAAAAGAAAAGAACAACTTGCTAAGTTGAAAACCCAAAAGGGAGGCTTAGGCAAAAATGAGCGTCTCGGTGGATCGAAAACCCGAAAGGGCGATCCAGGTAAAAATTAGAGACATAAAACAGAAAGAATTTTCCCGATAAGTTGAGTACCCCACCTTGGGGCAGCTTATGCAAAAATTAGGGATTATGGCAAGTAACTGCATTTTGCTGATCTTCCAGTATTGGAGAAACTTTGTTGAGCACAAGGGTTGACATCAATTCATCATCCCTAGTAGCGGCCAAAAGCACAACAAATATCAAGAGCTGGTAGAAGGATTAGCGGTCAATTGTATTCAATGTAACCCTTTTCCATGTAAATTACCATTTTTAACTTTGTAAAAATCCATGGAGTCTTGTCATTTACAGACTACCATTCTATTAAATAAAGTTGAGCTTTTATCCAATTGTTTCCACTCTTATTTACTTCAGCCAAATAGCTTTAAATTTTATTATGATCATTTTTTGAAATTAATTTTTTTAATCAAAATCATTTTCTTAAACATATAAAAGCAAGAATTTTAAAGCAATTAAAAAGAAATATCAACATCATTTCGAAAAACAGCAAGTCCTAAGTGTTGAGCATTAATGGTTCCCCCGAGCGGTTAACCCTTCGGGTATCCCCAGCCGAGTTGGTTGATTCAGTTCCCCCGCTGAGTGTTTGATCCCCCAGCCGAGTTGGTTGATTCAGTTCCCCCGCGGAGTGTTTGATCCCCCAGCGGAGTTTATGGATTTTCCCCATCGGGGTTTATGTATTCCTCAGCAGGGTTGATGTTTGTTACCCAGCCAGTTTTAATCTCCAGCAGGGTAAGATTAGTTTCCCCAGTAGATTGCGTTGGTTTCTCCACCAGTCTCCATCCGGCTCACTCCCAGTCAAAGTTTCCTCCTGGTTTCTGAGCAGCTATTTACGTTTATCCTCCGCATGGTTATCTCCCATTTGATATGGTGTTGACCTAAAATTCCCTGCAGATTCGATAATGTTTCCTTTCCTTAGCATATCTCCTCTTCCCCCAGCTAGGGTTGAGTCTTTGGGATGTCGATCTCTCTGTTCTCCGGCAGTTGTCTCTCTCTTTTGTGGATTGACCAAGGATTGTACCGATGATTCATTTTGTAACACCTTTGTATCCTTTGCAATCATTTTGTCAGCATCATCATCATATATACATATACATAGACATATGCATTCATATAATTTCAGAATTGCATCATTACTGATTCATTGTTTGAGATTCTTATTCTCTGTTATGGCGGTACTTTATCCCCATACAAATTTGGCGTTTGTCCTCCTTCAATTGTAGAGTGTCGGCCCCTTAAGTAGAAAGACTTTAACCTTTCTCCTTTCCCCACTGAGTTATTTCCTCGTGGATGAGTATTACTTCAGTTTCCTCCCCAGTTGATTATCTGGATGGAATGAATCCCCTTGAGTTATATCCTCATTGGGTTGAGTCTTGATTGACCGTTTCTCTCTAGATCTTTCCTAGATAGATGCTTTGGGTCCCCTAAGACTTTATTACCCAGTAACTGGTAATATTCTTCTTAGTTTGCAGTTTGGTACTTCTTGCCCAAATACCCGGTAAAAGTACCCTTGTTTTTCTCCTCAGTAGAGTCCCCAGTGGATTCATTTCCCCGGGAAATATATCCTTGATATGTTCATCCTAACCAGTGACGGATACTTTCTTCCCCCGTTTGAGTTTATCCTTGATATGTTCATCCTAACCGATGACGGATATTCTCTTTGTGGTCTTCTGCCCAGTAACCGGTAGTTGTAAATCATGCCTTTCCCCTTTGTAGAGTCTATCCTTGATATTTTCACTTTAACCAGTGACAGATACTTTATCTTTTGGTACTCTATCCAGTAACTGATAGATGCAATTCCTATTTTTTCTCCTCAACAAAGTCTATCATTGATATGTTCATCCTAACCGGTGACAGATTTTCTCTTTGATGGTATTCTATCCAACATTCGATAGATGTAATTCCTACTTTTTGCTCAGTTGGTTTATCCTTGATATGTTCATCTTAACCGATGACGGATACCCTCCTTAACATCCCCAGGCAAATCTATCCTTGATATGTTCATCCTAACCGATGACATATTTTCTTTCCTTTGAGTTTATCCTTGATATGTTCATCCTAACCGATGACGGATATTCTCATCTTTGGTCTTCTGCCCAGTAACTGATAGTTGTAAATCCCATTTCTGCAGTTTCCCCGGCAAGGTTATTCTTACCCAGTAACTGGTAAGGAATACACCCTCTTGGAGGTTCCCAGCGAGTCATCCTTGATATGTTCATCCTAACCGATGACGGATGTTCTCTCTGCCAGATTTTATTATCTCCTTACCCAGTAACAGGTAGTAGATAATAGAACTTTGCTCCTCCTGTGTTGAAGATTATCTCTTCCCTAGGTGAAGCAGCCTATATATTAGGAATCAGGATCTATAGAGATAGGTCACAAAAACTGCTTGGCCTAAGTCAGAGTACATACATAGACAAAGTGCTGAGACGCTTTAATATGCATGATTCCAAGAAAGAATTCATACTTATGCAACATGGCTTGTGTCTATCAAAAACACAATCCCCTTCAACTAAGGAAGAAAGGGATCACATGAATAGGATTCCATATGCATCTGCAATAGGATCTATCATGTATGCCATGTTATGTACTCGACCAGATGTCTCGTATGCTTTAAGTGTAACGAGTAGGTACCAATATGATCTCGGTGATGCTCATTGGATAGCTGTCAAGAATATCCTTAAGTATTTGAGAAGGACTAAGGACTCATTCTTGATATATGGAGGTCAGAAGGAGCTTGCTGTAATTGGATACACTGATGCTAGCTTCGAGGCAGATAAGGATGACTTTAGATTGCAATCTGGTTATGTGTTTTGCTTAAATGGTGGCATTGTGAGTTGGAAAAGTTCAAAGCAAGATACAGTTGATGATTCTACAACCGAGGCCGAGTATATTGCTGCCTGAAGTGCAGCAAAGAAAGCTGTTTGGATCAAAAAGTTCATTAGTGAACTTGGCATAATTCCTAGCATTGTGGATCCCATTGGTCTCTATTGTGATAACAATGGTGCTATTGCACAAGCTAAGGAGCCTAGATCTCACCAACGATCTAAACACATACTTAGGCGTTATCACCTCATTCGAGAGATAATAGATAGATGAGATGTGAAAATATGCAGAGTACCTACACTTGATAATATTGTTGACCCACTGACTAAGCCGCTTGCACAGCAGAAGCATGATGGCCATACTAGATCTATGGGCATTAGGGGTATGCCTGATTGGCTCTAGTGCTAGTCGGAGATTGTTGGTGTAAGCCCTAGAGGCCAATACTTTTGGTACTTGTATCGAATTATTTATTAATAAAAGGTTTTTTCTTTATTATGATTGTTTAATAAAGTCCCTAGAATAGCTAGTCTGTTTAATGTATCAAGTGTGACTTAATCATGAGATCCCATTAAACATAAGGACACTATTCTTAAAGTATCTATAGTCGAGCTTTGTTGTAAAGTGGGATAACATTAAAGCATTAAGACTATTATGTATATAGACTGATGATCACATCTCCTAGATCATGGATAAGGAGTTATCAAGTCTTAAACATAGGTATGAATATTAAGAGTAATATTTATACTGGATTGACCCGCTATGAGAATACTATATAGAATGTTATGCAAAGTGTCATAAGTTATTCTCATGGTGATAGTGGTGTATACCACCCTTCGACCTGAAACCACTATGGACCCTAGATGTAGAGTCGAGTGCCTTATTGCTGATCAAACGTTGTCCGTAACTGGATGACCATAAAGACAGTTAATGGGTACTCCACGAAGGTTGCTGAGGGACATGAGTAACCTAGATGGAATTTTCCCATCATACGTAACAAGATAAATGTCTACGGGCCCAATATTGAACTGGACAAGGATGACACAGTCTATGTCTTGTGTTCAATATAGACATAGGGGAAAAAGGGTAATTGTACACATAAGTATTATCACAAAAGGATTTGTCATATCACATGACATTTTCGTGTCTTGGGTAGCAGTGATGTGTTGCTAGACACCTCTCACTGTTTATTATGTTAAATACGTGATTTAATATAATTGTCAATGCCGCGAAAACCTACAGGGTCACACAAAAAAGGATGGATTGATGAGAGATAGAGTAACTAAGGAACACCGTAAGGTATGGTGCACTTAAGTGAATTGTTGAACATCGTAAGGTACATTGTACTTAAGTAGAATACGAAATATGGTAAGGTACCACGCGCTTAAGTGACTTTGGCATATTATTAGATATGTGCCACATAAACTTGTAAGACCCCAATTTTGACCCTAAGATCCCTCATGCAATTTCATCATATGCATTAGCATTGGGATCATACATTGGCATCCTCCTTACCCATCTTTCATTGGGTTTGTTTTGGGAGAGATCACCAAGCAGTATTTGATTGTATCATACTTGTATATTATCATTTTACTAACCAAAATACCAAAAATATGTCTTTGCATTTGCCTAACTCTTTTGTAGGAAGGGCATGATCATCATTGATCTATCAAGTTCACATCTAGGGTTTAAGACCCTCATGGCAAAGAGCACAACCAAAGATTGATCCACAATGTCTCAAGGCATCATATATTAGTCCCAATGAGCTCTTCATGTTATATTGATCAAGTATTCTTCAAGAGTTTGGAGGTGATTTGACTTGGAAACCCTAGTTTGACTAGGTATCTTGAGTAACTTCTCCAACAAGCTATCTCACCAGTTGATCAAATTTCTCAAGGGACACTTCAAAATTCATCATATTATGCATATATGATCTACCATGAGCCTAAAAAGTCAAGATAATTGAAGGTTAGTAAGTGGGTTGATGGTGGTTGGCCAGATGAATTCATCTGATCAAAACTGGGTCTACCTAGACCCTATCTCCTACAATTTTCACCACATGAAAATGATTCCAAGAGAAACGTTACTCTAAATGACATTCCAAACAACTTTCAGGTTGAGACCTAGATCTAGTTTTTCTTGGAAAACCATTTTCTATGTTGAAACATTATAGGTCATTTTGTCTAAACCCTAATTTGAAAGTCAACTTCCCAAGGCCATAACTTGCTCAATTTTTATGGGATGAAAGATTTCCAAGTTGCACAATAAAATTGCTGACCATTTTGAAGGTCTTTGAAAGAGCTACAACTTTAATAAAGACATGTTTCTCATTTGAAGCTCACATAAAAAGTTAAGCAAGGTGGAATATTGAGATATATGGCTTAACACTTAGAAATGTTTTCAACATGTTGAAATTTCCAAACTTCCACCTCAAAATTCACCATGATCCAAGTTCCAAATTAAAAAGTGTCCATCATCAAAGTTGTTCCCCTTGATCTGAGCTTTCCAAAGAGTCCTATTTCATGCATTTTGGATGAGGTTTGCTTGGGTTGCACATGGTCTTAACAGGTCTGCATCATTGGAGAAAATCAAATGTCCAAAACTCCATTTCACATTGCCTTGCCATTCAAGTATGATTTGAACTTCAGTACAGTTGCAATTGGATCATAATGGATTGCTTCATGGGCCTGTACACACCCATGCAAGCTTGTGCAACACCTTGCCAAATTTAGCAATTTTTCAAGTGTGCAATTATCAATCCCAAATGCTATAAATACAAGGCCTCTGAGCTCATTTCAAACACACCTTGTGCGCCAGCTTTGCCCCCCAATTCAAACCCTCACCATTCAAAGGAAAACTTGAGAATTTTCAACTTGAAAATTGAGTTTGAATCTCACTGTTTGAAGATTCAAAAACTCCAGGATCCAAAGCTTTGTACCATTGCCAAACCATTTATGCAAGCTCCTCGAGTGTGATCAAGTCAAGTTTGAAGCAAGCAAGATCCATTTCTGCACAGTATTGAAGGTAATTTTCAAAAATCTTCTTCTCTTCGATTCTCACTCAATTCTCATCAATTCTCTTGGATCTTTGGTTGTCCGAAGTCCTACCAATGTAGGCAAGAAGATTGAGTTGCTTTGAGGTCAAATCGAAGCAACTCAGTTGACACACCTCAAAATTCAACTCCCCATATCTTTCTATATATTTGGAGTTAGTTAAAATTGTGGTCAGATTCGTGCTCTACGCCATTTTTTCTTTCAGATCATGTCCTCTTTTTTCATTTTTTTGATGGTGATGAGTGAACCAGTCCGGTGGACCTCGCCTGAGAAGGTGACTGGAGGTCCAGCGCCGGTGGTGTGCTGGATAGATTCTGAGCCATTGATCTCATTTGAAATGTTTTAATCCTGAGCGCCCAAAGTAATTACCACGCGTGTGGAACAGTTGACTTGGTGTATCGTGGAACGCGCGTTCAGATCCACTTGATCTGTCACCTCAATTAATGAAGGAGATCAAGTGGTCCACATTTTTTTGATTTTTTTATTTTCATTTTATTTCATTTGAATTTCATTAATTCATATTAATTTTAATATTGATCCAAAAAATATGAGTTTCACCAAAAAAAATTAAATAAATTCCTCTTTCATATTTTGAATTAAAATTATATTTTGGATCATTATTAATATTTTTCATGATTTAATTAATTTTGTGAATATTTTTAATTACTTATAAATACTTTTAAGTTTCCAAAAATTCTAAAAAAAAATCTCCAAGGTCCTTTGACCTTGTTTGACCTATGATAAATCTCATGGTCATTTCTTTGGTGTTTTGATGAGGTTTTAGGAATTTGACCAACCATATTTAATTTAATGCATTATTTTTAGTATTTTTAAATTGAATAAATGCCAAATAATTGTGTTGAGCTATTTTGATGGTTTGTATAAGTTTAACTTATGTTGTTGGGCCTTGGTCAAGGTTGATTTGACTTTGCTAAGTTAAGATCATTCGATTTAGGGGATTTGATGGAATGTACATTCCATCTCCCAAAATGAATGAATGATCTTAATTTGGTAAAAGTACTCCTTTGAACAATTTAAGTTTTGATCCATTCCCCTCCCTCTTCATCTAATTCCCCTTCTTTATACATCCATTCCTTTTGACCTATGATATCTCTAAATCCTAAGGCTAGTTGATTGCAAAATCAACATAAGTATGGATGAAATTAGGCCACTTCTTTTGCATATTCTTTTTGTGTGTGGTATGTTTCATGAGTATAGTCCATTATACTATGTCTCTAACATGCATTAACATCCAAATTCTATTGCCCGACCTCAAATAGTTGTGACTTCTACATAAGTCCAATTACGATTGCTTAACATAGCGCTAAATTTTTGACACAAAAGGCATATCATTCTAGTTAGTGAGATTGTAAGTCTCCCCTCTTTCATGGTATTGTGTGGAAACTTTTTTTACTTCCTTTGGAAGATGTCTTGGTTCAAGGATCCATGCTTGTGATAAGTGGGTTGAGTGTTCTCTAAAGAATGGCTTAAAATGAAAAGCAAAAACAATATTAACTTCTAACTCATTAACAACTAACATTTAAATTTAAGTCATTTACATTAATGCAATTTAATTTCAAGTCTTTATTCATTTGCCATTATTCATACCATTTTAATTGTTTATGTTAATTCCATTTTCACTTTGTCCACTTGGACCATATTGTGTGATATATCTTGTTTGTGTATATTTTGTTTGCTTGTGTGGTCTTTGACCATTAATGTACATGATAAGAAACAAAAACCCTAAAAAACTTTTGCGTGGACTGTTGGTTTGATCTTGGACAATTGGACTTAGAATCTAGGCAACATCCCTATGCAAAGGACTTGGCCAATGCCAACTTTCATGAAACCAAGTGCTTGCAATTTATACCTTCATCTGATACATCATTGAAGATCCTTTAAGTTCATCTACAACATGATCATTATGAAGCTGTTATTTTGAACCTGTGACTTATGGAATTCATCTGCTACATGGGGAAATTTGAAGAAGAACTTGGATGTGGCTATCTTTATTTGATGTCTTGCTCTTCAAGATTGATATACATTGTGCATTATTTGTGGCTTGATTTTAAATGTCCAAGGGAATTTGGGTTTCTATATGACATTATTGTATATTGGATTGCTACCCATTGATTAGATCTTTTCAACTCTTAACTTTTAATTTTATGCTTAGGATTAGTCTCTTCATCTCCTCCCCACTTCTTTAATTTCAAAATCTCTCCCTCCTTTTTAAAATCTTCTTTGCTTGTGCTAGCTTTTCTAAACTTAGACCATATTGCAAACTAGAAACTTTGGCCTTATGCCATTGCATTTTCAAACTTCTCTTCTTAATCAAACTTGTAAATAGACTTAATTATACTTGACTTAAATTTTCAAAAAAAAGCCAAAAAGAACCAACTCATTCAAACCATTTTTAGGCCTTTGTGCCTTTCAAACTTAATTTTTGCTAAAAGAAATACATCCACTTTGAAATTTATACCACGAACTACGAGAAATTATTTGGGACATAATGCAATTGGTCCCATAATTTTTGGATTAAAAATGAAAGAGATATTGATTTTTGAAATAAAATAGAATTTAAGAAAATAAAGTGGAATTAAAGCAGAAAATAAAAATTGGAAAAAACGAGAGCCCTTGGATCTGAGCTCATTAATTGAGCTGGCAGATCCAAGGATCCAGAGGCGCGCGCTCATGGAACACCAAAGTCAATGCAATCACATGGGAAAGAATAAAAAGTCATAAAAAGCAAGGGTCAGGATTCGATCTGGGAATCACATCCAATGGCCAGGATTCAAACTGGAAACAGGCGGCCACCGGAGCCACCTTCTTCTCCGGTGAGCCTGCAGATTCCGGCCAATTTTGCAGGTTGTCAAACCTTCATGGAAATGCACGATCCTTATACCAAAATGAAGCTGGGGTGATGTACATCACCCCTATAACCTTGAATCACACTCAAGATTCCTATAAATGGAGAAATCTGAGGTGGAAGATTCAGGTGCGAAAAATACAGATCAAGGAAAAGCAAAATTGAAGCTACCACTAGCTTGCCTCTCAAGTGAGGACTTCAGAAAACATTAGATCCAAGCAAAAAGGTCCATGGATGATGCACAAGACCCAAAAATAATGCCAAATGAATTCTGAGCATCAGCCAAATGAAATTGGACGTGTGACTTGCAAGGCAATTGCTTATGCAACAAGATTTCAAGTGAATTCCTCATTTGTACCTAAACAATCATCTCTTCGAAAGTACCATTTAGAAAATCCAAACATAGGCATATGGGTAATGGTTGGAAAGGTATTTGTATAAGGAACAAATGTTATGTTGGACAAAAACTCATTTGAAATATGGAAATTTATGAAATTTGAGTTTAAAGTGCTAGGTGCATGATATGTCAAGGCAAGGTTTCTAAATTTGGCCAACTTTCAAGCCCCTCTGTTTCCATGATACAAGCCCCAAATGAAACAACCTCCAACATCCAAGTTGTATATCTTTTCAAGACAATCAAAATGGACTTAAATTTTGCATCATTTGGATTTTTGATGAAGAAGTTATGGGCACTTGAAGTTGGACTTTTTTTGACTTTTAATGCATTTGACCCAAAAGGACCTATAATGTCTTGCATTATCACATGTATTTCCTTTGAGATTTTGAAATTTTGTTCAACATAACATTTTAAGTAGACATCTTAAGCTTTCCAATTCATTTGATCCCACCTTAAAATCATAAAAAAAGAATGAGTTATGTCCGTGGGAAGTTGACCCAGAATTAGGGTTTCAGTCAAAATGACCTATAATGTATTGGAGTGGAAGATGGCCTTCCAAGCTTCAAATCAATTTTTGATGAACATGAAAGTTGTTCATATTGTCCTTAAGAACATTTTTGCATTTGGAACCATCTCCATTTGACCAACACATAAAAAGTTAGGTCTCAGTGCATTTCAAAATAGTCAGATGAATTGACTGATCAACTTCTCAAGTCCATGCCTCATATCTTGATGAATTGATGATTGAGGACACTCAAATAAGTTCAAATGTGCATGAAATGAAGAGTTAAAGAACTTTCCTTGATTGTATTTGATCATGGGTTGAGGTTGCTTCATGGGCAAGGCATTATGGTGCACAGATGAATTAGGGTTTCCTTGAAGAACAAGACCTCAAACCCTTTGACTTGCTTTGATCAAAATGATGAATTGAGATACTAGGGAGGCATATTTGATGGATGAGAGCTTTGGGAACCATTACCATGCTTGTTATCATCTCCTCTTGACCATGCCTTTGTACCAATGATCTCCTTGAAGCTTTTGACCTTATGATTGCTCAAGCTACAAATACAAGATGTTAGTGACATATTTTTGTGCTTTTGGTTAGTAAAAAAAATGAGAAAAGCAATGATATACAATTCAAGTATGCTTGGTGATCTCAAACCACTCACAAGAGGTCCTACCCAAAGGCAAGGGGAACCAAGATGTTAATGATCCTTGAGGCAATGCAAATGCAATGTTATGCTGCCATGAGGGATCTTAGGGACAAAATTGGGGTCTTACAGATGCCCCTATTTAAGGTCATTCTAACCGGAGAAGTGAAGGTTAAAATCTTCGTCTCGACGGGATAGAATGGGCTTAAATAATAACAAAGAGACGAATTTTGGTCCCTAAGAGACCTCGTGATGCAGATGTATGCATGCAAATGATAAAAACTCTGTGGGGATATGTGTCCACAAAGAAGAAAAGAAACTCGGAGAAAACGATAATCCATAGGAGTAATACCCTCACTAGGGAGATAGAGACTCTGGGGGAGTAAAGGGTGAAGACGCGTGAGCAGGTCACGACTCAAAACTTGGGGAACAGAATTCCAAAGGGAGTAAATCCCATGGAAAGACTCGAGCTGACTCGAAGGTGCATGTGTTGGGGAATATGCCAACACAGCAACATTATCCATAATGGATACTTCGGATAAAAATCCGAACTCAGGTGAGGATAAACCACCAAGGGACTTTGCTGGGGATATCCAAAAGGACTCTCCTGGGAAAGCAACGGGATGAGGTATTACCGGTTACTGGGTAATAAGCTCAAAGAGACGTGTGATCTGAACACCGGTATAAGGGTGAGAAAACAACATGCTCGGGAAGAATGAATATCTAAGACCGGTATAAGGGTGAGAGATATCAATCAACCAAATCATCTGAGGAAGACCTAAAAGGTATATCTCAACTCAGGAAAATCTGACTCCACAGGGGACAAAAGTCATAATAGGGAGCAGAAGGAAAGAACACCAGGGATGCCGGTTACTGGGCATATAATAGGTGACCAACCAAAGCGTGCATTGGGGAATATTCCCGAAACACTCATCATTCAAAAAGAGGGCAAAAAGCAAACTCGATTAAAGGATGGACATTCGATTCCAAAACAGGGATACGAATCTTACTCAACTAGGGAAGAACAAAAAGCTTCGACCAAAGAGTGCATGAGATATATTATCTATTACCGTCAGAACGTAGATAATATACTCGCATGGAAGATTATCCACAACCGGTTACTGGGTTAATAAAGGATAAATCGACCGAGAGAGAAAAGCATCGGGATACCGAAACTAGGTATATAATAATGACCAATCAAAGGGAGCAACCAACATTACCGACGATCGGTATGAAAGATGGCTTGTTGGGGATAAACTGTCTAATCAGAACAATTATCCAAGAGAAAAGGGGATACCAATACCGAATATTGGATCATGATAACCATCAAGGAGGGGATTACATCTACCAGATACGGGGTAGAAAACCATGGAAAATTAACCGTCATCGACTAGGATGAACAACAAGGTTAACTCTGCAAAGGGGAGAAAATAGGGTTTACAATTACCGGGGATAGGGTAGAAAACCACAGACTCCGCCGAGGATAGGATGAATGATTACTGGTTATTGAGCAATTGTTCATTTATACCACGGGGAAATACAAGAAACAGTCACAAGAGGCCAATTTAGGATCAAACCAAAGAGGCGAACTGAATCAAGACTCGTCCTAATGAGGATATAACTCAATAGGGAAACCCATCCAAATATATATGTGTTGGGAGGAAGCGAAAACAACCGTCGTCCACGAGGATATGACTCAATGGGGAATGCCGAAAGAAAGATAAACACTTTCTGCTTAAGGGGCTGGCTCTCTATATTGAGGGATCAGACACCGACATCTGCTTGGAAATATATTACCAGCTAGCAGAGGATAACAAACAAAAGATATATGGCAAGAAATGCAATATGAATACTCAAATGTTCGAAAATTATATGCACACATGCGTGGTTTATGTATGATGAATGATGACGAACAAACATTTCTAACACCAACAGCTCCAAAGGAGTACAAACATCCGGTACTACATCTCGAGAGAGAAAGCCAAAATTATCGGAGAATATCCAATCTGCCGGGGATCAGAGACGCCAGGAGATAACAAAATCTCTGCAGAGGATGAATCATCAGTCACAGCTTGGGGAAAGAGTTTATTGCACAAGTAGAATCTCCCACATAAGCAACTCTACTGGGGAATCCATCCGAGGAGGTAAAGGGATTTTGGGGATCAAACACCAAGTACCGTACCCACCAAGGAAATCACATCTGCTGAGGAGGAAAGGTTGCTATTCCGACTGTTGGAAGAGTGGTGAACATCTCATCAAGCATACCACTCAGTAGGGTAAACCATAAAAAGGGCTCCGGAGGAAGAAGATACAGACATGCCAGGAATATGAACAAATGTCTTACCCCGTTGGAGATCATACCGTCCTTGGAGAGCACTGAGGATCTCCTAAGTATCTTTTTGTCAGGGTGAACGTTCACTTTGTTTAAAAACAAGTTATGAAAAATTCGTTTATTCAAAACAATGATATTTTCTCAATTAAAACATGCAAAACATTTGTTGAATAGGAACAAATAAGAGAGCAAATAATTGGATAAAAGACTCAAATTTATTTGATGGAATGGTAGTCTGCAAATGGCAAGTGTCATACGGTGAACTGGACTTTTTGTGTTTTGCTTTTTATCGCAATGTCGCGGTTAGCAAGAGTCGCCACCGACTTTTCTTTTATCCAATAAGGAAAGGTGGAAAAGAACAGGAAAGACCTTAATTTAGATTTTGGGTTCGGGAGGTACATTATACAAAGGGAAGGTGTTAGCACCCTTTGTATCCATGGTTATCCATGGGCTCTTAATTGCTCGATCACTTATATTATTTTTGTCTGAAAAAAAAGCGTTTGTGAATTGTTTGGAAAATTGTTTTTGGAAAGAGAATTTAACTTTGTAATGATTCTTGTATGAATATATACAAAGTAGTTATCTCGTTTAGTTTTGAAAATTGTTTAGAAAAATATAACTCGGTAATGATTCTAGTATGAATGTATACCAAGTGGTGATTTTCTGAAGGTATTTTGAAAGGTGTGAGGTGTGAAAAAATGTTTTAGGTTGTGAGCCAGCAATTAAGAGTTATACCGACCCAAGGTCTTTATGAGTATTTCCTATCCTTATGAGGGTAAAACTGTCCTTATTATTGAGAAATAAGTAGTTTTATCCTTTGGATGTAAAAGGGTCATCGTAGGGTCATCGATTGGTCATTGAAGGCAACAGTTACGAGGATACCTTAGCATTCGAAGGGACTATCATCTTTTAACCGTAGGCAACATCGGAGGGTCATCGAGGGACAAAGTTGTATATTCGAAGGCAACATCCGAGGGACTATAATTTATTTTATGATGATTTAACCGAAGGGTCTTTGCTAAGGGTATCCCCACGTTCGCGGGACATGACCGTAATATCGTAATCGTAAGGCAACAAAGAGAGGTCCAAGATCACTTATTCAAAGGCAAAGTTTTACAATTAATTATATAATTAGGATGAAACTCCCCATTAAAATTATTAAAAATAATATATTAAAAAATTAATACATTAGAAATTAATACATTAAAAAATTAATTTAGGGTGAAACTCCACAAGGGTATCCCACAAATAAAGTGGAATACCTAGCCAATAACCTTTTCCTGGGATATGTGAACCTTTATGAAACTCAAAAAAAGAAACATGTCAGAACACCAAATCAGGGTGCAATCGAAGATTACACCGGAGAAATATCACAACAATAAATAGGATAGGATGAATAATGCATGGCTATGATAAAAACATAAAAAAAACAGACTAGAAGAATCAGGTACTGTCTCGTTCGCCTCTGCCTCGCCTAGCGAAGGCCACGGATTTTGAATTTGAAAACAGCCCCATGTTAGGAACTTTGAATTTTATGGCATTTTATCACAGGAATAACATGGTCAAACATTCAGGGTATTCAGGCATATTTAAATTCCCATACGAAAGCAAATTATATATCAACATTTAATCATGATGCATTATATATGTAGATATGGCCAATTGAAAGTATAAACAATAGAGATACGCAAACCTGTTTGCCAATTCAAGGTTGAAGGGATTGACCACTTGTAGTATCGGAATAAGTTAGGCAGCGGGAATTGGACGGCGATGGCTTCGGTGCAGATGGGCTGCCTTCAGGGTTTCTTTACTCTGAATTCTCCGGGTAGGCAGGGTTCCTATGCCAAAGTTTCTATCCGTCCTTCTCTGTTCTCTCTCTTTCTTTTTCCTCAAGGTTTTGTTCCAAGGAAACCTCAGAGTGTTTTGCTTCTCTTCCTTCTTTCTCCAGTAAATCTCCCAGTGTAAACTCCGTGTCTCCTTTCCTCTACTGAAACTTCAGTATTTATAGACTAATTTCGTGGGTAATGGGCTTGGAATGAGGGAGACCCAAGTCCAAAATAATTTGTTATATTTTATTTATTTATTTATTTTAATTATTTAATTAATTAATTAATTAATTAATTAATTAATTAAAAAAAATTTTTTTTTTTTTTTTTTTTTTTTTTTTTTTTTTTTTAGGAAAAATGATGGGTAATTTTTTGGGTATGACAGCTGCCCCTGTTCAATATTCTTGAACCGAGAGAGTTAGGATGGCGTGTATGTCATTCGTGGTCTGGAGGTGGAAGATTATTGAACACTAGAATGCCCCAAAAATTTGCACTTGAGAATCGACAGTTGGTCTTGATGGAGATGGGCTTAAAGATGCCATTCGGGAGGTTTGATGACGAAAGCTTCAGATCGCGCCGTATATTAGGCCAATTTGAAGACATGGGTGCCACACTGGGTCGTACGTTAGACCGTATAATGAGTCATCCATTAGGCTGCCGACTTCGCTGGGGAGTCGGAGTGTGTCATATGCTGTTGGGGATAAAGGATCAGAATGGACCGTACGCTAGATCGTATCTGAGTTGCAGAATGAGCCGTACGTTAGGCTGAATCTGATGACGAAAGGGGTAGTCGTACGTTAGACTACACTTCAGAAATGTACCGTATGTTAGGTAGGATCTGATGATGAAAGGGGTAGTCGTACGTTAGACTACACTTCAGAAATGTACCGTATGTTAGGTAGCATCTGAGGGGATGGACATCCGAACGGGTCGTACGTTAGACCGTCGCAGAATGAGTCGTCTATTAGGCCGCATCTGATGATGAAAGCGGTAGTCGTACGCCAGACTACACTTCAGAAATGTACCGTACGTTAGGTAGCATCTGAGGGTTGTAAGATCCAAACGGGTCGTACGTTAGACCGCGTTGGGGTTGTTGAAGTTCAGAATGGATCGTACGTTAGATCGTATCCGAGTTGTAGAATGAGTCGTCCGTTAGGCTGCATCTGAGAAAGAAAGTAGTCGTACGCTAGACTACACCCCTGAATGTACCGTACGCTAGGCAGCATCCGAGGATTTGAAGGTCCAAATGGGTCGTACGTTAGACCGCATTGGAGTTGCTGAAGAAGTCATATGTTGGGCTGAATCAGAATGAACTGTACGTTAGGCTGTATCTGATAACCTGTATATGTTGTACTTGCAATAAATGTCTGGGATGGGCTTAAAGATGCCATCGTTAGGAGGATATCGAAGTGTTGTCAGAATGAATGTTCCCATGAACTGTATTTGAAATATGTATCTGAATCTTGAATGTGATTGATAAAGGTGTCTGTCTGAATGAACCTTTTATTTTGACTATATCAGGAGGATAAATAACCTGCAAAGAAAAGTTAGCTTCATGCTATGTCATGATGCATGCGATGTTTCGTGTTATGCTAAAATAAATGTGAATGTTGTATGCATGCGTATGCTGTGAAAGGATGTAATGAATGAGTTATGCGTATGAGAAGTTCTGCTTGGGGACTCTACTGGGGAAAATAAATCCCCATCTACTGATTTGAGACATTTGTGTCGATGACCCTTTCTCGGCTGGGGATGCTTGATTTCTGTCTGATGGTGGAAATATTCAACAGAGCCTGGCTGGGGATGGATGAGATGATCAGCCTGTCTGGCGATGCCGACCTCTGTTGGGGAATAGCTGGCTGTGCCGGGGAATACTGCCAATTTCTTCTGGGAAAAATAGGCTTGCTGGGGAAGAGAATTGGTAGCGGATTCATTGGAAGCATGATTAGACCTTTTCCTTGATCCTGAAGTCGGGTAGTAATTGCTATTGCTATTCTATGCATGTATTTTTGGTAAACATCAGTCATATTCAAATGCACATATTAATTCAAATTAAATCAATGGACATTTACGCAACCAAAACAGAAAAGTAAAAACAAAAGCATCTTTTTTTTGAAAGAGGGTTGTATTGATTTTGAAAGGAGGCCTATAAACAGGCAATTTGTGTACAAGGAGACAGAAATCCTAGTAAGAGGAAATTGTCGAAAACAAAGAGAAAGCTATGTGGAAGAAGTCCTATTGATTTTAAGCCTACTACTGTCATTATGTCTTCGAGCATCTCATCCCTTGCTGTCGGATAGAAGTGATTGGCTTGGTCAGTCCCTCGAACTTGGATGAAAGTTGACTGAGAACGGGACATAGTCATACGCTTTAATCCCTAATTTTTGCCTGGACCGCCTTTTCAGGTTTTCAGTCCACCAGGATACCCTTTTTTGCCCAAGCCGCCTTTTCAGGTTTTCGACTTGCCGGGTGTACATTTTTTTTTTATATATCCCTAATTTTTGCCCGAACCCTTTTGGTTCGCCGGGATGCCCTTACTTTTGCCTAGATACGTCGATCTAGCGGGTCTCTTTTATGCGTAGTATTTTTTAACCATGTCCGCGTTCACGGGATGTGGGAAGTCTTCACCATCCATTGTAGCGAGTATCATGGCTCCACCTGAGAATACCTTCTTAACTACAAATGGCCCTTCGTATGTGGGAGTCCATTTGCCTCTGGGGTCAGTTTGTGGTAGGATGATGCGTTTGATTACCAAGTCGCCAATTTGATACACTTGTCTCTTGACCTTTTTGTTGAATGCCCTGGTCATGCGCTTCTGATATATCTGCCCGTGACATACAGCCGCAAGTCTCTTCTCATCCATCAAATTTATCTGATCGAGTCGAGTCTGAATCCATTCGTCCTCGTCTAAGCCCGCCTCTTTCATGATCCTTAGAGAGGGAATCTGAACTTCCACTAGTAAGATGGCTTCCATTCCATAGACTAAAGAGAACAGAGTTGCCCCTGTCGTAGTGCGCACTGAAGTGCGATAACCGTAAAGAGTAAAGGGTAACATCTCATGCCAGTCTTTGTATGTTACTGTCATTTCTTGCATGACCTTCTTGATATTGTTAGCAGTCCCCACGGCGCCGTTCATCTTTGGCCGGTACGGAGAAGAGTTATGGTGTTTTATTTTGAACTGCGTGCAGAGTTCAGTAATCATCTTGTTGTTCAAATTAGTGCCATTGTCAGTGATAATTCTCTCAGGAGACAGCAGGTTTCTCAAATAGGTATTTGATAGAATCCATCTTAGAAGTCAATAAGGTGGTATGATTCAACATATACTGTCTTAGTCGGCGAGCAGCCCAGGCCAAAGCACAGCAAGCTTTCTCGGGCTGTGAGTATCTTGTTTCACAGTCGGTACCTTTTGCTAAGGCAGTATATGGCATGCTCTTTTCGACCAGACTCGTCATGTTGCCCCAACACACCTCATTGAATTTTCTAACACGGTCAAATACGTAATTAAAGGTCTTCCTTCAACTGGTGGCATCGGAACTGGAGGTTCTTGGCGATATTTCCTGATTTTGTCATAAGCTTCTTGGCATTCATCATTCCATACCATCTCTTGATTTTGTCTCAGTAATTTGAAGATGGGTTTGCAGGTAGCAGTCAAGTGTGGAATGAATCGGGCAATGTAATTCGAGTGCCCCAAGAAACCTCTGACTTCTTTCTTGTTTATTTCAGTACCCAGATTTACAATTTCAATTTATTCCTCATGCGGCTGTATAGTCTTTTCTTCTTGCAGTAGTCGGGCAAGTTCTCCAGGGACTTCACAATCTTCCTCGCTTCCATCCTCGGCTTGGTAGATCGGATTTTCAAAGTCATAATGAACAGTAGCAGAGTCATTACCAACAGGATCCAGAGTGGATATGGATCGGCAAATTGTTACGTGAGTGTGTGCAAGAAACATAGCTTGTTTGAAAAATGACAGGAAAGATAAAGAGCGCAATATTTGAATGCAAAAAGTCCATTGATCTATTGAATATGAATATGCTTATGAAAATGACAAACCCCTAACAAATTAGCCATTGTGCCTCGGGCATAGACACAATGCTTTAAGAAGTTTGATTGTAAAAGAAAATTAAAATTTGCAATTCTAGAATAACCAATAACAATTACTCCTGACTAAAGGAAATCGGGATAATGTCTTCAGTCTTCCAATTGTTGAGTCCGTCACCAATTGTTGGGAAAATCCAGCTATCCAAGTCGCAATCACTATCAGCATCTTCCATAGCATTAATCTGATTTTTGACTATCTTTCCAGAGTTAAACCCCAGGCCAGCTTTATCAGACTTGTACGGTACATTAATCAGTCGACCCCAACCAGCACGATCACCATTTTCAATCGCGGCTTGAGCATCTTTCAGAGAGATCATGACAGGGGGAGCACGAACAACCTTGGGCACAAGGGGAGTTGGCTTAAGGACAGGACTGGGTGGAGGAACCACTTCAAACGACTGAGAAGGAGTCTCAAAGAATTCACCATCCATCTCGACGTATTTGAAGGCTTGCACACTACTGACAATATACTCTTCTTCTCCACATACAGTGACAACCATGCCTGCTATTGGATACTTCAGCTTTTGATGAAGCGACGAAGCTACCGCACCTGCCCCATGGATCCAAGGGCGCCCCAACAAGCAGGAGTAGGCGGGACGAATGTCCATCACGTGAAAGGTAGTGTTGAAGACTTGAGGTCCTATCTTGATAGGGAGAACCACTTCACCATAGACAACACTCTTCGCACCATCGTAAGCACGCACCACAACATCACTAGGTTTCAGTTCAATGCCTTTGTAGTCAAATTTATCGAGTACAGCTTTCGGGAGCACATTCAAGGAAGAGCCGTTGTCGATCAACACGTGAGCCAGGGTGATCCCCTCACACTCGATGGAGATATGCAGAGCTTTATTGTGATTCTTTCCTGTTGGCGTCAGGTCAGCATCGGAAAAGCCTAGGCCATTGTCAACAGTCAAATTAGCAACATAATGTTCGAATTGATCGACGGATGTTTCTTGAGGCACATGAGCGGTCTTCAAGAATTTCATCAATGCATTGGCATGGGATTCAGAGGATAATAACAAGGACAACATTGAGATTTTAGACGGAGTATGCCCCAATTGTTCCACTACATCAAAATCGCTCTTACGGATGATTTTCAGCATCTCTTCCATTTCCTGTTTGGCAACATCTTCAGAAGTAACTTCGACCGATGTCTCTGACTGAGGAGGATTGACTGGTCTTTTTCCTCGAATTTCGGGAGCGGGAGGTGAGATTTCTGGGGAGTAGATCCTTCCACTTCGAGTAACTTTACTAGTCCCCACAATATCATTAGGATTAGCAGAACTACCAACTTGCTTTATGCCATGGATGTAAACGTCGCCTCCATAGTTCCACGGAATAGCTTTGCTGGAGGAATATGGCACGGGGCCAGGTGCGGTAATAATCAGGGGAGCCACTTTGGGCTCAGCGGTAATCTTCACAGGCACTCTAGTAGCGGTAATCTTCACTGGAGCTTTGGACCTAGCAATCACAGATACCTCTTCAATAGAGTTGTCCACCTTAGGAACCCTTTCAAATAGAATTGTACGATCATCCATCAGTCGTTGAATGCCGTTCTTCAACTTCAAACAATCATTGGGTCGGAGTACACAGAGATCGCAATCTTCAGCACAACCTGGAAATAAACCAGCTTGCAATAAATTCTTCTTAACGATCAGGAGAGGAGATGCTAAATCAGCAACGTCAGTAACGTGAGAATTGTCGTCCACAACATTAACATTCTGGTCATGATTAGGCATAGGTGCTGTGATGACATTGGGGGTCGCCGGAGGATCAAATTCAATTTCTCCAGCGTCGATCATATCCTGAATCTTGTTCTTCAACAACCAGCACTCATTCGTATCATGCCCGGGGCTATCGGAGTGATAGGCACACCTGGCGTTGGGATTATAACGAGGAGAAGTAGTGTTGGGATTTGCAGGAGGGCCTCTGAGGGTAATCAAATTGGCCTTTAACATACTCTGCAGTGCTTGGGTTAAAGTCATATTGATCTTGGTAAACTGTCTTCTCGACCTGTCTTGTCTGTGTTGGAAGTTCTGAGATGGCGGTGCGGCAATTGTAACTGCCCCAACAGTATGGTCACGATTCTTCTTGTTATGCTTCCTCTCACTGTACACAGCATTTGATTCACTCTTTCCCTGATAGGACTTTTTGGTGCTTGCAGAAGTAGCTGCCTGTATCTTTCCACTTCGAATGCCGCTTTCAACCCGTTCACCTGTCAAGATAAGTTCAGTGAAACCTGACGAGGAACTTCCCAGTAGATGGCTGTAGAATGGGCCAGTCAGTGTACCCATGAACATGTCCACTAACTCTCGATCAGTCATAGGGGGTTTGACTCTGCCAGCCAAATCTCTCCACTTTTGAGCATATTCTTTGAAACTTTCTTTAGAGCCCATAGTCATATTTTGTAGCTGTAGCCGAGTAGGCGCTAACTCAGAATTATACTGGTAGTGCTTGTAGAAAGCTGTTGCTAAATCAGTCCATGTGCGGATGTTAGAGCTCTCAAGCTGATAATACCACTCTAACTGTGTGCCAGACAGACTCTCTTGGAAGAAATGGATCCACAGTTTCTTATCAGTAGTGTGCGGCTGAATCTTTCTCATATAAGCCCTTAGATGCATCTGAGGACAAGAGGCACCATCATACTTAGTGAAAATGGGAACCTTGAATTTGCGGGGAATGACCACATCAGAGACCAGACCCAAGTTTTCGAAATCCAGACCGGGCACTTTCTGCCCCTCCATAGCTAGCATACGTTCTTCCAGCAACTTGTACTTATCATCCTTCGGAGAGTACTGTTCATGTTCATAATCTTCATCGTCGTCCTCAGAATTGACGAGATTAGGATTCTCATCTTCCGAATCATTCTCGGTCTCTTCTTCTGAATCCTTCGGAATTCTAATCTTGACTCCTGTAACCTGTCCCTTAAGCCTTCTCCCCGGGTTGATGTAACCCACAGGTTTCTGGTCCTTCTTCTTCTCCATCAAAAGAGCTTTCAGTTCTTCCTGCCCCTTAGATAAGCTCAGCATCATTTCCTGGAATTGAGCATTCTGGGCCTGGAGATCTTTGACAGTTTGTTCGAGAGCCATTGTTCAATCTGTTTGAATCTGCTGGAATCTGTTTGATAGGAAAATCGTGAGAACACTGATCCTTTAGAATACCTGTTATGCGATGCAATGCAATGTATGAAATGTTTTCAAGGACTTTCGGGATTTAACTTTGCATAAACTAACAAAAAGAGCTTTTTTTTTCTTTTCTCTTTTGTTTTTGCTTTTGTTTTTGTTTTTTCTGTTTTTTTTTAGCAGAGTTAAATCCCTAAATCCTTGAAATGGTTAGTACAATGCCATGATGTTATGATGTTATGTTGTTATGATGTCATGTTGTTAGATAAATAACAAGCACAAGCAAGTCACACAACAATCATTCCTAGGTTTTAAGGCTTGCGTGAGTTCCATAGGTAAATACCCTCCCCACTGAAGTTTGGTTGGTTCAACCTGTCTTAGAATAGTAACCGGGTTCTAGAAGGATCTCAAATCATTGACCTTTCCTTAAGTCCACTTCAGTGCAACACCAAGTGGTTGACCGAAGCTTCCCTAAAGTCCAATCTCAAAGAGTGTAGTATCGAGTCTCAACCAACTCCAGTCGGAACCGAAGCCAGTTATCTCACTACTTTCTAATGGCCAGGATGAGTCAATTAGGGTTCTAAAGGTCTGGTTAATGCTTTTATGACACCACGCGAATGCCAAATATTTCCTCAACTAACATGAGGAACATCAGGACATCCAAAGTGCCACATTAACCGTAGCCATCATTTTGACCATTCCAGTATACGCCGGACAGTCGCGATGATCTCTTGCTACTTACCTAAGGTACACTAGATCCGGGTGTAGGATCTTTCACTCAAGCATAACATACCCAAGCAATCCCTTAAAAATAAATCAGAAAAATTGAATAAGTGATCTTGTTTTTAAGGTAACCTCTCTTTTTAAGGTCCCCAGCAGAGTCGCCAGTTCTGTCATACGGTGAACTGGACTTTTTGTGTTTTGCTTTTTATCGCAATGTCGCGGTTAGCAAGAGTCGCCACCGACTTTTCTTTTATCCAATAAGGAAAGGTGGAAAAGAACAGGAAAGACCTTAATTTAGATTTTGGGTTCGGGAGGTACATTATACAAAGGGAAGGTGTTAGCACCCTTTGTATCCATGGTTATCCATGGGCTCTTAATTGCTCGATCACTTATATTATTTTTGTCTGAAAAAAAAGCGTTTGTGAATTGTTTGGAAAATTGTTTTTGGAAAGAGAATTTAACTTTGTAATGATTCTTGTATGAATATATACAAAGTAGTTATCTCGTTTAGTTTTGAAAATTGTTTAGAAAAATATAACTCGGTAATGATTCTAGTATGAATGTATACCAAGTGGTGATTTTCTGAAGGTATTTTGAAAGGTGTGAGGTGTGAAAAAATGTTTTAGGTTGTGAGCCAGCAATTAAGAGTTATACCGACCCAAGGTCTTTATGAGTATTTCCTATCCTTATGAGGGTAAAACTGTCCTTATTATTGAGAAATAAGTAGTTTTATCCTTTGGATGTAAAAGGGTCATCGTAGGGTCATCGATTGGTCATTGAAGGCAACAGTTACGAGGATACCTTAGCATTCGAAGGGACTATCATCTTTTAACCGTAGGCAACATCGGAGGGTCATCGAGGGACAAAGTTGTATATTCGAAGGCAACATCCGAGGGACTATAATTTATTTTATGATGATTTAACCGAAGGGTCTTTGCTAAGGGTATCCCCACGTTCGCGGGACATGACCGTAATATCGTAATCGTAAGGCAACAAAGAGAGGTCCAAGATCACTTATTCAAAGGCAAAGTTTTACAATTAATTATATAATTAGGATGAAACTCCCCATTAAAATTATTAAAAATAATATATTAAAAAATTAATACATTAGAAATTAATACATTAAAAAATTAATTTAGGGTGAAACTCCACAAGGGTATCCCACAAATAAAGTGGAATACCTAGCCAATAACCTTTTCCTGGGATATGTGAACCTTTATGAAACTCAAAAAAAGAAACATGTCAGAACACCAAATCAGGGTGCAATCGAAGATTACACCGGAGAAATATCACAATAATAAATAGGATAGGATGAATAATGCATGGCTATGATAAAAACATAAAAAAAACAGACTAGAAGAATCAGGTACTGTCTCGTTCGCCTCTGTCTCGCCTAGCGAAGGCCACGGATTTTGAATTTGAAAACAGCCCCATGTTAGGAACTTTGAATTTTATGGCATTTTATCACAGGAATAACATGGTCAAACATTCAGGGTATTCAGGCATATTTAAATTCCCATACGAAAGCAAATTATATATCAACATTTAATCATGATGCATTATATATGTAGATATGGCCAATTGAAAGTATAAACAATAGAGATACGCAAACCTGTTTGCCAATTCAAGGTTGAAGGGATTGACCACTTGTAGTATCGGAATAAGTTAGGCAGCGGGAATTGGACGGCGATGGCTTCGGTGCAGATGGGCTGCCTTCAGGGTTTCTTTACTCTGAATTCTCCGGGTAGGCAGGGTTCCTATGCCAAAGTTTCTATCCGTCCTTCTCTGTTCTCTCTCTTTCTTTTTCCTCAAGGTTTTGTTCCAAGGAAACCTCAGAGTGTTTTGCTTCTCTTCCTTCTTTCTCCAGTAAATCTCTCAGTGTAAACTCCAAGTCTCCTTTCCTCTACTGAAACTTCAGTATTTATAGACTAATTTCGTGGGTAATGGGCTTGGAATGAGGGAGACCCAAGTCCAAAATAATTTGTTATATTTTATTTATTTATTTATTTTAATTATTTAATTAATTAATTAATTAATTAATTAATTAAATTTTTTTTCTTTTTTTTTTTTTTTTTTTTTTTTTTTTTTTTTTTTTTTTTTTTTTTTTTTTTTTTTTTTTTTTTTAGGAAAAATGATGGGTAATTTTTTGGGTATGACAGCAAGACTCCATAGATATTTACAAGTTTGAAATTGGGGATATATATTGGAAAAGGGCTACATTGAACATAATGACCATTTCCCACCAATTCTGAATTCGATGTATTCGAAGCTTCGGTTGATGACGAATGAACAAGAATCTCTGACAGATGACTGTTGTAGAACAAAGTCTTGTCATGATGCAGTTACTTGCCAATTCCCTAATTTTTGCCTAGATTGCCCAGGGTGAGGTACTCAATCTAGCGGGATACAAATATTCATTTTTTCATGTCTCTAACTTTTGCCTGGACCGCCCTTTCGGGTTTTCAATCCACCGAGACGCTCATTTTTGCCTAAGCCGCCCTTTCGGGTTTTCAACTTAGCGAGCTATTCTATTTTTATTTTTAGGCGAAGTATTTCTTGACTGCATCTGAGTTCACAGGACGAGTGAAATCCTCCCCATCCATAGTTGTAAGTATCAAAGCACCGCCTGAAAAGGCTCTCTTAACAACATATGGACCTTCATAGTTTGGAGTCCACTTGCCCCTGGAATCGGGCGTGAAAGACAAGACTTTCTTGAGCATAAGGTCACCTTCTCGGAACACACGAGGCTTGACCTTCTTATCGAAAGCTTTCTTCATTCTTTGCTGATATAACTGACCATGGCACGTGGCAGTCAATCTCTTCTCTTCTATCAAATTCAGTTGGTCATAACGACTCTGAACCCATTCGGCATCAGTCAACTTGGCTTCCATCAAGACTCTCATTGATGGGATCTCCACCTCTACTGGGAGTACAGCCTCCATGCCATAAACAAGAGAAAAAGGGGTTGCCCCTGTTGAAGTGCGGATAGAGGTACGATATCCATGCAAAGCAAATGGTAACGTCTCATGCCAATCCTTATATGTGACAACCATCTTTTGGATAATCTTCTTAATATTCTTATTAGCAGCTTCAACAGCCCCATTCATCTTGGGTCTGTAAGGAGAAGAATTATGGTGCGCAATCTTGAACTCACTACACAGCTCTTTCATCATCTTGTTGTTCAAGTTAGATCCATTATCAGTAATGATCTTATCTGGCACACCATAGCGGGATATGATTTGATTCTTGATAAACTTCACTACCACCTGCCTGGTCACGTTTGCATATGACGCCGCTTCAACCCATTTGGTGAAGTAATCAATTGCTACGATAATAAATCTGTGCCCATTAGACGCTTTGGGCTTTATCATGCCAATCATGTCAATTCTCCACATGGAGAAAGGCCAAGGTGATGAAATCACATTCAGAAGTGTCGGGGGAATATGAATCTTATCCGCGTAAATCTGACACTTGTGGCATTTCTTCACGTATTTGCAGTAGTCAGACTCCATTGTCAGCCAATAGTAGCCTGCTCTCAACATCTTTCTTGCGATGGCATATCCATTGGAATGAGTACCAAATGAACCCTCATGGACCTCAGTCATCAACAGGTCTGCTTCGTGTCTATCCACGCATCTGAGCAGCACCATGTCAAAATTTCTCTTATAGAGCACATCGCCATTGAGGTAGAAACTTCCTGATAATCTCCTTAAAATTTTCCTATCTTTCACAAATGCCCCAGGCGGGTAAACCTGGTTCTGAAGGAAACACTTGATGTCATAATACCAGGGCTTATCATCTTTCGCTTCTTCTACTGCAAATACATGAGTTGGTCTGTCTAAGCGCATCACAGTGATATTGGGGACTTCATTCCAAAGTTTTACCACTACCATTGAAGCAAGTGTAGCAAGAGCATCTGCCATCTGATTCTCATCTCGAGGAATATGATGGAAGTCAACCTCAGTAAAGAACGCTGAAATCCTCCTCGCATAATCTCTATATGGAATGAGACCGGGCTGATTCGTTTCCCATTCACCCTTGATCTGATTAACAACGAGGGTCGAATCACCATATATATCAAGATGCTTGATCCTTAGATCAATGCATTCCTCCAATCCCATAATACAGGCCTCATATTCCGCCATATTATTCGTGCATTTGAAAGTTAGTCTTGCTGAAAAAGGAATATGTGTGCCCTGAGGAGTAATAATCACTGCCCCAATACCATTTCCATATTGATTTACAGCGCCATCAAACACCATACTCCATTTGGAACCAGGTTCTAGTCCTTCATCGAGTGTAGGCTCATTGCAATCTTTCATCTTCAAATACAGAATCTCCTCATCTGGGAAATCATACTGAACTGACTGATAATCTTCGATCGGCTGATGTGCCAAGTGGTCAGCCAAGATACTACCTTTGATAGCTTTCTGAGCTCGATACTCAATATCATACTCAGATAACAACATCTGCCAACGGGCAATCCTTCCTGTTAAAGCAGGCTTCTCAAAAATATACTTGATTGGATCCATTCTGGATGTCAACCAAGTCGTATGATTTATCATATACTGACGTAAGCGCTTAGCAGCCCAAGCCAAAGCACAGCATGTCTTCTCAAGCATCGAGTATCGAGACTCACAATCGGTGAACTTCTTGCTCAGGTAGTAAATAGCATATTCTTTCTTCCCTATTTCGTCTTGCTGACCAAGGATACAACCCATTGAGTCTTCAAGAACAGTCAGATACATGATCAAAGGTTTTCCTTCTACGTTGACCCAGAATTAGGGTTTCAGTCAAAATGACCTATAATGTATTGGAGTGGCAGATGGCCTTCCAAGCTTCAAATAAATTTTTGATGAACATGAAAGTTGTTAATATTATCCTTAAGAACATTTTTTCTTTTGGAACCATCTCCATTTGACCAACACATAAAAAGTTAGGTCTCAGTGCATTTCAAAATAGTCAGATGAATTGACTGATCAACTTCTCAAGTCCATGCCTCATATCTTGATGAATTGATGATTGAGGACACTCAAATAAGTTAAAATGTGCATGAAATTAAGAGTTAAAGAACTTTCCTTGATTGTATTTGATCATGGGCTGAGGTTGCTTCGTGGGCAAGGCATTGTGGTGCACAAATGAATTAGGGTTTCCTTGAAGAACAAGACCTCAAACCCTTTGACTTGCTTTGATCAAAATGATGAATTGAGATACTAGGGAGGCATATTTAATGGATGAGGGCTTTGGGAACCATTACCATGCTTGCTATCATCTCCTCTTGACCATGTCTTTGTACCAATGATCTCCTTGAAGCTTTTGACCTTATGATTGCTCAAGCTACAAACACAAGATGTTAGTGACATATTTTTATGCTTTTGGTTAGTAAAAAAATGAGAAAAGCAATGATATACAATTCAAGTATGCTTGGTGATCTCAAACCACTCACAAGAGGTCCTACCCAAAGGCAAGGGGAACCAAGATTCTAATGATCCTTGAGGCAATGCAAATGCAATGTTATGCTGCCATGAGGGATCTTAGGGACAAAATTGGGGTCTTACAGTAGCTCTACCCCAAGGTTATGAGGGGTTGGTAAAAGAGTTTATTGATAATATCCCTGAGGATATTCATGAAAAGAGCAGCAGGGAGTTCTGCAAGGTATTTGTAAGGGGAAAATGTGTGAAATTCTCACCAAGTATCATTAACAAGTTCCTAGGAAGAGGAACGGATGGAGGAGTAGACCTAGAGACTACAGACAATGAGATCTGTAGGGTTATCACAGCTGACCAAGTTAAGGAATGGCCTAGTAGGAATCACTTATCAGCTGGAAAGCTCACTGTTAAATATGCCATCTTACACAAGATTGGCTCAGCTAATTGGGTGCCTACTAATCATGTCTTTACCATCTCCATTAGTCTTGGAAGAATCATTCATGCAATTGGAACAAGGGTTAACTATGATTTTGGCAAGTTTATATTTGATCAAACCATCAGACATGCTTCTACAAATGTTGTGAAGTTACCCATTGCCTTCCCTTCCCTTATTTGTGGCATTATCCTGAGCCAACAACCAGGCATCCTGAGTACAAGTGACATTCCAAGCAGGAGAAAGTCCCCTCTATCCATTCATTATAAGTTGTTTGAGGGAAGTCATGTCAATGATGTCATGACATCTACCAGAAGGGAGCCTACATCTCAAGGGAGCTTGGTTGATCAACTAAAAGAAACCTGCAAGGAATTGGATAATGGGATAAGGGTGGCCAAGGCTAGAAAAGAAGCTTTAGAAGTTCTTATCTGTAGCCTGGAAAAGGAAGAAGTAGAGAAGGCTGGTAAGGATTCAAATACAAGATCAAAATCCCAATCCAGTGGCAGCTCTGGAAGCTCTGAAGACTCTGAAGGTGAAGGTGAAGATACAGGTGAAGGTGAAGGTGATACTTCTTCTTCTGATTAATGGTTCCTGTCTGTGTTGAAGACTGGTAAGCTGAAGTCTGTGAGGTGTGCTGGAAAGATTGATGGAAGTTGTTCTGCTGTTGCTGTATGGATGCTGAAGTTTTATTGTTTTTTTTGAAAAATGTGTAATGTGTGGCAGTCCTTATTGATGCCTGTTTTGTAATATTTAGGGCTCTTAAAGATTTCCTTGGATTTGTTCATTATCTCAGCTATCACAGTTGTGTATAATGATGGTTTGTACTTCCTGAATATAATGTTTTAACATGCTGAATGTTATAACATCTGATCTAACTTTCTCTGCTAGGCTAATAGACATTTATTTTGTCTGATTGGTCACCTTTGGTCAATTTTGACTAAAAAGGGGGAGAAGTGCTGATATGGAAGCTATTGTGGAAGTTGTGAGATGTATATAGCTGGAGGACAGCTATTATTAAAGGAAGTGCACAGGTGTTAAAACAGAATGTTGTTCTATTTACAGATGTCAAAGAGGATGTCTGATATGGTGCACAGGTGTTGTTGTTGAAGCAGATGTCAGAATGACATTCTGGCTGGTACAGGTGCTGGAGTTATAGTAGCTGGTATGGTCATGGAGACTGTTTGTTGTGTGCACAGATTTAGGGGGAGAAGAAGTACCCTTGTGCATTTGTGTGTCTTACTAGTTGCATCCATAACTAGTAATTCTGCTTGTTGCACAGATTTAGGGGGAGGAGAAGTACCCTTGTGCATGTGTGTATTACTAGTAGCCGTAGCTGGTAATTGTCTTGCTTCTGCTGTTGATTAAACTATTGTTATGTTGTTTAACTGTTGATAGTTTACCTTGTGAACAAAAAGGACAGATATATGTTTTAGCCAAAATTTGCGAAAGGGGGAGTTTGTTGATTCTAAGTGTTGGCAGCAATTTTGGTAAAACAAAGAGTGTTCACAAGATGTTATGTGTGATGTCTTAACATGAGATATCCTATGTACCTGCTGGAGTTCAAGAACATGTTCATGCAGGATTGTTTCAGAATGCCACATACAATGCCATGGCTTCTGATATTGGGTGTACCTGCTGGAGCTTAAATGAAAGACATGTTCATGCAGGATTGTTTCAGATGGCATACACAAGGTCATGACATCTGATATGGTTGTACCTGCTGGAAGTTATAAAAGGAATTATTGGATTATGCATGATTTTTCCAGGATGTCAGACCTGATGTCATGACATCCTGTACACAGAACATTCAGTATGAATGTCTGGTGTTTTGTGATTGCATAATTAATGGCAATCTTTGTATGATTGAAGATATGGTTAGCTGGCGCATTCAATCATGGATTACAACCAGATTTACTTATTTTCCAAGGAGATCTAACCAGCTGTTATAAAAAGATTTGATTGGAAAATAGATTTAGGGTTTTCAAGATGTCCAAGCCCAGCTGGATGCTTCTATAAAAAGGGACTTAGAAAACCTGTTCGAACACACAACCAAGACTGAGCGAAATATAGAGAGAGAGCTAGGGTTTATGTCTGTTTAGTCGTAAGACTTGTAGGTCATTCAAGTCATCCATTGATGATTGAATTGGACTGATTTGTGGTTGTAATTTGTCACTATAAAGTTGTTAAGCAAGAGTGTGTGTCTTCTTGATCAAAGTTGTGAAGCAAGATCAAGAGTGTGTCTTCTTGATTGAAACTGTGAAGTAAAATCAAGAGTGTGTAATTGAAAAGTATTTTCTGTTCACAAGGGATTGTTGTTTAAAATCACTGGTGTGTGATTGTAGGGAAGTGAGTGGGTTCTCATATCTAAGAGTGCTTAGGTAGAAATTGCACGGGTAGAGATTAGGTGAGAAAGACTGTAACTTGTTGAAGTGTACGGAGAGTCTTTGAACTAATTCTATTTTAGTGAATTTCCTTCCTGGCTTGGTAGCCCCCAGACGTAGGTGAGTTGCACCGAACTAGGTTAACAATTGCTTGTGTTATTCGCTTTACCATTCTGTATTTTTTATCCATTGTGTGTTAACAGATATTAGTGTCGTGACATTACCTTCGACATCTTATATCTGATACCAGAACTTCATGAGCAAAGGGGGAAAAGCAAATGAATAATATGTACAAGAATAATAAATTGCATAAATGTAAAGAGCAAGAATTAAATGTTAATAGTTAATGGTTAGTGTTAGTAGTTAGTGTGCCATAAGGCAAATTTAACGCTATATTAAGCAATCGTAATTGGACTTATGTAGAAGTCACAACTATCTAAGGTTGGTCAATAATAATGTAGGCAACAACACAAGTTAGAGGTCTTGATTAGTGAATCAAACTCCAACAACTTGCCATGCCAAAATGAAAATGAGAAATGATCTTGTATTGATTTAGGTTCTTTGCATGATTTAGAAAGCAATTTATCCTTAATGCAAAGCCATTCACTTGATCCATGATCAAGATGAATTATATTTGAATCAAGGAAGATTAAACTTTCATAATCAATGCTAACCACCAATCTTTAACTCATTGATCAAAAAAGAAAAAGAAGGAGAAGAAGAAGAAGAATTAAAGTGCATTAAATGAAATGGAATGAGATAATCAACAAGTTATGACCAAAGATAGAGAAGATCAAGGTCAAACAATAGAAAACAGAGGCAAAATGAGAATTAGAAGTCAAGAAACAAATAAAATATTTTTGGCATTTTTTTAATATTGAAATAAAACTTGAATTAAAATAATAAAGAAAGGTCAAACTTCAAATTCACTTCACATCAACTTTGAAAGGTCCAAGTGAATTATCCCAAGTTCAACAAGGTCAAACAAAGTTTGACAAAAAATTTCAGCATTTTTAAAAGTCAAAAACTATTTTTAATCAATTAAAAATGCATAAAAATAACCTAATTGAACTAAAATCTCAAATAAATCTCAAATCAATTAATATATTGATGAGAATATTTTTCATAGATCTATCATCATTCAAAGAGGTTGAGAAAACATTTTTGTATTTTTTGGATATCAAAAACTATTTAAAATGAATTAAAAACAACCAGAAAATAGAAAATTACTAAAAAATATCAAATGATAAAATAAAAAATATTAAAAATCATTTTTAGAAACTAGAAATTAAAAGAAAAATAATGCAATTGGTCCCATAATTTTTGGACCAATAATGAGAGAGATGTGAATTTTAGAAATAAAATGGAATTAAAAGAAATAAAAGGAAATAAAATCAGAAATTAGAAATTATGGAAAATCCACACACGTTGGATCCAAGCTCATTAATTGAGCTGGAGCATCAGACGGCTGTGGCATGCGCGCGCATCATGATCCTCAGTCAACTGAATAACACAAACATTTAAAAAAAGTCATAAGATCCAAGAGCCCTGATTCAATCTGGGAATCATCATCAACGACCTAGAACAAAACTGGCAAACGGATGGTGGCCAGCGCCACCGTCTTCTCCGGCTAGCTCCGACGAAGGTCCAAATTTGCAGAGGAGAAAATGTCAACCAAAATGCACGATCCAGGTATCAGACGAAAGGTGGAGTGATGTACATCACTCCTATACCAACCAAATTCACTCTAGATTCCTATTGAGAGAGAAATCAGAGGTTGAATTTCATGGAGTTCAACTGAAACTTGTTGGATTTTGAAAATTCAAAGCATGAAATGATTGCCCCTATGAAGAGGACTTCAGACAACACAACAACAACAAGAAACAAGCAACATATGAGTTGATTTGAAGAATTTAAAATCAAAAGTAAACCTCTGATTTGCAGAGCTTGGATTCACAATTCCTTGGTGCTAAAGCTTGCAGTTCACTCTATGGATGAAGGTGAAGAGGTCTAGGAACTTTTAGATCTGAAATTTCAATCGAGGAAATCAAAATTTAGATCTGAAATTTAAGAGAAAAGTGAGATAGTTCCTTTGGTGTGAGGGTGGGATTTCAATTGCACAGCATGTAGGGCGCCTTAAGGTTGAAGAAATGAGAGGCCAAACACTCCTATATATAGCAATTGGCAAGGTAGAAGCATGAACAATGCATTGCATGGGTGAAGAGGGCCTCCATGCATGGGCCTGTACATGCGCATGGAGGGCCCAATTCCACTTGATTTGGCAAGATGAGATCACAATTGAATGAAATGGACGTGCAGATTGTGTGTTAATGGATCATGCAATGCAAATTTAAATGATTTTCCAAAATGTGCCATAATATTCAAGCCTTCGAAAATACCATGTCCAAACTTGAAATGCTACCTTATGAGTAATGGTTGGAAATCTTGTTGCATAAGGAACAAATGTCATGTTGATCAAAACTCCATTTGGGCCTTGGAAATTAATGAAAATTGAGCTTGAAGTGTAAGGTGCAAAACATGCATATGTGAAATTTCCAAAATTGGCCAATATTCAAGCCCTTCTGTATCAATGATACAAGCTCCAAATGATACAATCTTCAACATGAAAGTTGTATATCTTTTCAAGACAACCAATTTGGACTTAAAGTTTGCATCATTTGGATTTTTTATGAAGAAGTTATGAACACTTGAAGTTGGACTTTTTCACATTTCAATGCATTTGGTCCAAAGTGACCTATAATGTTTTGCATTATCACATGTATTTCTTTTGAGATTTTGCAATTTTTCTCAACATAACATTTGAAGTAGACACATTAAGATTTCCAATTCATTAAGTCTCACCTAAAAAACATGAAAAATGAATGAGTTATGTCTTTTGGAAGTTGACCTAAAATTAGGGTTTCAGTCAAAATGACCTATAATGTTTTGGAATGGATTATGACTTTACAAGCTTCAAATAAATTTTTGACGAACATGAAAGTTGTTAATATTGTCCTTAAGAACATTTTTGCTCTTGGGGGCATCTCCATTTGACAAACACATAAAAAGTTAAGTCTCAGTGTATTTCAAAATAGTCAGATGAATTGACTGATCAACTTCTCAAGTCCACACCTCATATCTTGATGAATTGATGATTGAGGGCACTCAAAGAAGTTCAAATATGCATGAAATGATTAATTAAAGAACTTACCTTGATTGTATTTGACCATGGGCTAAGGTTGCTTCATGGGCAAGGCACAGTTGATGAACAAATGAATTAGGGTTTCCTTGGGAAACAAAAACTCAAACCCTTTGATTTGCTTTGATCAAAATGATGAATTGAGATACTTGGGAGGCATATTTGATGGATGAGAGCTTTGGGAACCATAGCCATGCTTGCTTTCATCTTCTCTTGACCATATCAATGCACATAGGATCTCCTAGAAACTTTAGACCTTGTGACTGCTCAAGCTACAAATAAGAAATGTTAGTGACATATTTTTGTGCTTTTGGTTAGTAAATAAAAATGAGAAAAGCAATAATATACAATTCAAGCATGCTTGGTGATCTCAAATCAAATCTCAAGAGATCCCACCCTAAAGGTAAGGAGCCAAGATGCTTATGATCCTTGAGGCAATGTAAATGCAATGTTATGATACATTGAGGGATCTTATGGTCAAAATTAGGGTCTTACACCTAAAACCTCATCAAAACACCAAAGAAATGGCCATGAGATTTATCATAGGTCAAACAAGGTCAAAGGACCTTGGAGAAAATTTTTCAGAATTTTTAAAGACTCAAGTATTTTTAAATAATTAAAAATATTCACAAAATCAATTAAATCATGAAAAATATTAATAATGATCCAAAAATAATTTTAATTCAAAATATGAAAGAGGAATTTATTTAAATTTTTTGGTGAAACTCTCATATTTTTTGGATCAATATTAAAATTAATATGAATTAATGAAAATCAAATGAAATAAAACAAAAATCAAAAATCAAAAAAACGTGAGCCACTTGATCTCCCTCATTAATTGAGGTGGCAGATTAAGTGGACACAAACGCGTGTTTCATGATGGAACCTAGTCAGCGCGTCAGACGCGTGGTAATCAAAACCAACGCCTAAGATTAAAACAATTTGAATGGATCCTATGGCTGGGAGACGTGCCAACACACCGCCGGAGCCAGAGCTCCGGTCTTCTTCTCCGGTGGACCTCATCGGACTGGTCCACCCTCAACCATCACCAAAATAAAAAAGGAGGACATGATCTGAAAGAAAAAATGGCATAGAGCATGAATCTGACCTCAATTTCAACTAACTCCAAATATATAAAAAGATATGAGGAGTTGAATTTTGAGGTGTATCGACTGAGTTGCTTCGATTTGACCTCTAAGTAACTCAATCTTCTTGCCTACATTGGTAGGACTTCAGACAACCAAAGATCCAAGAGAATTGATTAGAATTGAGTGAGAATCGAAGAGATGAAGTTTTCTGAAATTTACCTTCAATGTTGTGCAGAACTTGATGTTTCTTGCTTCAAACTTGATCTTATCACACTTGAGAAGCTTGCAGGAGAGGTTTGGCAATGGTACAAAGCTTTGGATCCTGGAGTTTTTGAATCTCCAAACAGTGAGATTCAAACTTAATTTTCAAGTTGAAAATTATCAGGTTTTCCTTTGAAATTTGAGGGTTTGAATTTGGGGGCAAAGTTGGCGCGCAAGGTGTGTTTGAATTGAGCTCCAAGGGCCTGTATTTATAGCAATTGAGACTAATATTTGCACAGTTGAAAAATTGTTAATTTTGGATATTTCATGCACAAGCTTGCATGGGCGTGTACAGGCCCATGGAGCAATCCAATTTGGTCCACTTGTATTTGTTCTGAAGTTCAAATCATGCTTGGATGTCAAGGAAAAGTGAAATCGAGTTTTTGGCATTTGATTTCTTCTAATCATGTAGCTCTGTTAAAGCCATGAGCAGACCTAGCAAATCTCATCCAAAATGCATGAACTTGGGTTCTTTGGAAATCTTAGATCAAGGGGAACAACTTTTATGTTGGACACTTTTTCATTTGGAACTTGGATCATGGTGAATTTTGAGGTGGAAGTTTGGAAATTTCAACATGTTGATAATTTTTCTAAGTGTCAAGCCATATATCTCAATATTCCACCTTGCTTAACTTTTTATGTGAGCTTCAAATGAGAAAAGTGTCTTCATAAAAGTTGTATATATTTCAAATACCTTCACAATGGTCACTAATTTCATGTCATTTGGATTTAGAATGATAGAGTTATGCATTTTTGAAGCTTGGAAAAATCACTTGTTCAATGGTATAGGTCAAAAATGACCTATAATGTATCCTTATATCACATGCTCATAAAAGTTGAATTAGATCTCACTCCAAATATCAAAGTTGAAGTAGAAATCTTGAATTTGATTGTGCAACTTGGAAATCTTTCATATCATAAAAGTTGAGCAAGTTATGGCCTTGGGAAGTTTACTTTCAAATTAGGGTTTAGACAAAATGACCTATAATGTTTCAACATAAAAAATGATTTTCCAAGCAAAACTAGCTCTAGGTATCAACATGAAAGTTGTTTGGAATGTCATTTAAAGTAACGTTTCCCTTGGAATCATTTTCATATGGTGAAAATTGTAGGATGTATGGTCTAGGGAGACCCAGTTTTGATGAGATGAATTCATCTGGCCAACCACCATCAACTAACTTGCTAACCTTCAATTCTCTTGACTTTCTAGACTCATGGTAGATAATATATGAATAATATGATGAATTTTGAAGTTTACCTTGAGAAATTTGATCAATTGGTGAGATAGCTTGTTGGAGAAGTTGCTTCAAGATACCCAGTCAAACTAGGGTTTACAAGGCAAACCACCTTCAAACTCTTGAAGAATACTTGATCAATATAACATGTAGGAACCATTGGGACTTATATATGATGCTTATAACCATTTGTGGATCAACCCTTGGTTGTGCTCTTAGCCATGAGGGTCTTACATTGACGTCTATGGAGATTCAACTTTGGTGGTTAATCAGATCAAAGGTCAATGGGAGAAAAATCAACCCAGTTTGGTACCATTTAGAGATTATGCGAGGAGGATATCAACTTTATTTACAAATGTTAAGTTTCATCATATTCCTCGAGATGAAAATCGGATGACAGATGCTCTTGCAATGTTGGCTTCCATGATTGTGGTAAAATTTTGGAATGAAGTTCCCGATTTGACTATGATGCATCTTGATAGGATAACTCATGTGTTCGCTGTTGAAGAAATCAAAGATGAAAAGCCATGGTATTATGATATCAAAAGTTTCCTACAAAGTCAGATTTACATGTCTGGGGCATCTTTGAAAGATAAGAAGACTTTGAGAAGATTAGCTGACAACTTCTACCTGAATGGTGATGTGCTTTATAGGAGGAATCTCGATATGGTTATGCTCAGATGCGGGGATAGACACGAAGCAAACCTATTGACGACAGACGTCCATGAAGGTTCTTTTGGTACTCATTCCAATGGACATGTTATGGCAAAGAAGATGTTAAGGGCATGTTACTATTGACTGGTAATGAAATCTGACTGTTGTAAGTTTGTGAAGAAATGCCACAAGTGTAAAATTTATGGGGATAAGATTCATGTTCCTCTGACACTATTGAACGTCATTTTTCCCCATGGCCCTTATCCATGTGGGTAATTGATACGATATGCATGATTGAGCCCAAAGCATCAAACGGACATCATTTCGTTTTAGTGGCTATTGACTACTTCACAAAGTGGGTTGAATCGGCATCGTATGCAAATGTAACCAAGAAATTTATTGGGAGGTTTATCACGAATAAGATTATATGTCATTATGGTATGCCAAATAAGATCATTACTGATAATGGATCGAACTTGAATAACAATATGGTGGAAGCTTTTTGCAAAGACTTCAAGATTGCACATCATAATTCTTCTCCCTACAGATCCAAGATGAATGGGGTTGTTGAAGCTACAAACAAGAACATTAAGAAGATTATTCATAAGATGGTTGTAACGTACAAAGATTGGCATGAGATGCTCCCATTTGCTTTGCATGGGTACCGTACATCCGTCCGCACTTCAACAGGGGCAACCACTTTTCTCTCTTGTTTATGGCATAGAAGTTGTGCTCCTCATGGAGGTTGAGATCCCATCATTGCGTGTGCTGATGGAAGCCAAGTTGACAGAAGCTGGATGGTGTCAGACCAGATATCATCAGTTAAATTTGATTGAAGAGAAGAGATTGACTGCCATGTGTCATGGTTAATCATATCAGTAGAGAATGAAGAAAGCTTTTGATAAGAAGGTCAAGCCTCGTATGTTCCGAGAAGGTGACCTCGTGCTCAAGAAAATATTATCTTTCAAACCTGATGCTAGGGGCAAATGGACTCCTAACTATGAAGGTACATATGTTGTTAAGAGAGCCTTTTTAGGTCGTGCATTAATTCTTACAACTATGGATGGTGAAGAGTTCTCGCATCTTGTGAATGTCGATGCAGTCAAGAAATACTTCGCCTAAAAAAGAAAAGAACCACTCGCCAAGTTGAAAACCCGAAAGGGAGGCTTAGGCAAAAAGGAGCGTCTCGGTGGATTGAAAACCCAAAAGGGCGATCCAGGCAAAAATTAGAGACATAAAATAGAAAATTTATCCTGGTAGATTGAGTACTCCACCTTGGGGAAATATAAGAAAAAATTAGGGATTATGACAAGTAACTACATCTGGATGGTCCTGATCTTTGAAGTAGTTTTGAACGGTCATTTGGTTCTGATTCATCATTCTCAACCAAAGACAAGAGCACAGTGGATTTCAAAGTTGGTAGAGAGAGTAGTGGTCATTGTATTCAATGTAGCCCATTTCCATATAAATTACCATTTTTCAAACTTTGTAAAGATCCATGGAGTCCCGCCATTTATGGACTACCATTCTATTAAATAAAGTTTAGTTTTTATCCAATTATTTCTATTCTTATTTGTTTTTGTTTTAATAAAATTGAATTTTATGATGATAATTTTGAAATAAATAAATCAATGAAAATCATTTTTCTTGAAATAATAAGGCATTTACTATAATAACAACCGAGTTTAAAAGGAATGTCAACAAGCAATCTAAGAACGGTAAGTCTTAAGCTGTGAAGCATTGTTGTCTTCACCAAGCAATTGGTTAGTGAGTTTTGGCTCCCCAACAGTTCGTCACTCCTCCCCCAGCATGGTTGATGAGTCGCTCCCCCAAGAAATTTATCATCCCCGGTAGAGTTGATGGGTGGCTCCCCGGGCAGTTCATCATTTATCTCCAGTAGAGTTGATATGTTTTTCTCTTTGCAGTTCATCCTTCCCCAACCGAGGCTTTATAGTTTTCACTCTCAGTTTTCATTTGTGTTTGTGAATGAACCCTGGATCTTTGTGAAAACTTTATTCATTTTTCAGATCCCAACACCTTTTTTTGGTTATTGCATAGTTGTGGCAGCTTCTCCCCTTCATGAGTCTGCGGGTCCGGTTGATATCTTTGTTACCTTGGAACTACTTTGTTTCTCAATCTCCAAGAAGAGTCTGATGACTATTAACTTTCCTTTTGAGGAATTTCTTGTTGATTTGGATACTTCCATGGCCTTTGATTTGTCCTGGCAGATTGTGTATCCCCTGTGAGGCCCCATAGAGTTTGATTTTTTGATGGAATCCTCAGTAGATTATCTGGATCCCCACTCAAAGTTTTTCCTCTTGTCGTGACTTGGGTCCTCCATAGGAGTTCCATCTTCTGATAGAAGTGTAGCGGTAAATTCATGATCATTAAGCTATGGATAAGCTAGAGATCAATAAAACCAGAGTCGCCACCGCGCTTTTATTATTTCCAAGGGAAAAGGGAAAAAAGTACGAACAAAACCCAAAAGTAAGAAGTTTTCAAATCAAAACTAATAAAAGGTCAGAGATTACAAGTAAGGGGGTTGTTTACACAGAGGGAAGGTGTTAGCACCAAAAGTGTCTTAGGTACTCCTAGGGAGCCCTTTTTTGTGTGCATGTGTATTTTGTATAAAATTATATTTACAAACAAATAGAATGGAGAAATGAGAAAAGAATTCATTAATTATATTTTTGTGTTTGACAAGACCTTCGGACTTGTGCCTACGTACCAACATCAAATGAGGGATCAAAACCTCGTAGTTCATAATACAAATTTCGAAGTGGATGCATTGCTTTTAACAAAATTTAAGTTTGAAAGGCACAAAGGCCTAAAAAATGGTTTGAATGAGTTAGTTCTTTTTGGATTTTTGAAAGTTTAAGTCAAGTATAATTAAGTTCATTTACAAGTTTGATTATGAAAAGAAGTTTGAAAATGCAATGGCATAAGGCCAAAGTTTCTAGTTTTCAAAGTGGTCAAAGTTTAGAACAAAATAAGTTCAATCAAAGAAGATTTTTAAAAAGGGGAAGAGATTTTGAAATTAATGAAATGGGGAGAAGATGAAGAGACTAATCCTATGCACAAAATTAAAAATTAAGGGTTGAAAAGATCTGACCAATGGGTAGCAATCCAATAGACAAGAATGTCAATAGAAACCCAAATTCCCTTGGACATTTAGAATCAAGCAACACACAAATGAACAATTATATCAATCTTGAAGAGCAAGGCATCTAATAAAGATAGCCACATCCAAGCTTAGCCACTCCATGATCTTCTTCAAATTAGCCCATGTAACAGATGAATTCCACAAGTCACAGGTTCAAAGTAACAGCTTCATAATGATTATGTAGCAGATGAACTCAAAGGGATCTTGAATGATGTATCAGATGAAGTTTCAAATTGCAAGCACTTGGTTTCATAGAAAGTTGGCACTGGCTAACTCCTTTTAGCATAAGAAGGTTGCCTAAATTCTAAGTCCAATTGTTCAAGATCAAACCAACATTCCACATAATAGTCTTTTAGGGTTTTTTGTTTCTTATTATGTGCATTAATGGTCAAAGACCATACAAACAAACAAAATATACACAAACAAGATATATCACACAATATGGTCCAAATGGACAAAGTGAAAATGGCACTAACATAAAACAATTAGAATGGTATGAATAATGACAAATGAATATAACTTTAAAAATTAAAGTGCATTAAAATAAAGGACTTGAGATTCAATGTTAGTTGTTAATAAGTTAGAAGTTAGTATTGTTTTGTTTTTGCTTTAAGTCATTCTTTGGAGAACACTCAACCCACTTATCACAAGCATGGATCTTTGAGCCAAGACATCTCCCAAAGGAAGGGAAAAAGGCCAAGTTTCCATACAATACCATGAAAGAGGGGAGACTTACAATCTCACTAACTAGAATGTTATGCCTTTTGTGTCAAAAATTTAGCGCTATGTTAAGCAATCGTAGTTGGACTTATGTAGAAGTCACAACTATTTGAGGTCGGGCAATAGAATTTTGGTGTTAATGCATGTTAGAAACATAGTATAATGGACTATGCTCATGAAACATACCACACACAAAAAATAATATGCAAAAGAGGTGGCCTAATCCCATCCATACTTATGTTGATTTTGCAATCAACTAGCCTTAGGATTTAAAGACATCATAGGCCAATTGAAATGGATGCATAAAGAAGGGGAATTAGATGAAGAGGGAGGGGAATGGATTAAAACTCAAATTGATCAAAGGAGGACTTTAACCAAATTAATATCATTCATTCATTTTGGGAGATGGAATGTACATTCCATCAATCCCCTATGTAAGACCCCAATTTTGACCCTAAGATCCCTCATGCATTCTATCATAAGCATTAGCATTGGGATCATACCTTGGCATCCTCCTTACCCTCTTTCATTGGGTTTGTTTTGGGAGAGATCACCAATCACTTTATGATTATATCATACTTGTATTTTATCATTTCACTAACCAAAATACCAAAAATATGTCTTTTTATCTATCTAACTCTTTTGTAGGAAGGGCATGATCTCATTGATTCATTGATCACATCTAGGGTTTGAGACCCTCATGAACAAAGAGTGCAACCAAGAATTTATCCAAGAATGGTTATGAACATGATATATGAGTCCCAATGATCTCTACATGTTATATTGATCAAGTTTGCTTCAAGAGTTTGAGGGTGAGTTGCCTTGGAAACCCTAGTTTGACTAGGTATCTTGAGTAACTTCTCCAACAAGCTATCTCACCAATTGATCAAATTTCTCAAGGGACACTTAAAATGTCATCATCTTAAGCATATATGATCTACCATGAGCCAAGAAAGTCAAGAGAATTGGAAATTAGCAAGTTGGTTGATGGTGGTTGGCCAGATGAATTCATATAATCAAAATTGGGTCTCCCTAGACCCTATCTCCTACAATTTTCAGCATATAAAAATGATCACAAGAGAAAACTTACTCTAACTGACATTCCAAACAACTTTCATGTTGATACCTAGAGCTAGTTTTGCTTGGAATATCATTTTCTATGTTGAAACATTATAGGTCATTTTGTCTAAACCCTAATTTGAAAGTCAACTTCCCAAGGCCATAACTTGCTCAATATTTATGATATGAAGTATTTCCAAGTTTAAAAATCAAATTCAATGTGTCTACTTCAACTTTTATCTTTGGAGTGAGAGCTAATTCAACTTTTATGGGCATGTGATATGAGGATACATTACAGGTCATTTTTGACCTATACCATTGATCAAGTGATTTTTCTAAACTTCAAAAATGCATAACTCTATCATTTCAAATCCAAATGACATGAAATTGTTGACCATTTTTAAGGTCTTTGAGAGAGATACAACTTTGATGAAGACACTTTTCTCATTTGAAGCTCCTATAAAAAGTTAAGCAAGGTGGAATATTGAGACATATGGCTTGACACTTAGAAAAATTTTGATATGTCAAATTTTTCCAAACTTCCACCTCAAATTTCTCCAAGTTCCAAGCTCCAAATGAAAAAGTGTTCAACATCAAACTTGTTCCTCTTGATCTCACACTTTCGAAGAGCTTAAATTCATTCATTTTGGATGAGAAATGCATAGGTTGCGCATGGCTTAAACAGGATGATATCATTTGGCATTGATCAATCTTCAAACAACAATGCACAGTTGCCTTGCAATCCAATCAATCTTCAAAGCATATGAACTTCAAATTTGGACTTTCAGCTATCATTCCATGGGCATATGCGCGCCCATGCAGCATTCCATCATCATTTTGCCAATTTTGGAAAGTGGAAAGAGTGTGCAAATATCACATGGATTCTTCTATAAATACAACTGCATTTGCTCAGAAATCACACACACATTGCGCCAGCTTTGAATCTCCATTGAAAACCCTTCACTCTCATAGGATAACCCTGATAAATTCATTTGAATTTGAGCTTGAATCTCCACTGTTTTGGAATTCAATTCTCCAGGAATCCATTGCTTCTAAACCTTTCCATTCCTCTCCTGCAAGGAATTGAAGTGAAGCCAAGCACAACTCAGATCAAGATCCGTCGTGTTCAGACCTCCATTGAAGGTAATTTGCAGAAATTTTCAACTCTTCGATTCTCTCAATTTATTGCTCAATTCCATTGATTCTTTGGTTGTCTGAAGTCCTACCAATGTAGGCAAGAAGATTGAGTTGCTTTGAGGTCAAATCGAAGCAACTCAGATCATGTACCTCATTTTTCAATTCCACACATCTCTTAATATATTTGGAATTGGAGGAATTGGAGGTCAGATTCGAGCTCAATGATGTTTTTTCTTTAAGATCATGTCCCTGTTTGTTATTTTGGTGATTGTTCATCTTGACCAGTCCGGTGGAGCTCACCGGGGAAGATGACCGGAGCTCTGGCTCCGGCCATGAGGTGTCTCACCTCTGAACCATAGGATCCATCATCCATGTTCTAATCCTGAGTGTTGCTTTGAATTACCATCTATGCCACACAATTAACTTGGACACATGTGGAACGCGTGTTTTGGATCATCAGATCTGCCACCTCAATTAATGAGGGAGATCTGATGGTCCACGTAATTTAGCATTTTCTGAATTTTATTTTAATTGCATTTTTTTCAATAATTCATATTAAATTTAATATTGATCCAAAAAAATATGGGACTTTCACCAAAAATTCTCAAATATTTTTCTCTTCCATATTCTGAATTAAAATTATTTTTTGGATCATTATTAATATTTTTCATGAATTAATTGATTTTTCATTTGTTTTTAATTGTTTAAAAATATTTTTAAGTGTCCAAAAATTATGAAATGTTTTCTCCAAGGTCCTTTGACCTTGTTTGACCTATCATAAATCTCATGGCCATTTCTTTGGTGTTTTGATGAGATTTTAGGATTTGGACAAAGCATATTTGAATTTAATGCATTATTTTACTATTTTTAATTAAATAAATGTCATTTTAATTGTGTTGACCATTTGTATTGACTTGGTTGAGTTTACTTGTTTGTTGTTGGGCCTTGGTCAAGGTTGATTTGACTTTGTCAAGTTAATATCATTGAATTTAGGGGATTGATGGAATGTACATTCCATCTCCCAAAATGAATGAATGATATTAATTTGGTAAAAGTCCTTCTTTGACCAATTTGTGATCTCATTCATCCTCTTCCCTCTTCATCTAATTCCCCTTCCTCATTCATTCATTTCCATTTGGCCAATGACATCTCAAAGTTCTAATGCTAGTTGATTGAAAGATTAACATGAGTATGGATGAGATTAAGCCACACCTTTTGCATATTTTTTGTGTGTGGTATGTTTCATGAGCATAGTTCATAATACTATGTCTCCAACATGCATTAACACCAAAAGTTTATTGCCCGACCTCAAATAGTTGTGACTTCTACATAAGTCCAATTACGATTGCTTAAGATAGCGCTAAATTTGTGACATAAAAGGCATAAGCATTCTAGTTAGTGAGATTGTAAGTCTCCCCTCTTCCATGGTATTGTATGGAAACTTGGCCTTCTTTCCTTCCTTTGGAAGATGTTTTGGTTCAAGGATCCATGCTTGTGGCAAGTGGGTTAAGTGTTCTCTAAAGAATGTCTTAAAATCAAAAGCAAAACAAAACTAACTACTAACTTACTAACCATTAACTTTTAATTTCAAGCTTTTACTTTAATGCAATTTACTTTTAGCACTTTATATCATTTGCCATTATACATATCATTCTAATTGTTTATGTTAATGTAATTTTCACTTTGTCCATTTGGACCATATTGTGTGATATTATTTTGTTTGTGTATACTTTGTTTGTTTGTGTGGTCTTTGACCATTAATGTACATAATAATCACAAAAACCCTAAAAAACTTTTGAGTGGACTGTTGGTTTAACCTTGAGCAAAGGACTTAGACTCTAAGCAACCTTCCTAAGCTAAAGGACTTGGCCAATGCCAGTTTGTTAAAGAATCAAGTGCTTGCAAATTTGAAATTCCTCTAATACATCTTTGAAGATCTCTCCAGTTCATCTGCAACATTGATCATTGTTAAGTTGTTATGTTGAACTTGTGACTTGTGGAATTCATCTGTTACATGGGCTACTTTGGAAGAAGATCATTGTAATACGGTGAACTGACTTTGTGTTTTTGCTTTGAAAAGCAATGTTGCGGATAGCAAGAGTCGCCACCGACTTTTCTTTTATCCAATAAGGAAAGGCGGAAAAGAACAGGAAAGACCTTGATTAGATTTTGAGTTCGGGAGGTACATTATACAAAGGGAATGTGTTAGCACCCTTTGTATCCATGGTTATCCATGGGCTCTTAATTGCTTAACTCACTTATGTTTTCCTTGTTTGAGAAAGTGTTTGAGAAATGTGGTGTGTTTAGAAAATATTTTGAAAGGAGAGTTTAATTTTGTAATGATTCTTGTACGAATGTGTACAAAGTGTTCATCTCGTTTGATTTTGAAATATGTTTAGAAAAATATAACTCGGCGATGATTCTGGTGCGAATGTATACCAAGTGGTGATTTTCTAAAAGATGTTTTGAAAAGTGTGAGGTGCGAAAAGTATTTTAAGCTGTGAGCAAGCATTTAAGAGTTATACCTAACCAAGGTCTTTATAGGTATTTCCTTTCCTTAGGAGGGTAAAACTGTCCTTACTATTGAGAAGTAAGTAGTCTTATCCTTTGGATGTAAAGGGACATCGTGGGGTCGTCGATTGGTCATTGAAGGCAACATTTGTAAGGATACCTTAGCATTCGAAGGGACGATCATCATTTAATCGTAGGCTACAACGAAGGGTCATCGAGGGACAAAGTCATATATTCGAAGGCAACGTTCGAGGGACAAGGTCATATATTCGAAGGCAACGTTCGAGGGACTATGATTTATCTTGTAGGGACATTGACCTTTTGATCGAAGGGACTATGACTTATCTGTTTAGGGATGATGATGATTTAATCGAAAGGGTCTTTGCTAAGGGTATCCCCACATTCGCGGGACATGACCGTAATATCGTAAGGCAACAAAAAGAGGGTTACCCTAGAGGTGCAAGTGTGGAAATGATTGGATTCGGATATATTATCTTGAATTAATTTATCTAAGTTCGATTATTTATCTTTCCATGCAATCCTATTAGCATACATGTAGACAGTTATATTCACAGTATGGAAAAATTAAAGTGCGAAAAATAAGACTACGCTATTACATGGCTTCGGGATGGGGGGTACATAATTTAAAAGGGGATATAAAATATCTAAATCTTAATTAACGAGTACAAAATTAAAAGGGCATAGAAAGTTAATGACAGATGAAATAAATAAACTAAATTTGAGAATGAATTAAGAATATTTTTAGTCTATAATAATAGAAATATTTTTTTATGAATTTATGGAAAAACTTAGACTAAATTGATAGAAATTTTAAAAGAAAAGAGAAAACAAAAATATAATTAGATTTTTATTATTCAAAATAGTCCATTTTAATTAATTAAGTGACATATGAAAGTTTAATTAATAAACTAGATTAAATTATATCCTAGTTTAAATAACCAATATAATATATTAATTAGAAAATTAATTAATGGGTTTTATTTTAATAATAGAAAAATAGTGGAAAGGGAGTAAACATAGTAAAAAAACTGAAATAAAAAATAGGAACCCAGGACCTCTACGTTGCAGTGAGGGGGGAGCTACCAACGAGCCATGTTGATCCATTCGTTATTTATTCGCCTTCATTAAAATATATATTAATTCTACATGGATTTTTCCATTTTGACACAACACCACGCATGTTACAGCTTTCTCTCTTACGGCAAGCTACTTTATTTTTTCTCATGCTGTTTCTTTCATGTGAATACAACAAATCTGTAACTTCATCTTATATCAAACCACACATATAAAATAAGATCATATGTAATCATCATGCAATAATAAAAATAGCCATGCACAAATCAAGAAGCTTATATTATTTTACTCATGTATTAGTTCTCTTTATTGCAAGTGATAATGATAAAACAAACCTTACACATACATGTTAACGACAATCAAGGATTTATATTATCACCATTATATCATCATCATCATTATTATGTAATAACAACATGTGAAATAAACATAATCATGCTAGAAACAACACTCATATAATAATAATTAAATGGCAGATATAATTCTTTAATCATGCAAACAGAATTTCTCCAACATGCTATGACATATCAAGAACAGATGCATACTTGAATAAAACAATATCAACATCCACCAAACCATGAATACATCATCTCAATATATATATTAAACCAATATTATTCATGCATGAATTAAGGAGTATTGCAAGGTAATCATGCTGGATGCAAATTCCATAATGAACACTTACTGGGGATTTGATTCTTCTAGCTTGCTCACTGTATGTGTGTTGTTCTTATTCAGGCTATGAGTGCTTTATGGTTGTTTCTCTTTTCCCTACCCGTGAATCTTCTTGCTTCTGCCTTGCCTTGTGTATCTTCTTCTGCTGTATCTCTCCTCTTTTTTGTCTTCTCCTTTTCGCTGCAGCCATATGAAGTATTTATAATGGTGTGGATTAGGGTTTAACCTTGCTAAATATTTGGATCCCTTCCTATACTTTAGGGTTTAACCTTGCTAAATATTTGGATCCTTTCCTATACTTTAGGAGAGTTAGGGTTTAACCTTGCTAAATATTTGGATCCCTTCCTATACTTTAGGAGAGTTAGGGTTTAACCTTGCTAAATATTTATTAAATACAAATATTATTATAAATAATGAATAATTTAAATGACTTTTAATAAATAAATATTAATTTAAATTTTAGTTACATACTTGAATTAAAATTTAAACCTATTTCTATTTTTACTTTCATCATTTAAAAAAAATCAAAATTATTCTTACTTATATCAACCAAAATTATTTTATAATTTATGGGCTTTTAAAAAAATGTTACTCTTATAAATAAATTTTATTAAGTAAAAAACGTGAATTACTAAATAAATACTATTTATAAATAATGAATAAATGGAACATGAGTCACTAAATTATAAAAAATAGTTATTATAATTTAATGAGCTTTAACAAATAAAATTAATTTAAAATTTTAATTATACAATTAAAATTCAAATCTATTTTTATTTATCATTAAATTAAAACTATTTTATTTATATATAAAAAATTTATGTATATCATACAGATAATCAAAATTATTATTATTTTTTATATCTGTATCACATAATAAATAAATTAAAATTTATAATTTATATGAGAATGTATGCTAATGAATGAATGCAAATGTGAAATGAATGTCATGCATGAATCAATTTATCATAAAAATTAACAGACAAATTTTGGGGTATGACAGCTGCCCCTGTTCAATATTCTTAAACCGAGAGAATTAGAATGGTATGTACGCCATTCGTGATCTGGAGGTGGAAGATTATTGAACACTTAGAATGCCCCAAAAATTTGCATTTGTTAATTAAAAGATAGTCTTGATGGAGATGGGCTTAAAGATGCCATCCAGAAAGTTTGATGATGAGAGCTTCAGAGTGCGTCGTACATTAGACCATATCTAAAGACATGGGTGTCACACTGGGTCGTACGCTGGACCGTATAATGAGTCATCCATTAGGTGATATTAGGGTGAGCTGAACCTGATGAGATAAGGATCAGAATGGGTCATACGCTAGACCGTATCTGAGTAGCAGAGTGAGCCGTCCGTTAGGCTGTATCTGGAGAAATAAAGATCAGAATGGATCGTACACTAGATCGTATCTGAGTAGTAGAATGAGTCGTCCGTTAGGCTGTATCGGGCGATAAAAAGTAGTCGTACGCTAGACTACATTTCAGAATGTGCCGTACGCTAGGTAGTATCTGATGAGAAGAGCCAGACTGGGTCGTACACTAGACCGTATCTGAGTTGCAGAATTAGTCATCCATTAGGCTGTATCTGAGGATAAAAAATCAGAATGGATCATATTCTAGATCGTATCTGAGTAGCAGAATGAGTCGTCCATTAGGCTGTATCTAATGATAAAAGATCAGAATGGATCATACGCTAGATCGTATCTGAGTAGCAGAATGAGTCGTCCATTAGGCTGTATCTGATGATAAAAGGGGTAGTCATACGCTAGACTACATTTCAGAATGTACCGTACGCTAGGTAGTATCTGAGGGGATGAATATCCAAATGGGTTGTACGCTAGACCGTATTGGAACAGTTGAAGGAACCATATGTTAGGCTGAATCAGAATGAGCCGTACGTTAGGCTATATCTGATAATATTTGTATATGTTGTATTTGTAATAAATGTCTGGGATGGGCTTAAAGATGCCATCATTAGGAGGATATCAGAATGCTTGTCAGAATGAATATTCATATGGATTATATCTGAAAGATGCATCTGAATCTTGAATGTAATCGATAAAGATATCTGTCTGAATGAATCTTTATTTTGACTGTATCAGGAGGATAATTAACTTGGAAAAAAAAGAGTTAGCCTCATGCCATGTCATGATGCATGAGATGTTTTATGCTCTTGAAAATAAATGTGAACATTGCATGCATGTATATGCTGTGAAATGATGCATGAATGAATTATGCGTCTGAAATTTTTTGCCATGGGAAAATAAATCCCGATATTCTGGTTGGAGATATTTGTATTGATGACCCTTTCTTAGCTGGGGATATTTGATTTCTGTCTGATGGTAGAAATATTCAATAGAACCTGACTGGGGATAAAAGAGATGACCAGTCTGTCTAGTAGTGCCAATTTCTTCTGGGAATAACTGGTTTTGCTGGGGAATAGGATTTGCAACCGGATTTGTTAGAACGCATGGTTAAACCTTATCCTTGATCCTAAAGTCTTTTAGTAATTGCTATTTCTATTTTATGCATGTATTTTCGGTAAACATCAATCATATTCAAATGCATATATTAATTCGAATTAAATCAATGGACGTTTATGCAAACAAAACGGAGAAAGTAAAACAAAACTATCTTTTTGGAAATAAAATTGTATTGATTTTGAAAGAGGGCCTATAAACAAGCAATTTTAATAAAAGGAGACAGAAATCCTAGTAAGAGGAAATTGTCAAGAAAGCAAAGAACAAACAGTTATGAAAAAAAGTCCTATTGATTTTAATTCTACTACTACTATTATGTCTTCAAGCATCTCATCTCTTGTTGTCGGATAGAAGTGATTGGCTTGTTCAGTCTCTTTGACTTTGGTGAAGCTGACCAAGAACGGGACATAGTCATACGCTTTAATCCCTAATTTTTGCCTGGATCGCCTTTTCAGGTTTTCAGTCCACCAGGATACCCTTTTTTGCCCAAGCCGCCTTTTCAGGTTTTCGACTTGCCGGGTGTACATTTTTGTATGTTTATCCCTAATTTTTGCCCGAACCATTTTGGTTCGCCGGGATGCCCTTACTTTTGCCTAGATATGTCGACCTAGCGGGTCTCTTTTATGCGTAGTATTTTTTAACTATGTCCGCGTTCACGGGATGCGGGAAATCTTCGCCATCCATTGTAGCAAGCATCATGGCTCCACCAGAGAATACCTTCTTAACTACAAATGGCCCTTCGTATGTGGGAGTCCATTTGCCTCTAGGATCACCTTGTGGTAGAATGATACGCTTTATCACCAAGTCGCCAATTTCATACATCTGTCTCTTGATTTTTTTATTAAATGCCTGGGTCATGTGCTTCTGATATATCTGCCCATGACAAACAGCCGCAAGTCTCTTTTCATCAATCAAATTTATCTGATCGAGTCGAGTCTGAATCCATTCATCTTCATCTAAGCCTGCATCTTTCATAATTCTTAGAGAGGGAATCTGAACTTCCACTGGTAAAACGACTTCCATTCCGTAGACTAAAGAGAAAGGAGTTGCCCCTGTCGAAGTGCGTACTGAAGTGCGATAACCATGAAGAGCAAATGGTAACATCTCATGCCAGTCTTTGTATGTTACTGTCATCTTTTGTATAATCTTCTTAATATTCTTATTAGCAGCTTCTACGGCGCCATTCATCTTTGGCCGGTACGGAGAAGAGTTATGGTGTTTTATTTTGAACTGCATGCAGAGTTCAGTAATCATCTTATTGTTCAAATTAGTACCATTATCAGTGATAACTCTTTCAGGGATGCCATACCGACAAATAAGACTATTCTTGATGAACCGTGCCACCACATTCTTGGTGACAGAAGCAAATGAGGCTGCCTCTACCCACTTTGTAAAGTAATCAATAGCAACAAGAATAAAATGATGTCCATTAGAAGCAGTAGGTTTAATCTCTCCAATTATATCAATGCCCCACATTCCAAAGGGCCAAGGGGCTGTCAACACGTTCAATGGAGCAGGAGGTACATGTACTTTGTCCGCATAGATCTGGCACTTGTGACAAGTTCTGGAGTGATGGTGGCAATCAGCTTCCATGGTAGACCAATAATACCCTGATCTCAGAATCTTCTTGGCCATCGTATGTCCACTAGAATGAGTCCCAAAAATACCGTCATGCATGTCTTCCATAATCTTTTATGCTTCCTTTTTATCCACACAGCGAAGCAAAGTCAAATCATGATTACGTTTGTATAATACTCCATTACTCAAAAAGAATTTAGCGGAGAACTTCCTCAGAAATTTTCTGTCATTGATGGATGCCTCTTCAGGGTATTCCCGAGTTTCTAAATATCTTTTTACTTCGTGGAACCAAGGTTTCTCTTCTACTTCATCAGCATTAAGTTCATAACAATATGTTGGTTCATCTAATCGTTCAATGGTGATCATGGGAGCTTCATTGTCCCATTTGACTCTGAACATAGATGACATGGTAGCCAATGCGTCTGCCAACTGAATCTCTTCTCGTGGAATATGTTCGAATGTAATCTCTTCAAAGTATGGGATTAATGTCAACACCCGCTCTCGATAAGGGATGAGATTCGGATGTTTAGTGTCCCATTCTCCTTTGATCTGACTGATTACTAAGGTTGAGTCTCCGTACACACTCAAAAACTTGATTCTCAGGTCTATAGCAGCTCTGAGTCCCAAAATACATGCTTCATACTCAGCCATATTATTGGTACAATCAAAACATAGTCTAGCAGTGAAAGGCGTATGGCAACCCTTGGGAGAAATAATTACAACACCAACACCATTGCCCAATGCATTAGAAGATCCATCAAAAACCATAGTCCATCGGGATCCCAGTTCGGGTCCTTCATCCGGTCCAGGTTCTTCATAATCAATAACAAGCATAACATCCTCATCAGGGAACTCAAAATTCATAGATTGGTAATCATCAACTGCTTGATGAGCCAAATGATCAGCTAACACGCTTCCTTTGATTGCTTTCTGGGTAGTATACTGGATATCATACTCTGTTAAAATCATCTACCATCTTGCTATTCTTCCGGAGAGAGCAGGTTTCTCAAATATATATTTGATAGGATCCATCTTAGAAATCAATAAAGTGGTATGATTCAACATATACTGTCTTAGTCGGCGAGCAACCCAAGCCAAAGCACAACAAGTTTTCTCAAGCAGTGAGTATCTTGTTTCACAGTCGGTAAACTTTTTGCTAAGGTAGTATATTACATGCTCTTTTCGACCAGACTCGTCATGTTGCCCCAGCACACACCCCATTGAATTTTCTAACACGGTCAAATAAATGATTAGAGGTCTTCCTTCAACTGGTGGCATCAGAATTGGAGGTTCTTGGAGATACTTCTTGATTTTGTCAAAAGCTTCTTGACATTCATCATTCCATATTATCTCTTGATTTTTCCTCAGTAATTTGAAGATGGGTTTGCAAGTAGCAGTCAAATGGGAGATAAATCGGGCAATGTAATTCAAGCGTCCCAAGAAACCTCTGACTTCTTTATCTGTACGGGGAACTGGCATTTCTTGAATAGCTCTCACCTTAGCCGGGTCAACCTCAATTCCTTTACCACTGACAATAAAGCCCAAGAGTTTATCGGATCTTACTCCAAAGGTGCATTTGTTCGGGTTCAATCTCAACTTGTATTTCTTCAACCTCTCAAACAGTTTTGAAATTCTGGTATCAGATATAAGATGTCGAAGGTAATGTTACGACACTGATATCTACTAACACACAATGGATAAATAAACAGAATGGTAAAGCAAATCACACAAGCAATTGTTAACCCAGTTCGGTGCAACTCACCTATGTCTGGGGGCTACCAAGCCAGGAAGGAAATTCACTATAATAGAATTAGTTCAAAGACTATCCATACACTTCACCAAGTTATAGTCTTTCTCACCTAATCTCTACCCGTGCAATTTCTACCTAAGCACTCTTAGATATGAGAACCCACTCACTTCCCTTACAATCACACACCCGTGATTTTAAACAACAATCCCTTGTGAAAAGAAAATACTTTTCAATTACAAACTCTTGATTTTACTTCACAGTTTCAATCAAGAAGACACACTCTTGATCTTGCTTCAAAGCTTTGATCAAGAAGACAAATCAGTCCAATTCAATCATCAATGGATGACTTGAATGACCTACAGACACAAACCCTAGCTCTCTTTCTAAATTTCGCTCAGTCTTGGTTGTGTGTTCAAACAGGTTTTCTGAGTCCCTTTTTATAGAAACATTGGACATCTTGAAAACCCTAAATATATTTTCCAATCAAATCTTTTTATAACAGCTGTAAAGATCTTCCTGGAAAATAAACAAATCTGGTTGAAATCCCTGATAGAATGCGCCAGCTAGCCATATCTTCAATCAACCAATGATTGCCATTAATTGTGCAATCACAAAACACCAGACATTCATACTGAATGTTCTGTGTACAGGATGTCATGACATCGGGTCTGACATCTGGAAAAATCCTGCATAATCCAGTTTCCTTTTATAACAGGTACAGCCATATCAGATACCATGACATTGTGTATGTCATCTGAAACAATCCTGCATGAACATGTCTTCCAATTAAGCTCCAGCAGGTATATCCAATATCAGAAGCCTTAGCATTGTAAGTGGCATTCTGAAACAATCCTGCATGCACATGTTCTTGAACTCCAGCAGGTACATAGGATATCTTATGTTAAGACATCACACATGACATCTTGTGAACACTCTTTGTTTTACCAAAATTGCTGCCAACACTTAGAATCAACAAACTCCCCCTTTGGCAAATTTTGGCTAAAACATATATCTGCCCTTTTTGTTCACAAGGAAAACTATCAGCAGTTAAACCACATAACAGTAGTTTAATCAGCAGCAGAAGCAAAAAAACAATTACTAGCTATGGCTACTAGTAATACACACATGCACAAGGGTACTTCTCCTCCCCCTAAATCTGTGCAACAAACAGAATTACTAGTTGTGGATGCACCTAGTAAGACACACAAATGCACCATGTACCAGGGTACTTCTTCTCCCTCTAAATATGTGCATTCATCAAATAACAGCTACTGTAACTCCAGCACCTGTACTAGCCAGAATGTCATACTGACATCTGCTTCAACATCAACACTTGTGCACCATATCAATAATAGCTGTCCTTCTGAGCAGCCACATCCAACTTCCATATCAAGCACTTCTCCCCCTTTTTAGTCAAAATTGACCAAAGGTGACCAATCAGACAAAATAAATGTCTATTAGTCTAGCAGAGAAAGTTAAAACAGATGTTATAACATTAAGCATGTTAAAACAGAATATTCAGGAAGTACACAACATCATTATACACAGCAGACAACTGAGATAATGAACAAATCCAAGGAACTCATTAAGAGCCCTAAATATTACATAACAGGCATCAAGAGGACTGCCACAAAATACAAAAACAAACAAGACAACAGCCTTCCAAACAGCAGCCCAGCTTCCACCACACCTTCCAGCACCCCTCCAAGTCTTCAATACAGCCAGGGACAATTAATCAGAAGAAGAAGTATCTCTTTCACCTTCATCTTCATCTTCAGAACCCTCAGAGCTTCTAGAGCTGCCACTGGATTATGGTTTTTCATCTGAATCCTTTCCAGCCTTTTCTAACTCCTTCTTTTCAAGGCTACAAATAAGGGCTTCCAAAGCTTCTTTTCTTGCCTTGGCCACCTTCATACCTTCCTCTAATTCCTTGCAGGTATCTTTCAATTGATTAATCAGGCTCCCTTGAGATGCAGGTTCCCTTCTGGCAGATGTCATAACAACGTCATTTGTAACACCCTTCTAAAATACCCCCAAATATTTAATTAAAATAATAAATATCTCAATCAGAGTAAATATGCAATTAAGGGTGTCACACAATATTTCACACCATTCAACAATATAACTGTCATGCTCTTTTGTTAATTCAAAACATAAGCATTTTTGCATAAAACGCAGCGGATATAAATCTCATCAATCATGTAAAACATGTAACATGTTGCATGTAAAATTATTCAATAAGGTAAAACATCCCATCCCGATGTTACATCTATCAGAGCACGACCCACTAAGGAGACTACACTAGACTCCAAGCACTAGCTTCTACTCAATCACTGCTCGTTACCTGAAAAATAGTTGTAAGGGTGAGTTTCTCAATCGATATAATAAGCATTATAAATTAACATGTAATGCCAAGTAATTTCACACATTCATCACCCTAATCAGATCACACATTCAGCAGCGGCAACATCAACTAAAATCATACTCAACTCAACCACAAAACACACGTATAATATTGGAATACATCCATTCATATTATACGCCATACAATACAAATGCAATGAGACTCCATGCATGCGGTACCGACTATTCGTGAACATATAGTTCAACTTCACCGACCAAATCCAGGTACGGCTACCAAGCTCACTAGTCCCACTCATTTGAGACCTAGTGACTCACATCACTAATTCCTCACCATGGGAATTAGCTACCACCCCAAGGGCCATGCTATGCACGCTAAATCACCTAGCCTGCAAACATCAACAACAATTCACACTAACTCATCACTAATTCCTCACCATGGGAATTAGCTACCACCATAAAGGCCACAACATGCATGCTAATCACCTAGCAATGCTACATCATCAACAACAATTCAAGAATAGATATATGCTCACACTCTAAGCCATAAAACACTCTATTCACAAATGCACACATAACTGATACATTCACAGCATCATGCATACCATCACACATCATCAGTATTTTATCACATAAGCATATCATATCATGCCAAATAACAACCACAGTATTAGCACACTCTACTAATACCTATACTACTCACAACAACGGGGAATGTTCCCTAATATATCATACATCAGCTAAATCACATTACTCGGCTGAACAGCTAAAACTGCACAACAACAGCTCAGGAAAATCACAAGTCTGCCCATACGCGTACTGCCTAGTCCCATACGCGTATGGCCCATTCCTCAGCCAAATCCCATACGCGTAACACCATCTCATACGCGTATGCTACGCGTACCACTTCCCCATACGCGTACCAACAGAGACCAAACTACGTTCAAAACATCATCTTCCTCATCCATACGCGTATTGCCTAGTGCCATACGCGTACCATGCCATCTCATACGCGTATTGCCTAGTGCCATACGCGTATGACCAGAAACCAGACTTCCAGATCTGCTATGGCTTTCTCTGCTACGAGATCTATCCAATTCAACCTTCCACAGTCCAATTTTTCACAATAATCGTTCATATCCTCTAACACGAATCATAACCTATTCGATCTCACAATTTCTAACACTATTGCATCTAATTCCTACGAATTTCCTTCAATTTTAATCCAGATTCGTTCATCCCAAAAGTTCACAATTTTCAGCATAATTATTCCAATCAGAGGTAAATCAATGGTTTATCACTACCCATGACATATTATCCCATAATACCCATTAATCGACGATAGACCCCCCTTACCTGAGTTAATCCGGCGAATCTTTAAGCTTCAAGCTTTTCCTTCCTTCGACCCTTGTTCTCTGGCTTTCTTTGCCCTTTTCCACTTTTCTGTCTCTTTTCCCTTTTCACGTGAAAATAACCCTTTTTACCAAATGGAACCTATTTACTGATTTCTACTTTTATTCCAATAATAACAAAATAATCCAATAATAATAATCCCAATAATATTCCAATAATTATTATTCCAATAATAATAATAATAATTCCAATTATTTAATTAAATTAATAAATATATTATTAACTCAATTTAAATAATTATCTTATTTTATCGGGGTGTTACAACTCTCCCCCACTAAAAGAGTTTTCGTCCTCGAAAACATACCTCAAGTGAATAACTCAGGATAAGACTCCTTCATCTGACTCTCAAGTTCCCAAGTCACATTGCCACCTGCTGGTCCGCCCCAAGCTACCTTTACCAAAGCAATCTCTTTACCCCGCAACTGCTTCAACTCTCGATCCTCAATCCTCATAGGTGATGTTTCAACAGTCAGGTTATCTCTCACCTGGACATCATCTACTTGGACCACATGCGACGGATCATGAATGTACCTCCTCAACTGAGACAGATGAAAAACCTCATGCAAATTCGCAAGTGACGGCGGTAAAGCGATACGATAGGCTACTTCCCCTATCCTCTCCAAAATCTGATAAGGACCAATAAATCGAGGTGTCAACTTCTTCGACTTCAAAGCTCGACCAACCCCAGTTATCGGAGTAACACGAAGAAACACATGGTCTCCCTCTTGAAACTCAAGTGACTTCCTCCTCTTGTCGTGATAACTCTTCTGACGACTCTGAGCAATCCTCATCTTCTCCTGAATCATCTTAATCTTTTCCGTAGTCTGTTGAACAATCTCCGGTCCAACCACAGCACTCTCACCGGACTCATACCAACATAAAGGTGTCCGACATCTCCTACCATACAAAGCTTCAAACGGTGCCATACCAATGCTCGAATGAAAACTATTGTTGTAGGTAAACTCAATCAAAGGTAAGTAACAATCCCAAACACCTCCTTTTTCCAAAACACAAGCTCTCAAAAGATCCTCCAGTGACTGAATCGTCCTCTCAGTCTGACCATCAGTCTGCGGATGATATGCAGAACTCAATCTCAACTTAGTCCCCAAAGCCCTCTGCAAACCTTCCCAGAACTTCGATGTAAATCTAGGATCTCTGTCCGAAACGATACTCGACGGAATACCATGCAAACTTACAATCTTCTCAATATACAACTCGGCTAATCTCTCTAACGGATAATCCATTCTGATCGGAATGAAATGAGCCGATTTTGTCAATCTGTCAACAATCACCCAAAAGCACATCGGATTTCTGACCCTCTCTAATCTCATCCAGAATACCACTCGTTAACTTCAACATTCCCAATTTAACACTATTGTGAGTACTCTCACACACCAAACTCAAGTCTCTAAACTGCTCAATTAAATCCAATTCCTTAATCATTAACATAGACATATGCAATGATTTCCGACTCAATGCATCAGCCACTACGTTTGCTTTACCCGGATGGTAATTCAAACCAAAGTCATAATCCTTCAGAAACTCTAACCATCTCCTCTGTCTCATATTCAGCTCTTTCTGATCAAACAAATACTTTAAACTCTTATGGTCGCTGAAAACCTCAAATCTTGACCCGTACAAGTAATGTCTCCATAACTTCAGAACAAATACCACGGCTGCCAACTCTAAATCGTGCGTCGGATAGTTCCTCTCATGAACCCTCAGTTGTCTCGAAGCATAAGCTATAACCTGCTTATTCTGCATCAACACACCACCCAAACCCAACAATGAAGCATCACAGAAAACCTCAAATAGTTCTGACGGACTTGGTAATATCAAAATAGGAGCAGTAGTTAACCTTCTCTTTAACTCTTGGAAACCTTCTTCACATTTCGAGTCCCAAACAAACGCTTGCCCCTTTCTAGTCAACATCGTCAACGGTAACGCCAACTTAGAAAATCCTTCAATGAACTTCCTATAATAACCTGCAAGTCCAAGAAAACTTCTTATCTCAGAAACCGACTTCGGAGCTTCCCACTTAGATACCGCTTCTATCTTAGAAGGATCAACAGCGACACCACCTCTTGAAATCACATGTCCAAGAAAACTAACCTCTTCTAACCAAAATTCACACTTGGATAATTTAGCAAATAACTTCTTTTCTCGTAGAACTCCCAAAACCACTCTCAAATGCTCAGCATGCTCTTCTTCAGATTTCGAATACACCAAAATATCATCAATAAACACCACGACAAACTTGTCTAGGTACGGATGGAAAATCCTATTCATATACTCCATGAATACTCCAGGCGCATTAGTCACACCAAAAGGCATTACAGAATACTCATAATGTCCATATCTTGTTCTGAAAGCAGTCTTCTGAATATCCTCAGCTTTCACACGTATCTGATGATACCCAGATCTCAAATCTATCTTGCTGAACACACTCGCACCAACCAACTGATCCATCAAATCATCAATCCTCGGCAAAGGATACCGATTCTTGATCGTCACTTTATTCAGTTGCTTGTAGTCCACACACAACCTCATAGTACCTTCTTTCTTCTTAACTAATAACACTGGTGCACCCCACGGTGACACACTCGGGCGAATAAATTTCTTATCCAACAGATCTTCCAACTGACTCTTCAATTCAGTTAACTCAACAGCAGACATACGGTACGGAGCCATCGATATCGGCCTAGTACCAGGTACCAAATCAATCGAGAACTCAACTTCACGCTCTGGTGGTAATTCATTCACTTCTTCAGGAAACACATCAGGAAAATCACACACCACAGCTAGATCGCAAATCGCCAGTTTATCTTTAGCCTCCAAAGTCGCTAACAGCATAAACAACTCTGCCCCATCTGCTACTTCCTCATTCACCTGCCTCGCTGATAGAAACAAACTCTTTCCTTCCTCAATCTCAGGAAAGATCACAGTCTTATCAAAACAGTTGATAGAAACTCGGTTAAACACCAACCAGTTCATACCCAAGATAACATCGATCTGCACTAGTGGAAGACACACTAGGTCCATCCCAAAGTCTCTACCAAAAATACTCAAAGGACAATTTAAACAAACTGAAGTAGTAGTCACTGAACCCTTCGCAGGAGTATCAATCACCATACTACCCAACATCTCAGATATCTCTAACTTAAGTTTCACAGCACAATCCAAAGATATAAAGGAATGAGTCGCACCTGTGTCAATAATAGCTACAAGAGGAAAGCCATTAATATAACACGTACCTCGGATCAAACGATCATCTGCAGCAGTCTCAGAACCCGATAAAGCAAAGACCTTGCCTCCCGACTGATTCTCTTTCTTCGGCTTAGGACACTGTGGGCTAATATGACCCACCTCTCCACAGTTGAAACAAGTCATAGTCTTCAACCGGCACTCTGCAGCCAAGTGACCACCTTTGCCACACTTGAAACACTTCTTCTCAGCACTGGTACACTCATGGAAACGATGTCCAGCCTGACCACATCTGTAACACTTAGCAGGGGCACTGGAGTCTCCCCCACTAGGCCTCTTCATCCCACTTTGTCTCTGGAAACCCTTGCCAACTGCATACGGTTTCCCACGATCATTCTGATTCTTGCCTTTCCTATCAACCCTTTGCTGATAGCTCTCTGCTCTAGCCTTGGAATCCTGTTCAAAAATCCTGCAACAGTCAACCAAATCAGAAAACACTCTAATCCGCTGATACCCAATAGCCTGCTTAATCTCGGGACGTAACCCGTTCTCAAACTTCACACATTTTGAAAATTCCCCAGTAGCCTCGTTATAGGGAGTGTAATACTTTGACAGCTCTGTGAACTTAGCAGCATACTCAGTAACAGACCTGTTACCCTGTTTCAATTCCAAGAATTCTATCTCTTTCTTTCCTCTGACATCCTCTGGAAAGTACTTCCTCAGGAATCTCTCTCTGAACACAGCCCAAGTGATCTCAGCATTCCCAGCAGATTCCAACTCAGTGCGGGTAGCAACCCACCAATCATCCGCTTCTTCTGACAGCATATGTGTACCGAACCTGACCTTCTGGTTATCGGCACACTCAGTCACTCGGAAGATCCTCTCGATCTCCTTCAACCACTTCTGAGCACCATCTGGATCGTATGCTCCCTTGAACATTGGAGGATTGTTCTTCTGGAACTCACTCAGTTGACGAGCAGCTCCCATTCCCACAACATTCGGATTCCCTCCAAGTACTCCAGCTAGCAAACCCAGAGCCTCAGCAATCGCAGCATCATCTCTACCTCTTCCAGCCATCTCTATTCTGAAAACCCAACAAGCTAAAACAATAAGTACTGATAGGGTTACACAACACCTATCACGTACAGGGAAACTGAATAATTACGACTCGACTCGACCGACTATGCTCTGATACCACTAATGTAACACCCTTCTAAAATACCCCCAAATATTTAATTAAAATAATAAATATCTCAATCAGAGTAAATATGCAATTAAGGGTGTCACACAATATTTCACACCATTCAACAATATAACTGTCATGCTCTTTTGTTAATTCAAAACATAAGCATTTTTGCATAAAACGCAGCGGATATAAATCTCATCAATCATGTAAAACATGTAACATGTTGCATGTAAAATTATTCAATAAGGTAAAACATCCCATCTCGATGTTACATCTATCAGAGCACGACCCACTAAGGAGACTACACTAGACTCCAAGCACTAGCTTCTACTCAATCACTGCTCGTTACCTGAAAAATAGTTGTAAGGGTGAGTTTCTCAATCGATATAATAAGCATTATAAATTAACATGTAATGCCAAGTAATTTCACACATTCATCACCCTAATCAGATCACACATTCAGCAGCGGCAACATCAACTAAAATCATACTCAACTCAACCACAAAACACACGTATAATATTGGAATACATCCATTCATATTATACGCCATACAATACAAATGCAATGAGACTCCATGCATGCGGTACCGACTATTCGTGAACATATAGTTCAACTTCACCGACCAAATCCAGGTACGGCTACCAAGCTCACTAGTCCCACTCATTTGAGACCTAGTGACTCACATCACTAATTCCTCACCATGGGAATTAGCTACCACCCCAAGGGCCATGCTATGCACGCTAAATCACCTAGCCTGCAAACATCAACAACAATTCACACTAACTCATCACTAATTCCTCACCATGGGAATTAGCTACCACCATAAAGGCCACAACATGCATGCTAATCACCTAGCAATGCTACATCATCAACAACAATTCAAGAATAGATATATGCTCACACTCTAAGCCATAAAACACTCTATTCACAAATGCACACATAACTGATACATTCACAGCATCATGCATACCATCACACATCATCAGTATTTTATCACATAAGCATATCATATCATGCCAAATAACAACCACAGTATTAGCACACTCTACTAATACCTATACTACTCACAACAACGGGGAATGTTCCCTAATATATCATACATCAGCTAAATCACATTACTCGGCTGAACAGCTAAAACTGCACAACAACAGCTCAGGAAAATCACAAGTCTGCCCATACGCGTACTGCCTAGTCCCATACGCGTATGGCCCATTCCTCAGCCAAATCCCATACGCGTAACACCATCTCATACGCGTATGCTACGCGTACCACTTCCCCATACGCGTACCAACAGAGACCAAACTACGTTCAAAACATCATCTTCCTCATCCATACGCGTATTGCCTAGTGCCATACGCGTACCATGCCATCTCATACGCGTATTGCCTAGTGCCATACGCGTATGACCAGAAACCAGACTTCCAGATCTGCTATGGCTTTCTCTGCTACGAGATCTATCCAATTCAACCTTCCACAGTCCAATTTTTCACAATAATCGTTCATATCCTCTAACACGAATCATAACCTATTCGATCTCACAATTTCTAACACTATTGCATCTAATTCCTACGAATTTCCTTCAATTTTAATCCAGATTCGTTCATCCCAAAAGTTCACAATTTTCAGCATAATTATTCCAATCAGAGGTAAATCAATGGTTTATCACTACCCATGACATATTATCCCATAATACCCATTAATCGACGATAGACCCCCCTTACCTGAGTTAATCCGGCGAATCTTTAAGCTTCAAGCTTTTCCTTCCTTCGACCCTTGTTCTCTGGCTTTCTTTGCCCTTTTCCACTTTTCTGTCTCTTTTCCCTTTTCACGTGAAAATAACCCTTTTTACCAAATGGAACCTATTTACTGATTTCTACTTTTATTCCAATAATAACAAAATAATCCAATAATAATAATCCCAATAATATTCCAATAATTATTATTCCAATAATAATAATAATAATTCCAATTATTTAATTAAATTAATAAATATATTATTAACTCAATTTAAATAATTATCTTATTTTATCGGGGTGTTACATCATTGACATGACTACCCTTAACAAGCTTATAATGAATTGATAGATGGGTCTTTCTCCTGCTTGGAATATCACTTGTACTCAAGATTCCTGGTTGTTGACTCAGGATGATGCCACAGATGATAGATGGGAATGCAATGGGCAACTTTACAGCATTGGTGGAGGCATGTTTGATGGTTTGATCAAACACAAACTTTCCAAAATTGTAGTTTATCTTAGTTCCAATGGCATGAATGATCCTCCCAAGAGCAATGGAGATGGTAGATATGTGATTAGTAGGTACCCAATTTGCTGAACCAATCTTATGCATAATGGCATACTTCACAGTGAGCTTACTAGCTGATAGGTGTTTCCTACTAGGCCATTCCTTAACTTGGCCAGCTGTAATAATTCTACAGACCTCATTGTCTGTGGTCTCTAGATCTACTCCTCCATTAGTTCCTCTTCCTAGGAACTTGTTGATGATAGTAGGTGAAAGTTTCACACACTTACCCCTTACAAAAACTTTGCAGCCCTCCCTGTTGTTTCTTTCATATATCTCCTCAGGGATGTTCACAATGAATTCTTTGACTAACCCCTCATAGCACTGAGGCAGAGTAGTCACAGTTTTCATAAGACCAACTGTCTTAATTAACTCCATGACTTCCTTTACTTCACTTGCCTCTTTTCCCAATTCTCTTTCAACTGCTACCCTTCTTTGAGTCACAAACTTCCATTTGGCAGCACCACCTTCCACGTGAAACGAGATATTGTCAAGATGAACAGCAACCACTTTGTTTGGAGACTTCTTTACAGGCTTCCTTTTAACAGGGGGAATGTCTGAGACATCATATTCGACATCCTCATCAGATTCAGAACTCTCACTTTCCTTCATCTTCCTGACCTCTACTTTACTCCAAGTCTTGGAGGGACCTATACCAGCAACCCTTTTCTCTTTCCTACCTGTCCTTATCTCAGCCATACTCTTCCTTTTTCTCAGTCTATTAGCTACACTTGTTTTCACAAGATTGACCAACGTGTCATCTTCTTCCTCAGACCCTTCTTCCTCAATGTCCTGAGCAGTATCAGGGGACATACTAGGTAAGTTTTTTCCAAGAGAACATAGTCCCTCAGCAGCTACTTCCTTTTCTGTTTTAGATGAGTCATCATCTTTCTCAGCTTGGGTTTCCACCTCAGGTGAGGGGTCCCTTCTGGATAGAGGGGTAAAAATGTCCTTCACTCCATGCTTTTCATTCAGTATCCTAGTAACTAGGTTTCTTATGATGTGATCAGTAGAGTGCATGTCCTCTTTATCAGGCGATTCTTCAGGAGTGTTGCCTTGCTTAGCTCTAGCCATGGAAGGGGAGCCTGGAACGTCACCTGGTATCATACGCAGAGGGGTTGCGTCTATCAACTCTTCTTCTAAAAACTCCATGGAGGAAGTTCTAGTGTGAAAGGATTTTGAGCTAGATGTTGACGGATGTTAAGACATGTTGTTGAACTTTTGAGAAAACTTTCTTTGCCCTAGCAGAGGTTCTTTGAGAAGTTTAATGAAGATGAAAAGAATTGTGTTCAGGCAGAGTGTGCAAATGAAATAGATGTTATTTCCAATACTAGGAGATGATTCATTATTAATGTGGTTTTTTCTTTTCATTGGGCAAACAATATTTTTCTTGCCTTTTCCACTCCACATTAATTGCCATATTTTCTCAAGAAGCCAAGCCCCTAATTTTCCCTTTTCATCATACAAATCCTTTGCAGTCAGGTTGTCATAATACAATGTCATAGCATCGAATGTGACATTGTAGATAATGCTCAGTAATTTCATCCACCCTGGTTGAGCATTGTTGTTTTCAACTAACATAGTTCCTTGTGTCTCAGTTCCAGCAAGGCTCTCACTACCTTCAGACTTCATACCACCAGTCATATGTTCAGGTGTTTGGGCCATCATGACCTTTTCTTCCTTGACGTTAGGTATTAGCACCCTTATCTGACATTTTTCCTTTCCCTTGATGATTCTTCTTGCAACTGTACTCATCTTAGAGGGGTTATCCATTTGAGAGCTCCACATGTAGCAGTTGTTGTTGGTCCTGATTCCTTTCATAATTACTTCACTGTCTTTGTTCACAATCAGACATTCAGTTTTAGTGAAGATGATATTCAGACCTTGATCCCCCAGCTGACTGATGCTTATTAGATTTGAAGTCAAGCCCTTGACCAGAAGAATATTGTCAAGTTTAGGAGCTCCAGAACACTCAAGCTTGCCTATCCCCTTTATTTCACCTTTAGCTCCATCACCAAAGGTTACATAGCTTAAGTCATGAGGGTGAAGATTAGTTATCAAGTCTGAGTTCCCAGTCATGTGTCTAGAGCATCCACTATCAAAATACCACTCTTCTTTGTGAGCTATTAGACTTGTAACATTAGTCTTAGGAACCCATTGCTTCTTGTTGATAGGCCTGTGATGTTTGGGTCTGGGTTGATAGTGAGTCTGTTGATGAACATGGCTAGGATAACCATACAGCTTATAACAGGAAGACCTGGAGTGTCCAGATTTCCCACAGTATTGACATCTCCATCTTTGGTGTTTGTCATCCTGCTGTTTTCTCTTCTGATGATGTTGATGAAAGGAGGTAGGGTAACCATACAACTTATAGCAGAAGGGCCTTGAGTGTCCAAATTTCCCACAGTAATGACATCTCCATCTTCTGTCTTTCTGCTGTTCTTTCTTATGATGGTGTGACATATGATGTGACATCTTGGAACTGCTCTTACTATTGCTGTATTTAGGTTTAGCTTGAGGTTTGCAGCTAGTGTAACTACTTTCAGCCTTAGTTTTATGGTACCCTAATCCAGATTTGACTCCTGTGATTTATCCAGATTGAAGAATCTTGTCTAAGGAGTCAGATCCATTGTTCAGCATCCTTACATACTTGGTTGTCTCTTCTAGTTTTGAGTTCAAGAGTACAACTTCAGTCTTTAGCTTGAGGATGGTTTCCACATGTTCTGTTTTTTCTTTCTCCAGTTGAACTATCTTCTGGATCTCAACTTGTTGATCTTCATCTAGCTTGACCTTTAAAGCCACAACTTCTGTTTTCAATTTGGAGATGGTTTCCAAGTATTCTACCTTCTCATTCTCAAGTTGAGTTATGTCTTTCTCCTGGTTTAAAGACTGCTTGTTCAGCTCTACACTTTTCTGACACAGCTCTTTGTAGGTAGAGGCCAATTCCTCAAAGGTTACTTCACCATCACTTGAGTCTTCATCAGATTCCCATCTTCCTGTCAAAGCAGTCACAAGATTTGCAGCCTTCTCTGTATCACTCTCATCTGACCAGGTGGCAGCAAGACTCATCTTCTGCTTCTTGAGATAGGTACCACATTCTGTTCTAATGTGTCCATACCCATCACATTCATAGCACTTTACTTCTTTTCCTTCTTTGGGATTTTCTTCTCTTCTTCCATTGCTGATGTCAGATGAGATGTTTTTGACATTTGCCTTGGATCTGACATCCATTTTTTTTAACAATCTGTTAAACTGTCTCCCCAACATTGCAACTTCATTTGCCCACTCTTTATCCACATCTTGACTGTTTTCTTCTTCTGTGTTGGATACAAAGGCAATTCTCTTGGTTTTCTTTTCAGTTCCCTCACCCAATCCCGTCTCAAAGGTTTGGAGGGAGCCAATTAGCTCATCTACCCTCATGTTGGAGATGTCTTGAGACTCTTCTATAGCAGTCACCTTCATTGCAAATCTCTTAGGGAGAGACCTGAGTATTTTTCTCACCAACTTTTCATCTGTCATCTTCTCTCCCAGGGCTCCTGAAGCATTAGCAATCTCAAGGATACTCATGTGAAATTCATGAATGTTTTCATCATCTTTCATCATTAAGTTTTCAAACTTTGAGGTGAGCAGCTGAAGTCTAGACATCTTTACTCTAGAGGTGCCTTCATGAGTGACTTTGAGAATGTCCCAAGCATCTCTGGCCACTTCACAGTTATTTATCAGCCTGAAAATATTCTTGTCTACCCCATTGAATATTGCATTCAAGGCTTTAGAGTTTCCAAGAGCAAGATCATCCTCCTCCTTGGACCATTGTTCTTCAGGCTTCTTCTCAGTGGTGGCTTCTCCTTCTTTAGTAATGACAGGATGCACCCAACCTATTAGCACTGCTTTCCAAGCCTTGTTATCAAGGGATTTCAGAAACGCTACCATTCTAGGTTTCCAATAGTCATAGTTAGAACCATCCAAAATTGGTGGCCTATGAACAGATCCTCCATCTCTCTCCATTGTACCAGAAAGTATAGCCCCTAGATCTCACCCAGAACCAGAGCAGGATGCCTGCTCTGATACCAATTGAAATTTTGGTATCAGATATAAGATGTCGAAGGTAATGTTACGACACTGATATCTACTAACACACAATGGATAAATAAATAGAATGGTAAAGCAAATCACACAAGCAATTGTTAACCCAGTTCGGTGCAACTCACCTACGTTTGGGGGCTACCAAGCCAGGAAGGAAATTCACTATAATAGAATTAGTTCAAAGACTATCCGTACACTTCACCAAGTTATAGTCTTTCTCACCTAATCTCTACCCGTGCAATTTCTACCTAAGCACTCTTAGATATGAGAACCCACTCACTTCCCTTACAATCACACACCCGTGATTTTAAACAACAATCCCTTGTGAAAAGAAAATACTTTTCAATTACAAACTCTTGATTTTACTTCACAGTTTCAATCAAGAAGACACACTCTTGATCTTGCTTCAAAGCTTTGATCAAGAAGACAAATCAGTCCAATTCAATCATCAATGGATGACTTGAATGACCTACAGACACAAACCCTAGCTCTCTTTCTAAATTTCGCTCAGTCTTGGTTGTGTGTTCAAACAGGTTTTCTGAGTCCCTTTTTATAGAAACATTGGACATCTTGAAAACCCTAAATATATTTTCCAATCAAATCTTTTTATAACAGCTGTAAAGATCTTCCTGGAAAATAAACAAATTTGGTTGAAATCCCTGATAGAATGCGCCGGCTAGCCATATCTTCAATCAACCAATGATTGCCATTAATTGTGCAATCACAAAACACCAGACATTCATACTGAATGTTCTGTGTACAGGATGTCATGACATCAGGTCTGACATCTGGAAAAATCCTGCATAATCTAGTTTCCTTTTATAGTAGGTACATGTGAGAAAATTCTTTACTTTGAATTAATTTTGAATGATAGCAAATTGTGTGATCATCATCCAAATGTTGGCTGTGCATTACATTACATGATACATTTGTGTTTTATTGTGTTTTTATCCCATTCTATTGTTGCATAACTGTACATAAAGACCTACATTGATACATCTCTTAAAATAACACATAAAATCCATTTTGTGTCAGTATGCATCAACACATAAGCCTATGCATCGATCCATACATCATGTGGTAAATCACAAAACTTTTTTTGTTCAGTATGCATCGATGCATACGAGTCATGTATCGACACATGAAAGGCAAAATGCTCTATGGATCGATCCATACGATCCTTGCATCGATGCATGATCAGTTGAAACAGCCTATGTATCAATGCATACGTATTAGGCATCGATACATGTTAGTGGAAATGTCATATGCATCAATACATACGAATTATGCATCGATGCATGCTTAATTCAATTCACAAAAAACTCACGTATCTTACAGTATGCATCGATGCATACTCTCATGTATCAATGCATAAGTCTGTTTTGTGCTCTAACAGTTTCTGTTTTTCAGCATATATAAGAGATGTTGTGACAGCAGTGCAATATACGAATTCTTAGAGGGAAAAACAATTGTACACAAGATCAAAGCAGTGTAGCAGCAGTTGTTTGAGAGCAGATAGAAACCTGAAAGAGACTTCATCTTTTTCATCTTCTCAATCACTTTTCTTCAAGAACATCAAAACATAATCATTCTTGTTCTTCGGATTAAAGGATCAACGAGATAACGTTCAGCGGTACGATCAAGGATCTAGCTGAGGTTTTCAGTGGAACGATCGAGGATCTAGCTGAGTTGAAGATTGAAGGGGGTTTCGAGGAAAAACCTACTGGTTTGTCCTTCAAGAACTGGAGTGTTCTTGCGGGTTTGTTAGTCACGTTTGCAGAACAGATTCAGCCGCAGCGTTGCGTTTGGAGATCGGGGGATTTCGCAAGCAGGTCGTGGAACCGGTGAATTGTTTGCAATTTCGTGCAGGAAATTCTTGATTGTGCTCAGATCAAGTGGAGGTTTCATACAAGAAGAAGTTCTTGGAATTTAGAATTCTGTCTTTGTATCATAACCTTGTATCAACGAATTCGGCAATAATTGATAATCAAAGTTCTCAATTTCATTTGAAATTGAGAGGGAGACGTACTCACACGCGAGGACGACGTGGGGAACTTCCTTACCAAATCTCTGCGTATTGTATTCTTACCTTACTCCTCTTTACGTTTCAAACAGTTTTCGCAATTTCAGTTAGTGTGTTGTGATTGTACCTTTTGCAAGACAGCAGTGGCAAGAAAACTTCTTTAACTAAACTCCACTGCTGTTTATCATTGATCACATACACACCAACTGTTTGACAAAATTGTTAGCTAGGTTTTATTCATTGGAAATAGACTTTAATGATAAGTGCATTCAATTAGCTAAAATTCTGGTGTTGATAGTTTCTGTCATTCTTATTCAAATCCAGCATTAAACTCGTGTGTCCGGTTTTCTAGTAGCGGTTCAGAATAGACGGAAGTCGATTCGGGACTGATATTTTCCGCCAACTTTAAAAACTCTGATAAAACTTTAAATCCGTTAAATTTCAAAGAGGTGATCTATTCACCCCCTCTCTCGATCACTAGCCACACCGTCTAACAAGTGGTATCAGAGCGCCGGTTCGCTGGTGCTCTGTGGCTGCCTGTAACAGTATGGATTCTGAACCAAAGGGGGCGTATAATAGAGCGCCTATTTTCAACGGTGAAAATTATGGCTACTGGAAAGACTGCATGCGAGTTCATATAAATTCTGTGGATAGGCTAGTATGGGCTGCCATTGAAAATGGTCCTTTTCAAATCACTATGACAAATGCGGCTGGCGCCATAGTTCCTAAACCAGAAGATGATTGGAATGAGAAAGATGAGAAAAAGTGGTCGTGTGATTGGAGAGCTCGAAACATGCTAATTTCAGCACTTGGTGTTGATGAGTATTATCGGGTATCCCATTGCACGACAGCCAAAGAAATGTGGGATGCTTTAGAAGTTGCCCATGAGGGTACTACTGAAGTAAAACAGTCCCGCATTAACACACTCAATCAAGAGTTTGAGCTCTTTCGCATGAAACAAGGAGAATCTATCTCCGACATGCAAAAGAGATTCACTCATCTCACTAACCGATTGAATGCGCTTGGAAAACCTATTTCCAATGAAATTGCTACTAATAAAATTCTCAGGTGTCTTAGCAGGGAATGGCAACCTAAAGTAACAGCAATTAAGGAAGCCAACGATCTAACGAGACTTACGATTACAACTTTGTTTGGAAAGCTGGAAGAACATCAGCAAGCATCGGAAAGTCTTGAAAAATATGAGAACAAAAGTAAGAAGGAAAAGGAGAAGAAAAGAGACAAAGAGGGAGAGAAGAAGCCAATAGCTCTTGAGGCCTCTAGCTCTAAGTCCTCACGAAAAGAGCAAAGTGAAAATGATTCTAGTAGTGACAAAGATTCGGATGATGAGGAAATGGGACTGTTTGTAAGGAGATATAATAGATTCATTCGAAAGAATGGAGTCAAGCATTCCGACAAAAATCTCATGAAGTTTCGAAGACAATCTACAGATTCGAAACAAGAAGAGAACAAGAAGAGCAGAGGAAGAGGATCTTGTTTTAATTGTGGTAAATCTGGACATTATAAAACGGACTGCCCTATGAAGTATAAGGATCAAAGAAAAGCTTCACCAAAAGGGTACAGCAAACAAAGAAGAGCGTACATTGCATGGGAAAGTGATAGTGATTCATCAAGCACACAAAGCTCAAGTGATGGTGATGAAGCCGCAAATCTATGCCTTATGGCTCACACAAGAAATCTGTCCTACCACAAGAAGAAAAACAATGACAAAAAGGTAAAACAAACCTATTACAATAATTTCTCTTCTATGTCTTTTTCCGAACTAAAAATAGCTTTTGAAAAACTGCATAATGAAGTTGTAGATGCTTTTAAAAGACTATCTTCCGACAAACATATTTTTTCATTTTTGGAAGGTAAAGTAAACAAAGCCCAAATTGATTTAGAAGCGTTGAAAGATAGTATTGCAGAAAATTCAAAAGATATTGACATTGATGGATGTAGTAGAGTTAGGTATTGTGACGCTTGTTATATTTGGAAAAAAGAGGTAAACACTCTTAAGGTCAAATTAGAAAAAGCGTTGCAACCTAAGGTCACTTATGCCGTTGACTCTAGGTTGTTTAAGAAGTCGTTAAATCCACCATATGCAAAATACTCTTTCATTCCAAAGGATTTAATGAACAAGAATAAACAACCACATCATCATGGTTTATGTCATTATTGTTGTCGTGCTGGCCATACCATTGAGAAATGCAAGTTTAGGAGATTTCTTGTTCCTAAAGGTATTTATCAATGGAAGCCAAAAGGCAACCATGTTAGCACTTACCCACTTGGACCCAATGAAAATTGGGTACCAACTTCTCTCTTTTGATATTGTTGGATGAGTGCCTTGCTTCCGCAGATAGAAGGTGGTTTCTTGACAGCGGCTGCTCAAGGCACATGACCGGTGACATATCGCTTTTTATAGACTTCAAGGCAAAGAAGAAGGGATATGTTACTTATGGAGACAATAACAAAGGAGCGATACTCGGCAAAGGTAGTGTAGGTAATCCCTCCACCACTACTATTTCTAACGTCCATCTAGTAGAGGGACTTAAACACAATTTGTTAAGCATAAGTCAATTATGTGACATGGGCTATAAAGTTTCTTTTACAAAAACTTGCTGCATAATTGAACATGCTGAACAGGAAGTTGTGTTTAAGGGTGTAAGAGTAAACAATATCTATATGCTTGACCTTTTTGATGTACCTTTAACAAGTACTAAATGTCTAGTCACCTTGAATGATGATTCTTGGCTTTGGCATAGACGTTTAGCGCATGTTAATTTCGATTTGCTTAATAAGGTTGTATCTAAGGATCTAGTAGTCGGTCTACCAAAAATAAAATTTTCAAAAGACCACCTATGTGACGCGTGCCAAATGGGAAAGCAAACGAGGGTCTCTTTTAAATCTAAAAATGTAATTTCAACTTCACGACCCCTTGAGCTTCTCCATATGGATCTCTTTGGACCTTCTAGGACAAAGAGCCTAGGTGGAAATTACTATGGTTTTATAATCGTTGACGACTATTCTAGATTTACTTGGACTATATTCCTTCATAGCAAAGATGAAACTTTTTCTGCTTTTAAGAATTTTGCAAATCTGTCCCAAAACAAAATGAATTCCAAAATAGTTACAATTCGTAGCGATCATGGTGGTGAGTTTCAAAATTATCACTTTGAGAAGTACTGTGACAAGTATGGTATTGAGCATAATTTTTCAGCTCCTCGAACTCCACAACAAAATGGCGTTGTGGAGCGTAAAAATCGTGTTTTAGAGGAGTTGGCAAGAACAATGCTTAATGAGGGTGGATTACCAAAATACTTTTGGGCTGATGCTGTCAGCACAGCCTGTTATGTTTTAAACAGAATCTTAATTCGCCCTATTTTAAATAAAACTCCTTATGAACTTTTGAAAGGAAGAAAACCAAACTTGTCACATCTTCACGTATTCGGTTGTAAGTGTTTTGTTTTGAATAACGGTAAGGAAAATATTGGGAAGTTTGATGCAAAAGCGGATGAAGGTATCTTTCTTGGTTACTCACTGTCAAGTAAAGCATATAGAGTGTATAATAAGCGTTTACTTACTGTTGAAGAATCTATTCATGTTTCTTTTGATGAGTCTTATCCGAAAAATGTCGGAAAAGGTATTTCTTTTGATGATGCAGGGGTATCTACAGAAGACATACTCAAGGAAGCTGTTGAGGAAACTGATCAGTCCAAAACAGCTGCCCATGAGAAGGAGGAAGATACTAGTCATGAAGAAAATGAGGAAGAAAAGACAGCTGAAGTGAATGATCTTCCAACAGCTTGGAAATCCTCAAAAGACCATCCCATTGACAACATCTTGGGAGACATTTCAAAGGGAGTAATGACCCGTTCTAAGATAAGTAATTTTTGTTCTCACTTCGCGTTTGTTTCACAAGTAGAACCTAAAAATGCCAAAGAGGCCTTGATTGATGAATTTTGGCTAATGGCCATGCAAGAAGAGCTTAATCAATTTAAAAGAAATGACGTTTGGGAACTTGTCCCTCGTCCGCGAGATCATCATATCATAGGCACTAAGTGGGTTTTTAGAAATAAGCTTGATGAAAACAGAGTGATTACTAGGAACAAGGCACGTTTAGTAGCACAAGGGTATAACCAAGAGGAGGGCATAGACTATGAGGAAACTTATGCTCCAGTTGCTCGCCTTGAAGCTATACGTCTTTTGCTTGCCTATGCGTGTTCTAACGATTTTAAGCTTTACCAAATGGACGTAAAGAGTGCTTTTCTTAATGGTGTCATCAATGAAGAGGTATATGTGTCACAACCTCCTGGTTTTGAAAATGCTGAAAATCCAGATCATGTTTACAAATTAAAACGAGCCTTGTATGGTCTTAAACAAGCCCCTCGGGTTTGGTATGAAAGGCTTAGCAAATTTCTAATTGCTCATGGATATTCAAGAGGTAAAGTGGATAATACTCTCTTTATTAAACACAAAGGAAAGCACATTCTTTTAGTTCAAGTTTATGTAGACGATATAATTTTTGGTTCAACTAACATACACTTGGTCGAAGAATTTTCTAAGGTTATGCAGGGTGAATTTGAGATGAGTCTAATGGGGGAGCTGAATTACTTCCTAGGACTACAAATTAAGCAACTTGATGAGGGTACAACAGTATGTCAAACAAAATACTGCAGAGAACTACTCAAGCGCTTTGGAATGAATGACTCAAAATCAATTGACACTCCAATGCCTACCAACGGAAATCTAGATAAGGATGAGCATGGTAAGTGTGTAGATGTCAAAAAGTTCAGAGGTATGATCGGATCTCTCTTGTATCTTTCTGCTTCTAGACCTGACATCATGTTTAGTGTTTGTATGTGTGCACGCTATCAATCAAATCCTAAGGAACCACACCTAAAAGCTGTTAAACGCATATTTAGATATCTTCACGGAACACCTAAATATGGGCTTTGGTATTCCAAAGGAAGTGATTGTAGTTTAGTAGGGTACTCCAATTCTGATTTTGCTGGCTGCAAATCAGATAGGAAAAGCACAAGTGGTACATTTCACCTGTTTTCAAATTCCTTGGTAAGTTGGCATAGCAAAAAGCAGGTTTCTGTGGCTTTGTCAACTGCAGAGGCAGAATACATTGCAGCCGGTAGTTATTGCGCTCAGATTTTATGGCTGAAGCAGCAACTACAAGATTTTAACATTCAACTCAAACGTATTCCTATAAAATGTGACAACACTAGTGCCATAAACCTTACTAAAAACCCTGTTTTACACTCACGCACTAAACACATAGAGATTAGACATCACTTTCTTCGCGACCATGTTGAAAAAGAAGACGTTGTATTTGAGCACGTTGACTCCAAAAATCAGCTTGCTGATATATTCACTAAACCTTTGGCAACGGAACCTTTCTTCAACATTCGTCGTGAATTAGGGATCTTAGATCTTTCTTATTTGATGTCTTAAGCATGTTGGCTCTTAATTATATTATGCCTCACCTTGGTTGATAAGATTCGTTTTAGATGTCAATTATCCATCACAAGATTACGCCAACAGAGGTAATATCACTCCTTTCTACAATTCTCTTACTGCTAAGTGGTTGTGTATGTTGGAACAAATGTTCTTACTCTCGTTGATATAAATTTGGTTGCATATATTGTTTGCCTATATTGTTTGCACATTAAAAAAATCTAACTTATGAATCTTTCTTGGGCATAACCATCATGACATAGTGCATAATGCATATCCATACTGCATCAAAATTCATTAAAATCTGGTTTGGCATCAGTATGCATCGACACAAAACATGTATGCATCGATCCATATATTCTGGATTTCAACTTCTTTTAAGTTCAGGACCGATTTCGGCAATACTCCTTCATGGGCCAAAATCCAGACACAATGCCTCCTCCTCCGCCTCCGCCAAGCTACAGAGATCCTGCCAGAGATGATGAGGAGTCCTGTGGTGGCCACAATCCCAATTAACCCACCATCATTTCATCTCACTGCATTTCATCTCATATTGCTCAAGTTTTTATTTTGTTGCACAATATATGGTTTAGCTTATGTAATTCTTAAACTCGTTCGAATCCTTAAATGCTTTTCACTTTCTGTTTATCTCTATTGTTATTGCCCTTATTCGTCATTCTTTGTGAATGATTCTTTACTTTGTGAATGATAGCTTTTTTATCAATTTTTTTGCCATGCCCTGCTACAACATGCTACCTTGATAAACCTGTATCTTCCTCTTTTTGATGTTGACAAAGGGGGAGAAAATGCAGATATGCACAAACTCAGGGGGAGTATCACACCTCTTGCCAAGAATTTGCCATCATCAAAAAGGGGGAGTTTGTGAGAAAATTCTTTACTTTGAATTAATTTTGAATGATAGCAAATTGTGTGATCATCATCCAAATGCTGGCTGTGCATTACATTACATGATACATTTGTGTTTTTATTGTGTTTTTATCCCATTCTATTGTTGCATAACTGTACATAAAGACCTACATTGATACATCTCTTAAAATAACACATAAAATCCATTTTGTGTCAGTATGCATCAACACATAAGCCTATGCATCGATCCATACAGCATGTGGTAAATCATAAAACTTTTTTTGTTCAGTATGCATCGATGCATACGAGTCATGTATCGACACATGAAAGGCAAAATGCTCTATGGATCGATCCATACGATCCTTGCATCGATGCATGATCAGTTGAAACAGCCTATGTATCAATGCATACGTATTAGGCATCGATACATGTTAGTGGAAATGTCATATGCATCAATATATACGAATTATGCATCGATGCATGCTTAATTCAATTCACAAAAAACTCACTTATCTTACAGTATGCATCGATGCATACTCTCATGTATCAATGCATAAGTCTGTTTTGTGCTCTAACAGTTTCTGTTTTTCAGCATATATAAGAGATGTTGTGACAGCAGTGCAATATACGAATTCTTAGAGGGAAAAACAATTGTACACAAGATCAAAGCAGTGTAGCAGCAGTTGTTTGAGAGCAGATAGAAACCTGAAAGAGACTTCATCTTCTTCATCTTCTCAATCACTTTTCTTCAAGAACATCAAAACATAATCATTCTTGTTCTTCGGATTAAAGGATCAACGAGATAACGTTCAGCGGTACGATCAAGGATCTAGCTGAGGTTTTCAGTGGAACGATCGAGGATCTAGCTGAGTTGAAGATTGAAGGGGGTTTCGAGGAAAAACCTACTGGTTTGTCCTTCAAGAACTGGAGTGTTCTTGCGGGTTTGTTAGTCACGTTTACAGAACAGATTCAGCCGCAGCGTTGCGTTTGGAGATCGGGGGATTTTGCAAGCAGGTCGTGGAACCGGTGAATTGTTTGCAATTTCGTGCAGGAAATTCTTGATTGTGCTCAGATCAAGTGGAGGTTTCATACAAGAAGAAGTTCTTGGAATTTAGAATTCTGTCTTTGTATCATAACCTTGTATCAACGAATTCGGCAATAATTGATAATCAAAGTTCTCAATTTCATTTGAAATTGAGAGGGAGATGTACCCACACGCGAGGACGACGTGGGGAACTTCCTTACCAAATCTCTGCGTATTGTATTCTTACCTTACTCCTCTTTACGTTTCAAACAGTTTTCGCAATTTCAGTTAGTGTGTTGTGATTGTACCTTTTGCAAGACAGCAGTGGCAAGAAAACTTCTTTAACTAAACTCCACTGCTGTTTATCATTGATCACATACACACCAACTGTTTGACAAATCTGTTAGCTAGGTTTTATTCATTGGAAATAGACTTTAATGATAAGTGCATTCAATTAGCTAAAATTCTGGTGTTGATAGTTTCTGTCATTCTTATTCAAATCCAGCATTAAACTCGTGTGTCTGGTTTTCTAGTAGCGGTTCAGAATAGACGGAAGTCGATTCGGGACTGATATTTTCCGCCAACTTTAAAAACTCTGATAAAACTTTAAATCCGTTAAATTTCAAAGAGGCTATCTATTCACTCCCCTCTCGATCACTAGCCACACCGTCTAACAGTACAGCCATATCAGATACCATGACATTGTGTATGTCATCTGAAACAATCCTGCATGAACATGTCTTCCAATTAAGCTCCAGCATGTACATCCAATATCAGAAGCCTTAGCATTGTAAGTGGCATTCTGAAACAATCCTACATGCACATGTTCTTGAACTCCAGCAGGTACATAGGATATCTTATGTTAAGACATCACACATGACATCTTGTGAACACTCTTTGTTTTACCAAAATTGCTGCCAACACTTAGAATCAACAAGTTTGTATAAATGATCGAGATGTTCTTCTTCAGTATGAGATATGGCTATCATGTCATCCACATATACCTCTATTTCATGATGGATCATATCATGGAACAAAACCACCATAGCACGCTGGTATGTTGCCTCTGCACTCTTTAAACCGAATGGCATTACTTTGTAACAGAAAGTGCCCCATTGCGTCACAAACGTAGTTTTCTCCATGTCTTCAGGTGCCATCTTAATCTGGTTATAACCTGAGAATCCATCCATGAATGAGAATACCTTGTGTTGAGCGGTGTTATCTACCAGAACATCAATGTGCGGAAGTGGAAAGTCATCTTTGGGACTTGCTTTATTCAAATCTCTGTAATCTACAGACATTCGCACCTTACCATCCTTCTTTGGCACTGGTACCACATTAGCAACCCATTGAGGATAAGAAGTAACAGCTAGAAAACCTGCATTAAATTGTTTCATAACCTCGGCTTTGATTTTCTCAGACATTTCAGGACGCATGCGACGAACCTTTTGCTTAACAGGATGACAATCTTCCTTCATCGGCAAACGATGTACTACTATATCAGTATCCAGTCCTGGCATGTCTTCATAAGACCAAGCAAAAATCTCTACATAGTCATGTAACATCTGAATCAATCTTTCTTTGACACTGTTTTCCAAGCCTGCTCCTATTTTGACTTCTTTCTTGTCTACTTCAGTACCCAGATTTACAATTTCAATTGATTCCTCATGCGGCTGTATAGTCTTTTCTTCTTGCAGTAACAGTTTGGCAAGCTCTCCAGGCACTTCGCAATCTTCCTCACTTCCATCCTCGGCTTGGTAGATCGGATTTTTAAAGCCATAATTAATAGTAGCAGAATTATTATCAACAGGATCCAGAGTGGATATGGATCTGCAATTTGTTACGTGAGTGTGTGTAAGAAAACATAGCTTATTTGAAAGATGACAGGAAAGATAAAGAGCACAATATTTGAATGCAAAAAGTCCATTGATTTATTGAATGTGAATATGCTTATGAAAATGACAAAACCCTTAACAAATTAGCTATTGTGCCCCGGGCATAGACATAATGCTTTAAGAAGTTCAATTGTTCATAATAAAAATTACAAAATTTGAAACACTAAAATAAGCAATAACAATTACTCCTGACTAAAGGAAATCGGGATAGTGTCTTCAGCCTTCCAATTATTGAGTCTGTCACCAATTGTTGGGAAAATCCAGCTATCCAAGTCACAATCGCTATCAGCATCTTCTACAGCATTAATCTGATCTTTGACTATCTTTTCAGAGCTAAACCCCAAGCCAAATTTATCAGACTTGTATGGTACATCGATCAGTTGACCCCAGCCAGTACGACCACCATCTTCAACCACGGCTTGAGCATCTTTCAGAGAAATCATAGCAGGAGGAGCACGAATAACCTTGGGCACACGGGATGTTGGCTTAAGGACAGGACTGGTCGGAGGAACTACTTCAAATGACTGAGAAGGAGTCTCAAAGAATTCACCATCCATCTCGACGTATCTGAAGGTATGCACACTACTGACAATATACTCTTCTTCTCCACACACAGTGACAATCTTGCCCTCTATTGGATACCTCAGCTTTTGATGGAGAGACGAAGCTACAACACTTGCCCCATGGATCCAAGGGCGTCCCAGCAAGCAGGAATAGGCAGGACGAATGTTCATTACGTAAAAGGTAGTGTTGAAGACTCGAGGTCCTATCTTGATAGGGAGAACCACTTCACCATGGACAACACTCTTTGCACCCTCGTAAGCACGCACCACAACGTCACTAGGTTTCAGTTCAATGCTTTTACAGTCAAGCTTATCGAGCACAGCTTTCGGTAGCACATTCAAAGAAGAGCCATTGTCGATCAACACATGAGACAAGGTGATCCCCTTACACTCAATGGAGATATGCAGAGCTTTATTGTGATTATTTCCTGCTGGTGTTAGGTCAGCATCAGAAAAGCCTATGCCATTATCAACAGCCAAGTTAGCAACATAACTTTCTAACTGGTCGACAGACGTCTCCTGAGGTACATGAGTGGTCTTCAAGAATTTTATCAACAAGGATAACATCGAAATTTTAGACGGAGTATGCCCCAGCTGTTCTACCACATCAAAATCACTCTTACGGATGATTTTCAGCATTTCTTCCATTTCCTGCTTGGCAACATCTTCGGTAGTAACTTCGACTGGTGTCTTTGACTGAGAAGGATTGATTACTGGTCCCTTTCCTCGAGTTTCAGGGGCGGGAGGTGAGATTTCTGGAGAGAAGATCCTTCCACTTCGAGTAATTTTACTAGTCCCAACAATGTCAACGTCATTAGGATTAGCAGAATTATCATCTTGCTTTATGCCGTGGATGTAAACATCACCTCCATAATTCCACGGAATGGCTTTGCTTGAGGAATACGGTACTGGGCCAGGTGCAGTAATAATTAGGGGAGCTACCTTGGGCTCAGCAGTAATCTTCACAGGCACTCTAGTAGCGGTAATCTTCACTGGAACTTTGGACCTAGCAATCACAGATATTTCTTCAATAGGGTTTTCCACCTTAGGAATCTTTTCAAAGAGAATTGTACGATCATCCATCAGCCGTTGAATACCATTCCTCAACTTCAAGCAATCATTGGGTCGGAGTATACAGAGATCGCAATTTTCAGCACAACCTGGAAATAAACCAGCTTGCAATAAATTCTTCTTGATGATCAGGAGAGGAGATGCTAAGTCAGCTACATTAGTAATGTGAGAATTGTCATCCACAGCATTAACAGTCTTGTCATGATTAGGCATAGGAGCAATGATGACATTAGGAGTCTCCGGAGGATCAAATTCAATTTTTCCAGCGTCGATCATATCCTGAATCTTATTCTTCAATAACCAACAATCGTTTGTATCATGCCCGGGGCTATCGGAGTGATATGCACACCTGGCATTGGGATTATAACGAGGAGAAGTAGTGTTGGGATTTGCAGGAGGATCTCTGAGGGTAATTAAATTTGCTTTTAGCATACCCTGCAGTGCTTGTGCTAAAGTCATATTGATCTTGGTAAACTGCCTTCTTGGCCTGTCTTGTCTGTGTTGGAAGTTTTGAGATGACCCCTTTGACCGTACACAACATTTGATTCATTCTTCCCCTGATAGGACTTTTTGGTGCTTGCAGAGGTAGCCGCCTGTATCTTTCCACTTCGAATGCCGCTTTCAACACGTTCACCCGTCAATATAAGTTCAGTGAAACCCGATGAGGAACTTCCCAATAGATGGCTGTAGAATGGGCCAGTCAGTGTACCCATGAACATGTCCACTAATTCTCGATCATTCATAGGGGGTTTGACTCTGCCAACCAAGTCTCTCCATTTTTTAGCATATTCTTTGAAGCTTTCTTTAGAGCCCATAGTCATATTCTGCAGCTGTAGCCGAGTAGGCGCTAATTCAGAATTATACTGGTAGTGCTTGTAGAAAGCTGTCGCTAAATCAGTCCAGGTGCGGATGTTAGAGCTCTCGAGCTGATAATACCCCTCTAACTGTGTGCCAGACAGACTCTCTTGGAAGAAATGGATCCATAGCTTCCTAACAGTGGTATATGGCTGGATCTTTCTCACATAAGCTCTCAGATGCATCTGAGGACAAGACGCACCATCATACTTAGTGAAAGCGGGGACCTTGAATTTGCGAGGAATGACCACATTAGAGACCAGACCTAAGCTTTTGAAATCCAGACCGGGCACCTTCTGACCCTCCATAGCTAGCATACGTTCTTCCAGCAACTTATACTTATCATCTTTCGGAGAGTACTGTTCATTTTCATAATTTTCATAGTCGTCCTCAGGGTTGAAGGGATCAGCATTCTCATCTTCCGAATCATTTTCTGTCTCATCTTATTTATCCTTCGGAATTCCAATCTTGACTCCTGGAGCCTGTCCTTTAAGCCTTCTTCCCGGGTTAATGTAACTCACAGATTTCTTGTCCTTCTTCTTCTCGGGCAATAGAGTCTTCAGTTCCTCCTGCCCCTTGGATAAGTTCTAGATCATCTCCTGGAATTGAGCATTCTGAGCCTGGAGATCCTTGACAGTTTGTTCGAGGGCCATTTTTCTGTTTGAGAGGAAGACCGTGAGAACATTGATCCTTTAGAGTACCTGTTATGCAATGTTATGTTATGCTATGCAATGTATAAAATGTTTTCAAGGACTTTTGGAATTTAACTTTGCGTAAACCACCAAAAAGGGGAACTTTTATTAATAATTTCTTTAATCAATGTTCATTACAAGAAAAAATGAAAGCTCAAGTCTCCCAGGGACGGCTTCTTTTTGGGCGGAGATATGCATTGAGACTTCGTTCCTCATTAAGTTGGCTGGTGAGCTCTAATACTTTCTTCCTTTCAACACAGAACTGAGCTTCAAAAGTATCCCTTTCCTCTCTCAACTGGATCCAAGATTTCTTCAATTCTTCAACATTGGTAGGCATATCTGGATAAGGAATGATCTGAGGGGTACCTCCTTCAACTTTTGGTTCAACAATCAGAGGTTCGATTGCAAGATATGGCATGATAAGCTCACGAGCTCTGGCGCGTACCCATCTGAGATAAGGTTCCATAGGAATAGAGTTTTTCTGTTCTAAAGTACTTCTTTTCACCATGCCCCAAGCTCGTACAAACCTTTGACGGAGACCTTGAGAATCGTTGTCATAGTCAAACACAGTGCCTTGGATAATTATTTCATGTGGACCATCTCTTCGAGCATAACCAAACTGACGTAGGACTAAAGCAGGATTATAAGTAATACCTCCTCTTATCCCCGGGAGTGGTACGTTAGAGAATTCTCCACAACGGTCAATGATGATAACATTTTCGATGGGTTGGGGACACCAATGGATGTCTGAATGGGAGAGCGACATTATCCTTTGAGACCATTTCAAATTTTGCTCATTCTTCAAGACTGATTGAGGAAGGTGCGAAATAAACCACCTAGATAATAAAGGTACGCAGCACATGAGAGTCCCTTGCCTTTTCATAGTACGAGTGTGAAGGGAATGCAAAATGTCTCCAAGCAAGGTGGGCATAGGGTTATGAGTGAGAAATATCTTAACAGCATTCATGTCTATGAATTGATCCGGATTAGGAAATAGCACCAAACCATAGATTACTAATGCTAGAACATCTTCGAAAGCGTGGACACTCATAGCTTTTAGGAATTCTCGGGCCTTATTTATCAGAAATTTGGCAAGTAAACCCTTAACTTCACTTCTTGTTACCCAATTAGTTTCAATGTCAGACTTTGTCATGTGTAAAGCCGCGACAACCTCTTCAGACCTCGGAATCTTTTCTAAACCACTGAAAGGTGTTTGATCAAGGATAGGTATCCCAAGCAACCTGGAAAATTCTTCTAATGTGGGTACCAACTGATAATCTGGGAAGGTGAAGCAATGATGTTTAGGATCAAAGAACTGGAATAGAACTCTCATCATATCTTTCTTGAAACCGGTGGTAACTAAATTGAGGAGATAACCATGTTTCTTGATGAACTGAGCATGATCGGGAAGTTCCGACACTAAATCCTTGAGTTGAGGAGAGGTCGCTACAAAATTGATCTGGATGGTCTTCCTGGAAGCCATAGCCCTACAAAACAGAGCAAAGTTAAATCCTTAAGTCCTCGAAATGGTTAGTACAATGCCATGATGTCATGATGTTATGATGTTATGATGTCAAGTAAGTAGCAAGCACAAACAAGTCACACCACAATCATTCCTAGGTTTTAAGGCTTGCATGAGTTCCATATGTAAGTACCCTCCCCACTGAAGTTTGGTTGGTTCAACCTGTCCTAGAATAGTAACCGAGTTCTAAAAGGATCTCAAATCATTGACCTTTCCTTAAGTCCACTTCAGTGCAACACCAAGTGGTTGACCAAAATTTCCCTAAAGTCCAATCTCAAAGAGTGTAGTATCGAGTATCAACCAACCCCAGTCGGAACCGAAGTCAGTTATCTCACTACTTTCTAATGGCTAGGATGAGTCAATTAGGGTTCTAAAGGTCTGGTTAATGCTTTGATGACACCACGCAGACGCCAAATTTTTCCTCAAGTAAACATGAGGAACATCAGGACATCCAAAGTGTCACATTAACCATAGCCATCATTTTAACCATTCCAGTATATGCCGAACAGTCGCGATGATCTCTTGCTACTTACCTAAGGTACACTAGATCCGGGTGTAGGATCTTTCACTCAAGCATAGAATACCCAAACAATCCCTTAAAAGTAAATCAGACAAAGAAACAATTCGAAAACATAAGTGATCTTATCTTTAAGGTAACCTCTCTTTTTAAGATTCCCCAACAGAGTCGCCAATTTTGTGATACGGTGAACTGACTTTGTGTTTTTGCTTTGAAAAGCAATGTTGCGGATAGTAAGAGTCGCCACCGACTTTTATTTTATCCAATAAGGAAAGGCGGAAAAGAACACGAAAGACCTTGATTAGATTTTGAGTTCGGGAGGTACATTATACAAAGGGAAGGTGTTAGCACCCTTTGTATCCATGGTTATCCATGGGCTCTTAATTGCTTAACTCACTTATGTTTTCCTTGTTTGAGAAAGTGTTTGAGAAATGTGGTGTGTTTAGAAAATATTTTGAAAGGAGAGTTTAACTTTTAATGATTCTTGTACGAATGTGTACAAAGTGTTCATCTTGTTTGATTTTGAAATATGTTTAGAAAAATATAACTCGGCGATGATTCTGGTGCGAATGTATACCAAGTGGTGATTTTCTAAAAGATGTTTTGAAAAGTGTGAGGTGTGAAAAGTATTTTAAGCTGTGAGCAAGCATTTAAGAGTTATACCTAACCATGGTCTTTATAGGTATTTCCTATCCTTAGGATGGTAAAACTATCCTTACTATTGAGAAGTAAGTAGTCTTATCCTTTGGATGTAAAGGGACATCGTGAGGTCGTCGATTGGTCATTGAAGGCAACATTTGTAAGGATACCTTAGCATTCGAAGGGACGATCATCATTTAATCATAGGCTACAACGAAGGGTCATCGAGGGACAAAGTCATATATTCGAAGGTAACGTTCGAGGGACAAGGTCATATATTCGAAGGCAACGTTCGAGGGACTATGATTTATCTTGTAGGGACATTGACCTTTTGATCGAAGGGACTATGACTTATCTGTTTAGGGATGATGATGATTTAATCGAAAGGGTCTTTGCTAAGGGTATCCCCACATTCGCGGGACATGACCGTAATATCGTAAGGCAACAAAGAGAGGGTTACCCTAAAGGTGCAAGTGTGGAAATGATTGGATTCAGATATATTATCTTGAATTAATTTATCTAAGTTCGATTATTTATCTTTCCATGCAATCCTATTAGCATACATGTAGACAGTTATATTCACAGTATGGAAAAATTAAAGTGCGAAAAATAAGATGACAAATGAAATAAATAAATAGTAAAAAAACTGAAAAGCTAAAAAATAGGTCCTAAAGGCTCGAACCCAGGACCTCTACATTGTAGTGAGGGGGGAGCTACCAACGAGCCACGTTGATCCATTTGATATTTTTTCGCCTTCATTAAAATATATATTAATTCTACATGGATTTTTCCATTTTGACACAACACCACCATACATGTTACAGCTTTCTCTGTTACGGTAAGCTACTTTATTTTTTCTCATGCTGTTTCTTTCATGTGAATACAACAAATCTGTAACTTCATCTTATATCAAACCACACACATAAAATAAGATCATATGTAATCATCATGCAATAATAAAAATAGCCATGCATAAATCAAGAAGCTTATATTATTTTACTCATGTATTAGTTCTCTTTATTGCAAGTGATAATGATAAAACAAACCTTACACATACATGTTAAAGACAACCAAGGATTTATATTATCACCATTATATCATCATCATCATTATTATGTAATAACAGCATGTGAAATAAACATAATCATGCTAGAAACAACACTCATATAATAATAATTAAATGGCAGATATAATTCTTTAATCATGCAAACAGAATTTCTCCAACATGCTATGACATATCAAGAACAGATGCAGACTTGAATAAAGCAATATCAACATCCACCAAACCATGAATACATCATCTCAATATATATATTAAACCAATATTATTCATGCATGAATTAAGGAGTATTGCAAGGTAATCATGCTGGATGCAAATTCCATAATGAACACTTACTGGGGATTTGATTCTTCTAGCTTGCTCACTGTATGTGTGTTGTTCTTATTCAGGCTATGAGTGCTTTATGGCTGTTTCTCTTTTCCCTGCCCGTGAATCTTCTTGCTTCTACCTTGCCTTGTGTATCTTCTACTGCGGTATCTCTCCTCTTTTTCGTCTTCTCCTTTTCGCTGCAGCCATATGAAGTATTTATAATGGTGTGGATTAGGGTTTAACCTTGCTAAATATTTGGATCCCTTCCTATACTTTAGGGTTTAACCTTGCTAAATATTTGGATCCCTTCCTATACTTTAGGAGAGTTAGGGTTTAACCTTGCTAAATATTTGGATCCCTTCCTATACTTTAGGAGAGTTAGGGTTTAACCTTGCTAAATATTTATTAAATACAAATATTATTATAAATAATGAATAATTTAAATGATTTTTAACAAATAAAAATTAATTTAAATTTTAGTTACATACTTGAATTAAAATTTAAACCTATTTCTATTTTTACTTTCATCATTTAAAAAAAATCAAAATTATTCTTACTTATATCAACCAAAATTATTTTATAATTTATGGGCTTTTAAAAAAATGTTACTCTTATAAATAAATTTTATTAAGTAAAAAACGTGAATTACTAAATAAATACTATTTATAAATAATGAATAAATGGAACATGAGTCACTAAATTATAAAAAATAGTTATTATAATTTAATGAGCTTTAACAAATAAAATTAATTTAAAATTTTAATTATACAATTAAAATTCAAATCTATTTTTATTTATCATTAAATTAAAACTATTTTATTTATATATATATAATTTATTTATATCATACAGATAACCAAAATTATTTTTATTTTTTATATCTGTATCACATAATAAATAAATTAAAATTTATAATTTATATAAGAATGTATGCTAATGAGTGAATGCAAATGTGAAATGAATGTCATGCATGAATCAATTTATCATAAAAATTAACAGGCAAATTTTGGGGTATGACAATCATGAAGTGGATAAGCTTGGATGTGGCCATCTTTATTTGGTGTCTTGCTCTTCAAGATATTAATTGTGCATTTGTGTGTTGCTTGATTCTAAAAGTCCAAGGGAATTCTGGGTTTCTATTGACATACTTGTCTATTGGATTGCTACCCATTTGGTCAGATCTTTTCAACTTTAAACTTTTAATTTTGTGCATAGGGTAGTCTCTCCATCTTCCCCCATTTCTTTAATTTCAAAATCTCTCCCTCCATTTTTCAAAACTTCTTTGTGTGAACTACTTTTGTTCTAAAACTTGACCACTTTCAAAAAGGTAGTAACTTTGGCCTTATGCCATTGCATTTTCAAACTTATTTTCTTAAATCAAACTTGTAAATAAATTTAACTATACTTGACTTAAACTTTAAAATAAAAGCCAAAAAGAACTAACTCATTCAAACCATTTTCAGGCCTTTATGCCTTTCAAACTTAAATTTTCTTAAAACCAACACACTTATTTTGAAATTTATAACACGAACTACGAGGTTTTGATCCCTCATTTTTATGTTGGTACGTAGGCACAAGACCGAAGGTCTTGTCAAACACAAAAATATAATTAATGAATTCTTTTCTCATTCCCCATTCTATTTGTTTGTAAACATCACTTTGTACAAAATACATATGCACACAAAAGGGCTCCCTAAGAGTACCTAGGACACTTTGGGTGCTAACACCTTCCCTCTGTGTAACCAACCCCCTTACTTGTGATCTCTGACTTTTATTAGTTTTTATTTGAAAACTTCTTACCTTTTGGGTTTTGTTCGTACTTTTTCCTTTTTCCCTTGGAAACAATAAAAGCGCGGTGGCGACTCTTGTTAATTGATCTCTAGCTTGTCAATAGCTTGATGATCATGAATTTCCCACTACACCCTAAATCCAATGATATTAACCTAGCAAAGTCAAATCAGCCTTGACCAAGGCCCAACAACACAAGTCAAACTTACACAAACCATCACAAGAGGTCAACACAATTATTTGGCATTTATTCAATTTAAAAATACTAAAATAATGCATTTAAATTAAATATGGTTTGTTAAATTCCTAAAACCTCATTAAAACATCAAAGAAATGGCCATGAGATTTATCATAGGTCAAACAAGGTCAAAGGACCTTGGAGAAAAAATTTCAAAATTTTTAAAGACTTAAAAGTATTTTTAAACAATTAAGAAACAATCACAAAATCAATTAAATCATGAAAAATATTAATAATGATCCCGAAAATAATTTTAATTCAAAATATGAAAGAGGAAATTTTTTGAAATTTTTTGGTGAAACTCTCATATTTTTTGGATCAATATTAAAATTAATATGAATTAATGAAAATAAAAGGAATAAAAGAAAAATCAGAAAATATCAAAAAACGTGGACCGCTTGATCTGCCTCATTAATTAAGGTGGCAGATCAAGTGGATCGGCGCGCGCGTTCCATGGTGCACTGTAGTCAACGCGACATATGCTTGGTATTTAAAAGCAACGCACAAGATTAAAATATTTCAAACTCGTCTAGTGGCTCTGAACACTTCCAGCTCATCGCCAGAGCCAAAGGCCGATGATCTTCTCCGATGACCCTGGCCGGACTGGTTCAGTCATCACCACATCATAAATGACAAAAGAGGACATGATCTGAAAGATAAAATGGTGTAGATCACGAATATCACCTCAATTTTAACTAACTCCACATATATAGAAAGATATGAGGAGTTGAATTTTGAGGTGTGTCAACTGAGTTGCTTCGATTTGACCTCTAAGCAACTCAATCTTCTTGCCTACATTGGTAGGACTTAAAACAACCAAAGATCCAAGAGAATTGATGAGAATTAAGTGAGAATCGAAGAGATGAAGTTTTCTGAAAATTACCTTCAATGTTGTGCAGAACTTGATGTTGCTTGCTTCAAACACGATCTGATCACACTTGAGAAGCTTGCAGGAAATGATTAGCAAGGGTGCAAGGCTTTGGATCCTTGAGTTTTTGAATCTCCAATAGTTGAAATTCAAACTCAATTTTCAAATTGAAAATTCTCAGGTTTTCCTTTAGAATGAGAGGGTTTGAATTGGGGGGGGGGGGGGGGGGGCAAAGTTGGCGCACAAGGTGTGTTTGAATTGAGCATAGAGGTCGTGTATTTATAGCATGAGGGAGTGATATTTGCACACTTGAAATTTTGTCCAAATTTAGCAATATGAATGACACGAGTGCATGGGCATGTATAAGCCCATGAGGTAATGCATTGAGGTCCAAAATCAATCATGTTGAAGTCTGAATGAAGCTTGAATGGCAAGGCAAGGTGAAATGAAGTTTGTGCATTTGATTTCCTCCAATGATGCAGCTCTGTTAAAGCCATGTACAGCCCTAGAAAACCTCATCCAAAATGCATGAACTTGGGTTATTTGGAAAGCTTGGATCAAGGGGAACAAGTTTTATGTTCAACACTTTTGCATTTGGAGCTTGGATCATGGTGAATTTTAAGGTGGAAGTTTGGAAATTTCAACATGTTGAAATTTTTTCTAAAAGTGTAAAGTCATATATCTCAATATTCCACCTTACTTTACTTTTTATGTGAGCTTAAAATGAGAAATATGTCTTCATCAAAGTTGTATCTCTTTCAAAGACCTTCGAAATGGTCACAAATTTCATGTCATTTGGATTTAGGATGATAGAGTTATGCAATTTTGAAGTTTGGAAAAATCACTTGTTCAATGGTATAGGTAAAAAATGACCTATAATGTATCCTCATATCACATGCTCATAAAAGTTGATTGTGCAACTTGGAAATATTTCATCTCATAAAAATTGAGCAAGTTATGGCCTTGGGAAGTTGACTTTCAAATTAGGGTTTAAACAAAATGACCTATAATGTTTCAACATAGAAAATGATTTTCCAAGAAAAACTAGCTCTAGGTCTCAACATGAAAGTTGTTTGTAAGGTCATTTAGAGTAACGTTTCTCTTGGAATCATTTTCATGTGGTGAAATTGTAGGAGATAGGGTCTAGGGAGACCCAGTTTTGATCAGATGAATTCATCTGGCCAACCACCATCAACCAACTTGCTAACTTTCAATTCTCTTAACTTTCTTGGCTCATGGTAGATCATATATGCATAAGGTGATGAATTTTGAAGTGTACCTTGAAAAATTTGATCAATTGGTGAGATAGCTTGTTGGAGAAGTTACTCAAGATACCCAGTCAAACTAGGGTTTCCAAGGCAAATCACCCTCAAACTCTTGAAGAAAACTTGATCAATATGACATGTAGGAATCATTGGGACTCATATATGATGCTCATAACCATTCTTGGATCAATTCATGGTTGTGCTCTTTGTCATGAGGGTCTCAAACCCTAGATATGAACTTGATAGATCAATGGTGGTCATGCCCTATCTACAAAAGAGTTAGGCAAATACAAAGATATATTTTTGGTATTTTGGTATAGGGCATGATCACCATTGATCTATCAAGTTCATATCTAGGCTTTGAGACCCTCATGACAAAGAGCACAACCATGAATTGATCTAAGAATGGTTATAAGAATCATATATGAGTCCCAATGATTCTTACATGTCATATTGATCAAGTTTTCTTCAAGAGTTTAAGGGTGATTTGCCTTGGAAACCCTAGTTTGACTGGGTATCTTGAGTAACTTCTCCAATAAGCTATCTAACCAATTGATCAAATTTTGCAAGGTACACTTCAAAATTCACCACCTTATGCATATATGATCTACCATGAGCCAAGAAAGTGAAGAGAATTGAAAGTTAGCAAGTTGGTTGATGGTGGTTGGCTAGATGAATTCATCTGATCAAAATTGGGTCTCCCTAGACCATATCTCCTACAATTTTCACCATATCAAAATGATTCCAAGATAAACGTTACTCTAAATGACCTTCCAAACAACTTTCATGTTGAGACCTAGAGCTAGTTTTTCTTGGGAATCATTTTCTATGTTGAAACATTATAGGTCATTTGGTTTAAACCCTAATTTGAAAGTCAACTTCCCAAGACCATAACTTGCTCAATTTTTATGAGATAAAATATTTCCAAGTTGCACAATCAAATTTAAGATGTCTACTTCAATGTTTATGTTTGGAGTGAGAGCTAATTCAACTTTTATGAGCATGTGATATGAGGATACATTATAGGTCATTTTTTACCTATATCATTGAACAAGTGATTTTTCCAAACTTCAAAAAAGCATAACTCTATCATCCTAAATCCAAATGACATGAAATTTGTGACCATTTTGAAGGTCTTTGAAAGAGATACAACTTTGATGAAGACACGTTTCTTATTTTAAGCTCACATAAAAAGTAAAGTAAGGTGGAATATTGAGATATATGACTTTACACTTTTAGAAAAAATTTCAACATGTTGAAATTTCCAAACTTCCACCTTAAAATTCAACATGATCCAAGCTCCAAATGATAAAGTGTTGAACATAAAACTTGTTCCCCTTGATCCAAACTTTCCAAAGAACCCAAGTTCATGCATTTTGGATGAGCTTTGCTAGGGATGCGCATGGCTTTAACAGAGCTACATCATTGGAGGAAATCAAATGCACAAACTTCATTTCACATTGCCTTGCCATTCAAGCTTCATCTGACTTCAACATGATTGATTTTGGACCTTAATGCATTGCCTCATGGGCCTGTACATGCCCATGCACTCGTGCCATTCACATTGCTAAATTTGGACAAAATTTCAAGTGTGCAAATATCACTCTCTCATGATAGAAATACATGACCTCTATGCTCAATTCAAACACACCTTGCGCGCCAGCTTTACCCCCCAATTCAAACCCTCTCATTCTAAAGGAAAATCTGAGAATTTTCAATTTGAAAATTGAGTTTAAATCTCAACTGTTGGAGATTCAAAAATTCCAGGATCCAAAGCCTTGCACCTTTGCTAATCATTTCCTGCAAGCTTCTCAAGTGTGATCAGATCGTGTTTGAAGCAAGCAACATCAAGTTCTGCACAACATTGAAGGTAATTTTCAAAAAACTTCATCTCTTCGATTCTCACTCAATTCTCATCAATTCTCTTAGATCTTTGGTTGTTTGAAGTCCTACCAATGTAGGCAAGAAGATTAAGTTGCTTAGAGGTCAAATCGAAGCAACTCAGTTGACACACCTCAAAATTCAACTCCTCATATCTTTCTATATATGTGGAGTTAGTTAAAATTGAGGTGATATTTGTGATCTACACCATTTTATCTTTCAAACCATGTCTTTTTTTGTCATTTATGATGTGGTGATGACTGAACCAGTTCGGCCAGGGTCATCGGAGAAGATCACCGGCCTTTGGCTCCGGCGATGAGTTGGAAGTGTTCAGAGCCATTAGATTAGTTTGAAATGTTTTAATCTCGTGCGTTGCTTTTAAATACCAAGCATATGCCGTGTTGATTATAGTGCACCATGGAACGCGCGCGCTGATCCACTTGATCTGCCACCTCAATTAATGAGGCAGATCAAGTGGTCCACGTTTTTTGATATTTTCTGATTTTTCTTTTATTCCTTTTATTTTCATTAATTCATATTAATTTTAATATTGATCCAAAAAATATGAGAGTTTCACCAAAAAATTTCAAATAATTTCCTCTTTCATATTTTGAATTAAAGTTATTTTTTGGATCATTATTAATATTTTTCATGATTTAATTGATTTTGTGATTGTTTTTTAATTGTTTAAAAATACTTTTAAGTCTTTAAAAATTCTGAAATTTTTTCTCCAAGGTCCTTTGACCTTGTTTGACCTATGATAAATCTCATGGCCATTTCTTTGGTGTTTTAATGAGGTTTTAGGAATTTGACAAACCATATTTAATTTAAATGCACTATTTTAGTATTTTTAAATTGAATAAATGCCAAATAATTGTGTTGACCTCTTGTGATGATTTGTGTAAGTTTGACTTGTGTTGTTGGGCCTTGGTCAAGGTTGATTTAACTTTGCTAGGTTAATATCATTGGATTTAGGGTGTAGCGGGAAATTCATTATCATCAAGCTATTGACAAGCTAGAGATCAATTAACAAGAGTCGCCACCGAAATATATATATTTCTCGTCTCCTCAAAGCGCTGAGTTTTCAGCAGTATGTGGCTGGATGCATGTTGTCCATGCCTTTCCCCAGTATGAGTTGAGTTTATTTTTGACCTAGGATCTTTATCCTTGATGATTTATTTTCATCCCTAACAGGTTCTCCAGTTGGTGTTCCCATCTTGTTGAGATTAGCCGAGTATCTAGTTGTGATGATTCAAATCTTCATGTTTATATCCTTTGCGTTTGTTAGCATAATCACATACATACGCAAGTATATTCATGCATAAAACATAGCATCAACTATTTCATTGTGCATTTTGTCGCATTGACCTTTTTTCTGATCCTCTGCTTTGGTGATATTATTTCCCCATGCAGATTTGGTGTGTCTGTCCTCCTTCAATTGTAGAGTGTCAGCCCCTTTGATCCAAAAGAGCTTATCCTTTCTCCTTCCCCATTGAGTTATTTCCTCGAGGATGATTATCATTTCAGTTTCCTCCCAGTTCATTATCTGGATGGAACCACTCCCCTTGAGTTATGTCCTTATTGGGTTAAGTCTTGTTTGACCGTTTCTTTCTAGTTCTTACCTAGATAGATCTTTTGGTCCCCAAAGAGTTTATTACCTAGTAAATAGTAATATCCTTCTTGATGGTTGAGTACTTTACCTATTGAAGGTAATTTACTTCTTTGATTTTATCCAACAGATTCGTTTTTTCTTTCCCCAATAAGTTTATCCTTGATATGTTCATCTTAACCGATGACAGATATTCTTCCTATTTTGTTTTCTACCTAGTAAAAAGATACTTGTAAATCCTTCTTTCCCCAAAGAGTTTATCCCTGATATATTCACTTTAATCGGTGACGGATTTTTGTTTTTTGCGGTATTCTGTCCAGTAAATGGTAGATATAAATTATATTCCCCCCTTTGAGTATATGTTCATCTTAACCGGTGACATATATTCTCTATTTTGGTCTTCTTCCCTGTAAAAAGGTAGTTGTAATTCCTATTTTCCCCAACAGTTTACCCTTGATATGTTCATCTTAACTAATGACAGATACTCTTCCCTTGAGTTTGTCCTTGATATGTTCACTTTAACCAGTGATAGATACTCTCATTTTGGTCTTCTACCTAGTAGTCGATAATTGTAAATCCAATTCTTGTGGTGGTTTATCCTTGATATGTTTACCCCAACCGGTAACTGATATTCTTCCTCATTCCCCAGGTAGTCTATCCTTGATATGTTCATCTTAACCGACGACAAATATTATTTCCTTTTAGTTTATCCTTGATATGTTCACTTTAACCGGTGACAAATACTCTCTTTTTGGTCTTCTACCCAGTAAAACGGTAGTTGTAGTTTCTATTTGATTCCCTTTTCCCAGTAGGTTATTCTTACCCAGTAACCGGTAATGAATATTCCTCGTTTTCCTGAGTGAGTCATCCTTGATATGTTTACCCTAACCGGTAACAGATGTCACTCTATTTGAATATATTATCTTCCTACCCAGTAACCAATAATAGATAATATATCTCTTTTACTCTTGTGTTGAAGTTTTTCTTCCCCAATTGAGTTTGGGTTCGTATATCTTTATGAAACCGAATTTCCTATTGTGTGCGAATTTCAGCTTTGTTCTGATATAATCTTTTCCTCTGCAGATCTCTTCGTCCTCTACAGCCGAGTCTTTCCATTGATTTATTTTCAGGGAAATCCCCTCGTGTCTCCAACAGTTTTTGAGTCGTAGCCTGGCCTACGCATAGATTTTATCCCCAGAGTCTCTGCCTCCCTAGTGAGTTTTCCTTATGGAATTCATTTTTGCTCCAGTGGACTTTCAGTCTCTCTAATTCTTTTCCTTTGTGGTAATATATACCCTACAAAGATTATTTTTGCATTCATATCATATGCATCATGAGGTATCTTAGGGACAAAAATTTGTTTCTTGATGTTGTTATTTAAGTCCATTCTACTGAGTTGATACGAAGATTTTAACCTCTACATCCTCAGCTAGAATATCCTTTAATAGGGGCAGCTGTAAGACCCCAATTTCGACCATAAGATCCCTCATGCTATCGCATCATTTGCATTAGCTTTGGGATCACACCTTGGTATCCTCCTCACCCCTCATTCATTGGGTTTGCACCGGGAGAGATCACCAAACACATTTGATTGTATCATACTTTATTTTTATTTTTTTACTAACCAAAATGCCAAAAACATGTCTAGTATAGCTTTGTTTCTTTTGTAGGTAGTGTATGGGTCCATCTATGCATCATCAAGCTCACATCTAGGGTTTGACACCCTCAATGCAAGAGATCAATCCAGGAAAGGTTCACCATGGTTCTAAGCATCATCCATGGATCCACATGTACTTTATTTGTCAATTTGATCAAGATTCATCAAGAAATTTGGAGCTTGTTTACCTTGGAAACCCTAATTCATCTAGGTATCTTGTGTGTTTTCCTCAGAAAGTTTCTTCAACCATTGGTCAAATATTTCAAGGGATACTTCATTTCACATCATCTCAAGCATATATGATTCTCCATGAGCCCCAAAGATCAAAAGAACTTCAAGTTTGCAAGTTGGTTCAACGAGGTTGACCAAAGAAAGTCAACTAGTCAAATCTGGGGTTCCCTAGACCCTATCTCCTACAATATTTGTCATATGAAAATTATTCCAATAGAAAAGTTACTCTTTATAACATTCTAAACAACTTTCGAGTTGGCATCAAGAGCTGATTTTTCTTGTAAATTCACTTTTTATGGTGAAAGATTATAGGTCATTTTGTCCGTGCCCTAGATAAAATGTCAACTTCCAAGAACCATAACTTACTCAGTTTTTATGATATGAAGGTCATTCAAGTTTCATGATTAATTTCAAGATGTATTCTCCAACTTTTCTGCTTTTAGAAATGTCAAATTCTACTTACAAGGGCATGTATCAAGAGGAAACATTATAGGTCACTTTGGGCCATCATCATTAAATAAACAATTTTCCTCAACTTCTAAAATCCATAACTCCCTCATGCAAGATTCAAATGGTGTCAAATTTGTGTCCAAATTAAATAGGATTGAAATAGATACAACTTTATAGAAGGAACCATTTTCATTTGAAGCTCATAGAAAACGTTATTCAAGGTGGAAAAAGTGGTCATTTGACTTTTAACTTAGAAAATTTTCAACTATGTTAGATTCCTCCAACTTCCACCTCAAAATTCATCATGATCCAAGCACCAAATGGTAAACATTTCAACAGAAAAGTTGCTCCCCTTCATGTAATCTTTCCAAATAATCCAAGTTCATGGCATTTGGAGCATTTTTGAGTGACTTGCACATAGGTGTAATGCATGACCCCATTTGGAAAGTTTCATGACCAATTTTCATTTCACTAATGCATGGTTCCATGTTATTATTTCAGGTTGATTAGCACATGATTTTGGACCTATTCACAATATTTCATGGGCCTTCTGCACGCCCACGCAAGTATGCACCTCACATTGCTATTTTTGGCTAAAGTTTCAAAGTGTGTGAAAAGCCTATAAATACATTGCCCTTGTGATCAGAATGAGGACCCCTTCGCCCAAGCTTTGAGCTGCATCTTCCATAACCTCCATTGATAGAATAACCTTGAAGATTTCTCTTGAAATCGAGCTTCAATTCTACTTTTATTTTGGGATTGAAACTCCAAGGATCAAAGCCATTTGATAATCCATTACACTTCCTGTAAGTTGTTAGAAGCAAGCCAAGCCAAACTAGAAGAGAGATCGAGCTCAATTGAAGCAAATCAAAGGTGAATTTTCTTATTTTTCTCTTCTTCGATTCTATCTCAATTCTCTATGATTTTGCTTGGTCTTTGGTTGTTAGAAGACCTATCAATATAGGCAACAAGATTGAATTACTTTGAGGTCAAATCAAAGCAACTCAGTTCACACTCCTCAATTTTCAATTTCACATATCTCTCAATATAGTGAGAATTGGAAAAATTTGAGGACATATTCGAACTCCTTGAGTTTTTCTCTTCAATTTAGTATACACATCTTTTATTTTCATGAACTTTGGTGGTGGACTAGTTCGATGAGGTACACCGGAGAAGATGACAGCCCTAACTCCATTGGTGTGCTGACATCAGTGAAGGAGAATTGCGACCCAAAGCGCAGCGGAAATTAAAAATTTCTCCTTTAGAGATCCTTACGAATGGTCATGATCAGTGATAGAATATTTACCTCTTGTGACGGTTGAAACCTTTGGTGCAGATCTCTTGTGACAATCAAAACCTTTGATGCAAATCCACGAAGCGATCACGAACGTTGAACGATGACAACGTCTCTACTCAGTCCACACGAACGGATTCCTTCAATCTCAGTGCTAGCTGGTACGAATGAAGGCTTTGAGTGAGAGAGAGAGAAAATGAGAAAACGAAAATAATGCAACCGCACTTTGTGCTTCTGCACAAGGGTTCTATTTATAGAACCACTTGTGTGGGCTTCAAGCTAAAAGCCCACTTAAGTGTATTTTGGCCCATATCTTATAATATGCCCAAAATCACTTAAGCCCATGGTACCTTACCATATTTCGTATTCTACTCAAGTACACCGTACCTTACGATGTTCTATAATCCACTTAAGGGCACCGTACCTTACGATATTCCTTAGTTACTCTATCTCTCATCAATCCGTCCTTTGTGTGTGACCCTGTAGGTTTTCGCGGCGTTGGCAATTATATTAAATCATGTATTTAACATAATAAACAGTGAGCGGTATCTAGCAACACATCACTGCTACCCAAGACACGAAAATGTCATGTGATCTGACAATTCCTTCTGTGATAATACTTATGTGTATAATTACCCTTTTGCCCTTATGTCTATATTGAACACAAGGCATAGACCGTGTCATCCTTGTCCAGTTCAATATTGGGCCCATAGACATTTATCCTGTTATGCAGGATGGGCAAATTCCATCTAGGTCACTCATGTCCCTCAGCATGCTTCGTGGAGTACCCATCGACTGTCTTTATGGTTATCCAGTTACGGACAACGTTGGATCAACAATAAAGCACTCGACTCCACATCTAGGATCCATAGTGGTTTCAGGTCGAAGAGTGGAATACACTATTATCACCATGAGAATAACTTATGACACTTTGCATAACTTTCTATATAGTGTTCTCACAGGGGGTCAATCCGGTATAAATATTACTCCTAATATTCATACCTATGTTTAAGACTTGATAACTCTTTATCCATGATCCATGAGATGTGATCATCAGTCTACAAACATAATAGTCTTAATGCTTTAATGTTATCCCACTTCACACTAAAGCTCGACTACGGATACTTTAAGAATAGTGTCCTTATGTTTAATGTGATCTCATGATTAAGTTATACTTGATACATTAAACAGACTAACTATTCTAGGGACTTTATTAAACAAACGTAATAAAGAAAAAGCCTTTTATTATTAATAAATAATTCGATACAAGTACCAAAAGTATTGGCCTCTAGGGCTTACACCAACAATCAGTCCCACCCTTCTTATCACCTCTCATGTTCTAATCAGGTCCCTTGGTTTTGATTACTCATGTTGTAGTGCATTGACTTTGGTCTATGGTAATTCCTTAACGCGTGACCATCAGATATATCACCTCAATTAATGAGGGAGATCTGATGGCCCTTGTTTTTTCCATTTATTTTATTAATTATGATTTTATTTTAATTAACCATATTTTATGTTATTCATATTAAATTCATTTTTAATCCAAAAAATATGGGACTTTCATCAAAATCCCTAAAATATTTTCCTCTTTCATATTTTGAATTAAAATCATTTTTGGATAAATTTTGATATTTTTTGTGAATTAAATGATTTTTGACTTGTTTTTAAATATTTTTAAATGCTTCTAACTTTCCAAAAACTCTGAATTTTTTTCTCTAAGGTCATTTGATCTTGTTTTACCTAGGATAAATCTCTTGGCCATTTATTTGGTGATTTGAAGGGACTTGAGGTTTTTACTTTTGAAAAATGCATTTTAATTCATTTTTTAATTTGATTTTTAATTGTTTAATTCTTTAATTGTTTAAAAATATTGTTGAGCCATTTGATTGACCTTATGATGTTTGAATTTATGTTTGGCCTTGATCATGGTTGATTTGAACTTCCATTTGATCAATACTATTGAATTTAGGGGGTTGATGAAATGTACATTTCATCCCTCAAGATGAATGGATAGTATTGATTAGATGAAATTCCTCCTATGATCAATTTGAGTTTACATTTCCTTTTCCCTCTTCATCTCCATTCCTATTCTTCCCCAATCCATTCATTGACCAATGACTTCTCAAATATCAAAATGCTAGTTGATTCATCAATGACCTTGTGTCAGATGAATCAACATGAGTCTGATTGAGATAGGTCCATCCCATTTTATTTTTTGTGTGTGGTATGTTTTAGGAGCTTGGTTCTTTGTACCATGTCTCTAACATGCATTAACACCAATATTATTATTGCCTGACCTCAGATAGTTGTGACTTCTGCATAAGTCCAATTACGATTGCTTAACATAGAGCTAAATATGTCCCCAAAGGCATAAAATTCTTGTAAGTGAGATTGTAAGTCTCCCATTCTTCATGGCATTGTGTGAAGACTTAACCTTTTTTCCATTTGTGAGAGTTAGTGGCATACTTGTTGATTTATCCAAGTTGGATCCCTTCTCACAAATGATGTCTTGGTTTATGTCCTCATACCTGTGAATGGATGGTTGGGTGTTCTCCAAGGAATGACTTAAACAATTAAAACTCTTCAACTAACACTTCACTAACTTATTCTTATTATTGATTTAATTTCAAGTCATTTACTTAATGCAATTTAAATTTCAATATCTTTGTCATTCATTGCCATTTACATTTCATGCAAGATGTTTATGTTTTAGTCATTTTTACTTTGCTCACTTGAGCCATATCATTTGTGCTAGTATATATTGTATGCTTGTGATGTTGTTATGCTTGTGGTCTTAAGACCTTAAAATACTTAATAATAACGAAAACCCTAAAAAATATGTTGATGGACTGTTGGACCTCTTCCCTTGACTTGATCTGAACTTTTGGACTTAGAAGTAGGCAATATTCCTATGCTTTGAAGGACTTGGCCAATGCCATTATTTGAGAATGAGTTATCCTTGACAATGACTTTCATCTGATGTAAGGCCTGGGATTTCCTTTGGGTTTATCTGTTACCTTGTCTCTGTGCTTGATTTTTATACTGTTATTATTGTTGATGTCTGATGATTGCTTATATGAGTTTGCCAAGGAATATTTCATCTGATACATTTGAAAATTGCTTGCATGGATATTATGGCCATGTTTATTTGATACCTTGGTCTTAATATTATTTGCTTGGATGTTGCTTATGCTTGTTGCTTGCTCAAATGTCCAAAGGAAATGAGTTTCTATCTGTCATTCTTGTCTTGTGGATTGCTTCCCATTGGTCAGATCTTTTCAACTCTTAACTTTTAATTTTTTGTCTAGGATAATCCCTTCATCTCCATCTTCTTTATTAAATTTTAAAATATCTCCCTCATTTTAAAACTTTCTTTGTTTGTGTTTTCAACTTAGAAATGTTTAAATAAGTAGAAACTTTGGCCTTATGCCATTGATTTTCAAAACATTTTCTTAATTAATATTGTGAATAAAATTAATCATATTGACTTAACTTTCAAAAAAGACAAAAAGAATTAACAACTTCATTTAATCTTTTGGCCATTTTGTGCCCTTTTCATTTAATTTTTTTATTAAAATCAATTCACCAACTTTTTTGAAATTTTTACCACGAACTACAGGGTTTTGATCCCCCATTTTTATGTTGACACGTAGGTATAAGATCGAAGGTTTTGTCAAACACAAAAATATAATAAATAAATTCTTTTCTCATCCCCTCATTCCATTTTTATCAAACATATTTTCAACAAAAATACTTGCACACACAAAAGGGTTCCCTAGGAGTACCTAGGACACTTTAGGTGCTAATACATTCCCTCTGTGTAACCACCCCTTACCTGTAATCTTTGATATTTTATTAGTTTTGATTTAAAAGCTTATTATCTTTGGGTTTTGTTCATACTTTCCCCCTTTTCCTTTGGAAACAAATAAAGCGCGGCGGCGACTCTGATTTTTCATTGACGTCGGGTTTATCTATAGCTCGATGGTCACGAATGCACCGCTATAGTTCCAACCATTTCATACCGAAAACGGTTGGTTGAACATGTGACTTCCGCGTTCCCTATAGAACGCGACACCGACTGGTTAGATTAGTTGAGCAACCCATAGATCATGCTAAGATTTGTTCATGCTCAGGATGTTCATGACCAAATGGTAAAGACATATGTGACACATATTGCTGATGAAATGGTTGCTGATGAGGTGGTCCAGCCAGATGTCGTTGTTGTTGATCCGGTCACCCACGAGATATCACTGTTGCTGATCTGATCTCATCTACTACTGCTGACATAAAGGTTATAACTTATTTGACTGAGCCGTCTGTGCACACAGATGAAGGATTCCCGGGAAGACCTATTGATCGATAGGTGCTAATCGGGTATACTGATGACCATGTGGCATACCGACTATAATAGGGAGAGGTATTATATTTTATGTTAACTTTAATTTTTTATTATTATGCCATGAAAGCTAACTGCTAATTTTTTAATTTTTTTTGTTACAGTACCGTTTCCCACTGAAGGTGACATCACATGGGTCGAAGCTGAAGGGCTTCCTAAAGACTCAAATGCCTGAGGAGGTCATCCGTATTGTATGTGATTTTGAGCTCCTTGATTTTGCCCACTACTCCCTCATAATGCTTCAACGCTCAATTACTTACTACTTTTGTTGAGAGATTGCATAAGAAGACATCTTCATTTCATCTTCCATTTAGGGAGATGACTATCACTCTGGATGATGTCTCCTCATTGTTCCATCTCTCTATTACCGACAAATTTTAGACGACTCCTGTTATTAGTCAGTCGCTTGCATGTTTGATTGCTGCACGAGATTTGGGAGTTTCTAAGGTGGACGTGCTGGAGGAGTTTGGCTTCAACAGGGGAGCTCACCTTCATATGTCTAGGCTTCAGGATATGTAGGAGGAACTTGTTGTGGGACGTAGGTATGAGGCTGCCGCTAGGGTGTACATGTTACATCTAGTAACATATACTCCTTTTGAAGATAATCCAAGTGTTTATATTGATGCCCGATATGTGTGGCTGTTCAGTAGCCTCGATGTTACCAGTTGGGCTTATGGGCGCATTGCTTTGACTATCCTGTATACAACACTTGGAGTGACGATATTATTTGAGACCAGATAACTTGATGGTTATTTGAGTCTATTACAAGTATACTTGAAATTATTATTTATTGATTTCTTATTTAATTGTTACGAATAATATTTCTTAATTATTATTTGTTGTATTTGTGTTATGATATCAGGGTTGGATAACAAGCATTTCCCCACCATCTATGACAAGAAGGTGCAATATTCCCTAATGGAGGTCCCACGAGCGAGGAGATGAAGGGCCAAACAGTTACATCCCAATGGTGTTGCTGAGTATAGGATGGGGCTAGATGCTTTGATTGTAGATGGTCACATATAGAGACCATACACTGATCATAAAGTCCACCATGAGTTTTATGACTTTTCTTTATATTTCGGTTATATGCGGTGGGAGACCATGAACACTAGACACTTACCTGAGAGGTGCCCGTGACAATATGGTTATGTTTAGAGCATCCCACGACTAGTTCCAGATATACCATATGCGGGCATTGACATGTGGTTTCAGAGTAACATCATCAACTATAATCGTGCCATTAGAGATCATGTAGTTTTGATTCAACACGCCTCGCATTGTGATGATGGTTACTTAGAATGGTACCTCACTGTATGTGACCCTCACATCATCCCACTCGTTGAACATACAAATGATATTGAGTCTTATAATGTTGGGGTACCTGTCGATGACGTGCTGCCGCCGCCTCCTACAGTTGATGTCGATTACCAGTAGCGCTTCTAAATGATTGTAATTATTATGGATAACCTCATGGGTTTGGTACACCCATATGGTGAAGTTTATAATGGATTATCTCGTGCTGCACACATAGCCCATGATGACCTATTTAGACATTATTGTTATCTTTATGTATTATTTGTATATTATATATAATATTACTCAGACACCAGACCTTTTTATTAGATAATATTTTTGATCTTCCATTGATGCAACATCAACATAAACTAACATTTGACAATTGATTACGTAACTTAAATATAACTTAAAAAACGATAATAAATAAGAAAACCCAGACACTCCCAGATAATTCTGGATGTTTCATCATCTTAATTATGTCGTCGACAAACCTTGAAATCTTAACATCTAACTCGATCGACCCCTTTGTTAACCTACAGTGAAATGATCTTCACATATCCTTCACATCTTCATCAGTCTTCAACTCAATAAGGTTGTATTTCACCATTCTGTCAGTATCAATTCAATCTTCACGAAACTCGATTTTTCTCACCTTTCTGTTTTCGGTATCAGACAATAATTCATTCAACTTGGACGTCAAGACGGTGAGAGATGTGGTGCCATCCGGAAGCCAAAACTCTACGAGAGGTGAAACTCCGTTAAATTACACTTCTACCTTAATAAAAAATTGAGGAAAAAACATCTTGAGATGTTTTTATCAAACAAGAGTTGATCCCATATTTATACAACTTTGCATTTATTATGGACCATACTTAACTGCCAATGCAATCATAGCCGTCCAAAACTGTCGACAAAATCTTGAACGTTTGAAATTTCAAACAAATAACACTATCGAAAATTTCACTTTGATTAAAATTTCGATATAAAATGGTAATTATAAAATTTTCGATATTATTTATAAATTAACGATTTTTTTTATAAATTCCGATAATACCGAAAATTTAAAATACATTATCAAAAATTTAATTTCTAAAAAAAAAAATTCTGATTTATCTTTAAAAAATTTTACACAAAAATTTGATACAATATTTTTTTTTGTTAGAACACTTTTAGAATTTTAAATTTATAGGGGTGGCACGTTAAGTTTGAGTTATTTAGGGCCCTAGCCCAAAATTTGTTTTGGGAAGTGAGAGCAAGTTGATTGGTAGTGTCACTTTGCCACTTAGTTAGAACAATCTCTCAATTCTGTACCGCTCTACAACTATGGGCCGTCATTCTCCGTCCTCTCGCCGTCATTCTCCATCTTCTCGCCGTCACCGGAGCAACCGCAGCATCTCTCCTCCGCCGCCGCGAGAGAAGCAACATCAACCTTCGAGTCGTGCACCTCGGCCAGCTTCCCGTTCACCGGATCCTCCACCTTCTTCTTATCACTCTCGGTCTCCTTCTCCGCGAACTAAACGGTTGAAGAAAAATCAATCTGAACGCGAAAGCGAACCTAAACTAGAGCACCATAGGAGCCATGGCAGTAGCAGAGGGAGGGATTCAGAGAGGGAACCAGTTGAGCGGAAGAAGATGATGAGAGCTGAGAACGAGGATGATGGCGGAAGGAACGGCAGGTCGTCTAGGTCGAAGCACGAGACTTCTCCGGAGAACCACCGCAATGGGGGGAGCAGGCACAAGTCTCGGTCACCACCGTATCACCCAGCCCAAACTCAGCCTCGTGATGAGGTGTCTGGTGATACCCAACCCTAATTCAAACTATTCTTTCATTCTTTCTGCAATTACCTTTGGTTTTCGTTTGGTATACGTATGCATTTTCAAGCATTTGTTTTTATGCTCTTGAGGGAATTGAAGGAATGAGGGCGTGCTTAAGAAATTATGTTTCTGTTTTTTGCTTTACATTTATGCTTTGCATACTTTTTCTGATTGTTGGTAGTGTTATCGGATCAGTTGTTTGATTTTTATTTGTTATTAGAGGTTGATTGAATATATGGAATGAAGAGTTTTGAAAATAATTGTGTCTTCGAATGTATGAGTAGTCCTATATTATTTGGCAAACAAATTTTGTAATTGGTAGACTTTTAGAATGGACCACCCATGAATTAGCACGCTGTTGATGTTTTATATCAGATGCATTTGATTATTTTAGAGAGTATTCCATGACCTCCTCCTGACGCGGCTTAAAATGTTTTGTGTTGTCACTGAAGTGGAGTAAATAATAGGTGACTGTTGCCTATTGGAATATTGAAATGATATTTTCTACCCTAGTTGTGTGATTAACTGATTGAGGTAATGGCTCAAATTACAGAAACTGTTAGTTATGATCTTGATAACTTGTTCATATGTTGGACAACCTATTTGAAGTCACTTTGCGTTTGAAAAGTGACATTTGCATATGGCATGGTGACAAAAATGGTTGTTGAGCTGCGTGAACCAGGAATTTGACTGAGATTTAGAGAAGCCTATAGTTGGCCATGCTTAGAAATGAAAATGTAGAGTCTTGCCTTTAGCTATGTTTGGCATGTGTAAAGAAGACTTGTAGAGGCCCATGAGACTAGAGTAGGTTAAAAAGAAGGTATCCCTTTAGTTTGAGTTAGAGAGAGGTTTATTAAAGCTTTGGCCAAATAATACGAAGAATTTATAACTTATTTGAATGATTTGTCCTTAGACACGTCCTTAGAAAATATCGTTTCAGTATTCCATGAATGTTGCCTATTGAAATGATTGTTGTTGCTTCAAGTTGGTGTTCATTGTTATTGTCTTTTCTTTCAGAGGAGTTTGTTTTCTCCTGCTCCTCTTCTGTGGCTGTGTGGTTCCCAAAACTTTGTTTATTCTTTCAAACTTTTTGCGTTAAATATTCATTACCCCTTATTTATCCCAATCTTGGTCTCTTTGCTTCTGCTTTGTTGCTTGTACTTTTTTGCATGTTACACTTTCATATTCCCTGGGGTTGATGCTTATTTGGGCTGCTGTTTAATTTTTGCAGGTAACGAATTCAAGAGGAGCTGAAATGATGTAAGCTGTTGCTTCAGCTTTTATGTTCAATGTTTTGCTCCTGGTTGTTGTTGTCCATACTTTTTAATTGTCATTTTTGGTTTTAATATTTTAATAAAAATGCTATATGTTGTAGTAACATTTGTCTTTCAGCATTTTTATGTTTTTAAATGCATATGAGAAAAGGGAGGGTTGGTGGCTACTTTACAGCCTCATGAAATCATTGGAGATGAATCTAAATCTAAAATAATATGTTTACTTGTAAAGATGGTTCACTACATCTAATTGCAGTGACAATGGGCTTAAGTTAACAGAAGCTATACTGTATTGACATGTAAGTAGATGCTAGATTAAGATATGAATGTATATGTGTAGAAGCATGGTAGAGGACTGTCTTGGATTTATTAGTATGGTGATTGGAATCGAATAAATGAATGAATATTAATGTTTGGTAGAATATTTATCTTTAAGCTTCTTTTCTTATACCTGTTCATTTGTTGGATATCCTTTTGAGTCTTTCCCTTGTTCATGTTTTGTTTAATATTGCTATACAAATAGTGCCACTTCATGCATTTGATGTAACTTATATCCGTTAAGATTTGTTATGAGAACATCAGAAATAAATTGTGCTTGTAAGATTATAACTTATAGTGCTAACTGGCCTTGAGCTTGAACATGCTATACAACTCCTTTAATTGATGCAAATCTTGCAATGGACATTTATACGTGGAATAGAATGCAAAGCTAAACAATACATTATTAATTTCTATTTAAACTGAATTTAGAAGGTTGCCTACAGTTTCTGTTTGCAAATGAAAAGAGATGAAGTCTCATTGGTTAAAGAGAAATTTAACGATCAAACGTTTGTTATGAAATGACATTAGCTTGCCACTTGGTTTTAGATCCTGTGTTATGACCCTGCTCCCATCTCTATATTTTCTTAACGCTTAAAACTTTGTTTTGAAGTTGTCATATAGATTAAAATTAGTTGGTTTAGTTTCTGATGGCAATTTGATTGCTGTCTTGGCAGGAATGAAGAGGATGATTCCATTATGAAGATGAAGGCTGCTGAAGAGGCTCTGGAAGAAAAACAGAAGGTAACAATGTTTTTTCAAAAAAGAGGGACACCATATTCTGTTGTCCCTCTTCGTTGCTCATTTAGATGATGGAAGAACCACATTTTACCAAGGTTACCTCTGTATGGTATAGATATTCTTCTTCTCAGCTCTGAAAAATGGACACTTTGTTGTACTAGCTACAGTTTTTTCCTGTTCTCATTGGTTACCATAATTTTCAATTGGTGTCCTCTTCCTTTAAAGAGGAGGCTAGCATGAGACATCCAGTCTCTAGATACTAGTACACTACTCCCAAATTTGTTAGTGAGACTTCACTTCACCATTCAAAAAGGAAAACAAATAGAAAATCATAATATGATTCGACAAATTAAAAGCTAATTATTATTATTGTTATTATTATTTTGTATAAAGAAGTATGTAGATTGAATCACAAGAAAAAAAATAGAGGGTGTAGATTTTATGTGACCCTTGCTGTTTGGTTTTCTGAAATACTCTATCATGTGCAGGTAAAACCTTCGTTTGAGCTATCTGGAAAACTTGCGGCTGAAACAAATCGAGTCAGAGGTGAGAGACTATTTGTTAACCTGTATAACTATCTATTTTGATTTGTTAAGCGAGTTTATGTTGCATTTAATTGTTTGCTGAACAGTTCATAATTTTCAGGTATTACTTTATTGTTCAATGAACCACCAGAGGCTCGAAAACCTGATATTAAATGGAGGCTCTATGTTTTCAAGACTGGTGAAATGTTGAATGGTAAGCCTTTATGGCTGCCCTGGTCACTTTTTCCCGTGTCATGCTGCTGAATTTTGTGTTACTGTTAAGATTAATCTTTAAATGTTCAGTCCCAACTTCTTTATTACTAATGTAGTATTTAGATGTAGTCTTCATTATCATTATCAATATATAATTTCCCCTGCAATGTGGTATATTTTCATCATGAATTTCTAAATGTTTAATTAATACGTTAGCCAATAGCAATTGGAGTGAACTTTTCGTAACTGGACAAGCAATATATAGGGGATCTTTTTCTCCTCTACATTTAGTTGCATTTCTGCTTTCATGCATACGGTTTCATTTCTTTTCTATATATTTTCAATAGTTAATTTTAGTCATACTTTTTTTCTTCAACTCGTGCAGTTAAATTATTAAGTAGAAAATCTTCTTCAACGTTGATGGTTCTAAATGGAAATGAAGTTTTTTGTCTTCCCAAGATACTTATATTTATTTGTACTAGCATTTTCCTAAAAGAAATGTATATGATTGGCAGAGCCTCTATATATACATCGCCAAAGTTGTTACCTATTTGGAAGGGAAAGAAGGGTTGCTGATGTCCCAACAGATCATCCGTCTTGCAGCAAGCAACATGCTGTTATTCAATTCCGGTATTTATTTATTTCTCTAATTTAATGATCTCATAAGGGTTCCTTTGTTTGTTGGTGTTTTAAGTTCTCACGACGATAACAAAAAACTCATTTATTTTCTTATTAGGCAAATTGAAAAGGAACAACCTGATGGTACATCAGTAAAGCAAACAAGGTAATGCCCAATTCTTTTTTTTATGGGTTAGTCAACATATACTGCCAAAGTATTCTGCATGTAAAACCCTAACATCTATGTTGCAATAGGCCTTACATAATGGATCTTGGAAGCACAAACAAAACTTTCGTTAATGTAAGTGGTCATTGAATGTCTTTAATTAGTTTCTTTGTTATGTTCATTTGATGTAGTAGCAAATTCTGAGCCTAAGTTGGATGTGAATTATTTATTATCTGATGCTGCTTTTGCAGGATAATCCCATTGAACCTCAACGGTATTATGAACTTAGGGAGCAAGACACCATTAAATTTGGTAATAGCAGGTAAGTGACAAGTAGATATTAGTTGTTTTTTATTATGTTCAAACAACAAATTTCTTGTTTGATTTAAAAAACATGTCGGGCAAAATTGTATCTTTTGCCAGTCTGTGATATTATATGGTAATATTTAACAATTTCCACTTCCATTGAGTAGATTTTTTTCTATGCCTAATTTAACATATAATATGAACTAATTATTATTAGGCCTAAACTGTTGTAGTAATAGGGTTAGGTGCTTAAGATTGAGAAGAGGAGCTGATGGTTTCCGGACTTGAAGTTTAGAGTTCAGTAATTAAAAGGATTCTGTAATTCTATAGTGACGACTAACTAATAGATAAGAAGGATATTTAGGTGAAAAGTTAAAAGAAATTTGAAAAACAAATAGAACAATATTTGAATCCATGGAACTATAACTTGTTCTGTCCCCCAGCTGAGCCATGGAAACTATCATTAGTATGCATTCAGGCCTCTCTGTAGAAGTCTGAAGCCAAGCACATGCTTAGGGATGTGTTTGGATTGAACAGTATTAGAAAATAAGTTCACGTTCTTAGGGATGCGTTTAGATTGAACAGTATTAGAAAATAAGAGATGAATGCAATTTATTCCTCAGTCCAAGGCTTTATTCCTCGGTCCATGACTCGTTTAAATAAAGAGGGAACACTTAATTCTCTTCCTTGAATGAAGGAGAAAATAGTTACAAAGGAAACAAATGGAAACATCTAGAAGCACTAAGAAATAATTCTTAGAATTTGGGTTGAACTTGAATATAACTCAACCTTACAAAATTGGCTTGTAAGGTGAGGACTGTCCCCACTTATAAACATTATCTTCAGGCCATATATTATTTGATTTGAAACTCTTAACACCCCCCCTCACGCTAAGTACTATTGGATTTGGTGCACGGTATAAATGGTGGGTGGCCCGATAGTGAAAACCTAATAGTAGGTGGTACAACGGATTTTGAACTCTTATACCTTTTTAAAATTTTGGTGTGACCTAGTTCAACCTTACAAAACCAGCTTGTAAGATGAGGAGCGATCCACTTATAAACATATCTTTAGACCATATATTATTTGATTTTGGACTTAATAATAAAAATGAATAATAAATCTACACGATTTTCCAACACCTCCTTTTAAGTTGGTGGTGGATAGATATCTAATCTATCATGCCCATCTTGATTATCAAATGCTCAAAAGTAGGTCATGCCAAGGTTTTGGTTAAGATATCCGCAATATGTTGTCTAGAAGTCACAAAAGGTAGACATAGGATTGAGAGGGCGATGTCAGGTCTGGCATGTGAGAAATAAATCAGTTTCCCAACCAATCTCTGATATCTTCCGGTATCAAGAGTAACACTGCCTTCTCCACAAAGTTTTGCATGAGGATTCACAAGGTTATCTGCTAGTCGACGACCAACCATTCCTGTTTCTTTCAGTAAATCTATAATGTATTTTTGTTGTAAAACCATAATTCTTTTCTTTAATATAACAACCTCCATACCAAGAAAATATCTTAAGGATCCCTAGTCCTTGAGTTTAAAGTCTACTGCTAATTTCTCTTTTACTCTTGCCATTTCAACTGCACCATCTCCAATAACTAAAGACAATATGATCAACATAAACAGTTAGGGCAACAAATTTCCCATCACAAGAGAACCTTGTGAACAAGGTAGTGTGGTCAGCTTCTCTTTGAATGTGCCTGATAGAAACTGGTACCCATATGATAAATAAATGAATAACAATTGTTTATTATTGGATATACTCTAGGGAAAGATTCCCAAATCAGAGATTGAATACACAATTACACACTTGTACAAAATTGGAAAGTTGCAAGAAAATGACTAAGACACGATTTCTACTAAGGATTTTGAGAGCCTTGGCCTCTCTCCTTCCCAAATGTTCGAGATTTGGGTCTCTATATAATTCCAAAATCACCAACTCCCTATGTCTTCCTCTATTTATTCTAAACATAAACACTCAAAATTAATAAAACAGAACTGCTTCCAATAATATAATAATCACCACTTAATTGGTCCTTAATGAAGAATCTAACAATATTCTCCCCAAAGATTTCACGTTCACTTTCACCACTTACCTATGTTTCCACCAGGGTCCCAAAACTTGAACTCAGTCACCTCTCTTTAGGTTTCTCATCATAGTTTTCATCTTTGCACATTTTACTCTGATAACAAGACTTGAAGTTATTTGTTTGCACATACATGTCCCGGGCTAAAGTTTTCATCACATTGGGAACATAATCCTTTATGGGATTTATCTTGCAACTCTTCGACTGTCAACCCTCTAAAGCCTCCTAATAATATAATAACTGCCACTTACCAAAACATAACTGCTCCTTGATGAGAGGTCTAACAGTACTCCCCCTAAAGATTCACCTTGTCCTCAAGATGAAGGATTGCCCAAGTGTCCTCCAATAAGAAGACTTAAAATTGTTTGTTTACACATACGTGTGTTGGGCTAAAGTCAATGACGACCTTAAGTGTTAGGTTGTTATATTAGAATTGTTTGTACCTAAGACTGATGTATGGACTGCCTTTTATAGTGAGGTTATAAGGTTTACAAGAACCTTCTTTGTTGTCACTTGCCTTATAGGCTCGATGGTGTGTCCAGCTGTCTTCGTGATCCAACGGTCCCTGGATGTTTGGCAGGCCTCGATCTAATAAATTACTAGGGCGTGCCCATTTTGTGGATCCAAGTCCTTGGATAATTGATTGGGTGTTGACGTACCTGACTGACTCCTAGGACCCTTGGATGGATCTGACGGTCCGTGTAGGTGGTCCTTTTCCGGGCTTTATATGCTGTTGGAGCTAAGTGGGTTGGGCATTGGCCCAGACCTGAACAGTTTCTAAAAGTTTCTAAAACATAGAGTACTTTAAAAAATAATACGATTGCTTGTCATGACCCTAAAAAGGGTTATTCTGATATTAGAACATTGTTGTCTCGTCTCGATGATTTTTCATGTGACTGATGCAATATTCCTTTGCTAGAATTAGTCTGGTGTCTGTTAATGCAATGAATTTTCTTGCTTTTCTTGTGTTAGTTCAAATGCAAGAAATTTCTTAGACTATCTCAAATAGGGTTTTTAAAATGGAGTTGCCATGTCCCATATAAGAACCGTTATTTATTCTTATAAAATTTAGTTCTTAACATTAAAGATTATTTTCTTAGACAGGGCTTTAAGTATATGAGATTATTTGTGAGGCCTAATTTTAATTTTTAAGAGTTCTACTATTAGAGTGAAAACTATTATGAGTTCATGAATTTTATGCGGTATTGTAAAGTCTAACAAAGATAAGTTAAGAATCCTAAAGGGGTTATACATTTCCAAGGATGCTGCTTATGCTCTTCACCTAAAACATGTATATTTATATTTATAGTTATTTTTTACAACATATCTATATATTGTTGAATTGTTTTTTTTTCCTTCCTAATTTCAGCCGAGAATATGTATTACTGCATGAGAACTCTGCTTCGTGATAAAGCAGTGACCTCTCAGAATCTGTTCCAACATGTTCATCAGAAGTGAGCAAAACAACACTGTACCAGTAGTTTTTCTAATCAAGTCCAACATTTGTGTATTCCCTCTTATCATTAAGATTATAGGTCAGTTATGAGTTTCTTGGTATTTATACAAGATACAGATTGAATATTTCATGTTAAGATGTACAATCCTGAGGATCGTCAAATGAGAGCTTAAGAAAAATGACCCTTTTGAAGATATGGAATGGGAAATATTTACTTTGATATTCTCACCCGATTTTTTTAGATATACATTTATGTTTAATATCTCTAGAAATACAAGAGACTAAGAGACATTTGAATAAACTGTGTGTTTTGAAAATTAAAAAGCACTACGGAGACTTCATTATATATATAGAAATTACAATTAACTACATCATATAATCGATGTGAGACTATTTTATGTACAAATATTCTTATCATTCCCCAAGTTAAAAATTTATCTAAAATTTGATTTAAAAAAATTTATGGTGTGGAAGCAAGTTTTAAATATTTTTCGGATCAAAAATTGTCTAACTGAAACTACTATTGAATAACCCAGATATTAAGGGTGGCAAACGGGCATGCCCGCCTCGTTTAGGTCAGTCGCGCAAAAGCCTGCAAAAAACGGGGCGAGGCGGTCATTGTTGAGGATGCATGCCTAAAATTTTGGTCCGTCCTGCAAAAAAAAGTGAGTGCGGGACGGGGAAAACCCCAGGACATTTCACTTTTTAAGTTTAAAAATGCAAAAGTTTATGTAAATGTTCGTGCCCACAAAGGCCGCGAAGAAAATGGGGCAGGACAGACACATTTGAGTGTGAGAGCCTAAATCTTTGGTCTGTCCTGTACTAAACTGCGGACAAAACGGGCATGTCCAACGGATCAGACCCGTTTTGCCACCCTTATCAGATATGAGTAAATGTGTCAATGTTATAATAATTCACAAGTCAATCAACAACAATTAAACACAACTAATTGAATACTCTACAATAGTAAAAGTCTATCTCCAATGATATCCACACACAAAATAAAGTCAAATATTTTGTCGAACACTTGATGTGCGAAAAACAAAGTTTGGAAATTTACATGGTTTTGTTGTTCTAAGAAATACAATAACAATCAAATAGTTAGTGATCAATACAACAGACACAAGATTCAAAATGTAATCAAAATTATGATCCAAACTATGTCGATCCGTTGATCAAAACAATCGATAATTAATCGAAAAATAAAAGAGATATAGAGAAAGAGAGAGTACACAAGAATTTATTTAGGTAGTTCTCCAATCGACCTCGCAATGGGTACGTTTGCTCTCAATTCGAATTCAAATAGAGATATTATTATAATAAATGTTACTTTGCAAATGTATGTATATAAGAGATGAGAGATCAAATTCCACAAACCCTAACTTTGTTCTTGATTCTAGCACCTCCAAAAACTTTGATCAAAGATTGATCAAGACACTAACAATGTCGCTTCAATTCATTTGTTGTTGCTACTTCTTTGCACGACCTCCTTGTCTTAAGGCTTTCACCCGGTTGAATTAATTCCAAGCGCACACTTGTTGAATCCAAGATTTGCCAACACGATCCACCGTTTTACGCCACCCCCTTGCACGACACACCTAGTCCCAAGACTTTCACTTTATCGGATCCGAATTACACAATCTTGTCCAAAATCTTCAAACCCTAAAGATCTTGAAGGAAAACCCCACCTCAGTTTTCTGATTTGAATCCCTCAAAGTTCTCAACCCAATATTTTTTGTACAACAAACTTAATTGAACGTTATCAATCCCACAATGCATAAGTCACATGTTCAACATAAAAGCTTCAATATGATCATGTTGCAAATGAACTCAAATGGATCTTCAATGATGCATCAGATGAAGTTTCAAATTGCAAGTACTTGGTTACATGAAAGTTGGCATTGGCCAAGTCCTTTGCATAGGGAGTGTTGCCTAAATTCTAAGTCTAATTGTCTCAAATCAAACCAATAGTCCACACAAGATATTTTTTAGGGCTTTTGTTCTTATTATGTACATTAATAGTCAAAGACCAAACAAACAAACAAAATATACACAAACAAAATATATCACAAAATATGGTCCAAGTGGACAAAGTGAAAATGATATTAACATAAACAATTAGAATGATATGACAAATGGCAAATGAGTAAGGCTAAAAAATTAAATTGCATTGAAAGTAAAGGACTTGAAATTAAATGTTAGTTGTTAATGAGTTAGAAGTTAGTATTGCTTTTTGCTTTGCTTTTGTTTTAAGTCATTCTTTGGAGAACACTCAACCCACTTATCACAAGCATGGATTCTTGAACCAAGACATCTTCTAAAGGAAGGAAAAAAGGGTCAAGTTTCCACACAATACCACTAGAATGCTATGCCTTTTGTGTCAAAGTTTAGCGTTATGTTAAGCAATCGTAATTTGACTTATGCAGAAGTCACAACTATTTGAGGTCGGGCAATAGAATTTTGGTGTTAATGCATGTTAGAGACATAACATGATGAACTATGCTCATGAAACATACCACACACAAAAAGAATATGCAAAGTGGGGGACCTAATCTCATCCATACTTATGTTGATTTTGCAATCAACAAGCCTTAGGATATTGAGATATCATAGGTCCAATGGCATGGATGCATAAAGAAGGGGAATGAGATGAAGAGAGAGGAAAAATGGATCAAACTCAAATCGGACAAAGGAGGACTTTTACCAAGTTAAGATCATTCATTCATTTTGGGAGATGGAACGTACATTCCATCAATCCCCTAAATCCAATGATTTTAACCTAACAAAGTTAAATCAACCTTGACCAAGGCCTAACAACACAAGTCAAACTTACAAAGTCAATTAATATGGCTTCACACAATTAATTTGGCATTTATTCAATTAAAAATACTAAAAATAGTACATTAAATTAAATATGGTTGGTCAATTTCCTAAAACCTCATCAAAACACCAAAGAAATGGCCATGAGATTTATCATAGGTCAAACAAGGTCAAAGGACCTGGGAGAAAAAAATTCAGAATTTTTGGAAACTTAAAAGTATTTTTAAACAATTAAAAATATTCACAAAATCAATTAAATCATGAAAAATATTAATAATGATCCAAAAAATAATTTTAATTCAGAAAATGAAAGAGGATTTTATTTAAATTTTTTTGGTGAAACTCTCATATTTTTTGGATCAATATTAAAATTAATATGAATTAATGAAAATCAAAGGAATAAAAACAAAAATAAAAAAATCAAAAAAACGTGGACCACTTGATCTGCCTCATTAATTGAGGTGGCAGATCAAGTGGTTGAGCGTGCGCGTTCCATGATACGCTTGAGTCAAACGTCCACACGCCTGGTAATCAAACTGTACGCTCCTGATTAAAACATTTCAAACTCATCTAATGGCTCTGGACCACGCCACATCATTGTCGGAGCAAAGCGCCGGTCGTCTACTCAGGCGACCTTGACCGGACTGGTTCATTCATCGCCACATCATAAATGAAAAAAGAGGACATGATCTTAAAGATAAAATGGCGTAGATCACGGATATCACCTCAATTTTAACTAACTCCAAATATATAGAGAGATTCGTGGAGTTGAATTTTGAGGTGTGTCAACTGAGTTGCTTCGATTCGACCTCAAAGCAAATCAATCTTCTTGCCTACATTGGTAGGACTTCAGACAACCAAGGATCTAAGAGAATTGATGAGAATTGAGAGAGAATCGAAGAGAAGAAAAATCTGGAAAATTACCTTCAATGTTGTGCAGAAATGGATCTCTCTTGCTTTAATTCGTGCTTGATCTTGCTTATGGAGCTTGTGGTAGTGGCTTAAGAAAAATGCAAAGCTTTGGATCCTGGAGTTTTTGAATCTCCAAACAGTGAGATTCAAACTCAAATTTCAAATGAAATTTCTTAGGTTTTCCTTTGAATTGAGAGGGTTTGAAAGGTTGGGGGCAAAGTTGGCGCGCAAGGTCCTTTGAATTGATGCATCAGACCTATATTTATAGCCAAGAGAAGTGTTATTTGCACACTTGAAAAATTGACCAAATTTGGTAAGAATATTTTCTTGGTGAAGGTAGTATGAGAGTGACCATTTGGCGGAAGCTTAACTTGGGAGCTGGAGAGTCAAATGAGCGTGTGTAAAAACTGTACTTTTTCAGAAAATAACACAGTGACAATCGATTGTCACGGTATTACAATCTATTGTTGTGCCTAGAAAAGTGATTTTTTTGAAGTTAGTAGGGAAATCCGCTTGGAAACAATCGATTGTTACAGTATGACAATTGATTGTCATAGACCAATTTTGTGAAAACTTCGGGTTTACCTTTGTTGTATTGTTCGATGATTTTCCCTGTATCTTTTAATCTGTAGGTCCAAATAACGCGTCATTTGAAGATTTAGAAACATAACACACAGAGCTACTTCATGGTAGTGCTATTTGAAATGTTTGACTTTTATGATTGGTTAGAAAATCGTTATGTTTATACGATGATGTATTGTTATTTTGGTGAAGTAACATGAATGAATGTTTATGAAGTCGTGTTTGATGAGTTGTTGTTATTTTTTGATGTTTATTTATGTGGTAACATTAATTGATTGTTACGTATGATGAATGATGTGATGCAGTGAGATGTGTATGGGGATCCTTTTGGTGAACCTTTTTGCGATAATGCATGTTGTTAAGAGTCATGCATCATGGTGTACGACCTTTGGTCTATTTTTGGTTTACTCTGATCTGGTGGTATGGATCGGGAGCGAGTAACCAGTTATATATGGGAATCAATGAAGCATTACCTATGGTGATGATAACGAACTTTGGTGTTCTCTAGTCCTATGGTGGGGATCTGGAACGAGTAACCAGTTTCAGGTGAGAATCGGTGAAGCGTTACCAATGGTGATGGTAACGATTGGCGTGCTCTGGTCCTATGATGAGGATCGAGAGCGAGATGAACCTGATTGTTCATGAATGGTACCACATGCATAATGAGTCAAATGTGGAGTACATTGCCTTATATGATTGCATACGTTGTTGATTTTTCATGATGTTTATGATTGGATATGATTATGTGAATGCTATCATGAATTGGGTGTGAGAATATATTGTTGATAGTTGTGTAATGAATGTGCACTTGATGTGTATTCATTACCTTAACATTCCTTACACTGTGTATATTGGTTTATTGTTTCTCACCCTTCTGTTTGAATGTTGTCTTTACATGGGCATCAGGCAGATACACAGGAGCAACATTGTTGAAGTAAGTGGAAAGTATCTCTTAGAGTGGCTTCCAATAGTTTATCGTTTTATTTAGTAAGGTCTTGCTCTGATCATGTGACATCGGGCTGAGAACATTTTCTTTCACTTCTTTTATTTTGTTGAAGCTACTATTTATGTTTTGATGAGATTTCAAAGTTATGGCGAGTTGAATAATACAACTCTTTTTGCTGCGTTATGAAAGTTGAAGTTTATGAGACTAAACGTCATGAGTTGCAATTATTTTGTTTAATTGATTTCATAATGATTCCGCTGCAAGAATACCCTAAGTTAAGGTGAGTATGCGATGACATATTTTATGTGACATTTTATAACCCGTGTTACGAAGCAGTATATGTTTGATTTGAGTGACACCCTATATAGTTGTAATTTTTATTAAATTATGCGTTGAAATTATATGTGGGGTTTAAGGTGTTACACCTTATCACAGACCCAAAAATACATAAATAAATAGACAATAAATCCAGTCAAACTTTACATTAATTTGGTCAAAGTATATATAATATTATTTTAAATATTATATACATTTAACATAGACATTATATTTTTTAAGACAATATTTTCTATATATTTTGACTGATTTTATTATCTTCAAATTTATGTACATTTATAGCTATCAAATTATATAAAAATAAAATATAAAAAGTTTTAATATATATATATATATATATAGATATATATATATATATATATATATATATATATATATATATATATATATATATATATATATATATATATATATATATATATATATATATATATATATATATATATATATATATAATATATATATATATATATATATATATATATATATATATATATATATATATATATATATATATATATATATATATAGTATATATATAATTCGGTCAAAATATACATACTTTATATATTTAAAATAGACATTATATATTTTTTTAAGACAATATATTATGTATATTTTGACTGGATTTATTATTTTCAAATTTATGTACATTTATAGCAGTCAAACTATATAAAAATTAAAAATTAAAAATTAAAACATCCATAAATACATATTTTAAAATAAATTTATGCATATCTGTATTGTCAGCATATATAATTATTGTTAAAATATAAAATTCTACTATATATAAGATGGTGATTTTTTTATCTTGATTTCAAAGAATTATAAACATAAAATTTGAAGTTACATTCCTCCTGCAAATAGAGCTCCATGGCAGCATATCCAACTTCAAATGGTGATATTTTTGGAGAAAAGGTAGATATTTTAATTTATTAGAGGTCTTTAGGAGATGTTATGAGTTTTGAAATTTTTATTTTTGACAATAATAAAGTTGATATGATTTTTTACTTAATTTCATAATAGTTTTTGTCTAAAATTCAACCAAAAAATTTGTTTTTTTTTTTAAAATTTTGGTTTATATTTCAAGTTAAGTCATCACTACTAATGATTGTCGACCACTATAAAACCACTAATGTAATCATCCCTTCGACTGCTACCAAGAACAACCAAACATCTCTAACAACCACTTGCATCATTGATCTCACAACCAAATAACAACTACTACTTCCACCTCCGACCACCGCAACCATCACCTACCACCACTCAATCCACCTATGACCTATAATCTGACAATCATAAACCACCACTTTAGTCATAACTAACCATGATTTGACCACTGCCTATCACCATATTGCCCATCGTTTACCACTATGTTGACCATCATCAAACATCGCTCTAACCATCATTCATGACCATTCTAACCATGATTGATGATCATTCCATCCACCTCTTATCACCAATATGACCATCAGCCACCACCATTGACTAGCACTCTAAACCGCCACTAGTCATCACCATAACCATCACTCTAACCACCACATTATGACCCTTGTCAACTATTACCACTCTAACAACCATCAATCACTACTTTAACATGCATCCCCTGATAACCACCACTTTTAACCATTATTATTAAAATTACTACTAAACAAATATATTATATACGTTACAGATCTAATGGTATGAATTATTTAGATTAAGATATATTTATTATGAATATTTATTTTTATATGTTTGAAATTTATTTTGATTTTTGAAATTTACTTATATAAAAAATAACTTTGACTTTGATTTTTGTAGATGTATAAAACTTAAAACATAAAATGATTTACAGAACATAAAATGATTTTTGTAAAACATAAAATGATTTACAAAACATAAAATGATTTATAAAACTTAAAACATAAAATGATTTATAAAACTTAAAACATAAAATGATTTTTGTAGATGTATAAAAAATTATTTTTATAGTGTTTGAAATTTTCAATACGGATAACCACTTTAAATTAAACTTTAGGTACGTTTTGTTTTATATTTCATTTCCATCCTTTTTCCTCCGATAAATATTTTTTGTTTTGTGATTTTCTTTTATACATTAGCATCAACTATTCATATCTCTTAGTTCATATAATTAAACAAATATATAAGATTCTTTGTCCATGATAAGTCGAATTAAAATTTAAAATGTATTTTGTTTTGTAATTAAGTTTTTTGATTTAATTTTTCTTAAATCTTTAAAGTCATATATAAACAACTTTATAATCTTTAATGTGTTTTGATTTACAGAAAGGAAAAGCAGTGTACACAGATTCGATATCATTGATATCTCGTGAAGGTAATAAAGATGATGGTGGTGATGATAAAATTCATGTTCCTAAGCATAAATATGACGGTGATATCATCATAACTCCAAATAATGAGGTAATTTGTATTTAATTTCAAATTTTAATAATCCCCTACTAAATTAATATTTTTATTTTATTTTAACTTTCTCTTATGTTAAGTGATGAGGATAAAGTTTATAGGTTAGTGGATTTGGAAAGTAGAGACCTTTTAAGGTAGAAAGGTTGTCTAAGATGTGTGTTTAATATTTTTAGGTTCTTTTAATGTATGTGGGTTAAGGAGTAATCTAAAGAAACATAACGTTAAGGAGTTTATCTCTTCTAACTCTTTGGAGTTTGTGTCAATTCTAGAGACTAAGTTTAGTGATGTGTTTGTTTCCCTGGTCCACTATCTTTGAGGTAATTATTTTCATAAGTGGAACGTTAACCCCACTATTGAGGATAGTCGTGGCCTTCTGTCTATCTGATATAGTACCAAGGAAATTTCTATGTTTTCTTTTGTTGGTATAGGTTTCCTTGGTGTTGGCCTTGTTTGGAGCATTGAATTATATTTGCTTCGTGGTTAATATTTACTTAAAGTGTAATTTGTTGGATAAGATAAACATATGGGAAAACCTTATGTAGAGTTAAGCTTGTCTTTCGGGAAAGGTGTTGTGTGTTTTGGAGGATTTTAATTTAATGTGTTATAGTCATGAAAGGTTTGTGGTGATGGACCACATTGAGTGGATGTGGTCATTGATATCTAGATTTTAGTAACTTCATCTCACAAGAAGATCTAATCAACCTCCCTCTATTATATATAAAATTTAGTTTACTTCAACCGTGTGGGGGACTTTTGTCGCATCTCTATATTAGGACCCGTCTACAAACTTCTTGTGAAAGTGATAGTGGGAATATTATCCAAGGTAATAAACAAACTAATTTATCAAATTAGTATTCTTTTCGCAAAGGGATACTTTTGATGGATATGGTGGTCGAAGTGAATGATCGATTGACTTGTCAAAGAAATCAAAGAAATATTTCCTTAATTTCAAGGTGGATTTTAAGCATTCATATGATTCATTAAGATATGGCTTTTCTAGACTATGTCTTCTTGGCTTGGGTTCAATGACAAATGGATTGGATGGATGCATGTTTGTGTGTTTTATGGGATTCATGCTCTCTTAGTTAATCATTACTCGACCCAAGAGATGAGTACTAAAAGAGGGTTAAATCAAGGTGAATGTTTAGCTTTATTTTTTCTATTTGTGGTGTAAGGGTTTTGTGGGTTTGTTAATAAGATGTATGAGCTAAATCTATTTTCAAGGTTTATGGTAGGTTCCTCTTATCTAGTTATAACTCATCTCCAGTATGTTAATAATACCCTTATTTTGGAAGAAGCTTTGTTGAAGAATTTTTATCTTATTAAAGTCATCCTTAGGACGTTTGAAATTTCTTCTGGTCTCAGTGTTAATTTTTCTAAAAGTATGTTAATTAAGATTAATTTTAAACCTTTTTTCCCCTAGAGAATGACTTTGTTCATATTAAAATTGAAAACCTCTCTTGCAAGTACCTTGGTCTCCTAATGAATGATAATCCTGATCTTGAGACCACATGGGAACCATTAGTTATTCTTTTTTCTATGTGGCTACTTTTCTGGAGCCATAGGTACGTCACTCTGTAGGGAAGGGTGATCATGTATAATTCGCTCCTTAATTCGATCTCCATTTTCTTTATGTCATTTCTTAAATGCATGTCAAGGTTTAGAAAAAGATACTCTTGATTCAAAGAAGGTTACTTTGGGTGAGGTTAAAGAAGAGTCTCATATTCCTTGGGTTAAGTAATATGATGTGTGTAACCCTAAGAAGAGATGTGGGTTAAGTGTTTTGGACATTCGCTTGGGGAGTTTGTCTCTGTTAGGTAAATGGTGGTGGAGGTCGGTATATGTGGATATAAATTTGTGGCATGATATTCCTTCTACTAGGTATGGGTTTCAGGTTATCCCCTCCTTTAAGGGGTAATTGTCTTCCTTATAGATTCTTAGTCTGGCCTTCCTTTTATTGGTTTATGGAGGGTCAACATAGGAAAGTAGGGATCAGGTTCCTGACTTTATTTTGGGAGGACCATTGGATAAGGCACACCCTTATTAAGGATGTGTTATTTAATCTTTACAGTATCGCTTGCAAACTAGAGAAGAATGTGAGGAATATTGTTATTTGGGATAATGGTGCTTTGTTCTAGTATCTTTGGTGGAGGCGGGCCCTTTATGTCTAGGAGCATGTGTTGACCTCTAACCTTTTTTTTAGTTCAAGGAACTACTTTTTCCTTAGATAATGATCGATGGTGGTGTCACCATGGAAAAAAAATTATTTTCTCGATTACCTCAATTAAAAATTCCCTTCTTGAAACCGGCCTCAACATTGATTTTTCCACCTATGAATTTTTTTTTGTATTTCTGTTAATCTAGGTTAGCTAGACCCCCTCCAAAATGTTGTATTTCTCTTGGAAACTTCTCCAAGATAGGATACCAACGAAGAAATGACCTTGTGAAGTTACGTGTCTTACTTCCTAGTGGTGGTATTTCCTTTGGCTTATGTTCTGGCCCATTAGAGTTATTTTCTCTTAAGTTAGACATGTAGCCTTGAGGCTATGTAGTGCTATAGGATTTCAAGACTTCTTTGTGATTTTTTGTCCTTCCAAAAGATCTTCCTTATCTTTTAGAGTTTTTTATTTTGATAGGGGCCTATCTATGATTGGATGTGGTCTAGTTATGATTGAACATTTGATTGTTTTGTCTATTATGAAATTCCAAAATGATGAAATTTTTCAAGAACTTATATAGACATGCTGGACTTGCAGGATAATAGCATTTTCACTTATTTATAAATGGTATATTAAAGGTTTGTGGGTTAATCTTGTACTTTCTATAATTAGTTAGAGAATCACTTCTTCTACTTGAGCCAATATCAACTTAAGAGTTTTGACCCCTTTCCTGGGGAAACATGTTCTTGTTGGTTCTTAGAGATTTAGTTATTTTTATGTGGTTCTATCCATTTTTATTTTAAATTGATGGCATTGGTATGTTTCCTCCAAGAGACTTTGTGTTGAACTTTTTTTATATATTTTTAATTTATTTTTGTGATCTCCTAAATACCTTGGTATCTCTACGTGGTGTTTGATCATTTGTAGCTACATTATCTGGACCTTTAGTGTTATATATATATATATATATATATATATATATATATATATATATATATATATATATATATATATATATATATATATATATATATATATATATATATATATATATATATATATATATATATATATATATATATATATATATATATATATATATATATATACTTTAAAAAATTATTAACACCATATAAATTTTAATTTTATTTTATTATAAGAGGTGAATTCATGTGATTGAGAATATGATTAAAAATGATTAACATTTAATTGTAAATTGTTGTAGGTATGAGATTATTCAATTTAAGAATAACAATTTTAAATATTATGAACTATTTTTATCAATATCTTAAACATGTACTCTTCTATTTTTATTAAAAAATAGAAATTTGATTAAATAATTATTGTGGTGCAGTCCTATAGTTATAAGAAGGAAGATTTGACTTGTGGATCTGTCAAAGAAGTTGAAAACTATGAAAAGGATGGAACACTTTCAAAGCGTAAAAGAAAAGAAAAAGAAACCATCAATGTTGAAGAAGTCGAAGTAAGATAAAATCTCAACTCTTATGTTGGCATGTTATACTTATGTTAATTACTAACGATATATTATCGTACCAAAAATTAAGAAAGATATGCTAAGAATAACAAAAAGAACCATCAATTAATCATTTAATATCTAATTAAATGTCTTTTTAAATAATCTCTTTTTAAAAGTAACTTTAAAAGTGTGTTTGTTTTAAAGTTTTATATACTATTCTTGATACATATAAATGAGAATGCAACATTCACTCTTTTTTGTTTTAGGTTTTTAAAAATTATTTCAAAATATATTTTATTTCAATGAATACTATTTATACATGAGTTTTTCTATTGTTATTCTCATGCTTAAAAGACTGAATCCAACATTTTCATAGAAATAAAATTCAACTAGTAATAACTTCTATCACTCATATTTATTTGTATTCTTTAGTATAATTTTAAATTAAATAATTTTTAAAAATATTTTTCAAAAATCTATACTTTTACCAAATACATGAGAAAGGATATAATTTCTTAAACTAAAAATCCTAGGAACATCTTTCCAAATTGAGTAATTTAACCTTGAAACAAACACAATCAAATATTTAAAACATTATTTTAAGTTTTACTATTTCAAATTTTATCAAATACTAGTACTAGCTAGTTCAATTTTTTTAATTTGTAATAATGTGATTCTAAGTGTTTATGCTAAGTCTAGCATTATATATGCTTTATAATAAGAAAAACCTATTTATTTTGAGTAGCTTTTTATGTGTTGGTTAATTTTACTTTAATTATAAATTTTTTCACAATTATAAAACAATATTTTATTATAAAAATATTTAAGCAAGTGATAGTTGTTTTGATTTTTATTTTAAAAACAAAACAAAACAAATTAAAATATTGTTATGTAAAACAATTTTATAAACAAACAAATAAAAAAATATTATTAAATGATTTAATATGTACTTAATATAAATATATATTTCAATAAGATATTCTTTTTTTATTTATAAGCATTTTTTGTCTGTTTTTAAAATTTTCAGAAGAAACTTTCTAAGAAAGCAAAGGAAGAAGCTGAAATTAATCGAATTCGGGTTGAAAAGTTTCTTGCAGAAGCTCACTACAATTTACTTCACTGGTTTGATGACAAGTAATCAAGAGACATTAAAGAACATGTTATCATGCATTTTTAATAAACTATTTTGATTTTATTATATACATTATATGGTTGGATCTTGTTAATGTTTGGTTGATGTAATGAATAATACTATTTTCCTTCAAAATTCATAGCTGCTTTAATATGGTGGTGGTTTTCTACATGTATTGTGTGTTTTGAACTGTGCTTTTAAATAATATTATAAGGCGTATGTTATACCAATACTTATGGACTTTTTTCACATATTATATTTTGTTTAAATTTGAATAGTACTTGTATTTCTTATACTTTATGTGTTTTTGAGTTCTTTTTGAAATATATTTTATGTTGAAAATTTTATAAGGAGACGGTTTCCTTTTTTAAGAAAGGAAATCAAAATATCAATCTCTGAAATCTTGCTCCTTTCATCTATAAAACAATTACACAATTATATACAGATTAAAAAAAATACTTATATTTACTTGAAATTTTAAGGAGTTGAGAAGGTTATAAAAAGGATTGATTTCATTAGGATATGATTATCATACATGGAGTGATTGAAGGATTCATTTATTTAGTAAGGTGCTTAAGTTTGTTTAGATGATTTGAGAAAAAATTGGATTTATGAACACTTTGATAAGTAATATTTAATTCAAATGATTTTCTTAAGTTGAATGGGCTTGAGAATCCTTCTCAATAAATAATTCTCTGTTTTTATGTTCAATGTCATAAGATAATAATTATGAACTTATTCCAAGATAGAAAACATAGTGGGGGACACACATGAATTTGTATTTTCAGAAATGAGATTGCTAAGATAAAACTTTGGGTTTGCCTTATGATATTATTCATACTCATCTTATGATATTTATTAAGGAACATGCATATATGCTAAATTCAAGTATATGAGATCTATTTGATTAATAGTGTTGTCAAATGTGCGCAACTTTCTCATGGTATGTGCTTTTGTACTTTGTTGTCCTTGTATAATAAACTTGTTGAAGTGGAGTCACAACATGGAGAAGTAGTTGATGTTATTCATTCATTGGTTAAGGTCGTTATATTTTTTTTCAACTTGCCAATTATAAATATGAAAATGTCCCAGCATGTGGGATATGCATGATACAGCTCCACTACTATAGGTTTTTTACTTTGGTTGAAACCTTAATTTTATGGGTGAGGTAACAAATGGTGTGATGGAAACAAAACTCTTTTCTCCCTTAGTTGGTTTTTTCATCGAGGTGAAATCTAAGCTACAAAATCAACAACTTTTTCTCTTGGTTGGTTAATCCATTGAGATGAAATCAAAACTATAAAATCATTCTCTTGGATGGATTGCAAGATTAAAAAAATGTTTTGATCAAGGTTGATTCCTTAATTTAATATATTCTCTTGTAATCGCCAAAAATATTTTCTTCAATCCAGGCTTGTAAAAAGGTTGAATGTTGTTAGGATAGAATGCATGTAATAGATGTTGTTGAATTTCAATATTTCTAACGATAATAACAACAACATTTCTAAATTGCATCCATGCTTTTCTTGACTAACACAAACATTGTTAAAACGCACCCATTTAAAAAAAATATTTTAGAAATTACTAGAAAAGATACACTAAGGAGCCTATCTTGAGACATTTGTATGCTCTTGAACTCATCCCAACATAACCGAGGGAATAGGTAGTATTTTTTCTAATGTAGGGGTGATCATAACATTTTCTCGCATTGCCACCATAACCGAGGGAATAGGTAGTATTTTAAAAAAATTGAAATCTAGCGCACTTATAATTTACACCTCAATTTTTTGTTGACTTAGGTGAAAGTTTTTTTTTTAAATGTATTATTTATAGTAGCTTTATAACATGTATTGCTTCACTTAATATATATTTTGAAAATTAATTTTTATTTAATACATGATCTGCTTCTTCAAGGATATATTCAATTTATTCAATAATCAATTAACTTTAAATATTTGAAAAGTCATAAACTAAGGTAATTAATATCAAACGAATGTGGGTCATATGAATATTATTTTAGAGTACTTAAGACGATTCACAATTGTGCCAAAGTAGAGTTCATTTTAGGCTAAAATATGGGTTTATAGTTTTAGGATTCAAGTGGGTTAAAATGTTCTGTTTGTAAAGGTGAAAGTAGAGTGAGAGTAATAAGGGTTGTGTTTCAATTTGAGGTTGGTTTTGTGTTTGGAGTGAAAAACATATAGTTTTATGATAAAAAACTTTGTCTTACAAATTAGAAAAAACTTAACATGTTAGGTCATGATATCTTTTCTCAACCATTTTACCCTTAGGGGTTGTGCACCGTCATAAATATTCTACGTAAGCCTACATAGTGACAATGAACTCATCCAATTCATTTATGACTAGGTAAGGTGCATGGAGATGACATAAACAATATTTTGCAATATTGAACATGTGTTAGGCATGTGGGAGAACTCACCATGTATTGAGAGATCCTCGGAGAGTCACGACCGAGAAAGTACCTTCAAGACTCTAACTATTCCGTTAAGTCAAAAGTGCTACATGTGCATGCCTTAATGGTTAGGTTAAAGGATCACATTATTTACAAATCACATACATATTACCTTCATTTGGCTTATTTTAGCAGTGTCTACAACATTGTAACCACCGCAAGTATAGTTTTTTCCTACCATGAGTTCTTATTAAAAATTCATAGGCAACACACTTTCAAGAGTTTTGTTGATCTAGTTTTAGTTTGATAATGGTGGTGTTTAAGGGTATTTTCGGTAAACAATCACGAGTTTAGAAAGTCCATGAGATTAACTCGAAAATTCTCCAAAGTAACTTGTGCAAATAATTTTTGTGAATGCATGTGCGTGTGAATAAAATGCAGTCATTGCGTGAACGATAATGACGTAGAAAAAACTTTAAGTGGAGTCAGGTTGTAATAAATGATAAGGTAAAATACAACAAATGACATTAAACAAAGCAAAATTAGAAGTACATATTCAGTTTAACGAAACAAAAGACTAAAGAAAAAGACTAGACACTGATGCATACAAGTTTCTCGCTCAATTGTTTCACTCTTTGACTCGGGTACTCCAGTGAAATGGAGAGTATATACAAATTTTTATGACCCTTGATCCCATGTATGAACCTCCTATTTATTCTATTTACAAAGTAAATGTCGACGACTGTTATGACCACTAAGAAACTACTGCATTGACTCCACGTTCAATCTTAAAAATCCCACTAGTGTATTTACGTGTCATCGACAAAAGTATCTATTTGAACCCCACGGTAAGTTGTAACAGCTTCCAACTTCCTCATAATCTCGATGTTAAATGCTCCAAGGTGTTATTGATGTTGACTATGAAGGACTCTGGACTTATAAATTTACTAAGTCTTTTAACTTACGCGGTTCAGTCGACTCTTGATGAAATAAAGGCCTTTGTCGACTGCCATTTTCGAGATTCTGGACATGTTTCCCAATTATCTAGGTCTTGGGGATTTATCCATGAGATTCCTCAAAATCATATATCCATGTGTCGGTGCCTCGGTCGATCCCCCGTTACTAGTCTGTCAATGCTTCATCATTAATGCTCTTTAAAACACTTCATTAGTACTTTCTCATAACAAATGTCTTTTGATTGACATTCTTTGTTGACTTTCTACTAGCTGAAAAATCCAAGTGTAACAGATGCCCCCCCCCCCCCCCCAAATGTCACTGTCGACCCATATCTGAGGGACGAAAGGTGGCATTATTGGTAACCATTATGTCACTGTTCAAATTATGTGTCACGTCATCTCAGTTATGCTTGTTGTCAGTCATTATGACTAACTTTTCTATTTATGTATACATCACAAATATGCGTGCGGATTTTCTATGATTATCTCATATTCCCTTGGAGGATCAAATGAAATGGAATCATTTACAATTTATAAAACTTCCATGTTTCTTTCCCCATGACTTTTATATGCCATTTGTCGAGTCAACCACCACGTGGCCAATTTTTCTTGGGAAAAACTGAAACTGTTTCCTTTTTTATGCTATTTAAACATGTTTACTCAAACTCTTTTCTACTACATTCCTATTTATGTAACTCTCCCTTTAGTAAACCAAAACCATACCTTTTGTTTCCTTCTTCCTTAAGCTCTTACTCAGAAAACCCATATCTTTCAATGGCATTTCCAGAATAACACAATGCGTACTTCTCAGCCGATATTGAGCTCCCCATCTTTGTTTACGACCGTTCCTTTGTACCAGATCCTCCCTTGAAGGTGGAGAGCAGAAAAGTCTGGTATCACTCTGCATTCATTCCTTGCGTGCTTGCTGGTAGGGTGCATGCATTTATGGTCCTCTACCCAAATATATTAAGAAACCTCAACTGCTTCGAGATTACTTACCCATATATTATGGGTGTGAACCACTAGTGTTCATTGATGAAGCTTTCAAGTTGAATTTCTTCAAGAACCGGGTATTTTGTTCCTCTCCCCCACCTGAGGATGTCGAGTACGTTAAGTGGATGGATAGGATTGAGAGAAGGAAAACACATTAATGGAAGGATTTATGGATTTACGATCTAGCCTCTAAAGGTTACAGGAGGTTACAAGAACTGTTCATGCCTTCTCCTTCTCCAGGGAAGCTTACATCTCTTTCATAGAGGATCATCGAGAGACCATAAATGATATTTTTATGTATGAACACATTTCCTTTCTTACTTACAGGCCATCGAACTATATATTTTACGCTTGATCCGTTCAGGTGGCTAAAAAATACGTGCCCCTTGCTACCTAGCTCTATGAGGGCAAAAAAAATTTGTATGAGCTGATTGATACTCATTGGAATTTATGAGTCTCTAGCCTTGGTCGTTGTTGATATGGTAAGACCATAGAATCCCAATAACCTCCAAACAAGTGTACCTATTTGGATCTTACAATTGTAGTTGAACTCCACTTTTGAATCCTCTCTAAAGGCCAGAGTTCCTCCCAACCCGCCGACAGGAATTAAGGGACCTCGACTAGCTAAGCTCACTTCATTTGATGGGAAGGTGGTCTCTTTAGAGATCTTTGAACATTATTTCCAGAATTTTTATAGGTGTAAAACCTTCCCGAGTCGATGGCCCCATTTTCGATTAGATATGTTGGTCGTGAGTAGTTCAGGAAATCTTACCCCAACTGGTCCCGACAAGAGCAAGACAAGATAAAGAGAGTTATCTTTGCTTACTTAAATCCCACCCTTATCTAGAAGAGGATTACCACTTTAAGTGGAAGGTTTAATGGTGGCCTCTAACCAACCAAACATGATGGCCATGCAATTTGGGTTGAGTTGGTTGCTCCCTAAGTTCCTCATTCCTAGTGCCAAAACCTTCTTCAGCATGCTTGACACTGCTACTGAGAGATGGCTCAATGGTATTCGTTTTTTTATAGAAAGAAAGAAGTTTTCTTGCATGCTTTAGACTACACACTTTCTTACCATTTTACTCAGGAGTTTGAAGAGTGGTGGGCACAACATTGGTCCCTTGTGCCTGACAACACAGTGATGGAACAATGTTTAGTTGATGCGTTTTTTTCCTAACAGAAAGAGGTGTGTTTGTCAAAATCATTCAAATGTTTTTTTACACTGCTTTGAGTCTTTTAAGATAATGCATGTCATTTTCTTTCTCGCAGGTATTCTAAAAAATCCCAAAGTTTCTACTATTGGCTCTCAAGGAGCCAATGTTTTGAGGGATGCAAGGGTAAATTCTAAACCCTTTGAATAAATTCCTTTATCTCTCCATTTACCTTTCTAATCCAAAATTAATTATTTAGGAACAGAGAGTGATTGAAACATTTACCTCTAAAAGGACACTGCACGCAAGAGACTTAGACGACACTAACGATTAGTCTTCTTCTGATGATGCCTTGGTTTGTACCTTGATTTTTCATCTATTTCTTACGAAGATATGGTTTTTTTCCTATCTTTCCCAAATCTGTTAATCTCCTCAGAAAGAGAGAGAATTCGACATCAGTGATGGCGAAGAAGAAGCTCTGATTCTTCCACCACTTACTTAGAATGTTGGCGCTTGTGCTACTAAGGCCACCATTGTGCCCCTAAGGCTACCATGGACCCAAGTGAGGCCTCTATCTGACGAAAGAGAGCAAGGCATGGAGGTGTAAAAGTTTTTAAAGAAGAGGGTACTGAAGAGAGTAAAACTCCATTTCGACACAAAAGACAAAAGGAGTGGCCACACCTTTGGGCAACCTCAAACAACAGTTGAGACCGCTACTCCGACGGCTTGACTTAAAGAAGAAAGGGTACCTCGTACTTCTTCTCTTTATTTTTATTTTTGGCCAACACTGACTTAGTTTCACTACTATAAATAATACATTTCATGACAAAACTTCCACCTCACCCTAACAAAAACCAAGGTAAAAGGTCAAGGCGCGCCATGTTTTATATTACTTTTTAATAAATACCACATATCCCCACGGTTTCTAAATAAAACTGAGGGGGAAAATATTTCAGAACATGCTTCGAATCCTAACATCAACATTTTAGATTTTTATTTCTTTAAAAGTGGTGTCTTTCTTTTTATTTTAATTTTAATTTTAATTTTTAAATTAATGATCTATTCCTTCGGTTATATTTAATAACCGAGGGTTTAGATTATCATATTTACTATAAAAACACTCGTTAATTAGATTATACCCTAAACCTAACTTATATGTAGCACTCCAAAGTCTTACACATCATTCTCTGGGATGGATTACAAGACAGAAAAACTCTTAAATGTTCTTCAATATTGAACAAAACATTTTTCTTTCCTTGCAATCTATCTCACATAATGATGTTTATGTTATTGTTGTATTTTTGTAATAAACTTCCTATGTTGTCAGTCAAAGAAAACATAGAGAAATTTATTGCTATCCTTGGTTGACAATATTGAGAATTATATTCCTAAAAATAATCATCCATTTATCTTTCGAATTATCTTTCATGTTCTCTTTCATGTGAAAGTATTTTCCATGAAAACATTTTCTCAAGATAATGAAATCCATCTGATTTGTCAAACTCTTGATCTGTTTAAATAATTTATTTTAATATTATGTGTAAACAATGTAAATATATATAAAAAAATAATTTTCCCCCTCGATTTTTAACATAAACCAAGAGGTATGTGGTGCTTGGGTTGGAATCTATTTTGTTGTTTTTATTTTATTTTAAAAGAAACATATGTTATCTCAGTTTAAGCAATAACCGAAGTAAAATAAGTGTGTTTATTCAGTTTCTTCACCTTCCTTAACACAAATACTTGTTGTCCATTTAATTAGTATCAACTCTCAAGACATTTCCATTAGTGATCCTCATGAAACCTAAAACCCTAATTATAAAAGCATCCTGAAACCCAAATGTTGTTGTGAAACCTTCTATGTTTAATGAGAGCTCCATGAGATTTTACAAAGTAAAAGTATCAATGTGATAGATTGCAAGAGAAGGAAAATTTTAGGTTTATTTAATATGTTATTATTGAGAGTATATTTACTTTTTCAAAGATTTATGTCATTGATTGCAAGTGCAGAAAAATTGATTTAAGGTTTGTGTTCTAACATAATCTCTTAATTGAATATTTATTTTATTTATCTAACCTTTTATTTTATATCATAAATAAATGAATACAAAATTCATAGAGAATATATTGCACCCAACATTTTATCTCCCCGAGATTCAATGAAACAAGGATCCAACATTTGTTTTTCCCCAAAATATCCAGCCTTTGTTATTCAATGACAGCGATGACAATGAATGAGATTTAAAATTCGTTATATAACTTTACTGGTAGACAATACAACTAAACTCAAAGTCTTTTCATTTATGGACGAATTTTTCGGTTATAATCAGATCAAGATGGCACCTGAAGATATGGAGAAGACCACATTCATTACACCCTGGGAAACATTCTGTTATAGAGTGATGCCTTTCAGTTTAAAGAATGTTGGTGCAACATACTAGAGAGCTATGGCCACTCTTTTTTATGATATGATGCATAAAGAGATTGAAGTTTATGTTTATGATATAATCGCCAAATCAAATGATGAAGAAAAACATGTTAAGCATTTGTTGAAGTTATTCCAACGTTTGAGGAAGTACAGACACCGCTTGAATCCCAACAAGTGTACTTTTGGTGTTCGTTCTAGTAAGTTGTTGGGCTTTATTGTCAACGAAAAGGGTATTAAAGTTGATCCTGCCAAGGATAAAGAAATACAAGAGATGCATGCGCCCAAAACTAAGAAGCAAGTCAGAGGCTTTCTCGGCCGCTTGAATTAAATCTCAAGATTTATATCGCATATGACTGCCACATGTGCACCTATATTTAAGCTTCTTTAGAAAGATCAGTCTTGTGATTTGACCGAAGATTTCCAGAAAGCGTTTGATAGTATCAAAGAGTATTTGATCGAGCCTCCGATTTTGTCTCTGCCTGTTGAAGGAAGACCTTTGGTCATGTATTTGACTATGCTTGATGAAAGTATGGGCTGTGTTCTTGGTCAGCAAGACGGAACTGGAAATAAAGAATATGCAATTTACTACCTCAATAAGAAATTCACCGACTATGAGACTTGCTACTCTATGCTGGAAAGACTTGTTACGCATTGGCTTGGGCTGCTAAGCGTCTGCGCCAGTATATGTTGAATCATACTACTTGGTTGATATCTAAAATGGATCCAATCAAGTACATTTTTGAGAAGCCTTCTTTAAGTGGGAGGATTGTCCGTTGGAAGATGTTGTTATCCGAGTATGATATCGAATACCGATCTCAAAAAGCGATTAAGGGTAGTGTCTTGGTTGACCATTTGGCTAACCAACCAATTGAAGATTACGAGTCAGTGCAGTATGATTTTCCTGACGAAGAGATTTTGTACTTGAAGATCAAAGATTGTGATGAACCATTGCTTGAAGAAGGGCCATCACCAGGTTCCTGTTGGGGCATGGTATTTGATGGAGATGTTAATTCATATGGTGATGACATTGGGGCAGTGATTATTACTCCACAAGGAACTCATTTTCCGTTTACATCTAGATTGACCTTCAAGTGTATAAATAACATGGCTGAGTATGAAGCTTGCATTATGGGGCTTGAAGAGACCATTGATCTCATAATCAAATATCTTGACGTCTATGAAGATTCAACTTTGGTTGTGAATCAAATCAAAGGTGAATGGGAGACGAATCAACCCAGTTTAATACCATATAGAGACTATGCGAGGAGGATTTCAACTTTCTTTACAAAGGTTGAGTTTCATCATATCCCTCAAGATGAAAACCGGATGGCAGATGCTCTTGCAACGTTGGCTTCAATGATTATGGTGAAATTTTGGAATGAAGTCCCCAATTTGACTATGATGCATCTTGATAGGCCAGCTCATGTATTTGCTGTTGAAGAAGTTAGAGATGAAAAGCCATGGTATTACGATATCAAATGTTTCCTCCAAAGTCAGATTTACCCGCCCGGGGCATCTTTGAAAGATAAGAAGACTTTGAAAAGATTAGCTGGCAACTTCTACCTGAATGGTGATGTGCTTTACAAGAGAAATTTCGATATGGTTTTGCTCAGATGCGTGGATAAACACGAAGAAGACATGTTGATGACTGAAGTCCATGAAGGTTCCTTTGGTACTCATTCCAATGGACATGCTATGGCAAAGAAGATGTTGAGAGCAAGTTACTATTGGCTGACAATGGAATCTGATTGTTGCAAGTTTGTGAAATTATGCCACAAGTGTCAAATTTATGCAGATAAGATTCATGTTTCTCCGACACTGTTGAATATTATTTCCTCTCCATGGCCCTTCTCCATGTGGGGAATTGATATGATTGGCATGATTGAGCCAAAAGCTTCGAACAGACATTGTTTTATTTTGGTGGCTATTGAATACTTCACAAAGTGGGTTCAAGCGGCATCATACGCAAATGTAACCAAGCAAGTTGTTGTGAGGTTTATCAAGAATCAGATTATATGCCATTATGGTGTGCCAAGTAAGATCATTACTGACAATGGATCGAACTTGAACAATAATATGGTGGAAGCTTTTTGCAAAGACTTCAAGATTGCACACCATAATTAGTCTTCCTATATACCAAAGATGAATGGGGTTGTTGAAGTTGCAAATAAGAATATCAAGAAGATCATTCAGAAAATGGTGGTAACCTACAAAGATTGGCATGAGATGCTCCCATTTGCTTTACATTGATACCGTACATCCATCCGCACTTCAACTGGGGCAACCCCTTTCTCTCTTGTTTATGGTATGGAAGTTGTGCTCCCCGTGAAGGTTGAGATCCCATTATTGCCTGTCTTGATGGAAGCCAAGTTGAAAGAAGATGAATGGTGTCAGACCAGATATGATCATCTGAATTTGATTGAAGAGAAGAGATTGATTGTTATGTGTAGATGTTTTTGATTGGCTGCATTTTATATTAAAACACTTACTGTACTTAGATGTCTTGACTGATGTCATGACATGCTTAAGTAGTATGCTGCAGGATTAGCTAATACAGGATTTACTGGATGTCAAACTGAACGTTATGACATTCATTCATGACATCATTTTCTAGATGTCAAACTGAATATTATGACATTCATCCCTGATAGCAGATGCTGAAGTATAGGCTAATTTTTTTGTTATGTTTTAGTATTTATCTCAGGCTGATTTTCAGGAAACTAACAGCTGTGCTAAAATTAAGAGACCTAACATATAGCCTATTTGTTAGCACCCTAATGTGTGGAAATTAGGTTAACTTGCTTAACCTTAATTTTAGGAAATTCAAGTACAAGGCCCAAGTACTGCATTATAAAAGGATGGCAATCCTACTTTCAGCAACTCAGGGATTTAAAGTGTGAAGAATTAAATATATCATTATATATCCTTGTTGTACTTTCATTATGTCTTGAATTAGGTTCTACTTGTGAGCCAAGCAATTATCACCTAGATGATTGCATTGGACTAGGGTGTTCATTGAGTTGTAATTGTTGTGTCACGCTAAGATTTTAAGCGTGAGTGCTGTCTTTTTTGATTAAAGCTTTTAAGCACAATCAAGAGTTGTTTGAAGTATATCTTCACCACTGACTTTAAAATTCTTAATGGTTGTAATCACTGCTGTGATTGAGGGGGAGTGAGTAGGTACTCAGGTCTTAGTTTAGATTGAAATTGCATTGGGTAGGTCTTAAGTGATAGGATTAAACTGGTGGTTTAAGTCCTGAATTAATACCTCTTATAGTGGATTTCCTCCCTGGCTTGGTAGCCCCCAGAGTAGGTGTGTTTGTCACCGAACTAGGTAAACAATTCTTTGTGTCATTTACTGCTTTTTACATTTACTTTCTGCATACATTACCTGTCTGCGCAGAATTGGATGTCATAACATCCTGTGTGACATCGATAGTCTGTTACTAGAATTTCAATTGGTATCAGAGCAGGCACTCTGCCTGTTAGTTTCTGGGTGAGATCTAGGGACGTTACTTTCTAGTACCATGGACAAGGATGTAGGATTCTCAAATAGACCACCCATGCTGGATGGTTCTAACTATGATGACTGGAAACCTCGTATGATAGCCTTCTTGAGGTCTCTGGATAGCAAGGTCTGGAGAGCTGTCAACAAAGGATGGGAACATCCAACGAAGACAGGTAAAGATGGAATTATTATGCAAATTCCTGAAGAAGAGTGGGACAAAGAGCAAGAGGCATTAGCCCTTGGAAACTCTAAGGCTTTGAATGTACTGTTGAATGGGATAAATAAGAACATTTTCAGACTGGTGCATCACTGTGAACTGGCTAAAGAAGTTTGGGATACTCTCAAAACAACTCATGAAGGTACCTTCAAGGTAAGGATGTCTAAACTCCAGATGCTGACTACTAAGTTTGAAAATCTGAGGATGAAAGAGGATGAGACTATTCATGACTTCCACATGAATATTCTTGAATTTGCCAACACTTCTGGAGGCTTAGGAGAGAAAATGTCTGAAGAAAAACTTGAAAGAAAGATTCTCAGATCATTGCCCAAGAGATTTGCCATGAAGGTTACTGCTATAGAAGAGGCTCAAGATATCTGCAATATGAAGGTTGATGAGCTTATTGGTTCTCTCCAAACTTTTGAAATAGGCTTGTGTGAGAATGTTGAAAAGAAAAACAAAAGCATAGTTTTGGTATCAAATACTGAAGAGGATTCAGAAGAAGGAAATATTGGAGGTGATGAAAGTATATCAGAAGCTATAGCCATGCTTGAAAGACAGTTCAACAAGTTCATAAAGAAGATTGATCAAAAAGGTAGACCAAATGTCAAGAACACTTCATATGACATCAGTAGAAGATCAAAATCTGAAGAAAAGTCCAACCAAGGCAAGGGAATCCAGTGTCATGGATGTGAAGGTTTTGGACACATTAGAGCTGAATGTCCTACCTTCCTCAAGAAGCAAAAGAAGGGACTATCTGTCACCTGGTCTGATGGAGACTCTGAGAGTGAATCAGAAGGAGAATCTGCAAAACATGTCACTGCACTAACTAGTGTTTGTGCCTCTGATGATGACTCAAGTGGAGATGAACTTATATTTGATGAACTTGCTGCTTCATATAAAGAGTTATGTGTCAAAAGTGCAGAAGTGTGTCTACAAGTAGCAAAGCAGAAGAAACTTATCAAGGAGCTGGAAGCTGAGAAGAAGAAGCATCTGACAGTCATAGATGATCTAAATGGTGAGATAACCTTGCTGACCTCTAAGCTAGATCAAATGACAAAATCCATCAGAATGCTGAATAAAGGAACTGACACTTTGGAAGAAATTCTAAAGGTGGGACAGAAATCAGGAACCATGTCTAGTTTAGGCTTTGTTAAGGAATCCTCATCTGAATTCAAAAGCTCAAAGGCTGAAGTTCAGAAAATCAAGCAGAAGTCACAACCAATGTCACAACATCATGGAAACAAGAGGATTAACCATCAAAAGAAGAAATTTCAAAGATGAAGAATCCAATGTCATAGAGGATGTTGGACCATTCCTTGAGACTTCAACAGAAAATGTACAGGATACTCCTCCTGGACTTGAGTTAGAAGCATTCAACAAGGTGCCTTCTATCAGGATTCAGAAAGACCACCCTAAGGATCTTATCATATGAGATCCCAATAGTGATGTGATTACCAGATCAAGGGAGAATAACTCGAATTCCTGCTTTGTATCCAAGGTTGAACCTAAAAATTATTAAACAATTGAAAGTATGCTCTGATTGGTCAATGGATAATACTTATTTCACTTGCAACAAGTGTGTTCACAAGATGTTATGTGTGATGTCTTAACATGAGATATCCTATGTACCTGCTGGAGTTCAAGAACATGTTCATGCAGGATTGTTTCAGAATGTCATACACAAGGTCATGGCATCTGATATATGTGTATCTGCTGGAGCTTAAAATGAAAGACATGATCATGCAGGATTGTTTCAAGATGTCATACACAAAGTCATGGCATCTGATATGGTTGTACCTGCTGGAAGTTATAAAAGGAATTATGGAATTATGTAGGATTTTTCCAGGATGTCAGACCCGATGTCATGACATCATGTACTCAGAACATTCAGTGTGAATGCCTGGTGTTTTGTGATTGCATAATTAATGGCAATCTATGTATGATTGAAGATCTGATTTGCAGACGCATTCAATCATGGATTACAACCTGATTTACTTATTTTCCAAACAGATCTAACCAGCTGTTATAAAAAGATTTAATTGGAAAATAGATTTAGGGTTTTCAAGATGTCCAAGCCCAATTGAAAGCTTCTATAAAAAGGGACTTAGAAAACCTGTTTTACAACACAACCAATACTGAGCGAAATATAGAGAGAGAGCTAGGGTTTGTGTATGTTTAGTCGTAAGACTTGTAAGTCATTCAAGTCATCTTTTGATGATTGAATTGGACTGATTTGTGGTTGTAATTGGTCACTCTAAAGTTGTTAAGCAAGAGTGTGTGTCTACTTGATCAAAGTTGTGAAGTAAGATCAAGTGTGTGTCGTCTTGATCAAAGCTGTAAAGTAAAATCAAGAGTGTGTTTCTGATAATTGCTTGTATTTTTATTTTTTTGGTCTGGAATATTAAGTGTTGCTTTGACAATATTTTTGACAAAAAGGGGGAGTAACACTTGTACCCCAGGACAACAGATTGCTTTGAAGTTGAAGGTCCTCTAAACAAGAGGTTATGTTGCTGTTTGCTCTCTGCTTGATCTTCTCTTATGTTGCTGCTGTTTGAAGTTTAACTTCTATGTTTGCTAAGTGTATTAGCTAATTTGATTCTCTGCTTGGATGTGTGCTTTCTGCTGCTCTGAACTCTGTTGTGATGCCAAGTTGTTTTAGCCAAAAAAAATCCAAAGGGGGAGTTTGTAGATGTTTTTTATTGGCTGCATTTTATGTTAAAACACTTACTGTACTTAGATGTCTTGGCTGATGTCATGACATGCTTAATTAGTATGCTGCAGGATTAGCTAATACAGGATTTACTGGATATCAAACTGAACGTTATGACATTCATTCATGACAATATTTTATGGATGTCAAACTGAATGTTATGACATTCATCCCTGACAGCAGATGCTGAAGTATAGGCTAATTTTTCTGTTATGTTTCAGTATTTATCTCAGGCTGATTTTCAGGAAACTAACAGATGTGCTAAAATTAAGAGACCTAACATATAGCCTATTTGTTAGCACCCTAATGTGTGGAAATTAGGTTAACTTGCTTAACCTTAATTTTAGGAAATTCAAGTACAAGGCCCAAGTACTGCATTATAAAAGGATGGCAATCCTGCTTTCAGCAACTCAGGGATTTAAAGTGTGAAGAATTAAATATATCATTATATATCCTTGTTGTACTTTCATTGTGTCTTGAATTAGGTTTTACTTGTGAGCCAAGCAATTGTCACCTAGATGATTGCATTGGACTAGGGTGTTCATTGAGTTGTAATTGTTGTGTCACTCTAAGCTTTTAAGCGCGAGTGTTGTCTTTCTTGATTAAATCTTTTAAGCACAATCAAGAGTTGTTTGAAGTATATCTTCACCACTGGCTTTAAAATTCTTAATGGTTGTAATCACTGTTGTGATTGAGGGGGGGTGAGTAGGTACTCAGGTCTTAGTTTAGATTGAAATTGCATTGGGTAGGTCTTAAGTGATAGGATTAAACTGGTGGTTTAAGTCCTGAATTAATTCCTCTTATAGTGGATTTCCTCCCTGGCTTGGTAGCCCCTAGAGTAGGTGTGTTTGTCCCCGAACTGGGTAAACAATTCACCGTGTCATTTACTACTGCTTTTTACATTTACTTTCTGCATACATTACCTGTCTGCGCAGAATTGGATGTCATAACATCCTGTGTGACATGATAGTCTGTTACTAGAATTTCATTATGTGTCATGGTCAGTTATATCAACAAAGAATGAAGAAAGCTTTTGATAAGAAGGACAGGCCTCGGGTGTTTAGAGAAGGTGACCTTGTGCTCAAGAAGATTCTATATTTCAAACCTGATGTTAGGAGCAAATGGACTCCTAATTATGAAGGCTCATATGATGTTAAGAGAGCCTTTTTAGGTGGTGCTTTGATTCTTACAACTATGGATGGTGAAGAGTTCACTCATTCTGTGAATACCAATGCAGTCAAGAAATACTTCGCCTAAAAAAGAAAAAGAATAACTCGCTAAGTTGAAAACCCGAAAAGGCAACTTAGGAAAAAATGAGCGTCTCGGTGGATTGAAAACCCTAAAGGGTGATTCAGGCAAAAGTTAGAGACATAAAACAAAACATTTATCCCGATAGATTGAGTACCCCACCTTGGGGAAATCTAGGCAAAAGTTAGGGATTATGGCAAGTAACTGCATTCGTTCGGTCCTAGTCATTGGAGAAGTTTTGAGCAAGTCATTTGGTTTTGATTCATCATTCTCAACCAAATCCAAGAGCACAACGGATATTAAAGTTGGTAGGAAGAGTAGTGATCAATGTATTCAATGTAGCCATTTTCCATGTAAATTACCATTTTCAACTTTTGTAAAGATCTATGGAGTCTTGTAATTTACAGACTACCATCTTATTGGTCTTCCCGAAGCAGTTGGTTTGGTGATTTTTCCCAAATAATTCATCATTTATCCCCAGTAGAGTAGAGCTGGTGATCAGTCCCTTTTGCAAACCATTTCCCCCAGCTGAGTAGCAGAGTTGAACCCTCAGTAAATGGCTCAGACCCCGTACAGAGTTTTATCTCTTGTATTTCCTGGAGAATTTCATCTTCAGATATCAAAGATCTCTTATTCCCGGGAGTATTTGGTTTTGAGCAACGTTTGATCCCTTGCGAGGTTGTCTCCCATTTGATATGGTGTTGACCTAAAATTCTCACAGAGTTGAATCCTCAATAGATCTTTTCTCTCTCTCTCTCCCCCAGCCAATATTGAGTTATTCAGAGCTAGATGATTTATTTTTCATCTCTCAGCATTTTGATCCAATTGGTGTTTCCATCTTGTTGAGATTAACCAAGTGTTGCATCGGTGATTCAAATCTGGGATATTTGTATCCTTTGTGATTATTTTTCCAGCATAATTATAATCATATACATGCATATTAATGCATAAAGCACATCATTAGATATTTTCATTATGCATTTTATTGCATTTGATTTCTTATTTCTGATCCCCTGCTATAGTGATATTATTCCCCATACAGGATTAGTGTGTCTGTCCTCCTTCAATTGTAGAGTGTCAGCCCCTTAAGCAGAAAGAGTTTAACCTTTCTTATTTCCCTACTGAGTTATTTCCTCTTGGATGATTATTGCTTCAGTTTCCTCCCCAGTTAACTATCTGGATGGAATCACACCACTTGAGTTATATCCTCATTGGGTCGAGTCTTTGTTTGACCATTTCTTTCTAGTTACTACCTAGATGGATATTTTGGTCCCTCGATAATATGTTACCCAGTAACTGGTAATATTCTTCTCAATTTTTGAGTACATTGCTTTTGCCCAATATCTGGTAAAATATAATTTACTTCCTTTGCTTTCTCCAGCAGATTCGTTTTCACGTTTCCCCAGGCAGTCTATCCTTGATATGTTCATCCTAACCGATGGCGGAGATTCTCCCTTTGTGGTTTTCTACCCAATAAAAAGGTAGTTGTAATCCCTATTTCATTCCCTGGAGAGTTAATCCTTGGTATGTTCATCTTAACCGATGACAAATTCTCTCCTCTTTAAGGTCTTCTGCCCAGTAACCGGTAGTTGTAAATCATGCTTTCCCCTGCTGAGTTTATCCTTGATATATTCATCTTAACCAGTGACAAATATTCTCTTGGTATTCTATCCAGTAACTGATAGATATAATTTCTATTTTTCTTCGGCAGTCTATCCTTGATATGTTCATCCTAACCGATGACGAATATTCTTCCTTTGAGTTTATCCTTGATATGTTCATTTTAACCAATGACACATATTCTCTCTTTGATCTTTTTACCAGTAACTAGTAGTTATAAACCCTATTTGATAGTTTCCCCAGCAGTCTATTCTTACCCAGTAACCGGTAACGACTACACCTCCTTTTTCTCAGCGAGTCATCCTGGATATGTTTACCCTAATCGGTAACGGATGATCCTCTGTCAAAATATATTATCTCCCTACCCAGTAACCGGTAATAGATAATATACTTCTGGTACTCCTGTGTTGAAGTTCATTCTTTCCCAATTGAGTTTGAGTGCGTATTTCCTCAGTAAAACCATCAATCCCCTGTTTGGTTCAGGTATTTCAGCTTTGTTCTGATTTACCTGTTTCCCCTGAAGATTTTCCCTTATCCCCGAACTAGTCCTTCCATTGATTTATTTTCGTGGAATTCCTCTTGTGTCTCTAGCAGTTTTTAAGTTGTAGCCTGGCCTACGCGCAACGCTTATCCCCCAGAATCTTTGTCTCCCCAGCGAGTGTTCCCTATGGAATGCATTATGCTCCTGTGGACTTTCAGTCTCTCCGGATTCATTTGTGGAAATATTTTCCCCATAGAGATTATTTTTAACATTTCATACCATATGCATCATGAGGTCTCTTAGGGACCAAATTTTGTTTCTATATGTTGTTATTTAAGTCCATTCTACTGAGTTGATACAAAGATTTTATCATTCACATCCTCAGTAAGAATGTCCTTAAATAGGGGCAGCTGTAAGACCCCAACTTTGACCCTAAGATCCCTCATGCTATCTCATCATATGCATTGGCTTTTGGATCACACATTTGCATCCTCCTTACCCATCATTCATTGGGTTTGCATTAGGAGAGGTCACCAAGCACATTTTATTGAATCATACTTTGTTTTTTATTATTTACTAACCAAAATACCAAAAATATGTCAATGTATAGTTTGTTGCTTTTGTAGGTAGTGTGTGTGTTCACCCATACTCCATCAAGCTCATATCTAGGGTTTAGGACCCTCAATGCAAGGAGATCAATCAAGAGATGGTTTACATTAACTTTAAAAATCATATATGGATCCCCATGGTCTTCACATATCATTTTGATTAAGAATTCATCAAGAGTTTGAAGCTTAGAAGCCCTAATTCATCTAGGTATCTTTTCTGACTTCCTGTAGCGGTAAATTCATGATCATCAAGCTATGGATAAGCTAGAGATCAAATAACAAGAGTCGCCACCGCGCTTTTATTGTTTCCAAGGGAAAAGGGAAAAAGTACGAACAAAACCCAAAAGTAAGAAGTTTTCAAATCAAAATTAATAAAATGTCAGAGATTACAGGTAAGGGGGTTGGTTACATAGAGGGAAGGTGTTAGCACCCAAAGTGTCCTAGGTACTCCTAGGGAGCCCTTTTTGTGTGCATATGTATTTGGTACAAAATGATATTTATAAACAAATAGAATGGGGGAATGAGAAAAGAATTTATTAATTATATTTTTATGTTTGACAAGCCCTTTGGACTTGTGCCTATATACCAACATAAAAATGAGGGATCAAAACCTCGTAGTTCGTGATACAAATTTCAAAGTGGATGCATTGTTTTTAACAAAAATTAAGTTTGAAAGGCATAAAGGCCTAAAAATGGTTTGAATGAGTTAGTTCTTTTTGGATTTTTTGAAAGTTTAAGTTAAGTATAGTTAAGTTTATTTACAAATTTGATTTAAGAAAAAGAAGTTTGAAAATGCAATGGCATAAGGCCAAAGTTTCTATCTTTTTGCAAAGTGGTCAAAGTTTAAAACAAAATAAATTCAAACAAAGAAGATTTTGAAAAGGGAGGGAGATATTTTGAAATTAAAGAAATGGGGAGAAGATGAAGAGACTAATCCTAATGCACAAAATTAAAAGTTAAGAGTTGAAAAGATCTGACCAAATGGGTAGCAATCCCATAGACAAGAATGTCAATAGAAACCCATAATTCCCTTGGACATTTAGAATCAAGCAACACACAAATGCACAATTATATTATCTTGAAGAGCAAAGGCATCAAATAAAGATAGCCACGTCCAAGCTTTAATCATTCCATGATCTTCTTCAAAAAAAAGCCCATGTAGCAGATGAATTCCACAAGTCACAGGTTCACAATAATAGCTTCACAATGATCATGTTGTAGATGAAACTCAGAGGGATCTTGAATGATGTATCAAATGAAGTTTCAGATTGCAAGTACTTGGTTTCTCAATAAGTTGGCATTGGCCAAGTCCTTTAGCATAGGAATGTTGCCTAAGTTCTAAGTCATTTTGCCCAAGATCAAGCCAACAGTCCACACAATTTTTTTATGGTTTTTGTTGTTATTATGTACATTAATGGTCAAAGACCACACAAACAAGCAAAGTATATACAAACAAGATATGTCACACAATATGGTCAAAGTGGACAAAGTGAAATTTGCATTAACATAAACAATTAGAATGATATGAACAATGGCAAATGAATAAAGGCTAGAATTAAATGACATTAAAGTAAATGGCTTGAAATTAAAAATTAGTTGTTAGTGGATTAGAAGTTAGTATTGTTTTGCTTTTGCTTTTCATTTTAAGACATTCTTTGGAGAACACTCATCCCACTTATCACAAGCATCGATCCTTGAGCCAAGACATCTTCCAATGGAAGGAAAAAACGCCAAGTTTCCACACAATACCATGAAAGCGGGGAGACTTACAATCTCACTAACTAGAATGTTATGCCTTTTATGTCACAAATTTAGCGCTATGTTAAGCAATCGTAATTGGACTTATGTAGAAGTCACAACTATTTGAGGTCGGGCAATAGAATTTTGGTGTTAATGCATGTTAGAGACATAGTATAATGGACTATGCTCATGAAACATACCACACACCAAAAGAGATATGCAAAAGAGGTGGCCTAATCTCATCCATACTCATGTTAATTTTTCAATCAACTAGCTTTAGGACTTTGAGATATCATAGGCCAAATGAGATAAATGCATAAAGAAGGGGAATGAGATGAAGAGGGAGGGGAATGGATCAAAACTCAAATTGATCAAAGGAGGACTTTTACCAAATTAATATCATCCATTCATTTTGGGAGATGGAATATACATTCCATCAATCCCCTAAATCTAATGATATTAATTTGACAAAGTCAAACTAACCTTGACCAAGACCCAACAACAAGAGTCAAACACAAACAAGCCATCACAATTGGTCAACAAAATTATTTGGCATTTATTCAAATTAAAAAAACTAAAATAAGGCATTTAAATTAAATATGGTTTTCCAAATTCCTATAACCTCATCAAAATACCAAATAAATGGCCATGAGATTTATCATAGGTCAAACAAGGTCAAAGGACCTTGGAGAAAAAAATTCAGAATTTTTAAAGACGTAAAAGTATTTTTAAACAATTAAAAACAAATGCAAAATCAATTAAATCATGAAAAATATTAATAATGATCCAAAAAATGATTTTAATTAAGAATATGAAAGAGGAAATTATTTGAATTTTTTTGGTGAAACTCTCATATTTTTTGGATCAATATTAAAATTAATATGAATTAATGAAAATAAAGCAATTAAAATGAAATTCAAATAATCAGAAAAAACGTGGACCACTTGATCTCCCTCATTAATTGAGGTGGCAGATCAAGTGGCCACCAGCGCACGTTCCATGGTGCACTGCAGTCAACGCGGCATAGGCTTGGTATTTAAAAGTAACACACGAGATTAAAACAATTTGAACCAGATCAATGGCTTTGAACACATCCAGCACATCACCGGCGTCCAAAGGCCGGTCATCTTCTCCGATGACCCTGGCCGGACTGGTTCACTCATCACCATCAAGAAAATGAAAAATGAGGACATGATCTGAAAGAAAAAATAGCGTAGAGCACGAATCTGATCTCAATTTTAACTAACTCCACATATATAGAAAGATATGAGGTGTGTCACCTGAGTTGCTTCGATTTGACCTCTAAGCAACTCAATCTTCTTGCCTACGTTGGTAGGACTTCAGACAGCCAAAGATCCAAGAGAATTGAGTAGAATTAAGAGAGAATCGAAGAGATGAAGTTTTCTGAAAATTACCTTCAATGTTATGCAGTTCTTGATGTTGCTTACTCGAAACACGATCTGATCACACTTGAGAAGCTAGAAGGAAGTGATTGGAGAGGTTGCAAGGCTTTGGATCCTGGAGTTCTTGTATCTCCAACAGTTGAGATTCAAACTCAAATTTCAAGTTGAAATTTATCAGGTTTTCCTTTGGAATGAGAGGGTTTCAATGGGGGGCAAAGCTGGCGCGCAAGGTGTGATTCAAATGAGCATAGAGAGCATGTATTTATAGCATGAATGAATGATATTTTCACACTTCAAATTTTATCCAATTTTAGCAATGTTGATGGCGCGAGTGCATGGGCATGTGCAGGACCATGATGCAATGCAAAAAGGTCCAAAATCAATCCAAATGAAGTCTGAATGGAAGCTTGATTGGCAAGGCAAAATGAACTGAAGTTTTGAAGCTTAATTCTTGCCAAAGATGCAACTCTGTTAAAGCCATGCGCAGACCTAGCAAACCTCATCCAAAATGCATGAACTTGGATTCTTTGGAAAGCTTGGATCAAGGGGAACAAGTTTTATGTTCAACACTTTTTCATTTGGAGCTTGGAATATGGAGAATTTTGAGGTGGAATTTTTGAAATTTCAACATGTTGAAATTTTTTCTAAGTGTCAAGCCATATATCTCAATATTCCACCTTGCTTAACTTTTTTATGTGAGCTTCAAATGAGAAAAGTGTCTTCATCAAAGTTGTATCTCTTTCAAATACCTTTAAAATGGTCACAAATTTCATGTCATTTGGATTTGGAATGATAGAGTTATGCATTTTTGAAGTTTGGAAAAATCACTTGTTCAATGGTATAGGTCAAAAGTGACCTATAATGTAACATCATATCACATGCTCAAAAAAGTTGAATTAGATCTCACTCCAAACATAAAAGTTGAAGTAGACACCTTGAATTTTATTGTGAAACTTGGAAATATTTCATCTCATAAAAAATGAGCACGTTATGGCCTTGGGAAGTTGACTTTCAAATTAGGGTTTAGACAAAATGACCTATAATGTTTAAATATAAAAAATGATTTTCCAAGCAAAACTAGCTCTAGGTATCAACATCAAAGTTGTTTAGAATGTTGTGTAGAGTAACTTTGCTCATGGGATCATTTATATATGGTGAAAATTGTAGGAGATAGGGTCTAGGGAGACCCAATTTTGATCAGATGAATTCATCTGGCCAACCACCATCAACTAACTTGCTAACCTTCAATTCCTTTGACTTTCTTGGCTCATGGTAGATCAAATATGCATAAGATGACGAATTTTGAAGTGTCCCTTGATAAATTTGATCAATTGGTGAGATAGCTTGTTGGAGAAGTTACTCAAGATACCTAGTCAAACTAGGGTTTCCAAGGCAAATCACCTTCAAACTCTTGAAGAAAACTTGATCAAAATAACATGTAGGAATCAATGAAACTCATATATGATGCTCATAACCATTCTTGGATCAATTGATGGTTGTGCTATTTGTCATGAGGGTCTTAAACCCTAGATATGAACTTGAAGAATCAATGGAGATCATATTGTTGTAATTTATTAAATACAAGTGTGTTCCAAAATGACAAATGGTGGAAGTGAGTTAATGCTAATAAATGCATGAGATAAAGTCCTGCATTGGAAGATTTACTCACTTTATAAGTCCTTATAAAGAGTTAATATCATTAACTCAACAAAAGGACAAAAGAGGATAAAGTGCCACATGAACACATATGATGGTCCCAAGCATTATGCCACTTGTCCCAGCCTTACAACCACTCGCCGGTGTCGCCACCGACGACACCGACTTCGGCTCCGACTCCGACTCCGGGACCGGGACCGAGTCCGTGGGCGTAGGGTGCTAGTGGCGGCTTGTAGACGGCACTTGAGCACTTTTGCACGTCGCATCGGAGCAATCGGGCTATTCGCAAAGTTAATGAGGCGGCGCCGCTCCGGCGGCCGGTCGGCCTTCGTCCGGGCTATTATCGTTGTTCCCTTTTGGTCAGTGCCTATGATTTGATATTTGAATTCGGAGATTGTAACTCTTCATGAGATGTTGCAAAGGCGAAACCATGCAACTGTTGGTGAAACATGCTGCAGGCCAACCATTATGATTATATGAAAAGGACATTGATTCACCAATGGTCGCTACCTTGTGAAACAATATCAACATGGCCTATAAAAGCATAAATTCGGATTCATAATATAACACACAAAATCCGAAAATCGTCTAAATAATTCCATACACTCTTCGCTGCATTCGGGTTTTCGCCGGTCTTGCGCAAACTCGATAAGGCTGAATTATCCTGGATATTCCTGCATCAGAACTCTAAGACAATCGAGAGTGCTTGATATACTATAAGGAAAGTGTTGCATTCATGATTCAAGCTTGGATCCCTTTAATCTTTCCGAAATTTCTAACAGTCTTATAGTATCTCAAATCATGGCCACCGACGTTTCTGTTTCAAGCATCAAACTGATGAACCAGGACCTTGTTAAGTTAGATCGTTTCAATGGAATAGACTATACCCGCTGGCAAGACAAAATGACATTTCTCCTGACCGCCTTGAAAATTCAATATGTCTTGGATCCTCACCTGGAGGCAATTCCAGAACCAACTGAGAATGACAATGATGAAGTAAAAAAGGAGAGAAAGAGACGAAAAGAAGATGAACTGTTTTGTCGTGGACATATCTTGAACACATTATCTGATCGTCTCTATGATCTCTACACCAATACTGCATCCGCAAAGGAAATCTGGAACGCACTCGAATTCAAATTCAAGGTCGAAGAAGAAGGAACGAAAAAGTTTTTAATATCTAAATACTTTGATTTTAAGATGTTGGATTCCAAGCTGATTCTTGCACAAGTACACGAGTTACAGGTTCTCGTGAATAAAATAAAAGGCGTGAAAATTGACATTCCTGAAGCATTCCAAGTCGGTGCAATAATAGAAAAATTGCCACCTTCGTGGAAAGGATACAGAAAGAAATTGTTGCATAGTTCTGAGGATTTTTCTTTGGAGAAACTTCATAAACACCTTCGTATCGAGGAGGAAACGAAGGATCGAGAAAAAACTGAGTCTGCTGGATTTGCTAAAGCAAATGTGGTTGCCGCTAAAGGAAAGAAAAAATATGATGGCATGAAAAACCGTCTCGGCCCAAGGAAAGAACACAACAAGTTCAAAAATGTTGGCGGACCAAAAGGTACTAAAAATGGTTATTATGTATGTGGCAAACCCGGACATTATGCTCGAGATTGCAGGCACAATAAGTCCAAAAATGAGGTCAATGTCGTTCATGCTGATGACGACGTAATCGCTACGGTAAGCGAAATTATGGCAATCAAAGGCAAAGTGCAAGGATGGTGGTATGACACATGTGCAACTGTGCATGTATCTTATGATAAAACAGCATTCAAAACCTATACCAAAGTCAATGATGGACAAGAAGTGCAAATGGGAAATGAAGTGTGATCTAAAGTCGTTGGAACAGGATCCGTCGAACTCAACTTCACTTCCGGAAAGAAAGTCACTCTTGTTAATGTGCTTCATGTTCCTGATATGAATAGAAACCTTGTTAGTGGGGACTTATTGGGAAAACCAGGTATTAAATCTGTATATGAATCGGGCAAATTAATATTGACCTGTAATGGTATATTTGTAGGAAAAGGATATTCCGCTGAAGGAATGATAAAACTTTGTACTACCAACAATATTATTAATGAAATTTCTAATTCTGCTTATATGCTTGAATCTAGTTCCTTTTGGCACTCTAGATTGGCACATATTGGTATTAGTACTATGAATAGACTAATTAAATCTGGTTTGATATCATGCAACATTCATGATTTCGGAAAATGTGAAATATGTGTTAAATCAAAAATGATAAAGAAACCTTTCAAAAGTGTTGAAAGAAAAACAAACGTGCTAGATCTTGTGCGCTCCGATTTGTGTGAACTTAATGGTATGTTGACCCATGGGGGAAACTGTTATTTTATAATGTTTATCGATGATTGCTCTAGGTTCACACATGTATATCTCTTAAAGCATAAAGATGATGCTTTTAATTCCTTTAAGACATATAAAGCAGAAGTAGAAAATCAATTAAGTACAACTATAAAAGTACTTAGGAGCGATAGAGGCGGAGAATATTTCTCAACAGATTTTGATGCATATTGTGAAGAATATGGCATCATACACGAATGTTCTACGCCCCGCACACCACAACAAAATGGCATGGCCGAAAGAAAAAACAGAATATATCAAGAGATGATAAATGTTATGTTAATGCATTCAGAATTACCATTTAATTTATGGGGTGAAGCACTATTGTCCGCATGTCACATAATGAACAGGATTCCTTTAAAAACAACTGGTATTTCTCCATATGAGAAATGGAAAGGAAGACCACCAAGTATTGGTTATTTCAGAGTGTGGGGGTGTGTAGCTTATTACAAGAACATGGATCCCAAAAGGACAAAATTGGGTCCTCGAGGAATCAGATGTGCCTTCATAGGATATGCACCAAATAGCAAAGCATACGGACTTCTAAATCTAGAGTCTAATGTAATTGTTGAATCCAGAGATGTGGAATTCTTTGAAAATCTCGTCACAAAGGATAAGGGACCTGAAAATCCCACAATTGAAGAATCTCGTGACAAAGATTTGACATGAATTGTTGAAACACAATTAGAACCAAGGAGAAGCAAAAGGGCATGAAAAACTAAGGATCTAGGACCAGATGAAATCAATTCCCAACTCATTTCTCTTTATTTAGTTGAAGGAAATAGCAAGAATGATGTTCTTAAAATTCCTATTATTCTTCAAGTAGAAGATGATCCTAAAACATATAAGGAAGCAGTGGCTTCTAGGGACGCTTCTTTTTGGAAAGATGCTATCCAAGATGAAATGGATTCAATTATGTCAAATCATACTTGGGAACTAGTTGATCTTCCGAAGGGATCAAGACCCATTGGATGCAAGTGGGTGTTTAGAAAAAAGTATCATAGTAACGGTACATTAAACACCTACAAGGCTAGACTAGTAGCAAAAGGATTTAGACAAAAGGAAGGTGTCGATTATTTTGACACATATGCACCGGTAGCAAAAACTACGACAATTAGAATCCTGTTTGCACTAGCTTCCTTGAATAACCTTATTGTTCATCAAATGGATGTTAAAACATCATTCCTAAATGGAGATCTCGATGAGGATATCTACATGGAGCAACCAGAAGGCTTCAAGCTTCCTGGAAATGAACAAAAGGTATACAAACTTGTTAAGTCTTTATACGATTTAAAACAGGCACCAAAACAATGGCATCAAAAATTTGACACCGCCATAATTTCAAATGGGTTTGTTCCAAACTCTTGTGACAAATGCTTGTACACAAAGGTGCGCGGAAGTGTTGTGATATTTCCATGTCTATATGTTGATGACATGTTGATTATCAACAATGAAATGAATGGAATATTAGAAACAAAGAAATTTTTGACTTCCACATTCAAGATGAAAGATCTTGGACTAGTTGACACTATACTAGGGATCAAAGTAAAACGAAATAGTGGGGGTTATGAACTTAATCAAACACATTATATTGAGAAAATGTTGGAAAAGTTCAAACACCTAAACTTTAAGGAAGTAAACCCTCCATTCGATCCTAGTGTCAAACTTCAAAAGAACAATGGGAGAACTGTGGCACAACTGGAATATGCAAGTGCAATTGGATGTCTAATGTACTTAATGCAATGCACCAGACTTGACATAGCTTTTGCAGTTAGTAAGATGAGTAGATTTACTAGCAATCCAAATGATGAACATTGGAAGGCCATAACTAGGATTTTCGGATATTTGTTAAAGACCAAAAATCTTGGCCTTCATTAGGGTAAGTTTCCTGCCGTACTAGAAGGATATACCGACGCAAGTTGGATATCAAGTGTTAGAGATTATAAATCTACAACTGGGTAGATATTCACATTAGCTGGAGGTGCAATTTCTTGGAAAAGCAAGAAACAAACATGCATTACTCTCTCAACCATGGAATCAGAGTTTGTGGCTCTTGCGTCTGCTGGACAAGAAGCAGAATGGTTGAGGGACCTCTTATTGGAGGTTCCGTTAGCTAAAGACAATGTTTCAAAAGTATTGATACATTGTGATAGTCAAGCCACCCTGGCTAGAGCGTTCAGTGAAGTGTACAATGGAAAGTCTAGACACATAGGTCTTAGACACTCTCTCGTGAGAAAAATGATAAAGGATGGGATCATTTCACTAACATATATACAAACAAGATATAATTTGGCTGATCCATTTACTAAACCACTGGCCAGAGATTTAGTAAAGACTACCTCGAAAGGTATGGGATTAAAACTCCTTGAATAAGGGTTCCGACAATGATAGCAACCCAATCTGAAGTTAACACATCTTAACCTAAGATTCAATGGGTAACAAAAAGTCGTTGATTCAGAAGGTTATGCAACATTCCGTGATAATTTTGACGATTACAAACTGAGGGTTGAGTTTTCAAAGAAACTCTTAATGAAGTTTTATATCAAGGAGGATACGTATCTCAAGAATTAGATACAAATTGAACTTCACCTATATGAACTTCAAGATGGTGCCGTCTTAAGGTGAGAGTTGGAGTTTCTCTCATGAAAAAATTCATGAAAACAGGAAAAGCACATGGCCATAAATAGTGCTAGGCGAGATATGTAGGCGAAGAACCTCTAAAAGTGTGTGTATAGCAACGCCTGTCTGATCACATGGGATAATGGTTCAAAGCATAGCTACTAACGTTCCGATTAGGCTTTGCGTTGTCTTTACTAAGATTAAGTTTAAATCGAAAGATACCTAACTGTATTAACACTTTTTGCTTTCTATATTCTGGAATTGGATTTGTCATTATTAGAACAAGTGGGGGATTGTTGTAATTTATTAAATACAAGTGTGTTCCAAAATGACAAATGGTGGAAGTGAGTTAATGCTAATAAATGCATGAGATAAAGTCCCACATTGGAAGATTTACTCACTTTGTAAGTCCTTATAAAGAGTTAATATCATTAACTCAACAAAAGGACGAAAGAGGATAAAGTGCCACATGAACACATATGGTGGTCCCAAGCATTATGCCACTTGTCCCAGCCTTACAACCACTCGCCGGTGTCGCCACCGGCGACACCGGCTCCGGCTCCGACTCCGAGACCGGGACCGGGTCTATGGGCGTAGGGCGCTAGTGGCGGCTTGTAGACGGCACTTAAGCAATTAGGTACGTCGCATCGGAGCAATCGGGTTATTCGCGGCGTTAATGAGGAGGCGCCGCTCCGGCGGCTGGCTGGCCTTCGGTCGGGCTATTATCGTTGTTCCCTTTTGGTCAGTGCCTATGATTTGAATTTTGAATTCGGAGATTGTAACTCTTCATGAGATGTTGCAAAGGCGAAACCATGCAACTGTTGGTGAAACATGTTGCAGGCCAACCATTATGATTATTGGAAAAGGACCTTGATTCACCAAGGGTCGCTACCTTGTAAAACAATATCAACGTGGCCTATAAAAGCATAAATCCGGATTCAGAATATAACACACAAAATCCGAAAATCCTCTAAATAATTCCAGACACTCTTCGCTGCATTCGGGTTTTCGCTGGTCTTGTGCAAACTCGATAAGGCTGAATTATCCTGGGTATTCCTGCATCAGAACTCTAAGACAATCGAGAGTGCTTGAAATACTATAAGGAAAGTGTTGCATTCACGATTCAAGCGTGGATCCCTTTAATCTTTCCAAAAATTCTAACACATACCCTACCTACAAAAGAGTTAGGCAAATGCAAAGACATATTTTTGTATTTTGGTTAGTAAAATGATAATATACAAGTATGATATAATCATAAAGTGCTTGGTGATCTCTCCTAACAAAACCCAATGAAAGAGGGGTAAGGAGGATGCCAAGGTATGATCCCAATGCTAATGCTTATGATGAAATTGCATGAGGGATCTTAGGGTCAAAATTGGGGTCTTACAGCTGCCTCTATTTAAGGACATTCTAACTGAGGAGGCGAAGGTTAAAATCTTCATGTCGAATCAGTAGAATGGGCTTAAGTAACAACATATAGAAACAAATTTTTGTCCCTGAGAGACCTCATGATGCAAATGGTATGAATGCAAAAGTTAATGCTCTATGGGGAAATATTGCCACAAAGGAAAAGAAATCAGGGAGACCGAAAGTCCACAGGAGTATAACATATTCCATAAGGAAAACTCACTGGGGAGACAGAGACTCTGGGGGGGAAAAGGAGTTATGCGTAGGCCAGGCTACGACTTAAAACTACTGGGGGACTCGAGGAATTCCATACAAACATGGAAAAGACTCAGTCGGGGAACAACAACATCTATAGGGGATACGAGTAAGTCAGGATAAAACTGAAGTACTTGAATCATGCAGGAAAAGCGACTTCACTAAGGAAATGCGCACTCAACTCAACTGGGGAAGAAATAAACTTCAACACAGGAGGAGCAGAAATCTATTATCTACTACCTGTTACTGGGTGAGGAGATAATAAAGATCTGACAGAGAGAGCATCCGTCATCGGGTAGGATGAACATATCAAGGATGACTCGCTGGGAACCAACAAAAGGGAATATTCATTACTAGTTACTGGGTAATAATAGCCTTGCTGGGGAAAACTATACAAAATAGGATTTACAACCACAAGTTACTGGGTAGAAGACCAAAGGTGAGAATATATGTCATCGATTAAGATGAACATATCAAGGATAAACTCAACAGGGAAGAAAGTCCGTCATCGGTTAGGATGAACATATCAAGGATAGACTTGCCTGGGAAATGTCAAGGAGGATACCCGTCATTGATTAAGATGAACATATCAAGGATAAACCAACTGAATAAAAAGTAGGAATTACATCTATCGAATGCTGGATAGAAAACCATCAAAGAGAAAATTTGTCACCGGTTAGGATGAACATATCAAGGATAGACTCTAAGAGGAGAGAAAATAGGAATTACATCTATCAATTACTAGATAAAATACCAAGAGAGAGAATTCATCACTGGTTAAAGTGAACATATCAAGGATTAACTCTGCGAAGGGGACAAAAAGCAGGATTTACAACTACCGATTACTAGGTAGAAGACCGCAAAGAGAAGGAAACCTGTCATCGGTTAGGATGAACATATCAAGGATTAACTCTCTGGGGAACAAAATAGGGATTACAACTACCTTTTTACTGGGTAGAATACCAAAGGTGAGAGTATCCGTCATCGGTTAGGATGAACATATCAAGGATAAACTCAGGCAGGGGAGAGAAAGATATCTGTTACCGGTTAGGATGAACATATCAAGGATATACTTTCTGAGGAATAGATCCACTAGGGACTCTACTGAGGAGAAAAATAGGGGTACTTTTGTCGGGTATTGGGCAAGAAGTAACAAACTAAGAAGAATATTACCAGTTACTAGGCAATTAACTCTCAGGATACTCGAAGCATCTATCTAGGTAAGAGCTAGACAGAAACAGTCAATCAAGACTCAACCCAATGAGGATATAACTCAAGGGGAGTGATTCCTTCCATATAAACAACTGGAAAGGAAACTGAAACAATAATCATCCACGAGGAAACAAACTCAGTGGGGAAGAGGAGAAAGGTTAAAGTCTTTCTGCCTAAGGGGCTGACGCTCTACAATAGAGGGAGGACAGACACCGAAATTTGTATGGGGATAAAGTACCGCCATACAGAGAATGAGAACCTCAAATCGACAAGTTAATCAAATATGCAAATATGCAATTATGAATGTATATGTATATCTATATATATGACTATTATGCTGACAAAACGATCACAAAGGATACAAAGGCGTCACAGAGGATTTGAATCATCGGTACAATCCCTGGTCAATCCACAAAAAGAGGGGGGACAAGTGCTGGAGAACAGAGAAGTCAACAACCCAAAGGCCTAAACCTAGCCGAGGGAGGAGATCTACTGAGGAGAGGCAAAATTATCGAGTTTGTAAGGAATTTTAGGTCAACACCATATCAAATGGGAGACAACCATACAGAAGATAAACATAAAATAGCTTCTCAGAAACCAGGAGGGAACTCTGACTGGGAGCGAGTCGGATGGAAACTGGTGGGGAAACCAATGCGATATACTGGGGAAAAGATCTTACTCTGCTGAAGATCATCCCTGTTGGGGAATACAAAAACACTACCGGGAAATAACACGCCGCAAGATACTGAATCAACCAACTTAGCTGGGAAAAAGAATCGGAACTCCGCTAGGGAACAAACACTCCGCAGGGGAACCAGATCAACACAAAAAACTGGGGATACCCGAAGGGTCAACTGCTTGGGGAACCTCTGATGCTTAGCACTTAAAGACTTGTTGCTCTTTTGAAGTGCTGTTGATATTTCTTTTTTAATTTGCTTTGAAAATTTCTTGTTTTTATATGCTTTAAGAAAAAGATTTTGATTAAAAAAATTTAAATTTTCAAAATGATCATAATAAAATTTAAACTATTGGCTGAAGTAAATAAGAGTAGAAACAATTGGACAAAAGCTCAACTTTATTTAATGGGATGGTAGTCTGTAAATGACAAGACTCCATAGATTTTTACAAAGTTGAAAATGGTAATTTACATGGAAAAGGGTTACATTTAATACAAATGATCCTTAGTCCTTCTACCAACTCTTGATATTCACTGTGCTTTTGACCGCTGTTGGGATAATGAATTGACGTCAACCCTTATGCTCAACAAAGTCTTTCCAAAATTGGACTATCAATAGACTGCAATTACTTGCCATAATCCCTAATTTTTGAATAAGGTGCCCCAAGGTGGGGTACTCAACTTATCGGGAAATCTTTTTTTTTGTCTCTAACTTTTTCCTAGACTGCTCTTTCGGGTTTTCAATCCACTGAGACGCTTTTTTTGTCTAAGCCGCCCTTTCGGGTTTTCAACTTTGCGAGCTGTTCTTTTTTTAGGCGAAGTATTTCTTGACTGCATCCGCATTCTCGGGACGAGTGAACTCTTCATCATCCATAGTTGTAAGAATTAAAGCACCACCTGAAAAGGCTCTCTTAACAACATATGGGCCTTCATAATTGGGAGTCCATTTCCCCTAGAATCTGGTTTGAACGACAAGATCTTCTTGAGCACAAGGTCACCTTCACTGAACACACAAGGTTTGACCTTCTTATCAAAAGCTTTCTTCATTCTCTGCTGATATAACTGACCATGACACATGGCAATCAATCTCTTCTCTTCAATCATATTCAACTGGTCAAACCTAGTCTGGCACCATTTAGCTTCAGTTAACTTGGCTTCCATGAGCACACGCAATGAAGGAATCTTAACCTCTACGGGGAGCACTGCTTCTGTTGGTTCTAAGTGTTGGTAGCAATTTTGGTAAAACAAAGAGTGTTCACAAGACGTTATGTGTGATGTCTTAACATAAGATATCCTATGTACCTGTTGGAGCTTAAGAAACATAATCATGCAGGATTGTTTCAGAATGCCATACACAAGGTCATGGCATCTGATGATGTGTACCTGCTGGAGTTCAAATGGAAGACATGATCATGCAGGATTGTTTCAGAATGTCATACACAATGTCATGGCATATGATATGGTTGTACCTGCTGGAAGTTATAAATGGTATTATGGAATTATGCAGGAATTGTTCCAGGATGTCAGACCCGATGTCATGACATCCTATACACAGAACATTCAGTATGAATGTCTGGTGTTTTGTGATTGCATAATTAATGGCAATCTATGTATGATTGCAGATCTGATTTGCAGGCGCATTCAATCATTGATTACAACCTGATTTACTTATTTTCCAAGGAGATCTAACCAGCTGTCATAAGAAGATTTGATTGGAAAATAGATTTAGGGTTTTCAAGATGTCCAAGCCCAGCTGAAAGCGTATATAAAAAGGGACTTATAGAAAACCTGTTTTATAACACAAACAATACTTAGCGAAATATAGAGAGAGAGCTAGGATTTGTGTCTGTTTAGTCGTGAGACTTATAAGCCATTCAAGTCATCTTTTGATGATTGAATTGGACTGATTTGTGGTTGTAATTTGTCACTCTAAAGCTGTTAAGCAAGAGTGTGTGTCTACTTGATCAAAGCTGTGAAGCAAGATCAAGTGTGTGTCTTCTTGATCAAAGTTGTGAAGCAAGATCAAGAGTGTGTCTTCTTGATTGAAATTGTGAAGTAAAATCAAGAGTGTGTTATTGAGAAGTGTTTTCTTTTCTCAAGAGATTGTTGTTTAAGATCACATGTGTGATTGTAGGGAAGTGAGTGGGTTCTCATATCTAAGAGTGCTTAGGTAGAAATTGCACGGGTAGAGATTAGGTGAGAAAGACTGTAACTTGTTGAAGTGTACGGAGAGTCTTTGAACTAATTCTATTTTAGTGAATTTCCTTCCTGGCTTGGTAGCCCCTAGATGTAGGTGAGTTGGACCGAACTGCGTTAACAATTTCTTGTGTATCTTGCATTACTATTCTCTATATTTATTCTGTTTGCATTACTCAGATATTAGTGTGGTGACATTACCTTCGACATCTCATATCTGATACCAGAATTTTAATTGGTATCAGAGCAGGCATCCTGCTCTGGTTCTGGGTGAGATCTAGGGGCAATACTTTCTGGTAAAATGGAGATAGGTGGAGGATCTATTCACATGCCACCAATTTTGGATGGATCTAACTATGACTATTGGAAACCTCGAATGGTAGCCTTTTTAAAATCTCTGGATAATAAGGCTTGGAAGGTTGTGTTAACAGGATGGGTTTATTCAGTAATTACTAAGGAAGGAGCAACCACGACTGACAAGAAGTCTGAAGAACAACGGTCCAAGGAGGAGGAAGATTTAGCCCTTGGAACTTCTAAAGCATTGAATGCCATATTCAATGGAGTATACAAGAACATCTTCAGGTTGATAAACAATTGTGAAGTGGCTAAAGATGCTTGCGACATTCTCAAAACCACTCATGAAGGCACATCTAGGTTAAAATGTCTAGACTACAGCTGCTCACCTCCAAGTTTGAAAATCTAAGGATGAAAGAAGATGAAAACATACATGAATTTCATATGAGCATTCTTGAAATTGCAAATGCCTCAGGAGCCCTGGGAGAGAAGATGTCAGATGAGAAGCTGGTAAGGAAAATACTCAGGTCACTCCCTAAGAGATTTGCTATGAAAGTAATAGCCATAGAAGAAATCCAAGACATCTCCAACATGAGAGTTGATGAGCTAATTGGTTCCCTCCAAACATTTGAGATGGGATTAAATGATGGTTCTGAAAAGAAAACCAAAAGCATGGCCTTCATGTCAAACATAGAAGATGAAAACAGTCCGGATGTTGATGAAGACTTGTCAAAAGAAGTAGCAATGCTGGGAAGACAGTTCAACAGACTGCTGAAAAAGATGGATGTAAGATCCAAGGCTAATGTCAAGAACATCTCACCTGACATCAATAGATCCAACAATGCTGAAAGAAGAGCAAGGTCGGATGATAAGCCCAAAGAAGGAAAAGAAGTACAATGTTATAAATGTGATGGGTATGGACACATTAGAACTGAATGTGGAACCTACCTCAAGAAGCAAAAGATGAGTCTTGATGCCACTTGGTCTGATGAGAGTGAAATAGATGAAGCTGCAAATCTGGTAACTGCCTTGACAGGAAGATGGGGTTCTGATGAAGACTCAAGTGATGATGAAGTAACCTTTGAAGAGTTGGCCTCTACCTACAGAAAGCGATGTCACAAAAGTGTAGAGCTATGTAAACAGGTTGAAATCCAGGAGAAGGAAATAATTTAACTTAAGAATGAGAAGGTAGAACATTTGGAAACCATCTCCAAATTAAGAACAGAAGCAGTGGTTCTGAATGTCAAGCTAGAAGGTGAAAGTTTGAAGATAGTACAGCTGGAGAATGAAAAGGTAGACCATGTGGAAACCCTCTCCAAAGTAAAAACTGAAGTTATGTTCTTCAATTCTAAACTGGAAGAAATGACCAAGTATGTAAGGATGTTAAACAATGGATCTAATTCCTTAGACAAGAATCTTCAAACTGGACAAATAATAGGAGACAAATTTGGCATTGGGTATAATGAGTCTAAGCCTAAGAGCGGTTACACTGGTTGCAAACCTCAAGCCAAACCTAAATGCAGCCACAATAAAAATAAACCTGAGATGTCACATCATATGTCACAACATCAGAGGATATAGCAGAAAGGGAAACACCAAAGATGGAGATGCCATTATTGTGGGAAACTAGGTCACCTGAAGCCCTTCTTCTATAAGTTGTATGGTTATCCTAGCCCTGTTCACCATTAGACTCACTATCAACCCATACCCAAGCAGCACAGGCCTATCAACAAGAAGCTATGGGTTCCTAAGACTAATGTTACAAGTCTAATAGCTCACATTCCCCTCAGAATCTTAGCCAAAGAAGAGTGGTATTTTGATAGTGGATGTTCTAGACACATGACTGGAAACATAGAATTGATAACTGATCTTCATCCTCATGCGATAAGCCATGTAACCTTTGGTGATGGAGCAAAGGGTGAAATAAAAGGGATATGCAAGCTTGATTGTCCTGGAGTTCCTAAACTTTACAATATCCTACTGGTTAAGGGCTTGACTGCAAATCTAATAAGCATCAGTCAACTATGTAACCAAGGTCTGAATGTTAACTTCACCAAAACTGAATGTCTAATCTCTAACAAAGACAGTGAAGTAATTATGAAAGGAATCAGGACCAAAGACAACTGTTACATGTGGAGCTCTCAAATTGATTATTCCTCAAAGTATACCTATGTCAAAAAGGAAGGGATGAAGATTAGTATAGCTGCTAGAGGACAAGTCTGTGGGAAATGCCAGACAAGGATGTCACAACAGAAGCTCAGACTTAAACTCACTTTCAAAGGAGAAAAGGTCATGATGGCCCAAATAGCTGAGAAGTTAGATCAAATGGGTGGACATATGACTAATCATATGCAGTCTGAAATTGGAAAGAGCTTTGTTGGAACTGGACCACAAGGGACTATGTGTCTATCTCAAAGCAAAAGTACCAAGAACAATGTGGAGAAGATTGAGAGTGAAAGGACTCCTGCTCCTACACATTTGAAAGATAAAAATGGTGTTGATGATGAAAGTATATCAGATGAAAGCAGTTGTTCTCAACTAGGTTGGATGAAACTACTGATAATTGCATACAATGTCACACACGATGTCATGACATTGTATTATGAAAACCTGTATGTTGCAACTATGTCCAAAAATCATATTCAGCACAGTTGGACCAAGTACATTATTTGCTGTCATCACTCAATTAGAAAATATATGGAAAACAAATTCATAGTTCTAAAGCATGAAATGCAACTAGCTGACAAGGCTGTAGGGGATTTGGATGATATTCAACTTGAATGTGTAAGAGGGAAATTAGGGATTTGGATTCTTGAGAAATTATGGCAATTAATATGGAGTGGAAAAGGTAATAAAAATATTGTCTGCCCAATTAAAAGAAAGAGCCACATTAATGATGAATCATTACCTTGTATTGGAAATAGTATTTATGTCATCTGCACACGCTACCTGAACACAACTCTTTCCATCTTCATCAAACTTCTCAGAGGACCTCTTCTAGGGAAAAGAAATTTCTCTCAAAAGTTCAACAACATGTCTCAACATCCTTCATCATCTAGGTCAAAACCCTTTCATCATGCAAAGACTCCCTCCATGGAGTTTCTAGATGAAGACGTGTTGGACGTCACTCCTCTATGTGTGTGATACCCGGTGACGCCCCAGGTCCCACTTCCACGGCTGGAAGTAAACAAGGTAATATCCATGATAAATCTCCTCTTCCAAAGGACATGCATTATGCTGATCATGCCATTAGGAACCTAGTTACTAAGATACTAAGTGAAGGGCATTCAGTCAAGGGTGTTTCTACCCCTCTGGCCAGAAGGGACCCCTCTCCTGAGGAGGAACCCCAAGTTGAGAAAGATGATGACTCATCTAGATCAGAAAAGGAAGTGGCTGCTGAGGGGCTATGTTCTCTAGGAAAAACCCAACCTAGCAAGAAACCAACAAATATGTCTCAGGAGAATATTATTGACCTAGAGGAAGAAAGCTCTGAAGAAGAGGATGACACTTTGGTCCATCTTGTAAAACCAAGTGTAGCTGATAAAGTTGAGGTTAGGAAAAGGAAAGAAAGAGACAGTTCTAACTCTGATGAGGATGTCGAAGACGATGTCCCAAACATCTCCCCTACAAAAAGGCAGGCTGTTAAGAAGTGTCCTGGAAAAGATGTTGTTGTGCACCTAGATAATATCTCCTTCCATTTAGAAGATGGTGCTGCAAAATGGAAATTTGTCTTTCAGAGGAGGGTAGCTGTTGAAAGAGAGATTGGAAAAGAGGCTGTAGAGGTAAAGGAAGTAATTGATTTGATCAAAAATGTTGGACTAATGAAGACTGTGGTTGCTCTACCCCAATGTTATGAGGGATTAGTAAAAGAGTTCATTGTGAATATCCCTGAGGATATTTATGAAAGGAGCAACAGGGAGTTCTGCAAGGTGTTTGTACGGGGTAAATGTGTGAAATTCTCACCAAGCATTATCAACAAGTTCCTAGGAAGAGGAACTGATGGAGGAGTGGATCTAGAGACTACAGACAATAAGGTCTGTAGGATTATTACAGCTGGCCAAGTTAAGGAATGGCCTAGTAGGAATCACTTATCAGCTGGCAAGCTCACTGTCAAATATGCCATCTTACACAAGATTGGTTCAGCCAACTGGGTGCCTACTAATCATATCTCTACCATCTCCATTGGTCTTGGCAGAATCATTCATGCAATTAGAACCAGGATAAACTATGACTTTGGAAGGTTTGTATTTGATCAAACTATCAGACATGCCTCCACAAATGTTGTGAAGCTGCCCATTGCCTTCCCATCCATTATTTATGGTATTATCTTGAGTCAACAACCAGACATACTCAATACAAATGACATTCCAAACAGAAGAAAGCCCCTACTATCCATTCATTATAAGCTGTTTGAGGGAAGTCATGTCAATGATGTTGTCATGACATCTTCCAGAAGGGAGCCTGCATCTCAAGGAAGCTTAATTGGTCAACTAAAAGATACCTGCAAGGAACTGGATAATGGTATAAGGGTAGCCAAGGCAAGAAAAGAATCTCCGGAAGTTCTTATCAGGAGCCTAGAAAAGGAAGAAATGGAGAAGGCTGGTGAAGTTTCAGATGCCAATACCTCAAGAGAGAGGTCAAAAGCTCAATCCATTGGCAGCTCTGAAAGCTCTTAAGGCTCTAAAGGTGAAGGTGATACTTCTTCCTCTGATTAATGCCCCCCCCCCTTTTGTGTTGAAGACTGAAGGTTGTGTGAGGTATGAAGATTGTTGTTTTCGAAGCTGTTTTGGTGTTGCTGTGTCTGGATGCTGAAGTTTTATTGTTTTTTTTTAAATGTGTAATTTGTGGCAGTCCTCATTGATGTCTGTTTGTAATATTTTGGGCTCTTAATGAGTTCCATGGATTTGTTCATTATCTCAGCTATTACAGCTGTGTATGATGATGGTTTGTATCTCCTGAACAATTATGTTTTAACATTTTTAATGTTATAACATGTGATTTGACATTCTCTGCTAGGCTAATTGACATTTATTTTGTCTAATTGGTCACCTTTGGTCAATTTTGACTAAAAAGGGGAAGAAGTGTTGATGTGGAGCTGGAGCTGTGAGGAGATGTATGTAGCTGGACAGAAGGACAACTATTATTGGAGGAAGTGCACAGGTGTTAAAACAGAATGTTGTTCTGTTTACAGATGTCAAAGGGGAGGTCTGATGTGGTGCACAGGTGGTGATGTTGAAGCAGATGTCAAAATGACATGACATTCTGATTGTTACAGGTGTTGTTATTTTCATGGAGATGAATGCACAGATTTAGGGGGAGAAGTAGTACCCTTGTGTATTTGTGTGTCTTACTAGTTGCATCCATAACTAGTAATTCTATTTGTGTTGCACAAATTTAGGGGGAGGAGAAGTACACCTGTGCATGTGTGTATTACTAGTAGCTTAACTAGTAATTGTATTTGCTTCTGCTGCTGATTAAACTACTGTTATGTTGTTTAACTGCTGATAGTTTTCTTGTGAACAAAAAGGACAGATATATGTTTTAGCCAAAATTTGCCAAAGGGGGAGTTTGTTGGTTCTAAGTGTTAGACGCAATTTTGGTAAAACAAAGAGTGTTCACAAGATGTTATGTGTGATGTCTTAACATAAGATATCCTATGTACCTACTGGAGCTTAAGAAACATAATCATGCAGGATTGTTTCAGAATGCCATACACAAGGTCATGGAATCTGATGATGTGTACCTACTGGAGTTCAAATGGAAGACATGATCATGCAGGATTGTTTCAGAATGTCATACACAATTTCATGGCATCTAATATGGTTGTACCTGCTGGAAGTTATAAATGGAATTATGGAATTATGCAGGAATTGTTCCAGGATGTCAGACCCGATGTCATGACATCCTGTACACAGAATATTCAGTATGAATGTCTGGTGTTTTGTGATTGCACAATTAATGGCTATCTATGTATGACTGAAGATCTGATTTGCAGGCGCATTCAATCATTGATTACAACCTGATTTACTTATTTTCCAAGGAGATCTAACCAGTTGTCATATGAAGATTTGATTGGAAAATAGATTTAGGGTTTTCAAGATGTCCAAGCCCAGTTGAAAGCTTCTATAAAAAGGGACTTATAGAAAACCTGTTTTATAACACAAACAATACTTAGCGAAATATAGAGAGAAAGCTAGGATTTGTGTCTGTTTAGTCGTGAGACTTATAAGCCATTCAAGTCATCTTTTGATGATTGAATTGGACTGATTTATGGTTGTAATTTGTCACTCTAAAGCTGTTAAGCAAGAGTGTGTGTCTACTTGATCAAAGCTGTGAAGCAAGATCAAGTGTGTGTCTTCTTGATCAAAGTTGTGAAGCAAGATCAAGAGTGTGTCTTCTTGATTGAAACATGTGAAGTAAAATCAAGAGTGTGTTATTGAAAAGTGTTTTCTTTTCTCAAGGGATTGTTGTTTAAGATCACAAGTGTGATTGTAGGGAAGTGAGTGGGTTCTCATATCTAAGAGTGCTTAGGTAGAAATTGCACGGGTAGAGATTAGGTGAGAAAGATTGTAACTTGTTGAAGTGTATGGAGAGTCTTTGAACTGATTCTATTTTAGTGAATTTCCTTCTTGGCTTGGTAGCCCCCAGATGTAGGTGAGTTGGACCGAACTGGGTTATCAATTGCTTGTGTATTTTGCATTACTATTATCTATCTTTATTCTGTTTGTATTACTCAGATATTAGTGTCGTGACATTACCTTCGACATCTCATATCTCATACCAGAATTTCAGCTTCCATGCATTACACAAGAGAGAAAGGGGTTGCCCCTATTGAAGTGCGGACGGATGTACGATACCCATGCAAAGCAAATGGGATCATCTCATGCCAATCCTTATACGTGACAACCATCTTCTGAATAATCTTCTTAATATTCTTGTTCGCAGCTTCAACAGCTCCATTCATCTTGGGTCTGTATGGAGAAGAATTATGATGTTCAATCTTGAAGTCTTTGTAAAGAGCTTCCACCATATTGTTATTCAAGTTCTATCCATTATCAGTAATGATCTTACTTGGTACACCATAACGGCATATAATCTGATTCTTGATAAACCTTACAACAACTTGCTTGGTTACATTTGCATACGATGTCGCTTCAACCCATTTTGTGAAGTAGTCAATTACCACCAAAATGAAACGATGTCCATTCGAAGCTTTGGGCTCAATCATCCCAATCATATCAATTCCCCACGTGGAGAAGGGCCATGGGGAAGAGATAATATTCAAAACTGTCGGAGGAACATGAATCTTATCAGCATAAATTTGACACTTGTGGCACTTCTTCACAAATTTGCAACAGTCAGATTCCATTGTCAGCCAATAGTAACCTACTCGTAACATCTTCTTCGCCATTGCATGTCCATTGGAATGAGTACCAAAGGAACCTTCATGCACTTCAGTCATCAACAAGTCTGCTTCGTGTCTATCCACGCATCTGAGCAAAACCATGTCGAAGTTTCTCTTGTACATTACATCACCATTCAAGTAGAAATTACTGGCTAATCTTCTCAAAGTTTTCTTATCTCTCAAAGATGCCTCAGGAGGGTAAATATGACTTTGGAGGAAACATTTGATGTCGTAATACCACGGCTTCTCGTCTTTGATCTCTTCAACAGCAAACACATGAGCTGGCCTATCAAGATGCATCACAGGCAAATTGGGAACTTCATTCCAATACTTTACCACAATCGTTGATGCCAACGTTGCAAGAGCATCTGCCATCCGGTTTTCATCTCGAGGGATATGATGAAACTCAACCTTTGTAAAGAAAGTTGAAATCCTCCTTGCATAATCTCTATATGGTACTAAATTGGGTAGATTTTTCTCTCATTCACCTTTGATCTGATTCACAACCAAAGCTGAGTCTCCGAAGACATCCAAATACTTGATTCTGAGATTCATGGCCTCTTCAAGCCCCATAATGCAAGCTTCATATTCTGCCATATTGTTTGTACACTTGAAAGTCAATCTAGCTGTAAATGGTAGATACGTGCCTTAAGGAGTAATGATGACTTCCCCAATGCTATTTCCATATTAATTAACAGCTCCATCAAATACGATGCCCCAACGGGAACCAGGTTCTGGCCCTTCTTCAAGCAATGGTTCATCACAATCCTTCATTTTCAAGTACAAAATCTCTTCATCAAGAAAATCATACTGCACTGACAAGTAATCTTCAATAGGTTGGTGAGCCAAATGGTCAGCCAAGATACTACATTTGATCGCTTTCTGAGATCGGTATTCGATATCATACTTTGATAACAACATCTGCCAACGGGCATTCCTCCCAGTTAAAGCAGGCTTCTCAAATATATACTTGTTTAGATCTATTTTAGATATCAACCAAGTGGTATGATTCAAAATATACTGACGCAGACGCTTAGCAGCCCAAGCCAATACGCAACAAGTTTTCTCAAGCATAGAATACCGAGTCTCACAGTCAGTGAACTTCTTACTGAGGTAGTAAATCGCAAATTCCTTCTTTCCAGTCTCATCTTGCTGACCAAGAACACAACCCATACTATCTTCAAGCACAGCCAAATACATGATCAACGGTCTTCCTTCAACAGGTGGAGACAAAAACGGAGGCTCAAGCAAATATTATTTGATACTATCAAAAGCTTTCTGGAAGTCTTCAGTTCAATCACAAGACTGATCTTTCTGAAGAAGCTTGAATATAGGAGCACATGTGGCAGTCATCTGGGAAATGAATCTGGAAATATAATTCAAGCGGCCGAGAAAACCTCTGACTTGCTTCTCAGTTTTGGGCGCAAGCATCTCTTGTATTGCTTTGACCTTGGCAGGATCAAATTCAATACCCTTCTCGCTGACAATAAAGCCCAACAACTTACCAAAACGAACACCAAAAGTACACTTATTGGGATTCAAGCGCAGTTTATACTTCCTCAAACACTAGAATAACTTCAACAAATGCTCAACATGATCCTCTTCATCAATCGATTTAGCAATCATGTCATCGACATAAACTTCAATCTCTTTATGCATCATATCATGAAAAAGAATAGTCATTGCTCTTTGGTAAGTTGCACCAGCATTCTTTAGACCGAAAGGCATCACTCTATAACAGAATGTTCCCCAAGGTGTAATGAATGTGGTCTTCTCCATATCTTCGGGGTCCATCTTGATCTGATTATATCCGGAAAATCCATCCATAAACGAAAATACTTTGAATTTAGCAGTATTGTCTACCAACATATCAATGTGTGGCAGAGGGAAATCATCTTTCGGACTGGCTTTATTCAAATCTCTATAATCGACACACATGCGGACCTTTCCATCTTTCTTCGGCACAGGCACAATATTGGCCACCCATTGCGGATACTCAGCGGTCACAAGGAAACTGGCATCAATCTGCTTTTGCACTTCCTCCTTGATCTTCACAGCCATATCAGGATGCGTTCTTCTCAACTTCTGCTTGACTGGCGGGCATTCTGGCTTCAACGGCAATCTATGCTCCACAATCTCAGAATCTAAACCAGGCATGTCTTGATAGGACCAAGCAAACACATTTGAATACTCTCGAAGAAGATCAATCAACCCCTTCTTAACATCTGGACACAATCGAGACCCAATCTTGACTTCCTTCACATCATCCTCGGAACCCAAGTTGACTAGCTCAATCTGCTCTTCGAACGGTTGAATGTCTTTTCCTTCATACTCAAGAAGATGAGACAATTCATCACTCACTTCTACATCACTTTCCTCCTCGGCCTCAAACACAGGGAATTCAAAATTGGGAGAAGGAGAAGGATCGTTGTATTCAATGGGGTTAGGAACCAACCTGCATAATGGTTTGATATTTTGATTTTAGAGAAGTGGATTTGTGACTAAATTTTATGCAGATGGACAATTATATTGTTTATTTATGTTTTTTGTGATTACCATTTTCAGAATAAAGCAAAAAGTAAAAACAAACATCATAGATATGGATGAATAGAATTGATTTTATTAATGATCAATTTGAAAATGCCCAAACAATGTTCACTTCTCCCTTAGGCATAGGAGAAGGATTTTAAAACATATAAAAGCAATTACTTAGATCAATGCAAAATAACAGGAATATCAACAGCAGTCCAATTGTTGCAAGCTTTTCCATGCGTCACAAAATTGGTGCAGTCTTCCTCTTTGTCATCCCCTAGCACTGCAGTTAAGTGTTGTTCATTGCCATGAATGAACCCTCTGCTATGGAAGCTAAGTTTCATAACTTTAGTCCTTGCAGTTTATGAACCTTTCTGGAACCCCAAACCGGTTCTGCCTTTTTTGTCGGAGACCTCTACCATGCGCCCCCACTGATCAACATCGCCTTCTTCCACAATCTTCTTAGCATCTTTCAATAAGGACATAGGTGCCCCAACTCTCTTCTCAGCAGCAATAGATAAGGCATGGAACGGAGTTCCAACCTCATCCTCAGCTTCAACATAAGAGAAAGATGACAAATGGCTAACCAACAGCGCCTTCTCTCCACCAACAATCACTAGCTTGCCATTCTTCACAAATTTGAGCTTCTGATGCAAAGTGGAGGTAACAACTCCTGCCTCATGAATCCAAGGCCTTCCCAACAAGCAACTGTAGGCCGAGTGGATATCCATTACTTGAAAAGTAATATGAAAATCACTCGGACCAATCTTAACTGGAAGGACCACTTCACCAATAACTGTCTTGCGCGAACTGTCAAAGGCCTTGACGATTACACCACTGTACCTCATAGGCGCTCCTTGATAAGATAGCTTTGACAGAGTTGACTTTGAAAGCACATTCAGTGACGACCCGGTGTTAACAAGCACATTTTACAAAGCATCCTCTTTGCAATTCATAGAAATATGCGAAGCCAAATTATGATTCCTTCCCTCCTCAGGGAGTTCTTCATCACAGAAGCTAAGATTATTGCAAGAAGTGATGTTAGCCACGATATGATCAAATTGGTCTATTGTAACATCATGTTCCACAAAATCTTGCTCGAGAACTTTCTGCAGTGCTTCTCTGTGCGCTTCAGAATTCATGAGCATAGACAACACCGAGATTTTTGAGGGGGTTTGGAGCAGCTCCTCCACCATATTGAACTCACTCCACTCCTTTTGATCAACTGAAGTACCTCATCATCATCGTTGGCCTTCACATTGCTGGACTCACCAGACTTACCTTTTGAAGCACCAACTGGATCCTCAACAGGCACTTCCACCTTCTTACTCACAATTGATTCTTCATTATCCTTTGGGAACACCGACCCAAACACTCGACCACTGCGGGTCACCTTGGTAACATCAGCGGTGCTCATCAAAGAGTTAGTCGTAGGCAACGGAACCTCTTGACCACCCTCTATCATTGTAGCATTATACTGGTACGGAACAACTTTATCAGATGAATATGGGACTGGGCCCGCTAACCGTATTACCAACGGCGATACTGATCTATTGTTGACATCGTTACTGTTGCTGCTATCGTACTGGATTACTAATCTCTCTGGCTGCTTGAAAACGGGCACTATGACATTAAATCGTCATCTACATGACGGGATTGAACAATTTGAATCATGCCTTCATCCATCAATCGTTGGATGTCCCTTTTCACAATTTCATAACCCCTCGGGTTAACACTACAGATAACACAATCGTCATGGTCATGTTCACAATCACTCACCAAACAAATATCCTTATGCATCTGCACTAAGGACCTCCGAATAAAGCGCACATCAAAAACTTTGAATTCGCTAGGACAACCATCCACCATATTCACAGAAGAGTTCCCATGGGCGGGCAACGAATTTGCTTTCACATTCGGCGCACGGTCCTCGAAGGATACCATTCCACTCTTCATCGGCTTCTGAACCTCATACTTGAGTGGATAGCAATTCTCAATATCATGTTTGGGTGCTCCTTGATGAAAAGCACAACGGAGCTCAGGCTTGTACCACCATGGAAGTGGTTCTGGAATCTGCAGCGGGTTTCTCGGTTGAATCAGGTTTTTGAGAACCAAGGATGGATACAATTCTGCATAAGACATAGGAATCGGGTCGAAAGAGACCTTCTTCCTCTCAAAGTTTTATTGATGATGATTGTTGTTGGTATTGTTGTTGTTGTAGGTGTTTGCTCATTGTTGCGGTTGTTGATGTTGTGATTGTTGAACTGGTGTTGATTGTTGATTAGAAAATACCGGAATAACGGAATATACTTGATGGTGATGTTGACGGGATGTTAGATTCCTTATGATCTGAGGCCTCCTCTGCCTCCCACTACTTATTGCATTTGCTCCATTGTCCTTCTTCTTTCCGAAACTACCGTCATACCTCTTACTGGTCGATGCCTCATCTTTTGACAAACGTCCCTCTCGGACTCCTTCCTCAAGCCTCATCCCCATGTTTACCATTTCGGTAAAGTCACTGGGGGCACAAGCAATCATTTGTTCATAATAAAATGAACTCAGGGTCTTTAGAAAGATCTTTGTCATCTCTTTTTCCTCCAAAGGAGGAGTGATCTGGGCAGCCAATTCCCTCCACTCTTTCCAAACAAGTCCTTACCCCTCATCGTCATCAATTCCTTGCGCGGCTCAAGAAATTGATCCTTCATTTCATCCATTTTCTCATAGACATCCGGACCCTCAGACGGCTCGGAGTGATAAATGGTTTCCTCTACACGAGGTAAGGTGTGCACAACTGGAGGTGACACAGACATAACCGGGCTAGATGCCGGCATGGAAGCAAATGTAGGCGCAAAGCCTTCAGGCACAAAGTTGGACGACATTCCCCACGGGAATTCGGCAGGCATAGTGGGCGCAAAATGAGCGGTAGCAGCAGGCATGGTAGAGGTAGCCACCTCTGAAATAACTGTCCTCGCAGGAGGAGTTGCAGGCGTTGGAGAAGATTGACTCTGAGCAGCAAGAACTAACTCCATCATGGCAATCAGGCGGGCGATCTCGTCCTTCAATTCTCTGTTCTCTTGCTCTAGATGCTCCATAATTTTGAGATGATTGGCGCAGGTGTTGTACCAGTGAGTCAACTTGGCTAAAGCACAGAAGAAACACCAATGAGACATCTGGCGAAAAGGAAACCTGCTTATGCACATGATGCATGGAATGATCTGGCTGCTTTATTTTCAAGGAACTTACTATATCATTTGCAAACATATATATAAACAATTGCAATAATTTTTATATGACCAAAAATCTCTTTTTTTATAATTGGAAGGATTACACTGAGTACAATTTTAGAAACCAAATGAAAAATACAAGAGAAAAGGAGACTAGTCATCCTAAGGATCCCTAACAACGTTAGAAGATCTGGCTGAAGGCGCGTACTTCCTTCGAATGCGACGAATCTCGGTCTCAAAAGAAGCCTTCATCTGAGTCTTCTCGAGGACAAGCTGGTCAACAATCTTCTTCCAAGCAACGGAAGGCTGAGGCATGCTAGAAGATGAAACCTCTGGCTCTCTCTGTCTCTTTGTCACTCGGTCTTCAAGTAGCTCAATGAGTGCATCTTTGTCCTTAGACTCCAACTGCAACTCTTCATGCTTCTTGCTCAAAGCACGTAAACGCTCTTCCCACATATCCTTCTCTTGCTTCATCTTGATGAGCGCATCTTCCAACTCCTCTACATCTTGGTTAGGGAGAGATAATGGCTCAACCACAACCATAGACATAGGTCTTTTACAAGGATAAGGCATCTTCAACTCCAAAGCTCTCTTCTTCACCCAAAGAGTGTAAGCTTCCAAAGCTACACAATTGCACGGACCAAGCTCGGATCTTCCTTTCCTATGCACATTATGCCAAGCATGCACAATTTTATGCTTCAAATGTTAGGGATCTTTACCCTCTTGATAGAAAAGACCTTCTAACAAAGTGTTATTAGGTTTGTCTCTCAAGGGGAACCCAAGCTGACGACGAGCCAAAGCAAGGTTGTAGTTAATTCCTCCATGTGTACCAATGAGAGGCACATTAGAGAATTCGCCATAACTATCAATAATCTCCAAACTGCTTAAAGACGGATCATACCAAACTATATCATCATTAATGAGAGACATAAGTCTCTAAGACCACCTCAGACATTGTTTGTTCTCCACAAAAGCAGGTGTCTGAGGCAAGTGCGAAATAAACCACTTTACAGAAGAGGAATACAACAGATGATAGTTCCACCACCCTTAGAATTCCTTAGATGCAAAGAGAAATACATATCACCCAACAAAGTAGGCAAGGGATTCCCAATCAAGAAAAGTCTAATGGCGTTAACATCAACAAAACCGTCAATGTTAGGGAACAAATCTAATTCATAAATGAGCAACACAAGGATAGCTTCAAAAGCATCCACACTACCGGCTTGAGCAAAGGTAGTAGCTTCCTTGATGAGGAAATCAGATGGCAACCCAAACAATCCTCCTTTCTTCACCCAATGAGCCTCTATCTCAGACTTTTTCAAGTGAAGAGCTTCAGCAATAAGATTAAATCGGGGAATCTCCTCCAATCCACTAAAAGGCACTCTACTAGAAACAGGTATCCCCAAGAGATGAGAATACTCCTCCAATGTAGGCACAAGCTGAAAATCTAGGAAAATGAAACAACGGTAGAGAGGATCATAGAATTGCACCAATACACTCAAGAGTCCTTCAACCACATCAGCAGACAAGATGGACAAAAGCTTCCCATGATGTTGTTTAAAGTCCAAGGGATCTAATACAAAAGATTCTAGCTTCCTTAACTCTTTCAAGTCGGGACATATGAAACTGTACTTCTTAGTATTCCTTCGCCCACAATCCATGGTCTGAAAATATTTGCAAATGATACCTCAGTTCCTTGAAATTTTCGTGTGATGAATGTTATGATGCGCATGAATGCATGAATGCAACAATCACAAATAATGGATCACACATAAGTCAAACAAAGGTCAAGGGATGAATTAAGTCATTGTCAAGATCAATCATCCATTTTGGTGGATTATGGTTTACACCTTATCAACACCCAAGTTCCATTGATATTGACAAGACTTGATTGAATCAACCAAGAAACAAGGGTTTGTTGTAAGTCACGAGCATGGAGTCTGGGTAAGAACCATCCCAAAGGAGTGAACTAAGGATAAAACCTGTAGATCATGTTCTAAAAAGTTCCCAGAGTCTTAATTCCATCTATCAGATATTACAGGTTAAGATGACTGACTCATCAACCAATAATATTCTCAAGAGAAACTCGTCTGAGTGTAGTATCGTGTAACAACTGTTATCAAGTCTACACTTGAACAGTCTCCGCACTACATCCTAAATAGGCCAAGAGGGGGTAAATGTTCTACGGTCCTCAGCTTCTCGGGCCCAAATTAGAAATAGTAATGCCTAACCATAAATACTTGTGTGACATTCCCAGATCCAAAAGAGTCTCCACTGAGCAGATGGATCTCAAGCCAACTTGTTAAGGACTACTCCACACAAGTCGAACATGACTATACCATCCTCCTATCTTAATTGCACTCAAGTTCGGGTTAAAACTTATCTCACCACTCAGAGATCACCAAGCACAACAAGCAGATTATATCACACATACATATATATAAACATCACATATATACAAATATATACACACAAAAAGTAGGCTAAACCCACTGGAGACTACTCCCCAGCAGAGTCGCCACTTAATTTCTGTAGAGGAAAATTCATGATCATCAAGTTATGGATAAGCTAGAGATCAAATAACAAGAGTCGCCACCGCGTTTTTATTGTTTCTAAGGGAAAGGGGGAAAAGTACGAACAAAACCCAAAAGTAAGAAGTTTTCAAATCAAAACTAATAAAATGTCAGAGATTACAGGTAAGGGGGTTGGTTACACAGATGGAAGGTGTTAGCACCCAAAGTATCCTAGGTACTCCTAGGGAGCCCTTTTTGTGTGCATATGTATTTGGTACAAAATGATGTTTATAAACAAATAGAATGGGGGGATGAGAAAAGAATTCATTAATTATATTTTTTGTGTTTGACAAGCCCTTCGGACTTGTGCCTACGTACCAACATAAAAATGAGGGATCAAAACCTCGTAGTTCGTGATACAAATTTCAAAGTGGATGCATTGTTTTTAACAAAAATTAAGTTTGAAAGGCATAAAGGCCTAAAAATGGTTTGAATGAGTTAGTTCTTTTTGGCTTTTTTGAAATTTTAAGTCAAGTATAGTTAAGTTTATTTACAAGTTTGATTTAAGAAAAAGAAGTTTGAAAATGCAATGACATAAGGCCAAAGTTTCTATCTTTTTGTAAAGTGGTCAAAGTTTAGAACAAAATAAGTTCAAACAAAGAAGATTTTGAAACAGGGAGGGAGAAATTTTGAAATTAAATAAATGGGGAGAAGATGAAAAAACTAATCCTAATGCACAAAATTAAAAGTTAAGAGTTGAAAAGATCTGACCAAATGGGTAGCAATCCAATAGACAAGAATGTCAATAGAAACCCAGAATTCCCTTGGACATTTAGAATCAAGCAACACATAAATCCACAATTATATTATCTTGAATAGCAAAGGCATCAAATAAAGATAGCCACGTCCAAGCTTTAATCATTCCATGATCTTCTTCAAAAAATAGCCCATGTAGCAGATGAGTTCCACAAGTCACAGGTTCACAATAATAGCTTCATAATGATCATGTTGCAGATGAAACTCAGAGGGATCTTGAATGATGTATCAGATGAAGTTTCAAATTGCAATTAATTGGTTTCTCAATAAGTTGGCATTGGCCAAGTCCTTTAGCATAGGAATGTTGCCTAAGTTCTAAGTCCATTTGTCCAAGATCAAGCCAACAGTCCACACAAAAGTTTTTTTAGGGTTTTTGTTGTTATTATGTACATTAATGGTCAAAGACCAAACAAACAAGCAAAGTATATACAAACAAGATATGTCACACAATATGGTCCAAGTGGACAAAGTGAAAATAGCATTAACATAAACAATTAGAATGATATGAACAATGGCAAATGAATAAAGGCTAGAATTAAATGATATTAAAGTAAATGGCTTGAAATTAAAAATTAGTTGTTATTGGGTTAGAAGTTAGTATTGTTTTGATTTTGATTTTCATTTTAAGACATTTTTTGAATAACACTCAACCCATTTATCACAAGCATGGATTCTTGAGCCAAGACATCTTCCAAAGGAAGGAAAAAGGGCCAAGTTTCCATACAATACCATGAAAGAGGGGAGACTTACAATCTCACTAACTAGAATTCTATGCCTTTTATGTCACAAATTTAGCGCTATGTTAAGCAATCGTAATCAGACTTATGTAGGAGACACAACTATTTGAGGCCGAACAATAGAATTTTGGTGTTAATGCATGTTAGAGACATAGTATAATAGACTATGCTCATGAAAAATACCACGCACAAAAAGAGATATGCAAAAGAGGTGGCCTAATCTCATCCATACTCATGTTAATTTTTCAATCAAATAGCTTTAGGACTTTGAGATATCATAGGCCAAATGAGATAAATGCATAAAGAAGGGGAATGAGATGAAGAGGGAGGGGAATGAATCAAAACTCAAATTGAACAAAGGAGGACTTTTACCAAATTAATATCGTCCATTCATTTTGGGAGATGGAATATACATTCCATCAATCCCCTAAATCCAATGATATTAATTTGACAAAGTCAAATCAACCTTGACCAAGGCCCAACAACAAGAGTCAAACACAAACAAGCTATCACAATTGGTCAACAAAATTAATTGGCATTTATTCAAATTAAAAATACTAAAATAAGGCATTTAAATTAAATATGGTTTGCCAAATTCCTAAAACCTCATCAAAACACCAAATAAATGGTCATGAGATTTATCATAGGTCAAACAAGGTCAAAGGACCTTGGAGAAAAAAATTCAGAATTTTTAAAGACTTAAAAGTATTTTTAAATAATTAAAAACAAATGCAAATTCAATTAAATCATGAAAAATATTAATAATGATCCAAAAAATAATTTTAATTTAGAATATTAAAGAGGAAATTATTTGAGATTTTTTGGTGAAAGTCTCATATTTTTTGGATCAATATTAAAATTAATATGAATTAATGAAAATAAAGCAATTAAAATGATATTCAAATAATCAGAAAAAACGTGGACCACTTGATCTCCCTCATTAATTGAGGTGGCAGATCAAGTGGCCACCAACGCGCGTTCCATTGTGCATTGCAGTCAACGCGGCATAGGCTTGGTATTTAAAAGCAACGCACGAGATTAAAACAATTTGAACCATATCAATGGCTTTGAACACATCCGGCGCATCACCGACGTCCAAAGGCCGACCATCTTCTCCGATGACCCTGGTCGAACTGGTTCACTCGTCACCATCAAGAAAATGAAAAAGGAGGACATGATCTAAAAGAAAAAATGGCGTAGAGCACGAATCTGACCTCAATTTTAACTAACTCCACATATATAGAAAGATATGAGGAGTTGAATTTTTAAGTGTGTCAACTGAGTTGCTTCGATTTGACCTCTAAGCAACTCAATCTTCTTGCTTATATTGGTAGGACTTCAGACAACCAAAGATCCAAGAGAATTGAGTGGAATTAAGAGAGAAACGAATAGATGAAGTTTTCTAAAAATTACCATCAATGTTATGCAGTTCTTGATGTTGCTTGCTCCAAACACGATCTGATCACACTTGAGAAGCTAGCAGGAAGTGATTGGAGAGGTTGCAAGGCTTTGGATCCTGGAGTTCTTGAATCTCCAACAGTTGATATTCAAACTCAAATTTCAAGTTGAAATTTAACAGGTTTTCCTTTGGAATGAGAGGGTTTCAATGGGGGGCAAAGCTGGCGTGCAAGGTGTGATTCAAATGAGCACATAGAGCATGTATTTATAGCATGAATGAATGATATTTGCAAACTTCAAAATTTTTCCAATTTTAGCAATGTTGATGGCACGAGTGCATGGGCATGTGCAGGCCTATGATGCAATGCGAAAAGGTCCAAAATCAATCCAAATGAAGTCTGAATGGAAGCTTGATTGGCAAGGCAAAATGAACTGAAGTTTTGAAGCTTGATTCTTGCCAAAGATGCAACTCTGTTAAAGACATGCGCAGACCTAGCAAACCTCATCCAAAATGCATGAACTTGGGTTCTTTGGAAAGCTTGGATCAAGGGGATTTTTGAGGTGGAAGTTTGGAATTTTCAACATGTTGAAAATTTTTCTAAATGTCAAGCCATATATCTCAATATTCCACTTTGCTTAACTTTTTATGTGAGCTTCCAATGAGAAAAGTGTCTTCATCAAAGTTGTATCTATTTCAAATTCCTTCAAAATAGTCACCAATTTCATGTCATTTGTATTTGGAATGATAGAGTTATGCATTTTTGAAGTTCGGAAAAATCATTTGTTCAATGGTATAGGTCAAAAGTGACCTATAATGTAACCTCATATCACATGCTCAAAAATGTTTTATTAGCTCTCACTCCAAACATAAAAGTTGGAGTAGACACCTTGAATTTTATTGTGCAACTTGGAAATATTTCATCTCATAAAAAATGAGCAAGTTATGACCTTAGGAAGTTGACTTTCAAATTAGGGTTTAGACAAAATGACCTATAATGTTTCAACATAGAAAATGATTTTCCAAGCAAAACTAGATCTAGGTCTCAACATGAAAGTTGTTTGGAATGTCATTTAGAGTAAATTTGATCTTGGTATCATTTTCATATGGTGAAAATTGTAGGAGATAGGGTCTAGGGAGACCCAGTTTTGATCAGATGAATTCATCTGGCCAACCACCATCAACCAACTTGTTAACCTTCAATTCCTTTGACTTTCTTGGCTCATGGTGTCGCATCACGCGAAAAACCGGCGGGAAAAGAAAGAACAACAGAGCCGCCACCGTGCGTTATTTATCCCAAAAGAGGGAAAGGAAACGCTCGAAGTAAACCTAGGAAAGAACATGGTCTCGCGACCAAAGAGAATGGGTTCGGGAGTCGGTTATGCGAAGGGAAGGTATTAGCACCCCTACGCATCCGTAGTACTCTAAGGGATCCACGCACAAAAGGAAAGAAAATGGTTGCTAAAACGCTGCTCACACACACACACTGGCTGAAAGAGACACAAGAAAAACAGACTGAAACTGACTCGGCAGGATATCGCATCCTGGGCCTACTTAGTCTATCAGGCATAGACATCAGAGTCGAAGTAGTTCGGACTGGGGAAACGACACATGCTCGCTAGGATATCGCATCCTATGCATACGTATCTCCTTTGGACGAAGGAGAATCAGAGCATTCGTAGCTCGGCTGACACGCACACAAACGAACAAACACAGGCAAACATGGAGCCCGACTGCCAATCACTGGACTTATATCAGCATCCGAACCAAAACACACACACTGGAACCCGAATGCCACTCGATGGACTTACATCGGCTTCCAAGCACACAACAACACAACAGGTTAATAGGGAGTCGGAGACTCGAGCCTATAACTGTCAAGCACACACTCAAACAAACAGACAACAAATTGCTAAGGAGTCAAGCACTCGAGCCTAGCAACTGTCAAACAACACACACAAAAAAAGAAAAAGGGCGCCCGGAGAGATCAGCTCAATCTCCTGCCTACATACTTCATCTGGTATGAAGATCAGGGCGATGTAGTTCCCCTACGCAGGGACAAAGGACTAGCCTAACCAGATAACGGAGGGAGACACAACTCTAGGGAGACTACGACTCGAGCCTAGATGTTGTCATGCAAAATCGCCCCTAAGTTAAGGTTTCTAGCTAAATGGCACAAGGGCCAACCTATCCTAAACATGACTTGCACAGGAAGCAAGCCACACCTAACCTAACTTGCACAGGAAGCAAGGGTCTCGATTGCAACTAGGGCAAGAGAAAGGGGATATCTCAATCACAACAGGGGTGAGAGAAAAGAAATCAGATGTTAGTGGTTAGTCAAACTCGACAAGACATCGCATCTCGTGCCTGCGTATCTCATCTGGACATGAGAATCAGAGTTGCCGTAGTTCGGCTACGGAGGGACAAAGGTCTCGATTGCAACTAGGGCAAGAGAAAGGGAAAGTCTCGATCGCAACGAGGGCGAGAGAAAGGAAAAGGCTCGATCGCAACGAGGGCGAGAGAAAGGAAAAGGCTCGATCGCAACGAGGGCGAGAGAAAGGAAAAGGCTCGATCGCAACGAGGGCGAGAGAAAGGATCGCAACGAGGGCGAAAGCAAACAAGGATTAGTCTAAACTAAACCTAACTTGCACAGGAAGCAAGTCAAACAAATATACAAGCACAGGTAGCACACCCTATATACACACAAGGGGCTCACACAAGGGTTAGGTTTTAGTCGAGGGGTCATATCAACCTCAACAAACAAACCTCTGGAAATGGGTGAAGGGTGCTCTTAACCTTGCCATTGAGGGGCTAAGGTGAAGTAGATGAAAGGAGATGAGGGGTGTGCCTCATTGCTCTTATCCCTGGCCAGGGAGAGCATCTGACAAGAATGTGTGGGTTCAGAAAGTGGGAACCCTTCTACACATTTGAAACTGACTCAACTGTACAATTGTACAAGATCCTGGGTTTTTATCTGTAATGCATCAACACAGTGGTGTGAGCAAAACAGAAGACACACTGAATAGCAGGGGATAGGTTGCTTATCCCTTGGTTCTGCCAATTGCCTCTTCACTTAGGAGGTCTTTGACTCTGTACAAGGACAAATTAAACATACACAAACATTGCCTCTTAAGGAGGACTTCAGACAGTTGCCTGGCCAAGTAACAGGCCAGGTCTTCCAGACTACATGAAGAAAAAGGAATTATACCTCAAGCAAGTTGCTAAATAGCAAAGCAAAGCAAGTTCAAAGAACTTAAGCAACTAATGGTACCTGAAATGGTCAAACAAATCAGTACACAGTTCAACAGTCAAAGCAAAAGGAATTGGGAAGCAATAGTCAACACAGAGGGACCAATGTGCAAAGCACAAGACTCAAATCATATGAGTCAAGCCACCTACAAAACCAAGAGGTTATACAATGATATTCAAACAAGCTTAATCAAAAGAAATTGATCTCATTGGTCATTTGGTGTTCAACCTGAAAACATAAGCTCAACAGTAAGTAACTGGACCACTAGGACAAGCCTAGGGTCAAAAAGGAATGAGAAAGTCAAAACAGCAAACCATATTCAATCAAAATCAAGTTCAAACATTTAAGAAGCAAGCTCAATTGGGTTCATGTTCATATCATGCATCATCATCAATTCACAGACAAAAGAAGGCAAAGCATGGCAAATTTGTGCACATAGAAGTCAACAGAATGACTTGCATCAAAAGTCAACCTAAACATTCTTGAAAATCACCAAATAAATCATGATCAATCCTAACACCTAGCATGGTAAGTATGTAAAATTTCATCACATTTGGACAAGTGGAAGGCAGTCAATGAAAATCATGAAGTCAAAGCAAATTTGAACATGCTCAATGAAGTCAACAGCAAGACTTAGCTCAAAACCAAACATAAGCATTTCCAAAAATCATCAAATAATTCATGCTCATTCACAATCCATAACATGACATGCATATAAAATTTCAGCTCAATTGGATCATGGGAAGATGGTCAATTAAAATCAGAAAGTCAAAACCAATTCAAGCATGTACAAAGAAGTCAAACAAACATGTGTCAACTTCAAAAAATCATAACTAAATGAAAACAGATGAGAAATGAATGGGATTAACACCAATGTAAAGATTAAGATGTCTAGTATGCACATGTAAAATTTCATGATCATCCAATAAGATATGAGAATTTCCCAAATGGAATGGCAAGATGTGTCACACAAAGTCAACATTTGACTAGGCAGGGAAGAAAAATCTCAAACAAATAGGAAATGGCACAATTAAATCCAAGAAAATTCACACATAAACTAGACATATGAGAGAAGATTCATGCAAAATTTCCCATTAATTGGAGGCCAGGAAGCATGTCAACAAAAATCATGAAATTGCATATCAATGGTGTGACACAAATTGTCACACCCTACTTCCAAAATTCATATCTCACAAACCACATATGATAAATGCAAGAACTCTACATCAAAACAAACATGAATGAGTTTAGATTAACCACAAAAAATTTCAGATCAAATAGATGCATCATCACAATTTCACAAAAGAAATGGCAAAAGGTACAAAATGTGCATACATGTCAAGAAACCTAATACCATTTAAAATCCAGCCAACCAAAAATTCAGCAAAAATCATGATAAAATAATAGACATTCATGTGAATATGATGAAAAAAATTTCATGAATTTTGGAATTGAAATGAGTGAATTAGGAATTTTAGAAGTTGAGTAACAATTTGGAATGAACATTGAACAATTAATCATGAAATAAACATTTAAATGAGCACAATGGCATTTTTGTAATAAACTGGACCGGTTACTGAAACTCTGCGTTTTGGCCAGGAAAATGAAATGTTCTCATTGGTTGTCACCAATGGAACAGTAACTCAAGCAGAAAAATCCAACAACAACAGCCAATAGCATTCACGAGTTCTGGGAAATGGCCATTAGGGTTTATGCACAACAACAACATTTCAACTTCATGCTCATCAACAACGAATTTCAACCAGAATTTTACAAATAGCATGGCAGTGATACAGTAATGTTCATGCAACATCCAAACAACAATAAACCAAACACGAATCATGCAAATTTCTCTGGGCAAATTCTAGGGTTTATCATAAACAGCATAGCTTCATCATCTTCATGCAATCGAAATTTCCAACATGCCCAGAACAACAAATCAAGTACACCATTCGAACAAGTGAAGCAAGCAAATGCATAATCCAAACAGGGTTTTCATGAAATCATCATCAATAGAGCAAATCGACTAAAAACAAGTTTGAGCACAAAAATGAAAATCCAGATTTCTCACAGCATAGTTAACCAATTAGCATGATACAAGTTTCACAATACTCAGCAAGGTAAGAACTACACAAAACATGGCAACATTTTGAGAAAAGAAATGGTCGAAACCTTACTTGTTTTTGAAGAAAAATGTGAAACAGTGTTGTTTGGATGATGTTGGCTCGAACAGATGGAGATAATGGTTGATGTTGATGGATTCTTGAAGCACTTTAGCTCAGCCCACTTAAATCCAGCTTAAATCGAGTTTGGCCATTGAAGATGCTTGGAGAAAACAGAACATGAAATGATCTTCCAGCTGGTATTTTATGCTCCAAATGGTTTCCAGATGATGGCTAGGTGATGAAAGAAGCAAGAGTGGCTCGAGTGTTTTGGGAGTTTTGCTCAGAAATTGCAAATCGTGAAAATGGTGATTTTTGCAAATGAGAGAATTCTGGTGTTTAGATGGCTGCCGCTAGGGTTCAAAATGCAGAAAATGACTTTAAATACTTCTGTTTTAGCAATGCTAAGTGAATGGTAATCATGCTTTGCTCAAATCAACCCAATTGCTAATCTTGCAATTTTGACCAAATGGTGGTATGTGATAGCATGTGCACGAATTTTGGGCCTCAAACATGTTTCAAATAACCTTCCAAACAATTCCCAATTGGCCAAATGTGCTGAAAATACTTAAATCAAAAAGTCAACTTTGGTCCACACTTGAAATTAATTAGGTTAGGTCCAAAAATGCCATTTTGCATGGTAAGGTTTTGGTGCATGAAATTTATATTTTTGGAAAGAGGAGATGAAATGTGGTTTGTAGGAAAAACCCCCACCAAAATTGGCCAAATGGTTTGAGAGATATGGCCTTTTGAAGTTCAAGATTTTGTGAAAATGATTTGATCATATCTTGCCAACCATGCATGGGAATTGAGAGTTCTTGGACTTTTTGGAAATGGGAGAACAAGATATTCAACTTTCATGTTGGGCAAAAATTCATTTGAAGCTTGTATCATGATGCAAGTTTGGGATCAAGAAGTTTCCATTTTTGGCAGTTAAAAATACAGGTCCAGTTTCTATTTTTGGAAATTTTCTGATTGGCTTCAAATTCTTCAATGATGTTGTTTGCCATGATATATGAAGCCTATTGGGACATGAATAAGCTCTCTCAAACCAAATCCATCCATCAAAACCATAAAATCAGTCACAGTTGACCAAGTTTGACTTTTCTAGGGTTTCTGACTGATTGTGCATGAACTGGTGACTTCTGAACATCCAACCCTTGACTTAAACACTTCAAATGGACCTCCAAGTCATGTGATCATGTTGTACCAACCCTAGGGCCTTGGCTCCTTGAGAAACACCCTTGCTTGCTTGGTTGACTGACCTCCTGATCAGTTTGACCTAATTCTCTTGATTAGCTTGCACTTGAGGCAACTGGGACAATGCAATGCTATGCAGTGGACCATGATATGCTATGACCTAATATGAGAATGTATGTACAATGATGGGTGCAAATTTGAGGTGTTACAGCTGCCCCTATTCAATCAGCTGGGAACCCGAATGGATGATAGCAGCGGCTGTCAGACTTTCAGGGTAAACAGGGATTGAATACCAAGAACCGTAGAATTTGCACAATGCAGGGATCCAATAATGGAAACGTCCACTGGGATCTGATACTTATTACTGGGTATTTTTTTGGTTTTTCCTTTCAAAGGGTACGGCCACATCCAGACATCGCAAAGACGATGAACGGGAAAAGAAATCACAACTAGATGCCAACGGACAACTAGGAAAAACTCAGCGTTTACCAAGACCAACGGAGAGGTAACCAGACATTAATGAATGACCGGAAGAGATACACAACCATACGTCAGCAGACGTAATGGGAAAAACTCAACGTTTACCAAGACCAACGGAGAGGTAACCAATCATCATCGGATGAATGGAAAGAGATACAACCATACGTCAGCGGACGTAATGGGAAAAACTCAACGTTTACCAAGACCAACGGAGAGGTAAATCCTCATGGGGACAGGTACAACTAGACGTCATAGGACGAATAGGAAAAACTCGATGTTTATCGACACCAACGGAGAGGAGGAATACTTCACTAGGGAAGAAGGACACAACCAAATCATCAACGGATGATCGGGAAAAACTCGACGTTTATCGAAACCAACGGAGAGGTAACTCTGCATGGAGAGGGGTACAACCAGACATCATCGGATGACTAGGAAAAACTCGACGTTTATCGACACCAACGGAGAGGAGGAAACTCTACTGGGGAGAGTGAACACAACCAAATCATCAACGGATGATTGGGAAAAACTCGACGTTTATCGACACCAACGGAGAGGAGGAATACTTCTTCGATTTGAAAATTGGAAATTGGCCTGAGCGCCACTTCGGTCTGAATACCGGAAAATTGGCCTGAGTGCCATGAGTACATCGACCTGATCGTCGGAAACTCCTTCGGTCTGAATACCGGAAAATTGGCCTGAGTGCCATGAGTACATCGACCTGATCGTCGGAAACTCCTTCGGTCCGAATACCGGAAAATTGGCCTGAGTGCCATGAGTACATCGACCTGATCGTCGGAAACTCCTTCGGTCTGAATACCGGAAAATTGGCCTGAGTGCCATGAGTACATCGACCTGATCGTCGGAAACTCCTTCGGTCTGAATACCGGAAAAAACATGAGACATATTATCTATAGCCGTCAAAACGTAGATAATACACTCGCATGGAAGATTATCCATAACCGGGTTGTAGGTTGTTAAATGAATAATCGACCGAAAAGAAAGGCATCAGGGTACCAGGACTAGGTATGCAAAAGATGACCAATCAAAAGAGGATAAAGTTGCTAACTCGGAGCAAATATCCAAAAAGAAAGGGCAGACCCAATGGGGACAATACTGCTTGATCAAGGCAAGTATCCAAAGGGGAAAAGAGTATCAAAACCACAGAGAGGGGATTACATCTACCGGTTTGTAGGCAGACAACCACAGAAAAGTAACCAGTCATCGATAAGATGAGCACACAGGGTTAACTTCACCAAGGGGATGAAAGTGGGATTTTACAACTACCAGCTAGTGGGTAGAAAACCACAAAGATAGGACTTACAACTACCGGTTTGTAGGTAGAGGCCAACAAACAGAACGAACCACAAAGGTTACCTCTGCTAGGGGATGAAAGTGGGATTTTACAACTACCGGTTTGTAGGTAGAAAACCACAAAGATAGGACTTACCACTACCGGTTTGTAGGTAGAGGCCCACAAATTCCGCTGAGGATAAGATGAATGAGTGCCGGTTAGTGAGCAACTATTCATTTATGCCCCAGGGAAGCACAAGAAACAGTCGACGGGGAGCCAGTTTAGGATCGATCCAAAAAGGCAGACTGACCAAGACTCATCCTAATGAGGAAAGAACTCAATAGGGAAAACCCATCCCGTGTAGGGAGGGAACGGAAGCAACCGTCATCCACGAGGATGTATCTCAGTGGGGAAATGGCAGGAAAGATTGACACTTTCTGCTTAAGGGGTAGACTCTATATGGAGAGATCAGACACACCCATATTTGCTTAAGGAAAAAGACCCAAGCTGGCAAGACGCTAACAATTGGGGAGTAACACTGCTGGGGATACCCACTCGACTGAGGAATCACTTGTTGGGAAAACACCAACCTCCCAATCATGCTGATGAACCCAATTCTGAAACCGATCCAATGGCGCGATGCTAAACTCTTTCCAACAACCTGAGCTCGGCTGGTCACCACGGCCTAGGACTAATGGATATGTTTGCAATGTTGATGCATGAGTTTTTTTTTTGTTTTACACAATGCCCCATGATCATGGAAATGCTATGCACTAATGATGCGATATGCTATGCTTATCTAAATGACGAATGCATAAACACACGTCTCCTCCAGAGACAACACCGGGGAACTCCAGGAACTGTGTTGGGGATCCTATAACCATGTCAACTTCCATCCTGCTGGGGAAAGACAAACTTTTGCTGGGGAAAAACCATCAACACAACCTCTGCTGGGAAGACAACTTCAGACTTGGAAAACAATTACAACTCCGCTGGGGATACGGCAACCTTCAGGCTTGCTGAGGAGACACTGATCTCGAATTTGTTATGGAGGTAACACTCTCACACCTACTGGGGAAATACAGCTTATTAGACACGGAACACCTGTCGAGTCGCCGAACAGCGGCATCCATCGTCCACCCATAGTGTCGGCTTTCCTCTTTTGCGAACTTCCAGACGCTTCATGACTTTTCTGCTCCATCGTCTTGTATTCCCAATCTCGTCCGTACTCCACGGAGATCGAACTCCTGGTATTCAGACAAACTTTCCAATCATCAGACTTTGAAGAGTCTTCTTGATTAACTTTCCAGAACCGTCGTCGTAATCCTTCACTGTCCTTTCACCGTTCAACTATCCCTTGCCCCTGATCAGGCTCTGCCGGGATTTTTGTCAACAAGGGTTCACAGTACCACCAGTAAGTGAATGAAGATATCTAACAGTACCTGCATCAGAAATCGTCAGATAAAAGCGTGCCCCAGGTATGCCTTCAGGTGTTTCAATATTTCAACACTTAGGTCACTCAAAACTTCCGAGTAAGATTTCCAGATTTTAATCTCACAAGCATGCATCGGAAAGGACCTCTATGTTTCAAAATGCAAATATTCTTTATCAAAACGAACGGATGTTTTCGTAATCAAAGCGGTAATGAAAACAAAAACAAAACTATTTGACTGAACACACACTTTATTGACTGAAACAAAAAGATGGCTCAGAACTGAGCAACACACAAGAAGAAAACCCTGGAAAGAGGTGATTGCGCACAAAGGAAAAAATCTATCCTATTGGCAATGCGGAACCGTGATCTCATCGGGTTCCAACTCGGTTACACCCCATATGTCCTCAAGACTTTCCGCACTTTCTGTCTTCTGAACAAGACGCTTTCAATCGATCTCTGTCGGAGACTATCCAAGTCATCATGAGCAAAAACGATCATGCTGGACGCAGTTGTTCGTTTCATTCCCTCTTTTGCCTGGACCGCCCTTTCGGGTTTCAGTCCACCGGGATACCCTTTTTTGCCCAAGTCGCCCTTGCGGGTTTTCAACTTGCCGGGTGTACAATTCTTTTCTTTTATATCCCTAATTTTTGCCCGAACCTTTCTCTTTTTTCTTGGTTCGCCGGGATGCCCATTTTTGCCTGGACTCTTTATTCTTTTTGTCCAGCGGGTCTCCTTCACGACGTATTTTCTAACTGCGTCCGTACTCATAGTGGATGGAAATCGTCGTCATCCGTGGTCATCAACAACATGGCCTGGTCTGAGAAGACCTTCTTGACCACGAATGAGACACTCATAACTGTTTAACCATTTGCCCCTCGATCAACTTGAGGAGGAAGGATCCTTTTCAACAACAGTTCTTCTACGTGGTACGCACGAGGTCACACTTCTCGGTTGACAACAAGATTTGCTTACTGAGTGCAACTGCCCCATGACAAGTAACTGTCTGCCCTTTTCCTCAGTTGGGCTCAACGTGTCACACCGAGTTCTTATCCACTCAGCCCTTTCTAATCAGGACATCAAATGGTAGCACTAATTCCTTTCCATACACCTGTGAGGAAGACACTGCCCCAATAGATGCACATCCCGAGTTTCAGTACCTAGGATACACACTTTATGTTCAATCACCATTGTTGGTGCGACCAACTGTGACCCGGGAAGCACTACCTCATTCACTCTAACTTCCCCATCAGACATCGGAATTCGTTCGGATTCAGGGTCAGGCCCCTCCTCCGGGATCGGTCACTCTCAATCTTTCGATTTGGGTACCTCGAGATGTCCTCATCAGGGACCTCAAACTTCCTTGGTTGATAACCTTTCATGGGTTGCTACTAGCTTTTCAAACACACCTAGCCAAATCCATTTTGGATATCCACGAAGTGGTATGAATCAGCATACACTGTCTCAGTCGGCGAGCAGCCTATGCCAAAGTACATCAAGTTTTTTTGAACAGTGAGTGTATTGTTTCACCGTCGATAAACTTTTTGCTTAGGTAAATTGCATACTCTTTTCGACAAGACTAGTCATGCTGATTCAGTACGCACCTCATAGACCTCTCGAGGGCTACCGAGTACCAGGTTAACAATCATCCCCCTGGGAAGCATCGGAATCAGAAGTTCCTGCGATTTATCCCTTTTTTTTTTTTTTTCGCAGGATCAAACTTGACTCTTCTGATTTACTCACAACAAGCCTCGGTAGCTTGATGAACAGCGCCCCCTAAGTGTACTGACTCGGGCTCAACAGTGTGAGTTATCTCAACCAATCAACCAACTTGCCTCCAAGTCTACCGGATGCCCCTGTTCTGCTTGGGACTTTGCCATCATGTCATCAACGTGGCATTTGCTTTCATGATGAATCATATCATGAAACAAAATCACCGTAGACCTCTGATACGTGGCACCGGCCTCATGTGACATCAACTTAGAACAAGAAGGTGCCCCCTTGTGTGATGGACCTGGTTTACTTCACATCATCTGGCAACAATTCAATCTGGTCTTGGCCAAGAAGCCATCCATGAAGATAAACGCCGAGACCTGAGCCATATAATCAACCAATACCTCATTGTGAAGTACCGGGAATTCATTCTTCAGATCAGCTCTGTCCACATCTTGGTGGTCCATACACCTTCTCATCTTTCAGCACCAGTTTCCGCTTCACTGGAGGACAGTCTTCTCTTAAGGGTAGCTCGTGCCCCAAAACATTGGTATTCCGCCCTGGTGTATCTAGATACAATCAGGCATACGTATCAACCTGCTCTTCTAACAGGGCTACCATTCTGTTCTCGACTTGCCTCTGAAGCGGCCTCAACTTTCCCTTTTGACCTCGGCGGTACCTGGGATGACAAACTTGACTCGCTTCTCGTGCGGTTGAATCACCTTCTCCTCTTGTTTCAACAACCTGGCTAATTCCAGCTGATCACCATCTTCTGCGCCTTCTTCTTCGGCATGATAGCTCGGATTGTCGAAGTCATATAGAGGTGTAACCAAATTGTTATCGATGAGCTCAGGAGAATCACTTTTAAGGTCGGAACCAAATGAATCAAAAGGAAAGAGAATAAAAACATTGCCATTTTTATTTTTATTTTTATTTTTAAAACTGCAAAATAAGTGAAAGACAGGGAACACTGCTTTTAATTACAAAAACATCCATTTATTAATGATGCAGAAATTGCAAAATGAAACATGAGGTGGCCCTTACAATGGACCAGTACGCTTCGGGCAAAACGTATGGCTTTCATGCAAATAAGATTAAAACACAGAAATACTACACTCCTGGATGAGTGACAGTGATGCTTTTGGAGGCCTTCCAGTTGCCTGGTACGCACGACTTTATCCACGCCTCAAGCTCGCGGTCGCTGTCGTCTTCACCCACTGAACGGGCATGACCAAGATCCAACATCCCTGCACTGACGAAGGTGTATGGTGGGCGACATCCTCTATTTGGTCTAGACGATTCTTGACCCGGCTGATAACCGACCCCAAACATGTCTGCTTTTATCACGATGTCAATGATCCTTCCCCAGCCTTGGGCCTCTTTGTTCTTCACCACTTCCAGAGCTTGTTTATAAGAAGAAATGGACAACTTCTTCTCTTTCTCAGCAACAAGGGCCTTCTCTACCTGGACGGTTTCAACTGCCAGACGGGGTGCTCTACACCTCACGTCGTCCATTTCTACTTCCTTCATCTTCTGGGTCGTGTCTTTCATCAATACACTTCCCTCTATGGTGACGGTCGCACAAGAATTAACACTAACAGGGAAAATTCCATCCTGCTCCAGAGGTTTTGGGACCACAGCCATTGGAACCTTTAGCTGATCCTCCTCAGTCATCTCCAATCCTTTCTTGGCCTTCTTCACCATCTTGACTTTTATAGGACCCTTTCTGGGCACAGGGTTGACATCCCCCTTCATAATCTGGGCCAAGTTAATGGTCTCGGAGTCCACCATGTCCTGGACGACATGCTTAAAAGCTCTACAGCCCTCAATGTTGTGTCCGGGTGCCCCAGAGTGAAACTCGCACTTGGTATTCTCATCATAGTTTGGTGGCCTTTTCTGCCGTTCTAGGGGAATTAATATCCTTGGCCGCACTAAAGCAAGATCCATCAACCTTTGGAACAGAAGGGCGTAAGTCACGGGTGGTTCCTCAAACTGACGATCCTCTTTCTTCTTCTTCACCTGGCTTTCAGCTCTCGGTGTCTTCTGTTGAGGTGGCAGTTGTTGCTGTTGAGCAGGTGAATTGCTGACGGGAGTGGATACAGTGGTAGCATAAGGATGATAACGATCTTTACTACGCTCTTTTCGGACAGGCATACCACCTGATCTGACCTTCTTAAGCTGACCATCGCCAGAGGATTTCTGTACCACAGATGACGGAGCATCCCCCTGAACTTTCTCCTTTGTCATCCAGCTTTCAATCCTATCCAACCTCTCAGCAATCGCCTTCTGCCCCCAGGCGAGCCCTTGCACGGCTTTGAACAACTCCCCTATCATTTCTTTCAACTCGAAGATATCGGCGTTGGGAGGATCCATTAGTCTGAGCTACTTGAACGGAAGAGCTATGCACACCAATTAGTCACTGACACCTACAAAACCGCAAAAATGTTAGTATGACTCACGCATGCAATGTCTATCCATACCAGGAAAATTCTGTCCTTTGATTCCGGTTTCATCGAGACAAATAAAATTTTACCAACAACATTCTGACATCTGGATGTCTCTCAACCTGAGTTTCAATTAATTAAAATAAAAAATGGACCCTGAGTATGGACAGGCATGATTTGAATGCAGATGAATGCAAAATGATATGATGCAAATGCATGAATGCAGGTCACTGTGCCACCAAGTCATCTGAAGACCCATTCTCTGAACCAGTCACAGTCATCGGGACTAAGTCACCATAAATCCGACTTGGGGAGTTCCGAAATAAACGGAACCGGAGATTACATCACTATCATCACAGGAACATCCACTGAACGGATGACAGTCAGATCCTCTGAACAGGTACTTTCAAATTTAACCCGGGGATCCGAAATAAACGGAACCCGCTGATAAACCACGGACAGAACTCCGGCGTCCCAGAAATAAATGTCCATAATCCACAGTCACCATCAGTACCGAGAGTCACCAACTGTACCTGTTAAAATGATCAATCCCGCCCCGCTCACGGGTGTTTTCTAGGCCAGGGTAAGGTCGAGAGAAACGCAACATAAATAACCTTTCGCAGAATATCATCCTGTGCACACCCGATGTATGCACCGATAATATCCCACCAGGGTCTGAACTGCTCGTGATATCAATGTTCCGCTAAGTGGCGCCATACCACCCGCTTCCCATGAATCACTCTATTCCTAGGTTTCCTAGATTTCACTCATAGCCTGGGTATTGGGCCTTTTACCTCGAGTAACTCCCACCCCCAAACAGAGAAACACAGACAGCACAGCCAGGCAGAATGAATAATGAATATGAATGCAAACATTAATGCACACAATAAATGCAAACAGTAAATGAAATGAACAACTAACGAAAGCAATAAATACACACAGCAATAGCAACCAAAACCCTAATCCTAGAGAGCGCTAGGAGAGACTCGCTCAGGGAAGATGGACCAGCATAGGTCAACTTCTCTATAATCCCCAGCAGAGTCGCCAGCTGTCGCATCACGCGAAAAACCGGCGGGAAAAGAAAGAACAACAGAGCCGCCACCGTGCGTTATTTATCCCAAAAGAGGGAAAGGAAACGCTCGAAGTAAACCTAGGAAAGAACATGGTCTCGCGACCAAAGAGAATGGGTTCGGGAGTCGGTTATGCGAAGGGAAGGTATTAGCACCCCTACGCATCCGTAGTACTCTACGGGATCCACGCACAAAAGGAAAGAAAATGGTTGCTAAAACGCTGCTCACACACACACACTGGCTGAAAGAGACACAAGAAAAACAGACTGAAACTGACTCGGCAGGATATCGCATCCTGGGCCTACTTAGTCTATCAGGCATAAACATCAGAGTCGAAGTAGTTCGGACTGGGGAAACGACACATGCTCGCTAGGATATCGCATCCTATGCATACGTATCTCCTTTGGACGAAGGAGAATCAGAGCATTCGTAGCTCGGCTGACACGCACACAAACGAACAAACACAGGCAAACATGGAGCCCGACTGCCAATCACTGGACTTATATCAGCATCCGAACCAAAACACACACACTGGAACCCGAATGCCACTCGATGGACTTACATCGGCTTCCAAGCACACAACAACACAACGGGTTAATAGGGAGTCGGAGACTCGAGCCTATAACTGTCAAGCACACACTCAAACAAACAGACAACAAATTGCTAAGGAGTCAAGCACTCGAGCCTAGCAACTGTCAAACAACACACACAAAAAAAGAAAAAGGGCGCCCGGAGAGATCAGCTCAATCTCCTGCCTACATACTTCATCTGGTATGAAGATCAGGGCGATGTACTTCCCCTACGCAGGGACAAAGGACTAGCCTAACCAGATAACGGAGGGAGACACAACTCTAGGGAGACTACGACTCGAGCCTAGATGTTGTCATGCAAAATCGTCCCTAAGTTAAGGTTTCTAGCTAAATGGCACAAGGGCCAACCTATCCTAAACATGACTTGCACAGGAAGCAAGCCACACCTAACCTAACTTGCACAGGAAGCAAGGGTCTCGATTGCAACTAGGGCAAGAGAAAGGGGATATCTCAATCACAACAGGGGTGAGAGAAAAGAAATCAGATGTTAGTGGTTAGTCAAACTCGACAAGACATCGCATCTCGTGCCTACGTATCTCATCTGGACATGAGAATCAGAGTTGCCGTAGTTCGGCTACGGAGGGACAAAGGTCTCGATTGCAACTAGGGCAAGAGAAAGGGAAAGTCTCGATCGCAACGAGGGCGAGAGAAAGGAAAAGGCTCGATCGCAACGAGGGCGAGAGAAAGGAAAAGGCTCGATCGCAACGAGGGCGAGAGAAAGGAAAAGGCTCGATCGCAACGAGGGCGAGAGAAAGGAAAAGGCTCGATCGCAACGAGGGCGAGAGAAAGGATCGCAACGAGGGCGAAAGCAAACAAGGATTAGTCTAAACTAAACCTAACTTGCACAGGAAGCAAGTCAAACAAATATACAAGCACAGGTAGCACACCCTATATACACACAAGGGGCTCACACAAGGGTTAGGTTTTAGTCGAGGGGTCATATCAACCTCAACAAACAAACCTCTGGAAATGGGTGAAGGGTGCTCTTAACCTTGCCATTGAGGGGCTAAGGTGAAGCAGATGAAAGGAGATGAGGGGTGTGCCTCATTGCTCTTATCCCTGGCCAGGGAGAGCATCTGACAAGAATGTGTGGGTTCAGAAAGTGGGAACCCTTCTACACATTTGAAACTGACTCAACTGTACAATTGTACAAGATCCTGGGTTTTTATCTGTAATGCATCAACACAGTGGTGTGAGCAAAACAGAAGACACACTGAATAGCAGGGGATAGGTTGCTTATCCCTTGGTTCTGCCAATTGCCTCTTCACTTAGGAGGTCTTTGACTCTGTACAAGGACAAATTAAACATACACAAACATTGCCTCTTAAGGAGGACTTCAGACAGTTGCCTGGCCAAGTAACAGGCCAGGTCTTCCAGACTACATGAAGAAAAAGGAATTATACCTCAAGCAAGTTGCTAAATAGCAAAGCAAAGCAAGTTCAAAGAACTTAAGCAACTAATGGTACCTGAAATGGTCAAACAAATCAGTACACAGTTCAACAGTCAAAGCAAAAGGAATTGGGAAGCAATAGTCAACACAGAGGGACCAATGTGCAAAGCACAAGACTCAAATCATATGAGTCAAGCCACCTACAAAACCAAGAGGTTATACAATGATATTCAAACAAGCTTAATCAAAAGAAATTGATCTCATTGGTCATTTGGTGTTCAACCTGAAAACATAAGCTCAACAGTAAGTAACTGGACCACTAGGACAAGCCTAGGGTCAAAAAGGAATGAGAAAGTCAAAACAGCAAACCATATTCAATCAAAATCAAGTTCAAACATTTAAGAAGCAAGCTCAATTGGGTTCATGTTCATATCATGCATCATCATCAATTCACAGACAAAAGAAGGCAAAGCATGGCAAATTTGTGCACATAGAAGTCAACAGAATGACTTGCATCAAAAGTCAACCCAAACATTCTTGAAAATCACCAAATAAATCATGATCAATCCTAACACCTAGCATGGTAAGTATGTAAAATTTCATCACATTTGGACAAGTGGAAGGCAGTCAATGAAAATCATGAAGTCAAAGCAAATTTGAACATGCTCAATGAAGTCAACAGCAAGACTTAGCTCAAAACCAAACATAAGCATTTCCAAAAATCATCAAATAATTCATGCTCATTCACAATCCATAACATGACATGCATATAAAATTTCAGCTCAATTGGATCATGGGAAGATGGTCAATTAAAATCAGAAAGTCAAAACCAATTCAAGCATGTACAAAGAAGTCAAACAAACATGTGTCAACTTCAAAAAATCATAACTAAATGAAAACAGATGAGAAATGAATGGGATTAACACCAATGTAAAGATTAAGATGTCTAGTATGCACATGTAAAATTTCATGATCATCCAATAAGATATGAGAATTTCCCAAATGGAATGGCAAGATGTGTCACACAAAGTCAACATTTGACTAGGCAGGGAAGAAAAATCTCAAACAAATAGGAAATGGCACAATTAAATCCAAGAAAATTCACACATAAACTAGACATATGAGAGAAGATTCATGCAAAATTTCCCATTAATTGGAGGCCAGGAAGCATGTCAACAAAAATCATGAAATTGCATATCAATGGTGTGACACAAATTGTCACACCCTACTTCCAAAATTCATATCTCACAAACCACATATGATAAATGCAAGAACTCTACATCAAAACAAACATGAATGAGTTTAGATTAACCACAAAAAATTTCAGATCAAATAGATGCATCATCACAATTTCACAAAAGAAATGGCAAAAGGTACAAAATGTGCATACATGTCAAGAAACCTAATACCATTTAAAATCCAGCCAACCAAAAATTCAGCAAAAATCATGATAAAATAATAGACATTCATGTGAATATGATGAAAAAAATTTCATGAATTTTGGAATTGAAATGAGTGAATTAGGAATTTTAGAAGTTGAGTAACAATTTGGAATGAACATTGAACAATTAATCATGAAATAAACATTTAAATGAGCACAATGGCATTTTTGTAATAAACTGGACCGGTTACTGAAACTCTGCGTTTTGGCCAGGAAAATGAAATGTTCTCATTGGTTGTCACCAATGGAACAGTAACTCAAGCAGAAAAATCCAACAACAACAGCCAATAGCATTCACGAGTTCTGGGAAATGGCCATTAGGGTTTATGCACAACAACAACATTTCAACTTCATGCTCATCAACAACGAATTTCAACCAGAATTTTACAAATAGCATGGCAGTGATACAGTAATGTTCATGCAACATCCAAACAACAATAAACCAAACACGAATCATGCAAATTTCTCTGGGCAAATTCTAGGGTTTATCATAAACAGCATAGCTTCATCATCTTCATGCAATCGAAATTTCCAACATGCCCAGAACAACAAATCAAGTACACCATTCGAACAAGTGAAGCAAGCAAATGCATAATCCAAACAGGGTTTTCATGAAATCATCATCAATAGAGCAAATCGACTAAAAACAAGTTTGAGCACAAAAATGAAAATCCAGATTTCTCACAGCATAGTTAACCAATTAGCATGATACAAGTTTCACAATACTCAGCAAGGTAAGAACTACACAAAACATGGCAACATTTTGAGAAAAGAAATGGTCGAAACCTTACTTGTTTTTGAAGAAAAATGTGAAACAGTGTTGTTTGGATGATGTTGGCTCGAACAGATGGAGATAATGGTTGATGTTGATGGATTCTTGAAGCACTTTAGCTCAGCCCACTTAAATCCAGCTTAAATCGAGTTTGGCCATTGAAGATGCTTGGAGAAAACAGAACATGAAATGATCTTCCAGCTGGTATTTTATGCTCCAAATGGTTTCCAGATGATGGCTAGGTGATGAAAGAAGCAAGAGTGGCTCGAGTGTTTTGGGAGTTTTGCTCAGAAATTGCAAATCGTGAAAATGGTGATTTTTGCAAATGAGAGAATTCTGGTGTTTAGATGGCTGCCGCTAGGGTTCAAAATGCAGAAAATGACTTTAAATACTTCTGTTTTAGCAATGCTAAGTGAATGGTAATCATGCTTTGCTCAAATCAACCCAATTGCTAATCTTGCAATTTTGACCAAATGGTGGTATGTGATAGCATGTGCACGAATTTTGGGCCTCAAACATGTTTCAAATAACCTTCCAAACAATTCCCAATTGGCCAAATGTGCTGAAAATACTTAAATCAAAAAGTCAACTTTGGTCCACACTTGAAATTAATTAGGTTAGGTCCAAAAATGCCATTTTGCATGGTAAGGTTTTGGTGCATGAAATTTATATTTTTGGAAAGAGGAGATGAAATGTGGTTTGTAGGAAAAAACCCCACCAAAATTGGCCAAATGGTTTGAGAGATATGGCCTTTTGAAGTTCAAGATTTTGTGAAAATGATTTGATCATATCTTGCCAACCATGCATGGGAATTGAGAGTTCTTGGACTTTTTGGAAATGGGAGAACAAGATATTCAACTTTCATGTTGGGCAAAAATTCATTTGAAGCTTGTATCATGATGCAAGTTTGGGATCAAGAAGTTTCCATTTTTGGCAGTTAAAAATACAGGTCCAGTTTCTATTTTTGGAAATTTTCTGATTGGCTTCAAATTCTTCAATGATGTTGTTTGCCATGATATATGAAGCCTATTGGGACATGAATAAGCTCTCTCAAACCAAATCCATCCATCAAAACCATAAAATCAGTCACAGTTGACCAAGTTTGACTTTTCTAGGGTTTCTGACTGATTGTGCATGAACTGGTGACTTCTGAACATCCAACCCTTGACTTAAACACTTCAAATGGACCTCCAAGTCATGTGATCATGTTGTACCAACCCTAGGGCCTTGGCTCCTTGAGAAACACCCTTGCTTGCTTGGTTGACTGACCTCCTGATCAGTTTGACCTAATTCTCTTGATTAGCTTGCACTTGAGGCAACTGGGACAATGCAATGCTATGCAGTGGACCATGATATGCTATGACCTAATATGAGAATGTATGTACAATGATGGGTGCAAATTTGAGGTGCTACACATGGTAGATCATATATTCATAATATGATGAATTTCGAAGTGTCCCTTGATAAATTTGATCAATTGGTGAGATAGCTTGTTGGAGAAGTTACTCAAGATACCCAGTCAAACTAGGGTTTCTAAGGCAAATCACCTTCAAACTCTTGAAGAAAAATTGATCAAAATAACATGTAGTAATCAATGAAACTCATATATGATGATCATAACCATTATTGGATCAATTCATGGTTGTCCTTTTTGTCATGAGGGTCTTAAACCCTATATATGAACTTGATGAATCAATGGAGATCATACCTTACCTACAAAAGAGTTAGGCAAATGCAAAGACATATTTTTGTATTTTGGTTAGTAATATGATAATATAAAATTATGATATAATCACAAAGTGCTTGGTTATCTCTCCCAAAACAAACCCAATGAAAGAGGGGTAAGGAGGATGTCAAGGTATGATCCTAATGCTAATGCTTATGATGAAATTGCATGAGGGATCTTAGGGTCAAAATTGGGGTCTTACACTTCCTCAACAAGTTTCTTCAACATTTGATTAAATATTTCAAGGTATATTTCATATTACATCATCTTACACATATATTATCCTCCATGAGTCCCAAATATCAAGAGAATGTCAAGTTTGCAAGTTGGTTCATGGTGTTTGACCAGAGAAAGTCAACTTATCAAAACTGCGGTTCCCTAGACCCTATCTCCTACAATTTTTATCATATGAAAATTATTACAAGAGAAACGTTACTCCTTATGAGACTGAAAACAACTTTCATGTTTAAGTCAAGATCTAGTTTTGCTTGGGAAGTAATTTTTTATGGTGAAAGATTATAGGTCATTTTGTCTAAACCCTAGTTAGAAGGTTAACTTCCTAAGACCATAACTTTCTCAATTTTTATAAGATGAAAGCCATTCAAGTTCCATGATAAAATTAAAGATGTTCTTTTAAACTTATATGTTTGGAATAAGATCAAATTAAACTTTAAAATGCATGTGCCAAGAGGAAACATTATAGGTCATTTTGGGTCATTACCATTGAACAAGTGATTTTCCTCAACTTCTAAAATGCATAACTCCTTCATGCCAAATCCAAATAAGGTCAAATTTCTGACTAAATTTAAGAGGTTTAAAATATCTACAACTTTAATGAAGGAACTTTTTCCATTTGAAGTCCATAGCAAAAGTTATTCAAGGTGGAAGAAGTGAACATTTGACTTGGTACTTAGAAAATTTTCAAATATGTTTGATTTTCCAAACTTCCACCTGAAAATTCATCATGCTTCAAGCTTCAAATGGAAAATTGTTCAACATGAAAGTTGTTCCCCTTGATCTCACCTTTCCAAAAATTTCTAGATCATCTCATTTGGCCAAGAAATGAAGGACTTTCGCATGGGTTCTTTTCAAAGGTCCACTGGGATGAATTTCACCTTCACTTTCCAATTTCAAATGCATGATCATATGACATGATTTCAACATTGTACACAAGCAATTTTGGACCTTAATGCATCACTTAATGGGCCTATCACACGCCCATGCAATCATGCAATGCAAATTGCTAAATTTGGCAAATTTTGGAAGTGTGTGGAAATGAATTACATTGGCTATAAATACAACCCTCATGGTTCAGAATTGAGGATCTCATGCCTAAGCTTTGAACCTGTAATCCAAACCCTCACCATTAAAGGATAATCTTGAAGGTTTTCCTTTAAAAATCGAGCTTCAAATATCATTATGTTTTGAGATTGAAACTCCAAGAGTCCAAGCTTTTCTTTGATCCTATTCACCTCCTTCAAGCTTATGAAGCCAAGCCAAGGACAATTGGAAGCAAGATCAAGCAAGGTTGAAGCTTATTCGAAGGTGATTTTTCAAAATTTTCATCTCTTCAATTCTCTCTCAATTCTTCACTTTTCTTTGTGATTTTTGGTTGGATGAAGTCCTACCAATGTAGGCAACAAGATTGAGTTTCTTTGAGTTTAAATCGAAGTAACTCAGTTCATGATCCTCAAAATTCAAATCCCTGTAAATCTTGATATACTTGGAATTGGAGAAAATTAAGGCCAAATTCGAGCTTCTGAGCATTTTTTCTTTCAATCCATGTCCTTGTTTTTTTATTTCCATGGTGGTTGGTGGTGGACCAGTCCGGTGAGGTCCAGCAGAGAAGAAGACCAGAGCCCTAGCTCCGATGATATGTTGACAATGTCCTGAACCATCAAATCTTTTCCCCATGTTCTAATCCCGACCTTCGCTTCTGATTACCACGCGTGTACACGCGTTGACTGTGGTACATGATGGAGCGTGCATTTTGGCCATCAAATCTGCCACCTCAATTAATGAGGAAGATCTGATGGCCCTTGTTTTTTGTATTTTCTGATTTTTCATTTAAATGCCTTATTTTGTTTAATTCATATTAATTTCGTTTTTAATCCAAAAAATATGGGACTTTCACCAAAAATATTTTAATATTTTTCTCTTTCGTTTTCTGAATTAAAATTAGTTTTTGGATTAATTTTGATATTTTTCATTAATTAAATGTTTTTGTGCATATTTTTAATTATTTAAAAATACTTATGACTTTTCAAAAATCATGAATTTTTTTTTCTAAGGTCCTTTGACCTTGTTTGACCTAGGATAAATCTCTTGGCCATTTATTTGGTGTTTTGAAGAGATTTTAGGTTTTGACCAATTAAATTGTATTTTAATGCATTTTTATATTGATTTTTAATTGATTAAATGTGTAAAAATTATGTTGAGCCATTTTTATGGTCTTGTGATGTTTGACTATTTGTTTGGTCCTTGGTCAAGGTTGATTTGACTTTTGTTGGATTAAAATCATTGGATTTAGGGGATTGATGAAATGTACATTTCATCTCCCAAAATGAATGAATGATTTTAATTTGATAAAATTCGTTCCATGACCAATTTGTGTTTCTCTCATTTCCCTCCCCCTTCATCTTCATCCCTATTCTTTCCCATTCCTTTCATTGACCAATCAAATCTCAAATTTCCTAAGGCTAATTGGTTCAATAATGACCTTGTGTCAGATGAACCAATACAAGTATGGATGGGATAAGTTCATCCCTCTTGACCTTTCCTTTTAGTGTGTGGTATGTTTTAGGAGTTTGGTTCATTATACCAAATCTTTAACATGCATTAACACCTAAATTTTTATTGTCCGACCTCAGATAGTTGTGACTACTACATAAGTCAAATTACGACTACTTAACATAGAACTAAATTTGACCCTAAAGGCATAGCATTCTAGTAAGTGGGATTGTAAGTCTCCTATCCCTCATGGTATTGTGTGTAAACTTGACTTTGTTTCCTTCCCATTGAAGATATCTTGGTTTAAGGATTCATGCTTGTGAATGGATGGTTGAGTGTTCTCCAAAGAATGACTTAATCAATTAAAAAGCAAAACACCACTAACACTTGACTAACCTTTGACTAACATTTGACTAACTCTTATTAATATTGCTTTATTTTCAAGTAATTTACTTTATGCAATTTATATTTCAGTCATTTATCATTAATTGCCATTTACATTTCATTTTACTTATTGATGTTTATGCCATTTTCACTTTGCTCATTTGAGCCATATCTTGTGATTGTATATATTGCTTGTGAATTTTGATTTTTCTTGTGGTCTTAGGACCTTAAAATACTTAATAAATAACAAAAATCCTAAAAAAACATTTGGTGGACTGTTGATCATGATCTGAACTTTTACACTTAGGATTAGGCAACACTCCTTGTGCAAAAAGAACTTGGCCAAAGCCAACATTTTGAAACCAATTGATTGTGAACTGAGCCTTCATCTGGTACAAGCCTTGGGACCCTGTTTTCATCTGTTATTGTGTCCTGGTGCTGATTGTTATTTTGATCTTGTGTCTGATGCTTTCTTCTGAGTTGATCAAGGAATATTTCATCTAATACATGAGAAGACAAAGAAGACTGTTGGGTATATGATTTGCTTGCTTGGACGTGGTTATATTTATTTGATGCCTTGATCTTCTTGATGTTTGGATATTGCTATTTGCTTGTTGATTATTGCTTGATTCAAAATCCAAGGGAAAATGGGTTTCTATATGACATTCTTGTCTGTTGGATTGCATCCCACTAGTTAAAACTTTTCAACTCTTAACTTTTAATTTTATGCTTAGAATAGCCTCTTCATCTCCTCCCACTTCTTAAATTTCAAAATCTCTCCCTCTTTTCAAAAACTTTCTTTGTTTGTGATTTCAAACTTTGACATTATTTTAAGTAGAAACTTTGGCCTTATGCCATTGAATTTTTGAACTTCTTTTTCCTAAATCAAACTCGTAAATAAATCTAATCATATTGACTTAAAATTTCAAAAGACAAAAAGAACTAACAATTCCATTCAAATATTTGGCCCTTTGTGCCCTTCTCGATTAATTTTTTTCGTTAAAAGCAATTCACCAACTTTGAAATTTTTACCACGAACTACGAGGTTTTGATCCCTCATTTTTATGTTGGTACGTAGGCACAAGTCCGAAGGTCTTGTCAAACATAAAAATATAATCAATGAATTCTTTTCTCATCCCCATATTCTATTTTTCTCAAACATCTTTTATATCAAAAACACATACACACATAAATAAGAGCTCCCTAGGAGTACCTAGGACACTTCGGGTGCTAACACCTTCCCTATATGTAACCAACCCCTTTACCTATAATCTCTGGCATTTTATTAGTTTTGATTTGAAAACTTCTTATCTTTGGGTTTTGTTAGTACTTTTTCCCTTTTCCTTTAGAAACAATAAAAGCGCGGTGGCGACTCTGGTTTTATTGACGTTAAGCTTATCCATAGCTTGACGGTCATGAATTTACTGCTACACGCTCTTGTTGGTGGTATCTCCCACAACTTCCTGAATGAAGTCATTAAAGAATTCTTGATCAAGACGTTCAGAAACTCTAACCATGACAGCTTCATTGATGAAGTCCACGGTAACTTCGGTCATGTCGAAATCGTGAGTTACTTCGACCATGTTTACTTCCTCTAGCTCCGTATAGTGGGCATCAGCCACTTGTAGAGGATTAGAGTCGATCTTCATCTGGCTCCTAAGTTTGTCTCCAAACTTGAGTCTCCCTTATTGGATAGCATTCGGAACCAGATCCCTGAAAAGAAAACATTTAGATGTTTTATGACCCAGAAAACTATGGTATTTGCAAAACCCTCTTTTCTTTCTTTGTTCTAAAGGAGGCACTTTAGCACCCGGGGGTAATATCATTTGACCATCCTTAACTAACAAATCAAAGATTTCGTCACATTTTGTAACGTCGAAAGTGTAAGTTTTCTTAGTAAATTTATCATTCTTTTCTGGTTCAATAGGGTTTTTCCCATTCGGCGGGGCCAAAACCTTGCACGCGTAAGGTGGCCCTTGCTTCAACTCAGCAAGGTCAATTTCATTTTCGTCGAAGTCTAAAGGCCCATTATAGGATCCTTCGTCATCATTGTTGAAACTGACATAGGCACTCTTTTATTCTTATTTTCTCTAGCCTTTTCTTCCTTCAATCATTCTAACTATCGAACCCTATCATCCAGTTGGGCCATATCTTTCAAATACTAGGTATCTAACTTTTTCCTAATAGAATAGTCAAGGCCCCCGGAGGCCATTTCGACTAGTTCATGCTCTGGAACTTGCGTAAAACATCTAGCTTTGAGTAATTGAAACCTATTCAGATAGTCATCAATTGGCTCAGTGAACTTTCGTTTAATACTAGCCAGTTCCTTCAGACTTATCTTTGTTTGTCCCATGTAAAACTGCTCATGGAACATTCTCTCTAACTGATTCCAAGTATGAATCAAACTTTTTAGCAAGGTGGTGAACCACATGGATACATTCTTTGTGATAGAACTTGGGAAAAACTTTATCCTAAGGCTTTCGTTGTTCGAAATGTCTCTTGCCTCTATTAAATATCTAGCCACATGTTTGATAGTGGATTCACTAGTATCCCCAGAAAACTTAGTGAAATTGGGGATTTTTGTTCTATGGGGTGTTTCTGCGTATAGGATATATTCCGATAAAGGTGAGGTATAATTTGGCCTTCGAAGGCAAAAGTTTACCCCATTTTGAACCATAATCCTTTCGACCATGGCTGTTAGATTATTATCCGCTGCCATATCATCATGTCGAATCTACCGTATGACATTATCGGTGTTTTGGTTTCTATTTACCATTATTATCCTTTACTCCCTTTATCCTTTATTATCCATTATTATCCTTTACTCCCTACTCCCTGGTTCACTATCTCTGGTTGCGGTTGATTTTGTGGGATTTGGTTGATAGTAGGGTCTTTTTCGAAGATTGCCCCCTGGTTTTCCCTTACCCAATCCCTCAGAGGGTGTCGATGAGGTTGTGGTACATCCAGGAAATCATACGTTCGTGCCATTTACGCTGTCATCTGTTGATTCGACTGAGTTGTATTCTGAATCAAAGGATTCAATATGGTGGTTAATGTTTGGGTAAGCATTTGGACCATCTCATGGTTTCTTTCTTCCATCTATTGTCTCCACACTATTGCGAAATTATTGGTAAGGCTAGGTATTTGTGTCTGGTATCTCAAACCTGAAGATTGGTTGTTTCGGCCCACGTTAACCCCAGACCCTGACCCTTGTACTAGGGAGTTTATGTTAACTACTAGTTCTGAAAAGGTCAAAGCAGCGTTACGTAAACTCTTCATCACTGAAGTTGGCATTCCATACAGTTGTTCTCGACCACCAAATGGTATAGAGAAACCAGGGGGTATCGAAGGCCTATTTAGAACATTTCCAATCAGTGGAAGGGAGGTGGGGTGAGGAGGCCCCCTAGGCCCAATGTAAGTTAAAATCGGCTCAGTATGGGAAATCCAACGCGTAGGCATCGAACTTGCCATAGATGGAGTCATTTCAGACATGTGCATTGTGGCCGTGTTCGCCCCTATCGGAGATGAAGAGGGTGGTATATTGTTGGTTGATGGATTTTGAGAATTTTGGTTATTTGGCGCATTTAAATTCACCATTCTCGTAGTGGATTTTCCCATTGGTCTGTGTTCGTTGGTTGTGGCTACTTTATCACTCCTTAATAACATGCAATGAATTCTTTCGAAAATGAGAAAATGAATGAATAACCAGAATAAGGAAAAACAATTTCAATTTTCTAAAAATGTTAGGATCACCCCACTGGGTGTGCCAATTTGTTTACAGTGAAAATTGGTAAACAACCGCTGATCTTCCAAATTACTAAATTTGGTCACTTACAGGATCGATCAGATTGATCCTAGGACATGTGCTAATTGTTGAAAATGAATTTCGGTAAATATGAATACTTCGACAGTATTATAATGATGGTGATTAGTGAAACTACTTATAAAATAAAAGACTAACACAAATTAAAGAGAGAGATTGTAAAAGAAATGAAGATAACTAGCAACAAAGATGAATATTTGAAACAAAGAAGTATTTCTGGAAAAAATAAAGATAAATTGTATTACTTCAAAGTAAATGGCAATGGTGTAAATGAACGTACATTTCTTAATTTAATTTTCTCTACACATGGGTACTTGGTAAATTTTATAGACTTTGTACACACTTTGACACACCCTGATCCTAACACTAAGACCTTCTATTTATACTAATCGAAATAACTGCTTCCAACGATCTCTTAATCACGTCAAGACAAATGGCACTTTGTATGGATGCAACTATCCACTATGCTCCACGTGTACCTTCAGCAGTTTCAGATAAGAACAAAGTTCCCTTGTTTATTTGAATTTTTAATCTCTAGTCGGAACCGTCTTCAAACACTAAAGAATATTTCTAAGTCCTAACTGCACACTGGCCCTTCTCATCCAGGGACTTTCGACTAGAGCTCCCTAATATAAGATTTAGTCAAAAACATCTTCACATGGAATTTCCATTTTGTAACTCTAAAATGGGCGTCGAAATTAGGAGCTAACAGTCCCACACAAAGGCTTGACCCTTTCAAGTCAACTGGGTTAAAGGTAGGGCTAACATGGAAAAACCTTCAATGAACCTTCTATAATAATCAGTCAACGCTAATAAACTTATTATCTCTATAACTGACTTTGGTCCCTCCCACTATATCATTGCATCTACTTTAGCAGGGTCTACTGCTATACCGCCACTAAAAATCACATGGCCCAGAAAACCCACTTCTCGCAAACAGAACTCACATTTTGATAACTTGGCATACATATTCTTCTCTTTCAACACATGTAGTACAATAAGAAGATGTACAACATGATCTTCATTTGATTTAGAATATATAATAATGTCATCAATAAACACCACCATGAACTGATCCAAATAGGGATGAAAGATCCCATTCATGTACTCCAAAAACACACCAAGAGCATTAGACACACCGAACGACATCACCAAGTATTCATAATGATCGTATTGTTTCCTAAATTTAGTTTTTAGAATATCTTCATCTTCACTTGAATCTGATGATAACTCGACCTTAAGTCAATCTTACTAAAAGCACAGGCACCCACTAACAGATCCATAAGGTCGTCAATCCTTGGAAGTGGATACTTATTCTTAACAGTGACCTTATTCAGCTGATGGTAATCAACACATAATCTCATATTTCCATCCTTTTTCTTTACTAATAACACAGGAGCTCCCCAAGATGACACACGTGGTTTGACAAATTTGTTACCAAGTAGATCTTCAAGTTGACTCTTTAGCTCACTCAGCTCTGTTGGAGACATTCTATAAGTTGCATTCGACACAGGTCTAGTATCGGGTACTAAATATATGGAAAACTCAACTTCTCTCTGGCGGTAAATCAATATATCATTAGAGAACACATATGGGAATTTACATACTATAGGAAGATCTTCCAACGTTGTTTTACCCTCAATTTGCAAGGAAGCAAACATCGCAAACACTTGAGCTTCATCATTCATGAATTCTTCAACCTATCTCACAGAAATAAACCGCAGACTTTTCTCTTCTACAAACTCAGGAAACAACACAATCTTGCTATAGAAGTCGATATACATACCGTTGAACTCTAACTAATTCATACCCAAGATAACATCGAGTTGACTCAATGGTAAGCAAACTAAGTCGACGCCAAAGTCCCTACCATATATTATCAATGAACACTTCAAACAAACTAAATAAGTAGTTACCAACCCATTTGCTAGAGTATTCATAACCATGATGCTATTCATAGAAGACGCTACAAGACCCGACTTCTTCATACAATTAGTAGATATAAAGAAATGAGTTACACTAATATCAATGATAGTAATTAAAGGAATGTTATTAATGAAACAAGTACCTCGAACCAGATTATCAAATTTGGAGGCCTCTGCACCACTGAGAGAAAACATTTTTCTAACATATTTCACATCTTGAGTCTTCTTAGGCTTCTGACACTGTGTGCTAATATGAACAGCCTCTCCATAGTTGAAACAAGTTACCACATCACTCTTACAATCATTAGCCATATGCCCTGCCTTTCCACACTTGAAACAAATCAATGTCGAACACTTTGCATCACGATGACCAAAAACCCCACATTTGAAACACTTGAGAGGAGCAGGAGCACCTCCCCCACTTTGACTCTTCCCACCATTATTCTTCTGCTGAAACTTTTGTTTACTCTTACCATCAAGAACAATATAAGGCTTTCTGAGATTTTAATTACCACTTCTCTTATCAGTGACACTCTTGTAATGAGAGGATCTAGCACGATTGTCTTCGTCATAGATACGACACTTATTAACCAGCACGAAGAACTGACGGATTTCCTGATACCCAATAAATTGCTTAATCTTTGGGTGAAGTCTATTATCAAATTTTATACACTTAGACATTTCAGCCTTCGTCGTATTACATGGAGGGCAGAACCTAGACAATTCCTCAAGCTTGGTAGCATAATTCGCAATAGTTATGTTCCCTTGCTTAAGTTCAAGGAATTACACCTCTTTCTTGCTACGCACATCCGTTGGGAAATACTTCTCCAAGAATACTCCCTTGAAAACAGTTCAACTAATCACTAAACCATTAGCCTTAAACCTCTATCTAACATTATCCTACAAATACTCTACTTCTACAGACAACATATATGCACCATAAAGAATCTTCTGAGCATCTGCACATGCCATCACTCGGAAGATTTGGTCGATCTCCTGCAACCAAACCTGTGTGCCTTCTGGATCGTGCCTTCCTTTGAATGCTAGTGGTTTTTTTCTCATAAACATGTCAAGTCCACGAGATTCAACACCTTCAACCCATAGATTATGTTGAGCTTGCAAAACTTAAGCCAAGGTTGTCAAGGCATCAACAATAGTGCGATCATTTCTTCCAACCATTTCTCTGTTACTACAACAAATAACTATTAGAAGAAACATTGTATCAACAATATTCACACACATGTCGTATACCAAGAATAAATAAAATCACAAAACCTGGCCGAACGGACCGACCTGCTCTGATACCACTATGTAACACCCTATACTCCAACTCAACATTTAATAATGAAATTCTGGCATCAGATATGAGATGTCGAAGGTAATGTCACGACACTAATATCTGAATAATACAAGCAGGATAAAAGATAAAGAATAGTAATGCAAGAGACACAAGCAATTGTTAACCCAGTTCGGTGCAACTCACCTACGTCTGGGGGCTACCAAGCCAGGAAGGAAATCCACTAAAATAGATTCAGTTCAAAGACTCTCAGTAAACAACACAAGTTACAGTCTTTTTCACCTAATCTCTACCCGTGTAACTTCTACCTAAGAACTCTTAGATATGAGATCCCACTCACTCCCCCTCAATCACACCAGTGATATTAAACAATAATTACAATGAAAAGAAGACACTCTTCAAAGATACACACTTGATCTTACTTAGTAGCTTCAATCAAGTAGACACACACTCATGCTTAAAAGCTTAGAGTGACAAATTACAACTCAAAAATCAGACCAATTCAATCATCTATGGATGAATTGAATGGGTTACAATTCACACGACCACACAAGACTTAAACCCTTATTCTCTCTGAATATTTCGTTCCTTATTTCTTGTGTATCAAATCAGGTTTTCCATGTCCTTTTTATAGAAGCATTTAGCTGGGCTTGGACATCATAAAACCCTAAAACTATTTTCCATTCACATCTTCTCATGACAGTTGGTTAGATCTCTTTGGAAAATAAGTTAATCACGTTGTAATTATTGATTGATAGCGTGTTTAATTAACTCATCAATCATACACAGATTGCCATTAAAAACACAATCACATAATACATAACATTCATACTGAATGTTCTATATACAGATGTCATGACATCGGGTCTGACATCCTAGAACAATCCTGCATAATTATATTTTAAACATCCAGCAGGTACAAGATATCTTATGTTAAGACATCACATGTGACATCTTGTGAACACTCTTGGTTTTACCAAAATTGCTGCCAACACCTAGAACCAACAAACTCCACCTTTGGCAAATTTTGGCTAAAACATATATCAGTCCATTTTGTTCACAAGAAAAAAAAACACATCAGCAGTTAAACAGCATAACAGCAGTTTAAGCAGCAGCAGAAGCAGACACAATTACTAGCTATAATAGCAACTAGTAATACACACATAAAACACATGGGTACTTCTTCTCCCCCTAAGTTTGTTCACCTACACACATCTCCTTCAACAACAACAACACCTGTAACAATCAGAATTTTCATTCTGACATCTGCTTAAACATCAACAGCACCTGTAGCAATCAGAATTTCCTTCTGACATCTCCTTCAACATTTGTAACATTCAGAATCACATTCTGACATCTCCTTTAACATTACCTGTACAACCCTTGTACAACACAAAACATTCTTCTGTTCAACATTAGCTGTCACCTGTCTAGCCTAGCTAGCTACTTCAGCACATAATAACTGCAACTCTCCACATCTCCACACATTAACTGCAGCTCTCCATATAATAACTTCTCCCCCTTTTTAGTCAAAATAGACCAAAGTGACCAATTAGACAAAATAAATGTCAATCAGTCCAGCAGAGAATGTCACAAAGGATGTTATAACATATAAAATGTTAAAACATAAATGCCAGGTGGTACAAAACCATAATTATACACAGCTGCAATAGCTGAGATAATCAGAAATCCAGGGAACTCATAAAGAGCCCAAATATTACATCATGGCATAAAAAAGGACCGCCAAAAATTACAAACATCAAACAGAAAAACAACAAATCATCCAAGCATCCAAAACAGCATCTAGAACACACATGTCATCATAACAGGGGGACCATCAACATCACCACTTAGTTTGAGGAAGTAGCTTCTTCTTCACCTTCAGATCCATAACTACCACTAGATTGATCTTGAGAATTAGACCTCTCACTTGAGGGATGGGCATCTGACTCCTTGGCTTCACCAACCTTATCCATCTCTTCTTGCTCCAAACTACTAATGAGAACCTCTAAAGCCTCTTTCCTAGCCTTGGCCACCCTAATCCCATTTTCCAACTCCTTACAGGTTTCTTTTAATTGATCAATCAGGCCACCTTGTGAGGCTGGCTCCTTCCTTGCAGATGTCATGACAATGTCATTGACATGACTGCCTTCAAATAACTTGTAATGAATGGACAATGGAGGCTTCCTTCTACTGGGAATATCACTTGTGTTTAGAATACCAGGTTGCTGGCTTAAAATAATTCCACAAATGATCGAGCGAAAGAAAATTGGCAGCTTTACTGCATTAGTGGAGGCATGTCTAACAATTTGTTCAAACATGAACCTTCCATAATCAAAGTTGAGTCTGGTTCCAATAGCATAGATTATCCTTCCAGAACATTAGAGATAGTTGAGATATGGTTTGTTGGCACCCAGTTGGCTGAACCTATCTTATGCAAGATAGCATATTTTACAGTTAATTTGCCAGCAGATAGATGCTTTTTGCTTGGCCATTCCTTGACTTGACCTGCAGTGATTGTCCTACAGACTTCATTGTCTGTGGCTTCTAACTCAACAGCTCCTTCAGTTCCTCTTCCTAGGAATTTATTGATGATAGTTGGGGAGAACTTTACACATCTTCCTCTCACAAAGAACTTGCAAAATTCTTTGTTATTCTTGTCAGAAATATCCTCTGGGATATTCACCACAAACTCCTTCACTAAACCTTCAAAACATTGGGGCAATGCACTAACTGTTTTTATCAAACCAACAGTCTTGATCAATTCCATAACCTCTTTCACTTCTACAGCCTCCTTCCCTAGCTCCCTTTCCACAGCAACTCTCCTCTGTATAACAAATTTCCACTTGGCTGCACCATCTTCCAAATGAAAGGAAATGTTGTCCAAATGCACAGCTGGAGACTTTTTAACAGTTTGCCTTTTAGCAGGAGAGATGTCTGGGACATCGTCTTCGACATCATCTTCAGAGTCAGAACTTTCTCTGACCTTTCTTTTCTTGACTTCCACGTTACTCCATGATTTAGAAGGACCTACAACAGCAACCTTCTTACCTGTTCTGGCTGTCAACATCTCAGCCACAGTCTTGCCTTTCCTGGTCTTCATTTTCTTTGCAACACTTGGTTTCAAGTGATGAACCAAGGTGTCATCTTCCTCTTCTGAACTCTCTTCCTCCAAATCAATCACTTTCTCAACAGTGTCATGCTTCTTAGATTGAGAAGCATCTATAGGTTTCTTGCTAGGCATGGTTTTTCCTAGAGAACACAGTCCCTCAGCAGCCATGTCTTTCTCTGATCTAGATGAATCATCATCTTTCTCAGTTTGAGGTTCCACCTCAGGTGAGGGGTCCCTTCTAGACAGAGGAGTCGAAATTCCCTTGATTGAGTGTCCTTCATTTAGGATCCTAGTTACCAGGTTCCTAATGACACGATCTGTATAGTGCATGTCATCCTTAGGTGGAGGGTTTTTAGAGTTGTTACCTTGATTGTTTCTTGTCGTGGAAGAAGGACCAGGGGCGTCGCCCGGGATTACAGAAAGAGGAATAACTTCCAAAACATCTTCATCTAGAAACTCCAAGGAGGGAGTCCTTGCTTTGTGAGTAGGTTTTGAACCAGAAGATGAGGGATGTTGTGACATTTTGTTGAACTTTTGAGAAACTTTTTGTTGCCCTAGCAGAGATGGTCTGAGAAGTTTGACGAAGATGGAAGTGGTTGTGTTGAGGTAGCGTGTGAAAATGGTATAGATACTAGTTCCAATACTAGGTAATGATTTACCATAAATGAGGCACTTTCTTTTAAGTGGGCAGACAATATTTTTATTACCTTTTCCACTCCATTTTAATTGATGTAAATTCTCATGAGTACAAATCCCCAATTTCCCTCTTAAACATTCAAACTAATTAGCATCCAAAGCCTTTGTGAATATGTCAGCTAATTTCATTTCAGTAGTAACATGCTCCAGTGCTATGATTTTCTCTTCCACAAGTTCTCTAATGAATTGATGACGAATATCAATATGCTTTGTCCTACTATGCTGAATAGGATTCTTGGAAATATTTATTGCACTCAGGTTGTCACAGTACAATGTCATGACATCTTGTGTGACATTGTATTCGGTCAACATTTGTTTCATCCAAACCAGTTGAGAATAGCTACTTCCAACTGCTATGTATTCAACTTCATATCTAGCACCAGCACCTACAACAAGTGCAATGTCAGGTCTGCTTGCTGTGAGATATAGCAGACTTCGTATCATGCTTCTGTATAGACTTTGATCTACATTAACTCCATTTTCATCTGTGGAGACTTTCAAATGTGTACGAGCAGGTGTCCTTTTATGACTTGCATTCTCCATGCCAAACTTCTTAACAATGTTCTTGGCATATTTGCTTTGAGATAGAAAGATAGAATCTTCCATCTGCTTGACTTGTAGCCCGGGGAAATAGGTCAGCTCTCCAATAAGGCTCATCTCAAACTGCATTTGTCTAACAAAATGTTCTACCATCTGATTTGACATCCCACCAAACACAATATCATCCACATATATTTGAGCCACCATGAGCTTTCCTCCTTCATTTTTCACAAATAGGGTCTTGTCAATACCTCCCTTCCTGTAGCCATTGTTAGTGAGGAACATTGTGAGTCTCTCATACCAAGCCCTAGCAGCTTGCTTCAAACCATAGAGGGCTTTCTTCAATTTGTACACATGCTTTGGAAGATTTGGATTTGTGAATCCTTTAGGTTGTTCAACATATACTTCCTCACTTAAGTAGCCATGTGAGATCACTTCCCTTGATCTAGTTGTGACCCCTTTATTTAGGTCTCCTATAATGAGATCTTTGGGATGATCCTTCTTAATTCTGGTGGAGGGTTCCTTGTTGATTTTGTCATCTGCAGGTTCAGCTTGAGGAGGTTCACTCTCATTATTTCCTTCAAAGAAATCAGCCTGGGGAATCATTTGGAGATCTCTCAACATCATTTGTGACATCAGACTGTTGATCATCAATCACAACATTGATAGATTCCATCATTACTTTTGTTCTGGAAGTAGAGACTCTATATGCTCTGTTGTTTATTAAGTAGCCCAGAGATATTCTTTCATCACTTTTGGGATCCATCTTCCTTCTTTGTTCACGATCAGTCAAGATATATCATTTACTACCAAACTCATGGAAGTATTTGACTGTAGGTCTTCTCCCTTTCCAGACTTCATATAGGGTTGTAGGAGTCCCTTTCTTCAAGGTCACTCTGTTGTGAACATAGCAGGTTGTGCTCATAGCTTCAACCCAAAGGTGGTAGGGCAATTTCTTAGCATGAATCATAGTTCTTTTCCTTTCCACCACACCATTTTGCTGGGGAGTAATGGGAGATGAGAACTCATGATGAATTCCTTCAGAAGAACAGAATTCAGCAAATTTGTTGTTCTCAAATTCCTTCTCATGATCACTTCTAATTTTGATAACTTGACTTTCCTTTTCTCTTTGAAGTTTTAGACAAAGCTCTTTGAAGACTTCAAGCACATCAGATTTTTCTCTTATGAAATTGATCCATATGTATCTGGAGAAGTCATCCACTACTACATAAGCATACTTCTTCCCACCAAGGCTTTCACCTGCATGGGTCCCATAAAATCCATATGGAGGAGTTCAAAAACTTTGGAAGTGGTGTCATGTCTGAGCTTCAGGTGTGACATCCTTGTCTGTTTTTCAATCTGACATTCTCCACAGACTTTTCTTTCATCAATCTTCAAGTTGGGAATTCCTCTAACAGCTTCAACAGATATAATCCTCTTCATACCTTTAAGATGAAGATGGCCCAATCTTTGATTCCATATCTTCACTTCTTCTTCTTTGGCTAAAGTACAGATTGAAGAATAACCAGTTTCTTGAGGACTCCACATGTAACAGTTGTCTTTAGACCTGACTCCTTTCATCATCACTTCACTTTCTTTGTTAGTAATCAGACATTCAGTTTTAGTGAAGTTAACATTTAGACCTTAGTCACATAGTTGACTGATGCTTATTAAATTTGCAATCAATCCCTTAACAAGTAGGACATTGTCAAGGTCAGAAACTCCAGGGTGGTCAAGCTTACCAATCCCCTTGATTTCACCCTTTGCTCCATCACCAAAGGTTACATAGCTTGTGGCATGAGGATGTAGACCAGTTAGCAGGTTTTTGTTTCCAGTCATGTGTCTGGAGCACCCACTGTCAAAATACCAATCTTCTTTAGCTGAAACTCTGAAGGAAGTGTGAGCTATCAGACTTGTAACATTAGTCCTAGGAACCCATTGCTTTTTGTTGACAAGTCTGTGATGTTTGGGTCTAGATTGATGATGAGCAGTACTAGGATAACCATACAACTTATAACAGAAAGGCTTTATGTGGCCAAATTTTCCACAGTAATGACATCTCCATCTTTGGTGTTTCCCTTTCTACTGTCTTTCCTTACGATGTTGTAACATCTCAAGTTTGCTTTTAATATGATTGCACTTAGGTTTGGATTTAGGTTTGCCACCAGTGTAACTGCACTCAGGCTTAGATTCATTGAACCCAATGCCAGATTTGTCTCCTATTATTTGTCCAGTCTGGAGAATCTTGTCTAAGATGTCAGATCCATTGTTTAGCATTCTTACATATTTGGTCATCTCATCCAGTTTAGAGTTCAAGAATACAGCTTCAGTCTTTAACTTGGAGATGGTTTCCACATGTTCTACCTTCTCATTCTCCAACTGTGCTATCACTTTCTTCTGGCTTTCAACTTGTTGACTCTCATCTAGTTTGGCATTCAGAAACACTGCTTCAATTTTTAATTTAGAGATGGTTTCCAAGTGTTCTACCTTCTCATTCTCCAATTGAGTTATCACCTTCTTCTGACTTTCAACCTGGTGACACACTTCTGCACTTCTGTGACACAACTTTTTATAGGTAGTGGCCAACTCTTTAAAGGTTACTTTATCATCAGTTGAGTCTTCATCAGAACCCCATCTTCCAGTCAAGGCAGTCACCATATTTACAGACTCTTCTGTTTCACTTTCATCAGACCAAGTGGCAACAAGACTCCTCTTCTGTTTCTTGAGGTTGGTGTTACCACGAAAAATCTCTAAGGTATGCTGAAAGCATTGTTAATGACAGAGTCCTGTGAATTTGGCGGCATACCCCATCAAAGGATGAAGGGGTGTTGGAGGCAAGCAAGAGTAGGGAAAAACACAAGTCAAAGGATGAAGCCGACAAGAGAAGCTGACCTGGTCGACATGCCATTTTTGTCGACCAACGTGAAGTTTAGGACTTAAAGAATTAGAGTCAAATGTGCAGAAGACAGCATCGCACGAACGTCTGGGCGGGAGAAATTTGAAATTTAAAATAACCAGCAGTTACAAAAATAATAAGAGCGCCAGAATCTAGAGCAGTTAGCAAGACGTAGGTGCGACGGTTATGCAGATCGTGTGACATAACATCTGCTAGTTTCTAGGAGTTTTACCTTATGAGCAGTTCCTTTAGTATTAGTATAAATAGAATATCCCACGAGAAGTTCAGGGTGTTCACTTTGTACTAAAAATCACTTGTAAGAAAACTTCCCATTCCCAGCGCGAGGAAGCAAGAGTTTTTTTTTAGAGTGATATGTACGTGAATCACCACATTTATTTTAATGCAACTTCCTTACTTTTCAATTGTTCCCGTTGAACATTTTATCTTAATTTCATTTACTTTTGAGTTATCATTTTACGTTGTCGTTTGCGCTATCGACATTGATTCTATTACGATAATAGAGTTTACCAAAAGCGTGTTCGTCGTATACCTCTTTTAAATGTTATAGCGCTGACGGTCACGAGTCACCTATAGGCGATAACATTATCTAAACCGTTCGTGTGGAAAAACCCTACGCTTGTTTGACACTTTGTCAGGAGCCGTTCCTCACAAAGTCATTCTGTCGAGTTGGACAAGCCTCACTTGCACTAGCACATGTCCTAGGATCAACTGGTCGATCCTGCAAGTAACCCTTTGTTTTAAAGCCTAGGGAGGACCAACGGTTTTTTACCAATTTCTACAGTAAACAAAATGGCACGCCCAGTGGGACCGTGCTAGAGCAGTTGCGAAAAATTGCATGAAACTTAGAAGTGGCAAACTATATAGTAAGCCACGAAATAGTGTGAAAATGTCAGAAACTAACACAGATGAAGTTCCACGAGGAACTTTATCCACTACGGAAACAGTAGTCTCACAGATTGCCATATTGCCACCGATGACAAGTGCAGCCTTAACCACGTCGACTACGGGTGTGGTTGGAATGTCAATTCCTCAGCCTCCACCGGGGGGTTCAGGATCAACGATAACGATGTTCAGACCATATGTGTCTCACTTTGGAACCACATATCCGCTTTATGGAATGCCGTATTCCTTAATGCCAAGATGCCAATCGACATCCAGTGCAGCACTATTTTCAGATACAAATCCTCCCTTGCAAGGATAAGCGCAAGGGGGCAACATGAGGAACACTACTCAGAACAGGACCATGCCGTTATCGAACACTTCAGTAGCGGTGTTGAGACAACAAATGGACGACAATAACCATGAATTGGTTAACATGTTGACCAACCAGATGGGCACAGTCTTCAATCCATTAATACAAGAATCTGCTGAAACAAATAGGCAGGTGGCGAACCAATTGACACGCTTGTGCAATTTTCTGGGGGCACCGGCTCGACAGATGACGCCAATGATTAGACCGACTGTTCCGGTGCAGATAGAGATAGGGGCAGCGGAGGAGGAGACAGTCCACGAAGGACAAACCATTAGACCCTTTCAACATCAAGGCGTCGAATCAGGAGTCATAGGACGTAACCAGATGATAATGGTTAACCGACACCAAGATGCTGATAAAATTGTCGATCAACATCGACAAGAAGACTTGGCAGTGGAAAATAATTTGACAACTATTGTCGAAAGGATTATGGCTAGAAATGGCATGGGTGCTACATTGCAAAGGCCATTATATGCCTCCCCGTTAGCTGAATTTATTCTTCAAGCCGAGGCGCCCAGGGGGATGAAATTACCTAAGTACACTAAATTTGGGGGAGAGTCTGGTGAATCGACAATAGAGCACGTTGCCAGATACTTAACAGAGTCAGGGGATCTAGCTCATAATGAATGTTTGAGAGTAAAGAACTTCCCCTCCTCTCTGACCAAGGCTGCCTTCACATGGTTTACTTCGTTGGCCCCAAGTTCGATCGATTCGTGGGCCAAATTAGAAAAGAAGTTCCATGAACATTTTTACGAAGGACACTCCAAAATTAGTTTGGCAGAATTGTCTAGTATCAAGAGAAGGTTTGCTGAGAGCATCGATGATTATCTGAATCGCTTTAGGTCCTTAAAGGCTAGGTGCTTTACGCAAGTGCCAGAACATGAACTAGTTCAAATGGCCGTAGGAGGTTTAGATTATTCCATTAGGAAGAAGATAGATCCAACTTTTGTGAAAAGTATGTCACAACTGGATGATAGAGTCCGACATCTAGAACGACTAAGGCTAGAAAAAGTTAGGCACAATAAGTCTAAGAAAGAAAAGGTAGTGTTTGTCGAATACGACGCGACAGACCCAATACGTGAGGCTGATTATGCTTCATCGACCAAATTAGAAATCGACGTGGCTGAACTAAAGCCAGGGTCCGCCTATGAGTGTCGATCATTGCTGCCTGCGCAAGGGAAAAATCCTGTCGAAAACAACCCAAAATTCCCTTCGAAAACTTATACTTTCGATGTGTCGAAATGTGAGGAAATTTTTGACTTATTGGTCAAAGATGGGCAAATGGTGGTACCTCCTGGTACTAAAATACCACCGTTAGAGCAGAGACAGAAAAGAGGATTTTGTAAATATCATAACTATCTTGGTCATAATACCTCTAATTATTACCTTTTCAGGGATTTGGTTCAGAAAGCAATTCAAGAAGGCAGGCTGAAATTTGCTGGCCGCAGAATGAAGATCGACGTTGATCCTCTTCACCAGGAGGAAGCCCTATTCGTGGAGCCAGTCGAGATCAACATGGTCGAGATCACTGAATATGATGAGGCCAACATGCTGGAGCAAACTGGAGAAAGCCCAGATGTCGATATAGCTGAACTTTATCCAAGGGATGATGAAGACTTGGTGGATTTTCTGTATCGCTGCAAGAACAAGGGTTCACAAGTGTGTCTGTGCCCGAGGTGTGGTGCTATCACCGACAAAATAACGGCAGAAAACTTCCAGAAACTGCAATTAGGTAAAAAGCAAGACGAATGTGTCGGCCAGGGGTTACCAGAATGAAAGAGGCTAAAAAAGGCTATGGGAAATAACCAAGCAAGGCCTAAAAGCTTTGTATCGTCGGCAAGTGCCCCTATAGGGACTTGGATCAAGCCTCAGGAAAGACAAGACACCCCATAAGGGGTTGCTGCTACTGCTAGAGGAGGTCTAGCAATTAACTACATGCGTGAATTTAAGTCTAAAAAGAGGACTCATATCTCTGAAAACTATTTAGGAAAGAACCCCATGTCGAGGACTCAATGGAGACGTTTTCAGAGGCGTAAACAGGCCGAAAGAGAAGCTGCAAGAGGCATGACCAGCGAGGCGAACGAGGGGAAGAAAATTGTTGTGAAAGTCGACACAGCCGCAAAGGAACGAAAAAGGGAATACGTCCGTCGACCAACTGAAAGGTGTTCTGAAGAAGTGACTGATGACTTCAATTCAGAATCTGAAGCAAGTCTCGACATCCTGGTCAACGTGGTGTCAATCCTACCACAAGAATACAAGTGTGTGACTGAAGTCGAAGGGTCGGTGGACAATGCTGACGCTGAAGAAATGGCTTTGCACCAACCAAGATGCTATTTTGTGCTGAACGATGGCTCTGCTGAAAGCCAAGAGGCAGTGTTCGAAAGACCAACAATGAACATGAAAAATCATTTGAAACCACTGCTGATTAGGGCAAAAGTGGAAGGCGTAATTGTCAACAAAGTTCTGGTCGATTGTGGTGCCACGGTTAACATCATGCCGCACCATATTCTGAGGAAGATTGGTAAGTATGATACCGACATCAGATCTAATAACGTGGTTTTGTCAGACTACGGAGGAAAGACGAAAAGCACCATGGGAGTGATTATGGTGAATGTCACAGTGGGTTCAGTAACCAGGCCGACACTATTCATGGTGATAGACGCTAAGCCAAGTTACAACTTGCTATATGGCAGGGAGTGGCTACATGGCATCGGAATTGTACCATCTTCAACACACCAAAGGCTGGTGATTTGGAGAGAAGATGGGGTTGCCGAAAATATCGAAGCCGACCAAGGGTACTTTATGACCGACGTGAATAATGTCGGCAATAAGGAGTTTGAAAGAAAGCTGGCCAACATCTCTCCCTGCTTCCCAGCTGAGGATGTATATGCTAATCTAAGTGAAGCTTTCGTCTCTCTAACTCTACATGAGACTCACGGCTTCATTTGGGATGTGGAACGCCTAGATGATCCACTCTATACAGGTATCCGGCCGACAGGCTGGGGGGACGTTAATGATGATGTCTGAGTTAGAAGCTCTAAGAAAGATTTTGGCATATGTTGATGAGAACAAAATAAAGTCGGCTTTAGAGGCTGAAGAAAATATGGTTGCTGAAGCCTGTGTGTTGAATAAAGAAGGGCATATGGCTGTTGGGCCAGAACTCCTAGACAAGCCAACTTTGGCCAAAAGGAATGTCGATATGCAGCGTTTGGATTGCATTTATGACAATGAACCTTTAGGGTTTGAAAAAGACCCAAAGGCACCAGAGAAAATCCGACCAAAAGACCCCTTGGAAGAAGTCGACCTTGGCGAGAATGGCGAGAAAAGGCCAACATATATAAGCGCCAACATCGACAAAGAACTAAAGTCTGAGGTAATATCCATACTTAAAGAATTTAGAGACTGTTTTGCTTGGGATTATAACGAAATGCCTGGTTTAAGTAGAGATTTGGTCGAGTTAAAGCTGCCAATAAAAGCTGGAAGAAAGCCAGTGAAGCAAACGCCCAGGCGTTTCGCCCCAGAGATCATGGCAAAGATAAAAACAGAAGTAGAAAGACTCCTGAAAAGCAAGTTTATTCAAACTGCAAGGTATGTCGAATGGTTGGCCAATATTGTGCCAGTCATAAAGAAAAATGGGTCTTTAAGAGTATGTATTGATTTTAGGGATCTAAATGCTGCCACCCCAAAAGATGAATATGCCATGCCCGTGGCTGAAATGTTGGTTGATTCGGCCGCTGGTTTTGAATATTTAAGCATATTGGATGGTTATGCTGGATATAACCAAATTTTCATTGCAGAAGAAGACGTGCTGAAGACGGCGTTTCGATGTCCAGGAGCCTTGGGCACATATGAGTGGGTTGTCATGCCATTCGGTTTGAAAAATGCCAGAGCAACATACTAGAGGATAATGAACTCAATGTTCCATGATTTCATTGAAGATTTCATGCAAGTCTACATTGATGATATTGTGATAAAATCCAATGGCCAACGTACTCACGTCGAACATCTTCGAAAAGCCTTTCTGAGGATGAGGAAATATGGATTAAAAATGAATCCATTAAAGTGCGATTTTTGTGTGCAGGCAGACGACATCCTTGGTTTTGTGGTGCATAAAAAGGGTATTGAAGTAAACCAAAGCAAAACAAAAGCCATTATGGACGTCAAGCCTCCGTCGACCAAAAAGGAGTTGCAATCTTTCCTAGGAAAAATAAAATTTCTTAGAAGATTTATATTGAATCTAAGTGGCAAAACAAAAGCATTCTCCCCACTACTTCGACTGAAGAACGAGGATTTCAAGTGGCGCGATGAACACCAAGAGGCTTTCGACAAAATCAAAGAGTATTTGACTAGGCCTTCAGTACTGGCCCCTCATGTTAGGCATAGGCCAATGAGACTGTATGTTGTAGCCTCAGAATCGACTATAGGGAGTATGTTAGTCTAAGAGGATGAAAAATGTGTCGAAAGACCTCTGTATTACTTTAGTCGAATGCTTAATGACCCTGAAACTAGGTATAGTGATATAGAAAAACTATGTTTATGCCTGTATTTCTCTTGTATGAAATTAAAGCAATATATCAAGCCTGTTGATGTGTACGTATCTTCCCATTTTGATATTATTAAACACATGTTATCTAAACCAATTTTGCATAGTCGAATTGGAAAATGGGCTTTAGCGCTAACAGAATACTCCCTGACATACGTGCCCTTGAAAGCGATGAAAGGGCAGGTGGTAGCGGATTTTCTTGTCGACCATTCAATGGTCGAAATGGCGCAGAATTACGTAGATCTAGCACCATGGAGGATATACTTCGACGGGTCAAGACATAAGCATGGATCTGGGATAGGAGGAGTCATAATTTCTCCAGATGGAATTCCAGCAGAGTTCAAATACAAAATCGAAGGGGTATGCACCAATAATGAAGCAGAATATGAGTCACTGATCACCGGACTTGAACTACTGCTAGAATTAGGGGCAAGGAATGTCGAAATTATGGGAGATTCGGAGTTAGTGATTAAACAAGCATCAAAAGAGTATAGGTGTGTTAAAGAAAATCTGATCATGTACTTCGTGGTCACCATCAGATTACTCAAGAGGTTTGAGCAAGTCAATCTCCAACACATACCACGTCCAGAAAACCAAAGAGCAAATGATTTGGCGCAGGAGGCCTCAGGGTACAAAGCGTCGAAAGACCGGGATAAAGAAGTCCAAGTAAGAGAGAAAGTACGAGCGACAATGTTGTCACTGTCAGATTTGGTGATCGTGAAGTTGGGAGCCATAGATAAAAATCGTTTTAAAATTCTGGCTGTCGACGATGAGGGGGAAAGTGACTGGCGTAAACCGCTAGTCGATTACTTACGTAATCCCGTGGGGTCGACAAAGCGAAAGATAAAATATAGGGCCCTTAGCTACGTCTTGGTAAATGATGAATTATTCAAAAAGACAGTCGAAGGAGTGTTACTAAAATGCCTGGGAGAAAGTGAGGCATACGTGGTTGTGTCGAGCATACATAGCGGGGCGTGTGGGGCACATCAAGTAGGTGTGAAGATGAAATGGATCTTGATGCGCTCAGGAGTTTATTGGCCTTCAATGCTGAAAGATTGCATTGAATTTGCTAAAGGCTGTCAAGAATGTCAGTTGCATGGGGGCATACAGCATGTGCCTGCAAGCGAGCTGCATACAATTGTGAAGCCCTTGCCATTTCGAGGATGGGCTTTGGACGTTATAGAAGAAATAAATCCAGCCTCGTCGAAACAACAAAGGTATGTGCTAGTCGGTATCGACTATTTCACGAAATGGGTTGAAGCCGTAGTATTGACAAATGTGGACCAAGAGGCTGTAATAGACTTTGTCCAGAGTTACATTGTCTGCAGGTTTGGCATCCCAGAAACTATTACAACCGACTAGGGGTCAGTTTTCACTGGTCGAAAAGTGCAAGATTTTGCAAAAGAAATGAGAATCAAATTAATGACCTCTACCCCTTATTACGCACAGGCGAATGGCCAAGTCGAAGCTGCTAATAAGGTGATCATCAGCCTAATAAAGAAACACATAGGAAAGAAGCCAATAAATTGGCATAAGACGTTGGACCAAGCTTTGTGGGCATGTCGAACGTCACCAAAAGAAGCAACTGGAACAACCCCATTTCGACTGGCTTATGGGCATGATGCAGTATTGCCAGTAGAGATTCAGGTCTAGGCGGTCAGAACCCAAAGGCAGTATGAAATACCTTCTGAAGATTACTGGAGTATGATGACAGACGAATTAGTCGATGCAGATGAAGAAAGAATGCTAGCATTGGACTCCCTACAAAGACAGAAAGAGAAAGTCGCCCGAGCCTATAATAAAAGGGTGAGAGGGAAAGTGTTTGATGTCGACGATCTAGTTTGGAGGGTGATCCTACCTATGGACAGAAATGATAGAGTTTTGGGTAAGTGGTCCCCTAATTGGAAGGGACCGTTCAAGGTTTTGCAGGCCTTTTCTAACAACGCCTACGAGGTCGAAGAGTTGGCACCCGACATACGGATTTTAAGAGTGAACGGAAAGTACTTGAAAAAATATAGGCCTCTCCTTCAAGAGGTCAAAATTTTGGCAGACTAAAGAACTGTCGAAAGAATAAGGTTGGAGATAACTATGTTAGAAACCAGCTGCAAAGGCATAGAAAATAAATATACAGTGCTAAAAGTAAGAAAGATAACATTAATGTGGCAAGAAGCCATTGTTTAAATATTACAAAAAACTTGTACAATCAATAGAAACGGTCAAAGTTGGCCGAACTTAGATTGGAAAGACTTAAGCTCAAAATTATAATGCAAGGATGCAGGCTCCAAGGTGTCGGCATGGGCTTTGAGCTCTTCAAGCTTTCCTTCGACGGCCATGAGCTCTTCACCGACCGCTAAGGCATCACTGGTAGTTTGCTCCACAATGGCCTGAGCAGGTTTTAGCACTTCGTCGACAAAATGTGACTCCTCGTTAACAATTGATTCCAACTCACTGTCCAGAGTGGCAATTTGACGCCGAAGGGCATCGATTTGTTGACGTAGTTCAGTGGCCCGTGCTTGTTTGGAAGTCAATTCCTTCTGCCGCTCCTCCATAGCCCCTAACATATTGGTGACCTCCGCGTCGACGTGCGTTACCAACTCCCATTTCTCCTCCACGGAGGCCTCAGTAGTAGCAATTTGGCATTCAATGTCCCGAACATTATCGATATGGCGCAGCATAGGCACCAGAATTTGTTCGAGAGCCGCCATTGCGCGTTTGGCATAATCAGAGAGTTGGAGACCCTTTAGTTGGGCAAGCACGCTCAGGATCTCTGGACCGACAGCAGGTTCATGCATGAGCACGAAAGGAAGGTCAGGATTCAAGGCGTGAACGCGGATTTTGTCCATGAGAGCCTTAGTCTTCGTCGCCTCAGGGGCCATTTTGCCAGAATGGAATTTCTCAGAGTTTGAAGAAACATCACGCGATTTCACCATACTGCGGAGCCTAGCAATTGCTTCTAAAGCATAAGGCTTGATCGTCAGCCCCGGGAAAGTTGAAGGAGAAGCTGCTGACGGAGAAGTAATCTGAGGAGGGGGAGAAGCAGTCGACAAAGGAGTAGTCTGAGAGGATTGTTGTTTGTTGGTGTCGACACCTATTGGCCCCCATGGTGTAGCGGGGTATTCGTTACCATTAGAGATATTGACTAAATCCAAGGTAAATCATACAAGTCGAGTCGCCACCGCACTTCTATTTATCCAAAGGAATGGTTAGAAAGCGAACAAAAACCTAAAAGTTTTATCGAATCAAAAACTAGTAAAAATGTCAGAGATCTGGGTAAGGGGGTTGGTTATGCAACGGGAAGGTATTAGACACCCAAAGCATCCTAGATACTCCTAGGGAGCCCTTTTCACATTAGTTGCAAAGGTTGTTATTTTTTTTTGAAAATTTATTTTTGCAAACATGATTGAAGGGATGAGAAAAACGTGTTTGTTTATCTAATGTACTACTTACTAAAAGAAGGGTCAAAAGAAAATGACTCGCACGGACGTCGCATCCACTGCATACGTATCTCATCTGAATCTGAGAATCAGAGTCTTCGTAGCTCGGCTACCTATGGGTTAAAGAGGAGTGTGCTCGCTAAGACATCGCGTCTTATGCCTACGTATCTCATCTGGGATGAAAATCAGAGCAAAACGTAGTTCGATCACCTATGGGGTAAGGGTTGAACGACGTTACTACGCAATCTACCGGATGCTCGACCTTTGGAGACTTACTCGCCTGTAGTAGAAGGAGATAACGTGTTCTTAGGAGAAGAAAAATCAATGAGTTGGGGTGTTTAGGGATGCTTATGCAAAAAGGCAGTCCTAGATGAAGGAACCGCGCAACCTTAAATGACATGCCACGAGAGGCTATACGAAACCTAAGAAATCGGTAACATGCGGAAAAAGTAAAGGGATCGAGAGATCTACCATACGGATAAAGATCCAAAGTAACAACAATTAAAGAGATAAGAAACCCAAAGATCTCTCAAGCTAGCACCATCAAAGAAAGTGAGTCAGTACAGGTAATCGGAATAAACCTCCAGGTGGTATCCCACAAATAAAGTGGAACACCAGGCAAGCCATCTCTGCAAGAGTCATGTGAGCCCTCACAAAAAAAAAACTCAACAAACAGGTTAGAGAAACAAGATAGGGCAATCAAGAGTTGCCCCCAAATCAAAATGTAACCACATGAATCATGCCATTAAAATTCGCAAAAAGCTCACAAAAAGCAACCAAGGGTAGGAGGCCTAAACCTCTTGTCAAACACATGCATCAAAAGGGTACCAAATTCACCCATAATACCTCATACATTCAGAGCATTCAAATTAAAAGCATAAAGTAATGGGAATAAGGCAAACCTGACTGGGGAGATCAAATGAAATTGAATTGCCCAGTTGGGTTTGCAAAGTAATCTGAGGGTTTATATGAGAGGGAATTGGTTCTTTGCCGATGAGTTCCCTTCAGTCTCTGGAGGTTGCTCTGAACTCTGTTAGCTCTTCTCTCACTATCTTTTTCCCTGCCAGGGTAATAGGAATAGAATGACCTTTTGTTTCACTGAAACTCTGAATTTATAACCTGATTTTTGTGGACCTGTGGGCTCAATGGAGAGAGGCCCAAGTCCAAAAATTTTCTGTTATATTTTATTTATTTATTTATTTTGTTTTTTTTTTCGTTTTTCGTTTTTTTTTTCATTTTTTTTAAACACGTGGGCTTCGCCTAGTGAGCATGACAGTTCAAGAAATTCCTCTGAGCGTAGGTGATTCTGGTGGCTTTTCTTGGGACTCGCTAGGCGACCCATTATGCTCGCCTAGCGAGCATGACAGCTCATGAACAAACTTTTGCTCCTTCAAGATTAACGTTTTGACTGACGAATAAACCCCATTTGAACCTGTTAGAAGTATCTCAAGCCATTCCCTTGTGCTGACTGATCATCTAAATAGAATCCACAAAGTGTCTTGGATGATACTCAAGCTTCAAACAAAAGATGTTAGTGACACATTTTTATGCTTTTGGTTAGTAATCAAAAGTAAGAGAAACAATGATGTATAATTCAAGCATGCTGGGTGATCTCAAACCAATCACAAGGAGTCCCACCCAAAGGCAAAGGGAACCAAGATGCTAAAGATCCTTGAGGCAATGCAAATGCAATGTTATGATGCCATCAGGGATCTTAGGGTCAAAATTGGGGTCTTACAGATGCCCCTATTTAAGGTCATTCTAGTCGGAGAAGTGAATGTTAAAATCTTCGTCTCGACGGGGTAGAATGGGCTTAAATAATAACAAAGAGACGAATTTTGGTCCCTAAGAGACCTCATGATGCAAATGTAGGTATGAAAAATGGTAGCACTCTGTGGAGATATGTGTCCACAAAAGCAAAGAAATCAGAAGCCATTGATAATCCATATGAGCAATTCACTCCATGGGACCAAGACCCTGGGGACTCTCCTGGGGATAGAGAAGGGATAAAAATGCGCGAGTAGGTCACGACTCAAAGCTTGGGGAACAAAATTCCAAAGGGAATAAATCCATTGGAAAGACTCGAGCTGACTCGAAGATGCATGTATTGGGGAATATGCCAATACAGCAAAAAACTATCCACAGCGGATACTTCGGATAAAATCCGGATGAAAACAATCCACTAAGGGACTTCGCTGGGGATGTCCACAAGGACACTCCTGGGGAAGCAGCGGGACGGGGTATTACCGGTTACTGGGTAATAAGCTCAAGGAGACATGTGATCTAAACGCCGGGTATGAGGGTGAGAGATACAACATGCTCAGGAAGAGATGAATATCCAAGACCGGTATAAGGGTGAGAGATATCAAAACTTCAAAACGTCTGAGGAAAACCTAAAAGGTATACTTCAACTCAGGGATTCTGACTCCATAGGGGACAAAAAGTCATAATAGGGAGCAGAGAGGAAGGAACACCAGGGATACCGGTTATTGGGCATATAATAGGTGACCAACCAAGGCGTGAATTGGGGAATATTCCCAAAACACTCGTCATCCAAAAGAGGGCTAAAAGCAAACTCGATTATAGGATGGATATTCGACTCCATAAAATGGATACGTATCTTACTCAACTAGGGAAGAACAAAAGGCTTCAGACCCAAGAGTGCATGAGATATACTATCTATTACCGTCAGAACATAGATAATATACTCGCATGGACGATTATCCACAACCGGTTACTGGATTAATAAAGGATAAATCGATCGAAAAGAAAAGGCATCGGGATACCGAAACTAGGTATATAATGATGACGAATTCGGGGAGAAACAATCGTTACCAACAACAACAAGGTAGACGAGAGATGACCCGCTGGGGATAAATTGCATAATCAGGGCAATTATCCAAGCAGATGAGGGGATATCATCACCGAATATTGGATGAAGATAACTGTCACCAATTAAAGATGAGCAAAAATAGTTACTCTGCAAAAAGGGAAGAAATAGGGTTTACAACTACCGGTATGAGGGTAGAGAAACACAGACTCCGCTGGGGATAATAATTACTAATTATTAAGCCATTATTCATTTACCACGGGGAAACAGGAAAAGAGTCTCAAGAGACCGATCTAGGATCAAACTAGATAGGCACACCAAATCAAGACTTGTCCCGGTGAGGATATAACTCAATGGGGAAAATCATCCCAATATATGTGTTGGGAAGGAACAAAAACAATCAACATCCACGAGGATATAACCCGGTGGGGAATATGGAAGAAAGGATAGACGCTTTCTGCTTATGGAGCTGACTCTATATGGAGAGATCAGACACACACATCTGCTCGGGGAAGTATATCACCAAATAGTAGGAGAAAGCAAACAACGATATATGACAAAGAATGCAACATGAATATTTGAATGTTATAATTATGCATGAATATGCGTGGTTTAGGTATGATGTATGCTGACAAATAGACATATCTAACACAACCAGGTCCAGGAATCAACCACCCGGTACTACATCTCAAGAGATAAAGCCAAGTTCACTGGGGAGTATCCAATCTGCTGGGGATCAGAGATACCAGGAAGCAAAGAACTCTGCAAGGGATGAATCATCAATCATTCCAGCTGGGGACGAGAGTTATCACAGACAAGGTCCACCACACCAATAACTCTACTGGGGAATCTATCCGAGGAGATAAAGGATTTATCGGGATCAACCACCAAATACCGCTCTTGCCCAAAGAGATCCAAGTTGTTGAGGAAGAAAGATTGCTACTCTGTTGAAGGGAAGAGAGGTGACTCTCAAAAAACAATCCACTTGGTAGGGTAAACCACAAGAGGTTCCGGAGGGAGGAGATACGGTCATGCCAGGAATATGGACAAAAATCTTACCCTGTTGGGGATCTGTCGCAACCTGAAAAATACAGTGTGCGAAAAAAACAACCGGCGAGGAAAGACACACAAAAGAGTCGCCACCGTGCGTTATTTATCCCAAATGAGGGAAAGGAAACGCTCGAAGTAAACCTGGAAAAAGGAAAGGAAAAGACAAGGTCTCGCAACCAAATCTTGGGTTCGGGAGCCGATTATGCGAAGGGAAGGTATTAGCACCCCTACGCATCCGTAGTAATCTACGGGATCCACTTTTGTTGTTCTTGTCTAAAGGGTGTAGGCTTATCTAATGTACTATTTACTAAAAGGGGGGTCAAAGAAAATGACTTGCACGGATGTCGCATCCACTGCATACGTATCTCATCTGAATATGAGAATCAGAGTCTTCGTAGCTCGGCTGCCTATGGGTTAGGGGGATGTGTGCTCGCTAAGACATCGCGTCTTATGCATACGTATCTCATCTGGCCTGAGAATCAGAGCAAGCCGTAGTTCGGATAACTACGGGGTTAAGGGTTGTGGGTTGGGGTGAACGACGTTACTACGCAATCTACCGGATGCTCGACCTTGGGAGACTTACTCGCCTGTAGTAGAAGGAGTACGTGTTCTTAGGAGAAGAAAAATCAATGAAAGGTTTGTTTGCGTTTTAGGAACGCGCATGCAAAAGGAGTCCTGGACGAGGGAACCTGCATAAAATAAAACACACAAAAACATTGCCTCCTATCGAGGTCTTCCAGCTAAGAAAGCAGTAAAATGCGGGAAAGATGTAAAAGTACCACACGGATGAGGATCCGAGGTAACAACAATTAAGGGAACGAGAAACTCAGAGATCCTTCCAAGCTAACACCATCAAAGAAAGCCAGTAAGTACCGGTAATCGGAATAAACCTCCAGGGGGTATCCCACAAATAAAATGGAAAACCACGTCAACTATCTCTGCAAGAGTCATGTGAGCCCTCACAAAAACTTAACAAAAGGGTTAGAGCAACAGGATGGAGTCAAAAGAAAAGAGTGTCATGGTGAAAATAAAACAGGTTAGAACAAACAGAACAAAAAACAAATACTGTCACGTTCGCGACTGCTTCGCCTAGCGAAGGCTTAGCGAAGCTTCGCTACAGGCTTGCCTAGCGAAGCGGCTAGCGAAGGCCTGCGGGTTGGGGATTCTTCCTTGATAACAGTTTGATCCCCATAATCCGAAACCCTGTGGTATCCATCTCAAAAACGAAACGATTAAACATTCAAAGCATTGTTTTATACATTCATGCACATCAAAACCCGTGGGCAAAAACAAACGATACCTCATACATTCATAGGATTCAAATTGAGAGCGTAAGAGTAATGGGAATAAGGGCAAACCTGATCGGAGAGATCGATTGAAATCGAAGGGCACGGATGGGTTTGCAAAGTAATGTTTAGGGTTTGCGGGAGATGGGGCGAAAAAGTGTGTGAGTCCGAGTGAACTTTTCAAAGCTGTCTGGGGGTTGCTGAAGAGTAGTTCCTAGGTCTCCTTCTCTCAAGCTTTTTCTCTTTTTCTCCAGCCGGGGTTTTTTCTCTACTGAAACTTTAGTATTTATAGACTGATTTCGTGGGTGGTGGGCTCAAAATAAGGTCAGCTCAAGCCCAAAACTTGCTGTTATTTTCTGAAACCGTGTGCTCTTCGCCTAGCGAAGGATTTGCTCGCCTAGCGAGCATGACAACGCTCTTCGCTAGGCGAACCAATCTGCTCGCCTAGCGAGCATGACAACTCAGGAATGGATTTTTTCTCCTTCAAGCTTGGCGTTTGGCATGGTGAATAGACCCATTTGAACATGTTGGTAGTAGCTCAAGTCCTTTCCTTGCGTTGACCGATCACCCAGATAGAAACCACGAAGTGTCTTGGATGATGTTCAAGCTTCTCGGACCTGATTCTGATTGACATGATGAAATGCAATATGAAATGCTAAATGAACTAAAAATGAATGTATGAATGAGGAGGGCAAATTTTGGGGTGTTACAGGATCGTACCACCCTTGGGAGAGCACTGAGGATCTCCTAAGTATCCTTTCGTCATTATGAATGTTCACTTTGTTTAAAAACAAATTATAAAAAATTTGATCGTTTAAAACAATGATATTTTCCTAATCAAAACATGCAAAACATTTGTTGAATAGAAACAAATAAGAGTGCCAATAATTGGATAAAAGGCTCAAATTTATTTGATTGAATGGTAGTCTGCGAATGGCAAGACTCCATAGATCTTTACAAATTTGAAATTGGTGATATATATATTGGAAAAGGGCTACATTGAACATAATGACCATTTCTCCACCAATTCTGAATCCGATGTATTTGAAGCTTTGGCTGATAATGAGCAAGGATCTCTGACGGACGACAGTTGTAGAAGAAAGTCTTGTCAGGATGCAGTTACTTGCCAAATCCCTAATTTTTGCCTAGATTGCCCCAGGATGAGGTACTCAACCTAGAGGGATACCTATATTCATTTTTCATGTCTCTAACTTTTGCCTGGATCGCCCTTTCGGGTTTTCAATCCACCGAGACGCTCATTTTTGCCTAAGCCGCCCTTTCGGGTTTTCAACTTAGCGAGCTATTCAGTTTTTATTTTTTTAGGCGAAGTATTTCTTGACTGCATCTGAATTCACAGGACGAGTGAAATCCTCCCCATCTATAGTTGTAAGTATCAAAGCACCGCCTGAAAAGGCTCTCTTAACAACATATGGACCTTCATAGTTTGGAGTCCACTTGCCCCTGGAATCGGGCGCGAAAGACAAGACTTTCTTGAGCACAAGGTCACCTTCTCGGAACACACGAGGCTTGACCTTCTTATCAAAAGCTTTCTTCATTCTCTGCTGATATAACTGACCATGGCACATGGCATTCAATCTCTTCTCTTCAATCAAGTTTAGCTGGTCATAACGATTCTGAACCCATTCAGCATCAGTCAACTTGGCCTCCATCAAGACTCTCATTGATGGGATCTCCACCTCTACTGGGAGTACATCCTCCATGCTATAAACAAGAGAGAAAGGGGTTGCCCTTGTTGAAGTGCGGACAGATGTACGATAGCCATGCAAAGCGAATGGTAGCATCTCATACCAATCTTTGTACGTAACAACCATCTTCTGGATAATTTTCTTGATATTCTTGTTAGCAGCTTCAACAACCTCATTCATCTTGGGTCTGTACGGAGAAGAATTATGATGTGCAATATTGAATTCACTACACAGCTCTTTCATCATCTTATTATTCAAGTTAGATCCATTATCAGTAATGATCTTATCTGGCACACCATAGTGGCATATGAGTTGATTCTTGATAAACTTCACGACCACCTGCCTGGTCACATTTGCATACGACGCCACTTCAACCCACTTGGTGAAGTAATCAATTGCTACGAGAATAAATCTGTGTCCATTGGACGCTTTCGGCTCTATCATGCCAATCATGTCAATTCCCCACATGGAGAAAGGCCATGGTAATGAGATCACATTCAAAAGTGTCGGAGGAATATGAATCTTATCCGTATAAATCTGACACTTGTGGCATTTCTTCACAAATTTGCAGCAGTCAGACTCCATTGTCAGCCAATAGTAGCCTGCTCTCAACATCTTTCTACCCATGGCATGTCCATTGGAATGAGTACCAAATGAACCCTCATGGACCTCAGTCATCAACAGGTCTGCTTCGTGTCTATCCACGCATCTGAGCAGAACCATGTCAAAATTTCTTTTGTAAAGCACTTCACCATTGAGGTAGAAACTGCCTGACAATCTCCTCAAAGTCTTCCTATCTTTTACAGATGCCCCAGGCGGGTAAATCTGCCTCTGAAGGAAACACTTGATATCATAATACCACGGCTTATCATCTTTTACTTCTTCTACTGCAAATACATGAGTTGGTCTGTCCAAGCGCATCACGGTGATATTGGGGACTTCATTCCACAATTTAACCACAATCATTGAAGCAAGCGTAGCAAGAGCATCTGCCATCTGATTCTCATCTCGAGAAATATGATGGAAGTCAACCTCAGTAAAGAACGTTGAAATCCTCCTCACATAATCTCTGTATGGAATGAGGCCAGGCTGATTCGTTTCCCATTCACCCTTAATCTGATTAACAACGAGGGCCGAATCACCATATACATCAAGATGCTTGATCCTTAGATCAATACATTCCTCCAATCCCATAATACAGGCCTCATACTCAGCCATATTATTCCTGCATTTAAAAGTTAGCCTTGCTATAAAAGGAATATGCGCGCCCTGAGGAGTAATAATCACGGCCCCAATAACATTTCCATACTGATTTACAGCGCCATCAAACACCATACTCTATCTGGAACCAGGCTCTGGCCCTTCATCAAGTGTAGGCTCATTGTAATCTTTCACTTTCAAATACAGAATTTCCTCATCCTGGAAGTCATACAGAACTGACTGATAATCTTCAATAGGCTGATGTGCCAAATGGTCAGCCAAGATACTACCTTTAATAGCCTTCTGAGCTCGATACTCAGTATCATACTCAGATAACAACATCTGCCAACGGGTAATTCTCCCTGTTAAAGCAGGCTTCTCCAAGATGTACTTGATTGGATCCATTCTGGATATCAACCAAGTCGTATGATTTATCATATACTGGCGTAAGCGCTTAGCAGCCCAAGCCAAAGCACATCATGTCTTTTCAAGCATTGAGTATCGAGACTCACAATCAGTGAACTTCTTACTCAGGTAGTAAATAGCATACTCCTTCTTCCCTGATTCGTCTTGCTGACCAAGGACACAACCCATCGAGTCTTCAAGAACAGTTAGATACATGATCAAAGGTCTTCCCTCTACAGGCGGAGACAGAATCGGAGGCTCAGACAGATATTCTTTAATACTGTCGAAAGCTTTCTGGCAATCCTCGGTCCAATCATGGGACTGATCTTTCCGGAGGAGCTTGAATATAGGCGCACATGTGGCAGTCATGTGGGATATGAATCTGGAGATATAATTCAAGCGGCCAAGAAAACCTCAGACTTGCTTCTCAATTTTGGGCACAGGCATCTCTTGTATTACTTTGACCTTTGCAGGATCAACCTCAATACCTTTTTCACTAACAATGAAGCCCAATAACTTTCCAGAACGGACTCCAAATGTACACTTGTTGGGATTCAGACGAAGCTTATATTTCCTCAAACGCTGGAAAAGCTTCAACAAATGCTCTACATGTTCAACTTCCGTTCTTGACTTAGCAATCATATCGTCAACATATACCTTAATCTCCTTATGCATCATATCATGAAACAAGGTGGTCATAGCTCGTTGATACGTGGCTCCGGTGTTCTTCAAACCGAAGGGCATCACTCGATAACAGAATGTTCCCCAAGGTGTGATGAATATTGTCTTCTCCATATCCTCGGGTGCCATTTTAATCTGATTATATCCGGAAAATCCATCCATAAACGAGAAGACTTTGAATTTAGCTGTATTACCTACCAACATATCAATATGTGGTAGAGGGAAATCATCTTTCGGACTAGCTTTATTCAAGTCTCTATAGTCCACACACATCCGGACTTTTCCATATTTCTTAGGCACGGGCACAATATTGGCCACCCATTGAGGATATATAGAAGTCACCAGGAACCCCGCATCAATTTGCTTCTGAACTTCCTCTTTGATCTTCACTACCATAACAGGATGAGTTCTTCTGAGCTTCTACTTTACAGGCACACACTCAGGCTTTAAAGGTAGGAAATGTTGCACAATATCAGTATCTAGACCAGGCATGTCTTCATATGACCAGGAAAAGACATCAACATATTCTCGTAGCAATTCAATCAACCCCTTCTTAACAGATTCTTCCAGAAGTACCCCAATCTTTACCTCTCGCACACAATCTTCAGACCCCAAGTTGACTGTTTCCAGATTCTCAAGATGCGGCTGAATGATCTTCTCTTCATGCTCAAGTAGACGGGTAATCTCGTCAGGAATCTCTTCAACATCATCATCTTCTGCCTCAAATACAGGGAATTCAAAATTGGGAGATGGTGTTGGGTCATTATGTTCAATGGGTTTAGAAATCAACCTGCGTAATGATTTTTGAATATGAAAAGCTTTAGAATTCAAACAAGGCAAATCATTATGCATATGAAAAGATCGATTTTATTCTTATTTAGGGTTTTATGTGATCACCAATTTCATGCAAAAGCAAAAAGGGAAAATAAATGGGAAAACAAACATTTAACATGAATTTATTGAATGAAAATATCATTGCACTTATGTGCCAAGAATGTCATCGCTCCTCCTTTTGGCATGGGAGAAGGGTTTTTAAACAAAGTGATCATTACGTTGACTTATGGACAACTGTTGGAATATCCACAGCGACCCAATTGTTGCAGACCCCTTCAGGGATGATGAAATTGCCAGAATCCTCTACATCTTCTTCTAAGACAGCAACAACCTCCTCGTCCTGACCGGTGTGGATAAAACCTCCACTCTTGAATAACCCTTGCTTGTTGAAAGTACCAGAAGAAAAGCCTATGCCAGCCCGAGACTCGTTGTCTTCTAACTCAATCATTTTTCCTAACACAGTGGTTGCACCACGCTCAATGGCCAGCTTTGCATCTTTGTAGGAAGCAAATGAAGGAGCTCTTTTCTCAATAGGCTCAGCAATAGATAACGCTTGGAAAGGAGTTCCAACTTCAACCTCAGCGTCTATATAAAAGAAGGAAGACAAATGGCTAACTAGGAGAGCCCTTTCTCCCCCTATCACCACCAGCTTCTTGTTTTTTATGAATTTCAATTTCTGGTGTAGGGTGGACGTCACGGCGCCTGCCTCGTGAATCCATGGTCTGCCTAAGAGACAATTATACGATGGGTGAATGTCCATAACCTGGAAGGTAATCTGAAAATCACTTGGTCCAATCTTGATTGGGAGATCAACTTCCCTAATCACAGTTTTGCGAGACCCATCGAAAGCCTTCACAACTACTCCACTCTGCCTCATGGGAGGCCTTTGATATGATAGCTTTGAGAGAGTGGACTTTGGCAATACGTTCAATGATGACCCGGTGTCCACCAGCACATTGGACATGGCGTCGTCTTTGCAATTCATAGATATGTGTAAAGCCAAGTTGTGGTCTCTTCCCTCCTTAGGGAGATCAGAGTCACAAAAGCTCAGGTTGTTGCAAGCAGTAATGTTTGCAACAATGCTATCGAATTGCTCCAAAGTGACATCGTGATCTACATATGCCACATCCAACACCTTCTGCAGAGCCTCTCGGTGTGGTTCTGAATTTAAGAGTAAGGATAACACAGATATTTTGGATGGCGTTTGTAGAAGTTGGTCTACAACATTGTACTCGCTCCTTTTGATGAGTCTCAGCATCTCATCATAGTCTTCTTTCACATTGCCACTCGGGCCAACAGAAGTAGGAGTTTTCAGTACGGAGGAGGGCTTAACAGCAAGTGCCAGATTCGGAGAATTCACAACGTTCCCAATCGGGCGTTCAACAAAATCAGCATTAATTTGAGGCTTCGACGGTGCTGAAAATACACGGCCACTACGGGTCAAACCGCTAACATCGGCAATATTCACAACAGAAGAAGAGGGCAAGGACACCTCTTTCCCATTCTCTACTGCTACGGCGTTGTAGCGATAAGGAACTGCCTTTTCAGAGGAGTAAGGCACATGACCAGCAGGCTTAATGATCAGAGCGGGAGAAGCCTTTTGCTTGCTACCATTGTACTTGATGATAACAGGCTCGGGTATCCGGAACACTGGGGAGATCACATTGACCTCAGGCTCATTTTCATTAACATTCCTGTTTTGAAGGATCTCAATGACTCCTTCGTCCAGCATTTCCTGAACATCCTTGCGCACCTGGCAACAACCCAATCGGTTAACAGAGCAGACTCGACATCTATCATGGTCATGCTCATAATGACTATAGTCACACAAAAAATGATGCATCTGGACTAGAGACTGTCGAATATGACTGACATATTTGACCTTGTATTTTCCAGGGCAACCCTGGACCATGTTGATAGATTTCCCATGTTCGGGCAATGGGTTCTTCTTCACATTAGGGCCTACGTCCTCAAAACATAAAATACCACACCTCACAAGGTCTTGAACCTTGGTCTTCAAAGGGTAACAATTCTCCACGTCGTGGCCGGGAGCACCAGAATGGTAAACACAATGTAACTCAGGCTTATACCACCACTGGGGGTTAGCAGGTATAGTCGGTGAGTCTCTCGGAGTAATCAGCTTCCTTTCTATCAAAGAGGGATATAACTCTGCGTACGTCATAGGAATAGGATCGAAGGTGACCCTTTTCCTCTCGTAACTTGTGCTGGTCTGATTACTGTTGCGAGGCTGGTAGGCCTGCTGCTGCGGTCGGTGCTGTTGTTGCTGATATTGCGGATGTGGTTGCTGATTGTTACTATGTTGCTGATACTGTTGATTGTCTCTGAAAACAAGTGCTATATGAGCCACCTAGTGCTGGTTACTGGCGGGACGCACAGTCTTCCTCCTCACAGAGGGTCTTCTTGGTTTCTCATGAGAGATCACAGCATGTGCCTCTCCATCTTTATTCTTTGCAAACGCCCCATAACGTTTGGCAGAAGAGCCTTCTTCTCTGGTTAACCGTCCTTCACGGACCCCTTCTTCTAGACGCATCCTCATATTCACCATCTCGGTGAAGTAAGAAGGAGTGCTAGCAATCATCCGCTCATAATATCTTAGTCATCTCTTTCTCTTCTAGCGGAGGCACGATCTGTGTTGCCACCTCTGGGCGTACTCCTTAAATGTTTCTTTATCCTTCTGGGACATGGCTCTCAATTGGTCTCTATCGGGAGCCATATCCACGTTATACTTGTACTGCTTGACGAAGGCTTCGCCGCGATCATTGAAGGATCGGATGTTCGCGCTGTCTAAACCCATGTACCAACGCAAAGCGGCACCGGACAGACTGTCCTGAAAGTAGTGGATGAGTAGTTGGTCATTATCGGTTTGAGTCGACATCTTCCTGGCATACATGACCAGGTGGCTGAGAGGACAAGTATTTCCTTTGTACTTTTCAAAATCAGGGACCTTGAGAGTTTTCAATTCCTTGCAAAGCTCAAGAAATTGATCGTTCATAGCATCCATCTTCTCATAAACATCTGGACCCTCAGACGGCTCAGAATGATATATGATGTCGTCTACCCTGGGCAAAGTATGCACGACAGGAGGAGGAACGGCAAGGACCGGGCTAGATGCCGGCAGAGAAGCAAAGGTAGGAACAGGACCCTCAGGCATGAAATTGGGAGGCATCCCCCACGGGAACCCGGTTGGCATGGCTGTTGGAACAAAGTGTGCACTGGCATCGGGCACAGTAGAGGAGACAATCTCGGAGATAACTGTCCTCTAGGGAGGAGTTAAAAGTGTCGGAGAAGACTGGCTCTGGGCAGCCATGAGTGACTCCATTAGGGCAGTCAATCTGGCCACTTCCTCTTTCAGCTCGCGGTTCTCTTGCTCTAAGTGATCCATCAGTCTTGAAATGTTGGCTCTAGTGTAGTGCCGGTGAGTCAGCTTGTCTTCAAAATAAATAAAGGACACAGAGTTAGACCACAGGGCAAGGGACCGGAAACAAAACCTGTTTATGCATATGATGCATGCAATGCTTGTGCATATGATTTGTTTTTTATTTCAAAGGAACTTTAGAGTTTTATTTGCAAATTCTGGAAATATTAAGCATTTTATCACATATGGAAATATCTCATCAAATAATATCAGGGAAAAGAAGTGCAGCATCGTCAATCATGTACAAGAGAAAAGGAAAATAATCATCCTATGGATCCCTAGAAACAATCATCTAAAGCTCGGGACACAGGAAGATAAGATGCACGAAGCCTCTTCACCTCCCTCTCGTAGGCTGCCTCCATATCGGCCTTCTCTTTGGCGAGTCGATCATACTTCCTCTTCCAGAACTTAGAAGACTGGGGAAGTAGAGAAGTCCATACATCATCAGGATCATCAATAACCTAATGCTCAAGAAACTCAATCAACGCATCCTTCTCCTTAATCTGCTGAAGCAACTCTTCACGTTCACGGATCCAGTCACGTGAACGGTCTTCGTCTCTCAACTCCTCTACTCCTTGATTAGGAAGGGTTGAAGGCCCAGCCATAATCATAGGTGTAGGTCTCGGATACTCGTAAGGCATGAGGTACTCAGACGCCCTCTTCCTAACCCAAACAGTGTAAGGCTCTAAAGCGATGCAATTCTTGGGACCCAACTCTTTCCTTCCTTTCCTATGAATCTTGCGCCAAGCGCGGACCATCCTAGCTTTCAAGCCTTAGGGATCTTTACCATCCTAAAAGAATACACACTCTAACAGAATGTTATTGGGTTTATCCTTTAAGGGGAACCCAAGTTGTCGACGTGCCAAAACAGGATTGTAGTTAATCCCACCACATGTACCAAGAAGAGGTACATTGGAGAAGTCGCCATAAGAGTCAATAATCTGCACACCATCATACACATGGTTATACCAAGAGATATCATCATTAGTGAGAGACATAAGTCTCGTGGACCACCGTAGACATTCCTTGTTCTCCTTAAAAGCGATCGTCTGAGGTAAGTGAGAAATAAACCACTTATACAATAGAGGCAAACAAAACACAATGGCGCCACCACCCTTTGCATTCCTCATATGCAAAGAGAAGTAGGTATCGCCCAACAGAGTCGGAACGGGATTAAGAGTAGAGAAAATCCTAATAGCGTTCACATCCACAAACTTGTCGATGTTGGGGAATAACACTAGCCCATAGATGAGAAGTACAAATATGGCTTCAAAGGCATCCTCACTCATGGCCTTCCCATATATAGTAGCTTGAGCAATGAGGAACTCAAAAGGGAGACCTTGAATTCCATCTTTGGTAGTCATATGAGCACCAACCAGAGATTCATCTATGTGTAACATGTCAGCTATCTCTTGAGAAGTAGGAATACTCTCCAAGCCACTGAACGGAAACTGGTCTAGAATAGGTATACCCACAAGGTAAGCATACTCCTCAAGGGTAGGCAAAAGCTGGAAATCCGGAAACGTGAAGCAACGGTACAAGGGATCATAAAACTGCACCAATACACTCACCAATCCTTCATCCACCTGAGTAGTCAGAAGAGGAAGAAGCTTCCCAAAACGAGCCTTGAAACCCAAAGGATCTAATACATAGGATGTCAGATTCCTTAACTCTTTCAAATCTGGTTGCTTGAAGCTGTACTTCTTTGTATTCCTTCTTTGTCTTTCCATGTCTGAAAATTTTGCAAATAAACCCCTTAAGTTCCTTGAAAATTTTCTTATTTATTGATGATATGGATGCAAATGGGTGCATGAATGCATGAATGCAACAAACACACTCAAGGATCAAGCAAAGCACACCAAACAAAGGTCATGGGATGGATCATGTTATCCTTAATATCAATCATCCATTTTGGTGGATTATGGTTTACACCTTATCAACACCCAAGTTCCATTGATATTAAGGATTCATGAACGGATCAACCATGAATCAAGGGTTTGTTGTAAGTCACGAGCATGGAGTTTAGGTTAAGAACCACCCAAAGGGAGTGTACTAAGGTTTAAACCTGCCAAACATGTTCTACAAGAGGTTCCCATAGTCATCATCCCATCTTTAGGATATTATTGGAGAAACGACTACTCGTATTCCGAAAATATTCTCAAGAGAGACTCTTATGAGTGTAGTATCGTGTAACAATCGTATCAAATCTTACACTTGAACGACTTTCGCACTACATCCTAAGAATAGGCCAAGATGGGCTTGGTAAACTAAGGTCCTTGGCTTCTAAGGTCTATATTGGAAAGAGTAATGTCTAACCACAACTTACTTGTGTGACATTACTGATCCCAACATAACCTCCACCAAGTGAATGGACTTGCAAGTCAACTTGCTAAGGAATAACTCCACACAAGTCAACAAGACTACGCCATTCTCCTATCCTAAGTGCACTCGAGTCCGGGTATATAACTCATCTCACAAAGATCACCAAACATACAAGGAATTAATATCAAGCAATTCAATCATTACATACAATACAGTAATCCCAAATTGCACAAAAATATTCACAAAACAAATACAATACAACAAGCACGAAAAGTCGGCAAAACCCACTAGGCAAATACACGTCCCCAGCAGAGTCGCCACTTTTCTGTAGCGGGGTATTCGTTACCATTAGAGATATTGACTAAATCCAAGGTAAATCATACAAGTCGAGTCGCCATCGCACTTCTATTTATCCAAAGGAATGGTTAGAAAGTGAACAAAAACCTAAAAGTTTTATCGAATCAAAAACTAGTAAAAATGTCAGAGATCTGGGTAAGGGGGTTGGTTATGCAATGGGAAGGTATTAGGCACCCAAAGCATCCTAGGTACTCCTAGGGATCCCTTTTCATATTTGTTGCAAAGGTTGTTGTTTTTTTTTTTGAAAATTTATTTGTGCAAACATGATTGAAGGGATGAGAAAAGCGTGTTTGTTTATCTAATGTACTACTTACTAAAAGAAGGGTCAAAAGAAAATGACTAGCACGGACGTCGCATCCACTGCATACGTATCTCATCTGAATATGAGAATCAGAGTCTTCGTAGCTCGGCTACCAATGGGTTAAAGAGGAGTGTCCTCGCTAAGACATCGCGTCTTATGCCTACGTATCTCATCTGGGATGAAAATCAGAGCAAAACATAGTTCGACCACCTATGGGGTAAGGGTTGAACGACGTTACTACGCAATCTACCGGATGCTCGACCTTTGGAGACTTACTCGCCTGTAGTAGAAGGAGATAACGTGTTCTTAGGAGAAGAAAAATCAATGAGTTGAGGTGTTTAGGGATGCTTATGCAAAAGGCAGTCCTAGATGAAGGAACCGCACAACCTTAAATGACATGCCACGAGAGGCTATACGAAACCTAAGAAATCGGTAACATGCGGGAAAAGTAAAGGGATCGAGAGATCTACCGTGCGGATAAAGATCCGAAGTAACAACAATTAAAGAGATAAGAAACCCAGAAATCTCTCAAGCTAGCACCATTAAAGAAAGTGAGTCAGTACAGGTAATCGAAATAAACTTCCAGGTGGTATCCCACAAATAAAGTGGAACACCAGGCAAGCCATCCCTGCAAGAGTCATGTGAGCCCTCACAAAAAAAAAACTCAACAAACAGGTTAGAGAAACAAGATAGGGCAATCAAGAGTTGCCCCCATATCAAAATATAACCACATGAATCATGCCATTAAAATTCGCAAAAAGCTCACAAAAAGCAACCAAGGGTAGGAGGCCTAAACCTCTTGTCAAACACATGCATCAAAAGGGTATCAAATTCACCCATAATACCTCATACATTCAGAGCATTCAAATTAAAAGCATAAAGTAATGGGAATAAGGCAAACCTGACTGGGGAGATCGAATGAAATTGAATTGCCCGGTTGGGTTTGCAAAGTAATCTGAGGGTTTATATGAGAGGAATTGGTTCTTTGCTGATGAGTTCCCTTTAGTCTCTGAAGGTTGCTCTGAACTCTGTTAGCCCTTCTCTCACTATCTTTTTCCCTGCCAGGGTAATAGGAATAGAATGACCTTTTGTTTCACTGAAACTCTGAATTTATAACCTGATTTTTGTGGACCTGTGGGCTCAAATGATAGAGGCCCAAGTCCAAAAAAATTCTGTTATATTTTATTTATTATTATTTTTTTTTTCGTTTTTCGTTTTTTTATTATTTTTTTAAACACGTGGGCTTCGCCTAGCGAGCATGACAGTTCAAGAAATTCCTCTGAGCGTAGGTGATTCTGGTGGCTTTTCCTGGGACTCGCTAGGCGACCCATTCTGCTCGCCTAGCGAGCATGACAGCTCATGAACAAACTTTTGCTCCTTCAAGATTAACGTTTTGACTGACGAATATACCCCATTTAAACCTGTTGGAAGTATCTCAAGCCATTCCCTTGTGTTGACTGATCATCTAAATAGAACCCACAAAGTGTCTTGGATGATACTCAAGCTTCAAACAAAAGATGTTAGTGACACATTTTTGTGCTTTTGGTTAGTAAACAAAAGTAAGAGAAACAATGATGTATAATTCAAGCATGCTGGTGATCTCAAACCAATCACAAGGAGTCCCACCCAAAGGCAAAGGGAACCAAGATGCTAAAGATCCTTGAGGCAATGCAAATGCAATGTTATGATGCCATGAGGGATCTTAGGGTCAAAATTGGGGTCTTACACATGGATCCTGCAAGGAAGTTGAAGAGAAACTCGAGTCAGAACTAGTCGAACTGGAGTCCGGATGCGTCGCAGGACTAGTGACTGAGCCAGAGTCACTGTCACTAATCTGGAGAGGAAATTCAATGGACTCACCAGCGGTGTCGACAGATTGAAATGGGCGAGCTGGAGAAAAAATCGGCGACGTGGGAGTGTAGTCGGCAACAGGTTGAGTCGGCTCAGTAGAGGCATCAGCCTGCAGAAGAAAATGTAAGAGAAATAAATAGGAAAATGGGTAAATACCTGTGTCGATGCAGGAGGGACTGCATCCTGATTTGTGTTCCCCAAGGCAGTAGCGGGGGAGAGACCAGTCGAAGGTGAAGCTCCCACGGCTGGAGCAGGGACCATATCAAGGATGGAAGTGTCGACCACAAGGGTGTCGGCATCTTCAACAGGAGCCTCTGAAGGAGGCATTGTATGATGCCTCTTCCTTTTCTTTTCGCCACTCTTGGAAGGAGAGTCATGTTTCTTCCTCTTGTGGCCATGGTGGCTTTTGGATTTATGCTGGGAGGTGTGCTGGAGACACGAAGAGAGGTTATAAGCAGATATTCTAGCCAAAAGAGCGGACAAGCCGACAAGAAATACCTCAGAGCCCGCGGGAGCAGAGCGTTTGTGTTTCTTGGATTTTTTGGAGGCAGAAGAGACAGGAGGTTCTGTCAGACGTGTTTGACCCTGCACATAAGTGAGATATTAGAAACCACATAGTATTTATTTTGGGAAGTCAAGGGTCACTAGGAATGCTTCAGATAGGGGCATACAGAAGAACTGGGTTTCCTCAAGACCTGAGCAATGGGGCGCCCATCGTCGTCAGAAGATTCCTCAGGAGCAGCTTGCAAGAAGGGAAAGGATGGCTAAGAATAAAAGTAAATGTCAAAGGAAATAGTAATTCAGCCAGAGTCGAACCTGAGCCTCTTGTGTCGAAGGAGTGGGTTGGTTAGCAGATGCATAACCTGTAGGATTTAGAGGGATCGCTGCAAATAAACGAAAGAAACGCAAGTAAGTGACGAGATTCAGCTAAAAGGGAGTGTTAAAATTTCCAAAGAAGTATTACCAAGTTGCGTGGTTTCGAACACGCTAACATATTGAGGATCAATATGAAGCGGCCCTGAGTATTCAGGAAGATAATACTTCGTTGGGATCACTCTGTCAGCTTTCTTCTTTTTAGAGGCGTTATGTACATATGAAATGGGACAATAGAACCGCACCGGAACCAAATGACCAAAGGCAAAAGCCAAAGGGCTAGATGGTAGAGGAGGGAATTTGAGTTTTCCGAAGTGAAAGGCGTAAAGATATTTGTCTTTCAAGTAACCAGGGATTTTGAGTTTTGAAAGTTGGTCGGTTACTTTCGCTTTTAGTTTGACCGCAGCCTCCCAGATGGTCCCACGAAGATTATTTGGTCGATACACAACTTGGAAATAATTTTGGAAAGCACGAATTTGTTTGACATGAAGAGCCTTACACTTGGTCGACTTCGCCTGCAAACAAACAAAAGCCTCAGTTAATTCAGATAGTTTGGCATCAGGAGCGCCAACGTAAAGGGTAAAATACGACTGCCGCCAATCATTAAATTCTTTGGTACAGTAGTAGGCTGGTCGAAAAGGAAGAGAAGAGAGACGTGGTCGGTTTTTCCAAATGGTCTCCAGTTCCTCTTCGATCTCGCTCCAAGGTTGACCACAGAGGATATTGGCAAGCAATTCTTGGGAGGAGAATAAAGGCTTGGGAGTGAATTGGCAAAGGCCAAATTGCCTGGCCACAAGGTTAGGCTGATAAGCCACTAAACCAGGATTGCTGCTGGAAGTCTCAGCCGACAAGAATCGAGGAACCAGAAAACGCCTCCAAATGAGAAAGGATTCATCTCTATGTTCCCCGTCAGTCGGAGGGAAAGGTCTGGTGAGCAACTCAGGACCCTCAGTGCGACGGTTGAACGGGGCCATAGAGGGTAGGAAATCGACACGAGTCAACATGATGTTGAATAGAAGTCGAAACACTTGAAGGTTCGGGAAGTTTTTGTCGATAAGCGTCAGGGGGATCAACCGCTTCCAGATAAGATGTTGTTCCTCTGGGGACACGCAACCCTCCTCATTCCATAGGGGTCTACATCTTTGGAGAAAGTGTCATTGAGCCACAATTGTAGAAACTAGAAAGGGCCATGGACCAACACGTTTTTCTTTCTGGAGTTCTCAGGGTCGAAGAGCCTAATCTGGCAGACAACCTTAGATAGAGACTCATATAGAGAAGCTAATATCAGTTGGCCCAAGGCAACGTCACGCTCTTGGTGCAGTTGGGTTGCCAGGAGAATAAAGTGCTTGGTTACCTGCATAGATCTAGAGCAGAAGACAAAGTGGGACAACCAAAGGGTCAAGAAAGCCACATGTTCCTCGTTGGTCACAGGGCCTCCAGAGGTGGCATGATGATCAATAAAGTTGTTGTAAGTTGGCTTGCGAGAGTCACCAATGTCGAACCTCAAGGAAATTGGCGTTACAACTTCGCAGTCGAAGACTTCGCCAGTCGGTTTCAAGCCAGTAATGGCAGCAATGTCCAGAAGTGTCGGCGTGATCATGCCACACTTAGTATGGAAGGAGTTTGTCGAACTCTCCCAGAATTGAAGAGCAGCTAATAACATGCCACAATACTGAGGAGGGCCACAACGGGCAATCTGTAAAAGGGTATAGATGCCTGTCCTTTTCCAATGGTCGATTTTTTCTGATTCCAATCGGTCCATCCAAGCGCAAAACTTAGGACAATTTCTGGGAGGAGCAGTCCTAAAGTTCCCGTCGACGTAGCGAAGGGAGAAGGGTTGTTGAGCGAAAATCATAGGTTCAGAAATGTGAATGGCAGGGAAAAGGGAGGAGTCGTTTCTGGTAACCTCGGGGTGTCGGTTTTCTGAGAGAGGACCTAAGAACGCTAAGGGTTCATTAGCCAGAGAGAGAGGAATCAATACCTGAGAACGCCAGATCTTCTCCTTTTCTTCTGCCAATGGAGGCTCAAGAACATACTCCCTACCATCAATGTTGATGGGACGTGTGAGTTTAGCAGCAGAAGGTTTGTTAGAGCTTGCCATGGAGAGAACAGAAGATTTTTTCGTTGTGGAGTAGAAGAGTTTTCACAGAAAGCAGAAGACAAGTGAATGTTGAAGCAAGAGAGCGAAAAAAGAGAAGAAGAAGAAAGAATGAGGGTTTTATAGAGCTTAAACCCTGAGCAGAGAAGAGGGAGCGGTTGAACTTCCATGGCCGACATGTATACCCATGTTCCCACGCCTACAGACACGTGGAGGAGAGAAGGCAAGCGAAAAGACAAACACGTTCAGTCATGAAGACGTGAAATGACGTAGACGTGATTTTGTGCGTCTCGAGGGGAAAAAGAAATGTTCGTCATGATTGTATGACATCACCCATGTGGGGTAAACAGAGGTCCCACTAAGTAGAAGCGGAAACAGAAATGGGTAAATCGACATTTCAGAGATGCCATCATCTCACCAACTTCGACAGTCGAAAATGGCATCTCTGGGGGGCATTTTGTTACCACGAAAAATCTCTAAGGTATGCTGAAAACATAGTTAATGACAGAGTCCTGTGAATTTGGGGGCATACCCCATCAAAGGATGAAGGGGTGTTGGAGGCAAGTAAGAGTAGGGAAAAACACAAGTCAAAGGATGAAGCCGACAAGAGAAGCTGACCTGGTCGACAGGCCATTTTTGTCGACCAACGTGAAGTTTAGGACTTAAAGAATTAGAGCCAAATGTGCAGAAGACAACATCGCACGAACGTCTGGGCAGGAGAAATTTGAAATTTAACATAACCAGCAGTTACAAAAAGAATAAGAGCGCCAAAATCTAGAGCAGTTAGCAAGACGTGGGTGCGACGGTTATGCAGATCGTGTGACATAACATCTGCTAGTTTCTAGGAGTTTTAGCTTATGAGCAGTTCCTTTAGTATTAGTATAAATAGAATATCCCACGAGAAGTTCAGGGTGTTCACTTTGTACTAAAAATCACTTGTAAGAAAACTTCTCATTCCCAGCGCGAGGAAGCAAGAGTTTTTTTGAGAGTGCTATGTACGTGAATCACCACATTTATTTCAATGCAACTTCCTTACTTTTCAATTGTTCCCGTTGAACATTTTATCTTAATTTCATTTACTTTTGAGTTATCATTTTACGTTGTCGTTTACGCTGTCGACACTGATTCTATTACGATAATAGAGTTTACCAAAAGCGTGTTCGTCGTATACCTCTTTTGAATGTTATAGCGTTGTCGGTCATGAGTCACCTATAGGCGATAACATTATCTAAACCGTTCATGTGGAAAAACCCTATGCTTGTTCGACACTTTGTCAGGAGCCGTTCCTCACAAAGTCATTCTGTCGAGTTGGACAAGCCTCACTTGCACTAGCACATGTCCTAAGATCAACTGGTCGATCCTACAAGTAACCTTTTATTTTAAAGCCTAGGGAGGACCAGCGGTTGTTTACCAATTTCCACAGTAAACAATAGGTTCTACATTCAGTTCTAATGTGTCCATACCCATCACATTCATGGCACTGAACTCCTTTTCCTTCTTTGGGCTTTTCGTCTGACCTTGTTCTTCTTCCAGCACTGGTGGATTTACTGATGTCAGATGAGATGTTCTTGACATTTGCCTTAGATCTTACATCCATCTTTTTCAGAAGTCTGTTGAACTGTCTTCCCAGCATTGCTACATCATTTGCCAGATCTTCATCAACATCCTGACCACTTTCCTCCTCTTCCTCCTCAGTGTTTGACATGAAGGTTATGCTTTTGGCTTTCTTTTCAGATCCATCACACATTCCCATCTCAAATGTTGGAGGGAACCAATTAGCTCATCAATTCTCATATTGGAGATGTCTTGAGACTCTTCTATGGCTGTCACCTTCATAGCAAATCTCTTAGGGAGTGACCTGAGTATTTTTCTTACTAATTTTTCATCTGACATCTTCTCTCCCAGAGCTCCTGAGGAATTAGCAATTTCAAGGATACTCATATGAAATTCATGAATATTTTCATCTTCTTTCATCCTTAAATTTTCAAACTTGGTGGTGAGCAGCTGCAGTCTAGACATCTTCACTCTAGAGGTGCCTTCATGAGTGGTTTTGAGAATGTCCCAAGCATCTTTAGCCACCTCACAGTTGTTTATCAATCTGAAGATATTCTTGTCTACTCCATTGAATATAGCATTCAATGCTTTAGAATTTCCAAGGGCTAGATCATCCTCCTCCTTGGTCCATTGTTCTTCAGGCTTTTTATCAGTTGTGGTTTCTCCTTCCTTAGTAACTACTGGATGTTCCCAGCCTGTTAACACAACCTTCCAAGCCTTATTATCCAGAGATTTTAGGAAGGCTGCCATTCGAGGTTTCCAGTAGTCATAGTTGGATCCATCCAAAATAGGTGGCCTGTGAACAGATCCTCCATCTCTCTCTATAGTACCAGAAAGTATCGTCCCTAGATCTCACCCAAAACCAGAGCAGGATGCCTGCTCTGATACCAATTGAAATTCTGGTATCAGATATGAGATGTCGAAGGTAATGTCACGACACTAATATCTGAATAATACAAATAGGATAAAAGATAAAGAACAGTAATGCAAGAGACACAAGCAATTGTTAACCCAGTTCGGTGCAACTCACCTACGTCTGGGGGCTACCAAGCCAGGAAGGAAATCGACTAAAATAGAATCAGTTCAAAGACTCTCAGTAAACAACACAAGTTACAGTCTTTTTCACATAATCTCTACCCGTGTGACTTCTACCTAAGAACTCTTAGATATGAGATCCCACTCACTCCCCCTCAATCACACCAGTGATATTAAACAAGAATTACAATGAAAAGAAGACACTCTTCAAAGACACACACTTGATCTTACTTAGCAGCTTCAATCAAGTAGACACACACTCATGCTTAAAATCTTAGAGTGACAAATTACAACTCAAAAATCAGACCAATTCAATCATCTATGGATGAATTGAATGGCTTACAATTCACACAACCACACAAGACTTAAACCCTTATTCTCTCTGAATATTTCGTTCCTTATTTCTTGTGTATCAAATCAGGTTTTCCATGTCCTTTTTATAGAAGCATTCAGCTGGGCCTGGACATCATAAAACCCTAAAACTATTTTCCATTCATATCTTCTCATGACAGTTGATTAGATCTCTTTGAAAAATAAGTTAATCACGTTGTAATTATTGATTGATAGCGTGTTCAAGTAACTCATCAATCATACACAGATTGCCATTAAAAACGTAATCACATAATACATAACATTCAGACTGAATGTTCTATATACAGATGTCATGACATCGGATCTGACATCCTGGAACAATCCTGCATAATTATATTTTAAACATCCAGCAAGTACAAGATATCTTATGTTAAGACATCACATGTGACATCTTGTGAACACTCTTGGTTTTACCAAAATTGCTGCCAACACCTAGAACCAACAAATAAAATATTTCAAATAAAAATCACATATAATAATGTCATGCATACTTCTCTAAAGTAAATAAATTCTCAAATATTAGATAGTCATGTCAAATAAGCAGCATAAATTAAACAATGACAATGACCGAAATAAAGTCTCAACGACAAACTCCAACAAAACTAAACAAAACATAAAACAATGACAGAAGACATCCCATCCTCAGTGTTACACATCAGAGCGACTCTTCTAACACCCAATGATAAAAGCTAAATGGAGCATAAACACCATCCCCTAACTCGACAACTACCCCTATACCTGGTTGCATATACTCCCGAGAAGCACAGATGCCACAATAACAAACAGGGGGTGAGAATACATCTAACAGTTACTAACAGTGGATAACAACAATACATGATAATAATAACGAATATAACAATATTCTCAATCACACTAAAAAATAATTAAATAGATCATAATGCAAATGCAATGTAATGCCACCATCTCCATCTCATATGCATGTGATGCCAAAATTACTAGGATCAGAGATATGTTATTGATGTTCTCATGTCTCTGGTTCCTCTCTGAATCACGTCCCTCTCTAGATGTGAGACCGCGATAGTCTCTCTCTGAACCAGATCATCATTGGACCGAAGTCTTACCTATCTCCGAAATACATGAATGCATGATCACAAAATAACACAACATGCAACATGAACTCAAAATCATAATAACACAGAAGTCTCAATCATTAACAAAATATTCTACTCTTGAACATATAATTTGCCATACTCGGCCATCACTATAATCCCTTTTTGGATTACTTTTCTCAAAATGTCATTCAAGGTCATCATTGTAATCCCTATCTGGATTACTATACTCAATATTATATTTTAAAAACAATTTATTTATTTATCTCAAAAGGTAAAGTTATATTATTACCAATTGTCCTCAACTCATCAAACTGCACAATACAACTCAAAAAGTCCCAAGGACTCCTAGTTTCTCAAAAAAATATTCTTTTCTAAAAAACTCAAAGATTCATATTTTCTCAAAAACTCTTTAAAATATATATTATTATTATTATTATTATTATTATTATTATTATTATTATTATTATTATTATTATTATTACTACTTGTGTCAGACCACCAATAGGGTAATGACAAGTAGTTTACTCAAATTGCTCATAAGGTAACCTTAAGGTCACCAAAGGGACTTAACGCCACAAGCTACTCCAAAATGCCACCAAAGACTCCCGAACTCCAAAAATTCTAGGGAATGCTCAAAAACTCAAAAAATACCAAAATTTCCCAAAAAAGTTGAGAAAATACCAAAATCACCCGAAAAGTCGAGGCTTGTGCGGTCATCCGCGAATAGCAACCCGAGGTCGCTCGACCGCAACGACTTCTTGTCGCGCGACCCGTTGCCTCGACATTGCGGCGTAGTTGCGATCCTTGTGTTCACTAGCTTTCCAGCACGACCTGGTCGCAGCCAACCGGCGCACGACCACCCCTTTCCTGCAGACCTAATTTTCTTAAATTTGTCCAAAAGTTCGATTTTTCGGAAAAAAAAGTTTTCTAGTTTGTGGTTTTCACCAAAAAGTGATTTTATTCATAAAACTGCTTTAAAAAATAAGTTATTTTGATTTTGTGAAAATTCGAGAAAAACAGTCGACTCAGAAAAAAATAGGGAAACATTTTAGAATTCCAAAATCGCAATTTTGGAAATGAAACGACCCTAACAAAGTCGTTTGAATCTCCGGGAGCAAGGTTCAACACAATAATAATCAAATCAACAGAAACATGTAATCACCTAAGTGCAGACAATTCCCCTACCTCGTATTTACTGTAAGGTTGATTTCCCTGAAAAATTCCTTGAATACTTGCTCCCAAACCTTCACGTTCTCCAGATCTCCTAGAAATCTCTCTGCCTCTTTCACGATCTGACGAAATTGAATTCTAACATAATTTTGTCACAACTTTAGTATTTATATGGGCTTATTTTTCAAAATTATGGTTTTTGTCCAAATAAATGTAATCTCTCTCCTTCTACCTTCTACTTTCCATTAATCATAAAATTAGCCATTTCTTTTATTTAAATCAAATAAATATTAAAATTAAATAAATATTAAAATTAAATAAACATTCAATTAAATAATTATTTAATCACAATTCTCCACTTCTTATTATTTTATTTTATTACCTAAAAAGTTAAGTAATAAATAAAATAATACTATTTATCTGCTCCCATAATTACCCATGCACTCCAAAAATATCACAATTCTCATATAATCACTAAATAACACATATAATTAAATTATATATTTAAATAATAAATTGGGGGTTACATCATACATGCCATTGATTTTGCTTAACATTTATAGGTGCACAATCTCTGGCTTGAGACGAATTATATGCTTGTTGTAATGGCTTTTAAAATCAAAACCATCATCACTTGGAGCTTGAGAAACTGATGGTCCAACTATGCGGCCTATGCTAGATATATGCATCTGATTATAACATACACCTTTAGGGAAGAGAATTCTATAGTTGATGCCTTAGCCAATAAGGGTTTTGTCCTTCCTTGCCTTCACCATTGATCCACTACCCCTTCTTTTTTTCCCCAGAATTATATTATAAAAGATATGCTTGGTATGCCTAGCTATTATTTCAAAGTCTACTAGAGGGTTTCATTTTTGCCCCTTCCTTGTTGTATTATCTTTCATTTTCTATACAGGTGGTCTGAATCGGCCCGCTAGCTAAAAAAAATATACATGTAATTAAAGCAGGAGTAAGTAAAATGGGAGAAACTGAAGTTCTTACAACTATGGATGGTGTGAGTGTAGAGCTAATTGCACGATAATCTCTTGCATCATCCTCGGGAAAGAGTGTCGAAGGAATACTCGTTAAGGGAAACTTCCTTACCTAGATAATCACTAGAAAGCTTCTTCAACTTAGAACCATAAGATATATGTATAACCTCCCAGGCTAATTGATTGGTGACTAAGTTGTAAGAATTTGAACTAGAAGATACTTATACCCTAACTAAAAGAGAGGAATCACTACTCATATAATCGATGGACAAACTTATGGGATGATAATTTATATTGGCCATGGTAAAGGAAATACTAAGAGTATGAAGCAGGCTCAAGGTAAGAAATATACCTCAAAAGAGTATAGTCTGACGAAGAAGATGAATAATTAAATACGGAATGGAAAACTTTGATTTCAGGAAAGGCAAACGCTATTATTTCAAAGTCTACTAGAGGGTTTCGTTTTTGCCCCTTCCTTATTGTATTATCTTTCATTTTTTATACAGATGGTCCGAATCGGCCCACTAGCTAAAAAAATACACATGTAATTAAAGCAGGAGTAAGTAAAGTGGGAGAAACTGAAGTTCTTACAACTATGGATGATGTGAGTGTAAAGCTAATTGCACGATAATCTCTTGCATCATCCTCGGGAAAAAGAGTGTCGAAGGAATACTTGTTAAGGGAAGCTTCCTTACCTAGATAATCACTAGAAAACTTCTCCAACTTAGAACCATCAGATATATGTATAACCTCCCGGGCTAATTGATTGGTGACTAAGCTGTAAGAATTTGAACTAGAAGATGCTTATGCCCTAACTAAAATAGAGGAATCACTACTCATATAATCGATGGACAAACTTATGGGATGATAGTTTATATTGGCCATGGTAAAGGAAATACTAAGAGTATGAAGCAGGCTCAAGGTAAGAAATATACCTCAAAAGAGTAGAGTCTAACGAAGAAGATGAATAACTAAATACGGAATGGAAAACTTTGATTTTCAGGAAAGGCAAACGCTCAAAGAAAATGCTTTTGAGAAGAAAAGGAATCACTCTTATAAATAGTAACTGACTTTCACGGATGGAGAAAGTTCTTCCAAAATCAAAGATGTCTTATTTATAGAGGAAAGCGAGCAATATAGTAGATCAAAATGTCATTCAAGGCCATTATTGTAATCCCTATCTGCATTACTATACTCAACATTATATTTTAAAAACAATGTATTTATTTATCTCAAAAGGTAAAGTTATATTATTTCCAATTGTCCTTAACTCATTAAACTACAAAATACAACTCAAAAAATCCTAAGGACTCATAGTTTCTCAAAAAAATATTCTTTTCTAAAAAACTCCAAATATTCACATTTTCTAAAAAACTCTTAAAAATATATGCTTAAGTGCAGTTTTGGTCCCTCTAGTTTGAGTGTTTTAAACCATTGGTCCCCCTATTACAATTGTTTTAATTAATATTTTTAGAAATTAATTATTTAAAACTTTGAAAAAACTTACTGGGCCTAATCCCATTTCATAACAACATCCATTTCATTTAGTATTTGTCCAACACACAAGATCACAATAATCCATGTGTGACTAAGTTTTATAAACACTCATTTTATTTCTAAACAAATCAACGTGAGATTTTGTTGATAAATAAAACAACTCAACCACCACCTATTCCATCACCACAATATGTATCTGATCTATGTTTGTAGATACTTTGAAAATCATATGGTTTTATAAACACTGTTGTAACTGATCTATGTTTTAAAATCAGCATATATATCACATATATTATTAACATATGTATCATTTGTTTTGTAAATCATCAGTTAGGAAGGAAATTTCATTGCCACCAATAGAACACATGCATACTCTTTATTTAGAGAAGGAATTTCATGCTTAACAAGTGTATGTTCTGCATGACAGTAATTTCCCTAACTGATGATTTACAAAACAAATGATACATATGTTAATAATATATGTGATATATATGCTGATTTTAAAACATAGATCAGTTACAACAGTGTTTATAAAAGCATATGATTTTCAAAGTATCTACAAACATAGATCAGATACATATTGTGGTGATGGAATAGGTGATGACTGAGTTGTTTTATTTATCAACAAAGTCCCACATTGATTTGTTTGGAAATAAAATGAGTGTTTATAAAATTTAGTCACACATGGATTATTGTAATTTTGTGTGGTGGGCAAATGTTAAATGAAATGGATCTTGTTATGAATTGGGTTAAATAATTAATATTTAAAAATATTAATTAAAACAATTAATTATAAATCTATTCTATAAAAATATTAATTAATAAAATGACCTATCATTAAAAATTATTTTTTATCTCAATCATCAATGCCACGTATGCAAAAGTGGAGGGGACCACAAAAATTCAATGACCATCAAAATTAAGGGATCAGAATCGTTGGTTTTGTAATATGAGGATCAATTGTTTAAAACGCTCAAGCTAGGGAGATCAAAAGTGAATTTGAGCCAAAAATATATTATTATTATTTGTGTCAGACTACCACTGAAGGGTCCTGAACTCCAAAAACATTAGGGAATGCTAAAAAACTCGAAAAACACAAAAATTGCCTGGAAAAGTTGAAAAAACACCAAAATCGCTCGAAAAGTTGAGAAACATGAAATCGCCCCCAAAATCGGGTTCAGCCGAAATGGGTCGTCACCGCCGAGGCTTGTGAGGTCATCCGTGAATAGCAACCCGAGGTCGCTCGGCTATAGATAGATGTCATCGCGCGACCCGTTGCTTCGACATCGATGCGCGGTTGCGATCTTTGCGATCGCTGCCTTTCCAACAGATCCTTACTGTAAGGTTGATTTCCCTGAAAAATTCCTTGAATACTTGCTCCCAAACTTTCACGTTCTCCCAAATCTTCCTGAAAACTCTCTGCCTCTTTCACGTTCTGACGAAATTGGATTCTAACTTAATGTTGTCACAACTTTTAGTATTTATATGGGCTTATTTTTCAAAGTTGTGGTTTTTGTCCAAATAAATTAAATTCTCTCTCCTTCTACCTTATACTTTCCATTAATCACAAAATTAGTCATTTCTTTATTTTATCAATTAAATCATTATTTAAATTAAATAAACATTCAATTAAATAATTATTTAATCATAATTCTCCACTTCTTATTATTTTATTTTATTACCTGAAAAATTAAGTAATAAATAAAATAATACTATTTATCTGTTCCCATAACACTTAACACTAATAATTGGTTAATTACCAAATTACCCCTACACTCTAAAAATATCACAATCGTCATATAATCACTAAATCACACAAATGATTAAATTACATATTTAAATAATAAGTTGGGGGTTACATCATACGTGCCATTGAGTTTGCTCAACATTTATAGGTGCACAATCTCTGGCTTGAGACAAATTTTATGCTTGTTGTAATGGCTTTTAAAAACAAAACCATCATCCCTTGAAGCTCGAGAAACTGATGGTTCAACTATGCGGCATATGCTAGATCTATGCATCTCATTGTAACACACACCTTTAGGGAAGATAATTCTACAACTGATGCCTTAACCAATAATGGTTTTGTCCTTCCTTGCCTTCACCACTGTTCCACTACCCCTTCTTTTTTTCCGAAATTATATTATAAAAGATATGCTTGGTATGCCTAACTATCATTTCAAAGTCTACTAAAGGGTTTTGTTTTTTTCCCCCTCCTTGTTGTATTATCTTTCATTTTCTATATAGGTGGTCCAAATCAGTCCACTAGCTAAAAAAATATACATGTAATTAAAGCAGGAGTAAGTAAAGTGGGAGATACTAAAGTTTTTACAACTTTGGATAATATGAGTGTATAGCTAATTGCATGATAATCTCTCGCGTTATCCTCGGGAAAAAGAGTGCCGAAGGAAGACTCATTAAGGGAAGCTTCCTTACCTAGAGAATCACTAGAAAGCTTCTCCAACTTAGAATCATCAGATATAGGTATAACCTCCGGGGCTAGTTGATTGGTGACTAAGTTGTAAGAATTTGAACTAGAAGATACCTCTGCCCTAACTAAAAGAGAGGAATCACTACTCATATAATCGATGGAAAAACTATGGGATGATCGTTTACATTGGTCATGGTAAAGGAAATACTAAGAGTATGAAGCAAGCTCAAGGTAAGAAATGTACCTAAAAAGAGTAGACTCTGACAAAGAAGGTGAATAATTAAATACAAAATGGAAAACTTTGATTTCGGGAAAGGCAAACGCTAAAAGAAAATGCTTTTGAGAAGAAAAGGAATCACTCTTGTAAATAGTAACTGACTTTCACGAATGGAGAAAGTTCTTCCAAAATCAAGAATGTCTTATTTATAGAGGAAAGCAAGGAATATAGTATATCAATTGAAACGAGAAGTTAGAAATCAATGACTAGACTTCACCTAAGAAATGAAACAAACTCAATTGCACTCGAATGCTCTAAGAGGAAGCTTCATACCCTAACCTGCTAGCCTAGAGCTGTAACACCCTTCTAAATACCCCCAAAATATTTAATTAAAAATAATAACACATTAATCAGAGTAATTATGCCCCGAAGGGTGTCACACAATTATTTCACACATTCATCAAATAACCTGTCATGCTCATTTATTTAATCCAAATAAGGTTCTTTGCATAATTCGCAGCGGATACCAAAAATCAACATTTAAATCATGTACCACTTTACATGTAAAGTTGATCAACAACACAATCAAACATATTCAAACATCCCATCCCGATGTTACATCTATCAGAGCATGACCCTTTAGGAGACTACACTAGACTCCAAGCATTAGCTTCTATTCACTCATAGCTGGTTACCTGAAAAATAGTGTAAGGGTGAGTTTCTCAATCAATATAACAAGCATTATACAACAACATGTAATGTTAAGTAATTAACGCCTCAAATCACCCTAACCAGACTACCCACTCCATAACGGCAGTATCAACGCAACCTCATACTCAACAATAACAAATAGCATATGTACATATCAAAACATGCTCAACACCAACAACACAACACAACGATTTACTCACTAATTCCTCACAATGGGAATTAGCTACAGCCCCACAGGCTATGCCATGCATTCATTATGCAATGAGACTCTACACATGCGGTACCGACTCTTCTTGAACATATAGTCCAAGCTCACCGATCCCTCTGGATACGGCTACTGAGCTCACTAGTCCCACTCATTGAGATCTAATGACTCACTCACTAATTCCTCACCATGGGAATTAGCTACAGCCCCAAAGGCTAGACTATGCACGCTACTCATTTAGTATGCAAGCATCCACAACAATCCACAACTCACTAATTCCTCACAATGGGAATTAGCTACAGCCCCAAAGGCTAGACTATGCATGCTAATCACCTAGCAATGCAACAACAACAACAACTCAAGAATAGACATATGACAGTCCATTCACAGATGCATACATAACTGATACATTTACAGTATAATGCATACCAACCAACACACATTGTCAATACATTTATCACATAAGCATATCACAACATGCTACAAATCAAATACAGTATTAGCACACTCTACTAATAACTATACTACTCAAAACAACGAGAATTGATCCCTATTACATCATACCTCAGCTAAGTCTCACTACTCAGCCTAAACAGTCAAAAACTGCACGACAACAGCACAGGAAATCACAATCCTGCCCATACGCGTATTGCCTATGCTCATACGCGTATTGCCCAAATCCTGACCAAGCCATACGCGTATTGCCCAATTCCATACGCGTATGCTACGCGTATCACTTCCCCATACGCGTACCACCAGAGACCATTTTACGTTCAAAATTTCATCTTCCTCATCCATACGCGTATTGCCTAGCGCCATACGCGTACCAGCCATCCCATACGCGTATTGCCTAGTGCCATACGCGTATGACCAGAAACCAGATTTCCAGATCTGTTATGGTTTTTCCTGCTACGAGTTCTATTCGATCTCACCTTCCACAGTCCAAATTTACACAGAAATCACTCATATCATCTAACCCGAATCATTCCCTATTCGATTTCACAACTCCTGACATTATCACATACAATTCCTACGAATTTCTTTCGATTATCACCCAATTTCGTTCATCAATTATTTCCACAAATTCATCATAATCATCCAATTCAACGGTAAATTAAAGGTCTATCACTACCCATGACATATTATCATACAATACCCGTTAATCAACGATAAACCCCCCTTACCTGAGTTAATCCGGCAGCCTCTGAGCTCCAAGCTTCTCCTTCCTTCAACCTTCGTTCTCTGGTTCTCTTTTTGCCCTTTTCCACGTTCTGTCTCTTTTTTTTTTTTTCCTTTTTACGTGAAAACAATAACCTTTTTACCAAATGGGACCTTTTTACTGATTTCCAATTTTATTCCAATAGTGAAAATAATAATCCAATAATAATAATCCCAATAATTATTATTCCAAAATAATAATATTATTAATCCAAACTTCTAATTATTCAATTAAATTAATAAATAAAATATTAATTTAAATTAAATAATTAGCTTATTTTAATTGGGGTGTTACAACTCTCCCCCACTAAAAGAGTTTTCGTCCTCGAAAACATACCTCAAGCGAACAACTCCGGATAAGACTCCTTCATCTGACTCTCAAGTTCCCAAGTCACATTGCCACCTGCTGGTCCTCCCCAAGCTACCTTCACCAAGGCAATCTCTTTACCCCGCAACTGCTTCAACTCTCGATCCTCGATCCTCATAGGTGATGTTTCAACAGTCAGGTTATCTCTCACCTGTACATCGTCTATTTGGACTACATGCGACGGATCATGAATGTATCTCCTCAACTGAGACACATGAAAAACATCATGCAAATTCGCAAGCGACGGCGGTAAAGCGATACGATAGGCTACCCCTCCTATCTTCTCCAAAATCTGATAAGGACCCATAAATCGAGGTGTCAACTTCTTCGATTTCAAAGCTCGACCAACACCAGTTATCGGAGTAACACGAAGAAACACATGATCTCCCTCTTGGAACTCAAGTGACTTCCTCCTCCTATCATGATAACTCTTCTGACGACTTTGAGCAATTCTCATCTTATCCTGAATCATCTTAATCTTTTCTGTAGTTTGCTGAACAATCTCCGGTCCAACCACAGCACTCTCACCGGACTCATACCAACATAAAGGCGTCCGACATCTCCTACCATACAAAGCTTCAAACGGTGCCATACCAATACTCGAATGAAAACTATTGTTGTAGGTAAACTCAATCAAAGGCAAGTAACAATCCCAAGCACCTCCTTTTTCCAAAACACAAGCTCTCAAAAGATCCTCTAGTGACTGAATCGTCCTCTCCGTCTGACCATCAGTCTGCGGATGATATGCAGAACTCAATCTCAGCTTAGTTCCCAAAGCCTTCTGCAAACCTTCCCAAAACTTTGATGTAAATCTAGGATCTCTGTCCGAAACAATACTAGACGGAATACCATGCAAACTCACAATCTTCTCAATATACAACTCGGCTAATCTCTCTAACGGATAATCCATTCTGATCGGAATGAAATGAGCCGACTTCGTCAATCTATCAACAATCACCCAAATAGCCTCAAAATTCTTACTTGTCCTCGGCAAACCAGAAACAAAATCCATACTGATACTGTCCCACTTCCACTCTGGAATAGCCAACGGTTGCATTAGCCCAGACGGCTTCTGATGCTCAATCTTTGACTTCTGACAAGTCAAACAGGAATAAACAAAACTCGCAATTTCTCTTTTCATTCCCGGCCACCAAAATAACCTTTTCAAATCATGATACATCTTCGTAGTTCCAGGATGAATACTCAAGCCACTACGATGTCCTTCTTCCAGAATACTCTTCTTAAGCTCAGCAACATCCGGAATACACACCCGGTCACCAAATCTCAAAACACCATTCTCATCAACTCTGAATTCACCACCTTGACCTTGATTCACTAAAGTCAACTTATCAACCAAAAGCATATCGGATTTCTGACCCTCTCTGATCTCGTCCAAAATACCACTTGTTAACTTCAACATCCCCAATTTAACACTATTGTGAGTACTCTCACACACCAAACTCAAGTCTCTAAACTGCTCAATCAGATCCAATTCCCTAACCATTAACATAGACATATGCAATGATTTCCGACTCAACGCATCAGCCACTACGTTTGCTTTACCCGGATGGTAATTCAAACCAAAATCGTAATCCTTCAAAAATTCTAACCATCTCCTCTGTCTCATATTCAGCTCTTTCTGATCAAACAAATACTTTAAACTCTTATGGTCACTGAAAACTTCAAATCTTGACCCATACAAATAATGCCTCCACAACTTCAGAACAAATACCACAGCTGCCAACTCTAAATCATGTGTCGGATAGTTCCTCTCATGAACCCTTAGTTGTCTCGAAGCATAAGCTATAACCTGCTTATTCTGCATCAACACACCACCTAAGCCCAACAATGAAGCATCACAATAAACCTCAAATAATTCCGACGAACTCGGTAATATCAGAATAGGAGCAGTAGTTAACCTTCTCTTTAACTCTTGGAAACCTTCTTCACATTTTGAATCCCAAACAAATGCTTGCCCCTTTCTAGTCAACATTGTCAACGGTAACGCCAACTTAGAAAATCCTTCGATAAACTTCCTATAATAACCAGCCAAACCAAGAAAACTCCTTATCTCAGACACTGACTTCGGAGCTTCCCACTTAGATACCGCTTCTATCTTAGAAGGATCAACGGCAACACCATCTCTTGAAATCACATGACCAAGGAAACTAATCTCTTCTAACCAAAATTCACATTTTGAGAGTTTAGCGAATAACTTCTTTTCTCGTAGAACTTCCAACACCACTCTCAAATGCTCAGCATGCTCTTCTTCAGATTTCGAATACACCAAAATGTCATCAATAAACACCACAACAAACTGATCTAGATACGGATGGAAAATCCTATTCATGTACTCCATAAATACTCCAGGCGCATTAGTCACACCAAAAGGCATTACAGAATACTCATAATGTCCATACCTCGTTCTGAAAGCAGTCTTCTGAATATCCTCAGTTTTCACACGTATCTGATGATACCCAGATCTCAAATCTATCTTGCTGAACACACTCGCACCAACCAACTGATCCATCAAATCATCAATCCTCGGCAAAGGATACCGATTCTTGATCGTCACTTTATTCAGTTGCCTGTAATCCACACACAACCTCATAGTACCTTCTTTCTTCTTAACCAATAACACTGGTGCACCCCACGGTGACACACTCGGACGAATAAATTTCTTATCCAATAGATCTTCCAGCTGACTCTTCAATTCAGCTAACTCAACAGCAGACATACGGTACGGAGCCATCGATATCGGTCTAGTACCAGGTACCAAATCAATCGAGAACTCAACTTCACGTTCTGGTGGCAATTCATTCACTTCTTCCGGAAACACATCAGGAAAATCACACACTACAGCTAGATCGCCAATCACCAGTTTATCTTTAGCTTCCAAAGTCGCTAACAGCATAAACAACTCTGCCCCATCTGCCACTTCCTCATTCACCTGTCTGGCTGATAGAAACAAACTCTTTCCTCCTTCAATCTCAGGAAATATCACTGTCTTATCAAAACAGTTGATAGAAACTCGGTTAAACACCAACCAGTTCATGCCCAGAATAACGTCAATCTGCACTAATGGAAGACACACAAGATCTATCCCAAAGGCTCTACCAAAAATACTCAAAGGACAACTCAAACAAACCGAAGTAGTAGTCACTGAACCCTTCGCAGGAGTATCAATCACCATACTACCCAACATCTTAGATATCTCTAACTTAAGTTTCACAGCACAATCCAAGGATATAAAAGAATGAGTAGCACCTGTGTCAATAATAGCTACAAGAGGAAAGCCATTAATATAACACGTACCTCGGATCAACCGATCATCTGCAGAAGTCTCAGAACCCGATAAAGCAAAAACCTTGCCTCCTGACTGATTCTCTTTCTTTGGCTTTGGACACTGTGGACTGATATGACCCAACTCTCCACAGTTGAAACAAGTCACAGTCTTCAACCGGCACTCTGCAGCCAAATGACCACCTTTTCCACACTTGAAACACTTCATCTCAGCACTGGTACACTCATGAACACGATGTCCAGCCCGACCACATCGGTAACACTTAACAGGAGCACTAGAATCTCCCCCACTAGGCCTCTTCATCCCACTCTGCTTCTGAAAACCTTTGCCAACTGCATACGGTTTCCCACGATCAACCTGATTCTTACCCTTCCTATCAACCCTCTGCTGATAGCTCTCTGCTCTGGCTTTGGAATCCTGTTCAAAAATCCTGCAACAGTCAACCAAATCAGAAAACACCCTGATTCGCTGATATCCAATTGCCTGCTTGATCTCGGGACGCAACCCGTTCTCAAACTTCACACACTTCGAAAATTCTCCAGCAGCCTCACTATAAGGAGTATAGTACTTTGACAGCTCTGTGAACTTCGCAGCATACTCCGTAACAGACCTGTTACCCTGCTTCAATTCCAAGAATTCTATTTCTTTCTTTCCTCTGACATCCTCGGGAAAATACTTCCTCAGAAATCTCTCTCTGAACACAGCCCAAGAAATATCAGCATTTCCAGCAGTTTCCAGCTCAGTGCGGGTAGCAACCCACCAATCATCAGCTTCTTCTGACAGCATATGTGTACCGAACCTGACTTTCTGGTTATCAGCACACTCAGTTACTCTGAAGATTCTCTCAATCTCCTTCAACCACTTCTGAGCACCATCTGGATCGTATGCGCCCTTGAACATTGGAGGATTGTTCTTCTGGAACTCACTCAACTGACGAGCAGCTCCCATTCCCATAACATTTGGATTTCCTCCAAGTACTTCAGCTAGCATACCCAGAGCCTCAGCAATCGCAGCATCATCTCTACCTCTTCCAGCCATCTCTATTCTGAAAACCCAACAAGCCAAATAATAAGTACTGATAGGGTTAAACAACACCTATCCCGTACAGGGGAAACAGAATAACTACGACTCGACACGACCGACTATGCTCTGATACCACTAATGTAACACCCTTCTAAATACCCCCAAAATATTTAATTAAAAATAATAACACATTAATCAGAGTAATTATGCCCCGAAGGGTGTCACACAATTATTTCACACATTCATCAAATAACCTGTCATGCTCATTTATTTAATCCAAATAAGGTTCTTTGCATAATTCGCAGCGGATACCAAAAATCAACATTTAAATCATGTACCACTTTACATGTAAAGTTGATCAACAACACAATCAAACATATTCAAACATCCCATCCCGATGTTACATCTATCAGAGCATGACCCTTTAGGAGACTACACTAGACTCCAAGCATTAGCTTCTATTCACTCATAGCTGGTTACCTGAAAAATAGTGTAAGGGTGAGTTTCTCAATCAATATAACAAGCATTATACAACAACATGTAATGTTAAGTAATTAACGCCTCAAATCACCCTAACCAGACTACCCACTCCATAACGGCAGTATCAACGCAACCTCATACTCAACAATAACAAATAGCATATGTACATATCAAAACATGCTCAACACCAACAACACAACACAACGATTTACTCACTAATTCCTCACAATGGGAATTAGCTACAGCCCCACAGGCTATGCCATGCATTCATTATGCAATGAGACTCTACACATGCGGTACCGACTCTTCTTGAACATATAGTCCAAGCTCACCGATCCCTCTGGATACGGCTACTGAGCTCACTAGTCCCACTCATTGAGATCTAATGACTCACTCACTAATTCCTCACCATGGGAATTAGCTACAGCCCCAAAGGCTAGACTATGCACGCTACTCATTTAGTATGCAAGCATCCACAACAATCCACAACTCACTAATTCCTCACAATGGGAATTAGCTACAGCCCCAAAGGCTAGACTATGCATGCTAATCACCTGGCAATGCAACAACAACAACAACTCAAGAATAGACATATGACAGTCCATTCACAGATGCATACATAACTGATACATTTACAGTATAATGCATACCAACCAACACACATTGTCAATACATTTATCACATAAGCATATCACAACATGCTACAAATCAAATACAGTATTAGCACACTCTACTAATAACTATACTACTCAAAACAACGAGAATTGATCCCTATTACATCATACCTCAGCTAAGTCTCACTACTCAGCCTAAACAGTCAAAAACTGCACGACAACAGCACAGGAAATCACAATCCTGCCCATACGCGTATTGCCTATGCTCATACGCGTATTGCCCAAATCCTGACCAAGCCATACGCGTATTGCCCAATTCCATACGCGTATGCTACGCGTATCACTTCCCCATACGCGTACCACCAGAGACCATTTTACGTTCAAAATTTCATCTTCCTCATCCATACGCGTATTGCCTAGCGCCATACGCGTACCAGCCATCCCATACGCGTATTGCCTAGTGCCATACGCGTATGACCAGAAACCAGATTTCCAGATCTGTTATGGTTTTTCCTGCTACGAGTTCTATTCGATCTCACCTTCCACAGTCCAAATTTACACAGAAATCACTCATATCATCTAACCCGAATCATTCCCTATTCGATTTCACAACTCCTGACATTATCACATACAATTCCTACGAATTTCTTTCGATTATCACCCAATTTCGTTCATCAATTATTTCCACAAATTCATCATAATCATCCAATTCAACGGTAAATTAAAGGTCTATCACTACCCATGACATATTATCATACAATACCCGTTAATCAACGATAAACCCCCCTTACCTGAGTTAATCCGGCAGCCTCTGAGCTCCAAGCTTCTCCTTCCTTCAACCTTCGTTCTCTGGTTCTCTTTTTGCCCTTTTCCACGTTCTGTCTCTTTTTTTTTTTTTCCTTTTTACGTGAAAACAATAACCTTTTTACCAAATGGGACCTTTTTACTGATTTCCAATTTTATTCCAATAGTGAAAATAATAATCCAATAATAATAATCCCAATAATTATTATTCCAAAATAATAATATTATTAATCCAAACTTCTAATTATTCAATTAAATTAATAAATAAAATATTAATTTAAATTAAATAATTAGCTTATTTTAATTGGGGTGTTACAAGAGCCACACATATGAAAAAACTAGCAAAATGTTTTAATGATGAGATATCATTTTAATGCACTTGTTCCCCATTACTTTTGCAACTGTTCCATGGCCTTCCTGCTTCACGCTATGATTGAACATAACTCCTAGAGGCCGACCACGATTGTGAATGACTTATCAACCGGTACGCATCTGTCAAGCCTTGGGGCAACTATTCTAAGTCATCCAAAGGCCCAACATGAATGCCCAATTATGTGTAAGCCCAGTAGAAAGGATCCAAGGTTTTTAGTCAACACATGTTAGATCCAAGGTACACTTTTTTACTTTTAACTATACTTATCTTGGATTCTATAATTGACTTGAACATTAGAGTGCTAACCTCAAAGGTCCACCCGCACCACCGTACTACATATCATAATCACTAATTCAAAGTCTCATGTCATCAATCAACATCAGTTTTGCTTTCATAACGAGTTGGCTTGAGTAGCAAGCAACTTAATGTTACTCTAAATAGACGAATGGACATGATACACAGTAGACTTTTCCTTTCTAAAAACCCTGAGCTTGGGGGAGAAATTCTAAGAAGTGTCAGTTTGCAAGAAGTTCCAACAAAACTTAAGGTTTGCAACTTCATTAATTTGAACAAGAGATCTAACATTCAACCATATTTCATTAAAGGTTGACAGACTTTATGCCAAGCAATAATCACCATTTTCCTAGAGATAAGTTCTCTACTCCAAATAAAATTTCTCATATACTTCTCTAAATCCTTGATGAGACAGACACACCAAGAGTAAACTGAGATAGAGTGAATGAGCATACCTTGAATGACACTTCTAACTAGTTAAGTCCTTCCAATAATGGATAGAAGAGCAACCTTCTAAGTAGAAAGTTTGAATTTGATTTTGTCCACTAGAGAGGAAGAGCAACCTTCCAAGTAGAAAGTTTGGATTTGATTTTGTCCACTAAAGACTGAAAATGAATAACTTTAGGTTCGCCCTTGAAGATAAGAACACCTAAATAATCAAAAGGAAAGAAACCAACTTTATATCCCATACAAGAGTTGAAGTGCAGGGCTCTATACTGATGCATGTCATATGTGTAAATGATGGACTTCAGAGAGTTAACCACTTCACATATGTGTAAATGGTGGTCTTCATAGAGTTAACCACCAGACCAGATATGTTAACATACATGTTAAAGAGATTACAGATAACAATGATATTGGAATTAACACTTTACAAAAAAAAATCATCACATCGTCAACATAAAGGATTGAAAAATAAACGTGACTCAGATCAAATTTAATTTCGAAAGAAAAATAAATATGGATTAGAAAATTCAAAGGTTAACTTTTTTTCTTAAAATCAAATTTGTGTAAACGTTTATAGATTTTTAAAACCATTTTAATTAAAAATTATTTTGACAATGAGATAAAGATAAATTCAAAGATACAGAGTAAGAGTGAAAGATTTCTATAAAAAAACAATATTTTAAAATTTTAAAATTTTAATTTTTATATCACATAAATAATTTTGTATTATTTTATTATAAACATTCATTGAATTCAAAATATTTATTAACTCTTTAATAAATTAAATTAATTTATCAATTAGTTTTTTGGATTAATTATTATGCATCGTCAATGTAAAAAATTTTACACGGTCGATTCATCACCATCACCCGTTTGCATTATTTTATAGGTGTTTAAAATAAAAGTCAAACATGTTCCAATATCCAACGTCTATGATTAACTGATTGTATAAAATTGCACTGTCAGCGTATTTTAATTAAATTCTTAATTTTTTATATAATAGATAAATTATTTAAGAGAAAAATGAATATACACCGACAATATGAAATATTTTTACACTTTCAATCAATGAGAGAAGTGTATCCGTAACATCATACTTTTATTTTTAAAATACTGTTATAATTTAGCAATGCGATTAAAGATAATGCACTCCGAGTATAAATTAATCTATACCAACATACAATAAAATTATAATATTCTGGAGATTAATTAATATGTACTGTCAGCGTAAAAAGATTTACACGTTCAATTCATTACCATCACCCGCTTGTATTACTTTATAGGTTTTTAAAATAAAAGTCAAATTTATTTCAATATCCAACGTCTAAGATTAACTAACGGATGTAAAATTCTTTTATATTGTCAGTGTATTTCAATTAAATCCAATATTCTGTCATACCATATCAACATTTTAAAATTGAAGGTATCATTGATTGAAATCTAGCCACATAAAATATGTTTTTTTTTTGTAAACTCTTCTTCATTACAACACTACTAAACTCATTATTTAATAGATGAATTGAATAGATAATACTTTAGCAAATTCAATTATAACCCCTAACTTTTTCTTATTTTGTTTGATCTAACACATTGGATTTGGGAGAGAGAGAGAGTGCACGTGACTTTTGTTATTGTTAGGTACTTTCAATATCTACTAAGATTTCAAGAAACACTTCTCTTTACCTTAACGCCTCCACCACCAAACCCCACAACACAGTGTCTTCGTCATACATTTTATTCGACAGAATCATCAACAACAAAAAAAACAACAAAGTTAACCTTAAAAATATAATATTTTCACCATTTTTAAATTTTAATTCCAAAATTTATCAGATTCTAAGGTATCATTCCTTTTCCTTATTTTTTCTGTATACTTTTTTTTGGTCTACAAAATTCACTTTCCCTTCTTATTTATTTATTTATTTATTATATATTATTATTATTGTTGTTGTTTTTGCAGTGTTTGGTTTTTCATATAAGCCTTTCAAGATCTCACGGGGCATGATCAGAACCTAAAGACAACCTTTTTTCCATATAAACACTCTCTTCTCACGACCCTGACATTGAAGGGTTGTCTCTGATTCTCTTTCTCTTTCGATCGAGTTTGAGTTTTTTTTGTTTTTGTTTTTGCCACCTTTAAGGTTTTGGTCGGAAAGTTTAGATTTTTCACACACCCTTTTAACTCTAAGCCATGATTTCCTCGTTGAGACAACCTAGTATTTCGATCAGTGGTTCCGATGTTGTTTTAAGGAACAGACATGCAACCCTAATTCAGCTACGACCACAATCGTTTTCACCTTTCTCGTCAAGAGAGAAATCACAGAGATCTGTTGTTTCAACGAAGAAGCCTCTTCATCTTGCATGTCTTGGTGTTGGAAATTTTGGGTCTGTGAAGAATTTTGAGTCCGAGGCGAGTTTTGGGCAAAGTGATTTGGTGAAGTGTGGGGCTTATGAGGCTGATAGATCAGAGGTTGAAGGTGGTGATGGAACACCATCAGAGGCTGCTAAGAAGGTGAAAATTGGGATATATTTTGCGACTTGGTGGGCTTTGAATGTTGTGTTTAATATTTATAACAAGAAGGTTTTGAATGCGTATCCTTACCCTTGGCTTACTTCGACTCTTTCGCTGGCTTGTGGCTCTCTTATGATGTTGATCTCTTGGGCTACTAGGATTGCTGAAGCTCCTAAGACTGATCTTGAGTTTTGGAAGACTTTGTTCCCTGTAAGCCTTTGATTTTGTTTTTTTGTTTGTTTCTTTGGAGAATAAAATGATAATGGTCTGAATTGAAAGGTTTGTTTTGTTTGCTTATGCAATTGTTTTGTTCCTAATTGATCTATGAAACACGGACCTGACATGACACTGACACGTCGACATTGGTAATAATTTGAAAATATTGACCGTTTTCACTAGTGTGTGTCGGGTCGGTGGTGTCTGATAGACCTTTTCTAAAAGTTCTTACAAGTGTCGGTGTTGGTGTCTGACATACCTTTTCTCAGAGGTGTTGGTGCTGGTGGTGTTTGCCTGACCTTTTTTTTCTGAGATGTTGGTGCCACGGAGAAATTGTTTGTCTTTTTGCAATTGTGAACATACACACACATCTGGATGATAACTATGTTGGTTGAGTTCAGAAAAAACAAAATAGTGAAGATTTTGCTCACTTCATTCAATTTTTATACTACATATGCATATTGAATTGATGTTGTCGAACGCGGCTATAGCGAAGTAGCATTGAACAAATCACTATTGTTAGCAAAGTTATCTTAAATTGCGGCTATACCGGGGTTATAGCGCTGCAGCGTTATTTTCAATCATTTTGAATGCATAGTGACTTTAGTCTTTGATGTTTCGACTACAGGTTGCTGTTGCACACACGATTGGACATGTAGCGGCTACGGTTAGTATGTCCAAAGTTGCGGTATCATTTACGCATATCATTAAGAGTGGCGAGCCTGCTTTTAGTGTTCTCGTTTCGAGGTTTATTTTGGGCGAGACCTTCCCTGTGCCGGTCTATCTGTCTTTACTTCCGATTATTGGTGGATGTGCACTTGCTGCTGTGACCGAGCTCAATTTCAATATGATCGGTAACAAACTCGTCTGATTATTTGTGTTGGAATGTGTTTCTCGTCATTTTGCTACAAGCTATTCTGAATTAGTGCTCTCCGTCTTTGATTTTATCGGGTTTTTTTTTGTTTTGTTTTGTTTTTCAGGTTTTATGGGGGCTATGATATCAAATCTGGCATTTGTGTTCCGAAATATCTTTTCCAAAAAGGGGATGAAGGGAAAATCCGTTAGCGGAATGAATTACTATGCCTGTTTATCTATTTTGTCCCTTGCAATTCTCACACCCTTTGCAATCGCCGTGGAAGGACCAGCAATGTGGGCTGCCGGATGGCAAACAGCTCTCTCTGAAATCGGACCCCAATTCATATGGTAATTACAAGACGAATACCCGGTTTGATGTTATCCCTATTATTTATGTTATTAACATGGCTGTGTTCGTGTTCATCTAAATCTGTATGCATCATCTCCTTTGAATGGCTTATACAAGCTTATTCATAAGCACTTATTTTTATAAGCGCTTGTGCTATAAGCTGTGTATCCAAAGAGGTCCTATATCTTTTGCCTGTCTGATCTAATCTAGTGAGAGAATGCGAAAGTAGTGTATATGGTTTAAATCATTGATTCATTTGATTTTCAAACACACACATAACATCGGTATGAAAGGTCGAATGGACCTAAAGAACTACAGCATTCAATTTTTGTTATGTGATTATGACAGAATTAATGCTACATTATACATGAAAAATGTTCTTTTGTGACAAAACCGAGTTTGTTTGTTTTTCTGATTATGTAATTTGTTTACTCACCTCTGTTTATCATTTTGTTCGGAAAAAGCACGATCTCTCGATGTTATGACTAAAACTATGACTGATAAATGTATGCAACAGGTGGGTAGCAGCTCAGAGTATATTCTATCATCTATACAATCAGGTGTCTTACATGTCGTTGGATGAGATCTCTCCTTTGACGTTTAGCATTGGAAACACCATGAAACGTATATCGGTCATAGTCTCTTCAATTATCATCTTCCACACACCAATTCAGCCCGTCAATGCTCTCGGAGCCGCAATTGCCGTATTTGGAACCTTCTTATACTCACAGGTATGCTCATCATTTTTTATTTTGATATATAGCACCGACACTTCAAATTAAAGGCGTGTCTGACGTCTGATATTGTGTCAATATGTCACCGACACATATGGTTACATTCAATCACTTTATTTTTATGGTTACATTCAATCACTTTATTTTCTTAATTTACTATCGTTGTCTACATGTCTGCTTTGTGTCTGGTGTTCGAGTCTATCTTGATGCGCAATATGCCCCTCATTGTGAATTTCTAATCACACTTTTTCCTATCTAATGGTTCTTATATGAAGTTAGGTGAATCAATGCCACTAACTCTATTGGTTTGAAGACCTTCCACCAAATATTCTTTTTCCAAGTCAATGTCAACATGAGTTGGCTTTACCTTCTTTAGATTCCATATTGACTGCACCAAAATTCTTTGAACACATGCTTTGGTTCATACCCTTACATTGAGGTTTCTAATAGTAGCTTCAAAGCTGGTGAACCACTAAAAATAGGTATCATGTGGGACCTTGAAAAATAGAGAAAAAGGAGAAGAAACAAAAGAGGGTTAGAAACGATTTAGAATATTGATTAGATTCTTTAAAGATTAATGTGTTCTTTTAATACAAAAAAATGTATATTATGGGAGGCACGCAAGCTCGGTAGAACCATCAAACTTCATTGATGATTTACCATCTTAGAGTAGGCGTGCCGCTGTGTCTGACATTGCATGACACCCGTACAACATGTCAGAAAAGTCAGACGAGTGTCAGAAAAATCAAAGAAGTCTTGAAAAAAATGGTTTTTTTTTGGTTGACACTTTGAAACGAAGTCATGCACTCGTCCGTACTTCATAGTTTACAAAGCACGGTAGAACCAATCTTTGTCAACCACGCAGTTTCACCCCTTTTTAAGTGGAATGTCGCATGTTTAAACCCGCGTCAATGCAATCGCATGTACACCTACCGACTGACTTATCGCAACAATTTTTTATTTATATTTGTAGATAATATTTTTGATTGGTTCATATACTTATTGTAATTTTACTGACTTTTGCAGGCAAAACAATAGAGTTGAGGAATAAAGAAATCCTCATTTTCAAACCTACAGTTGATTTTGGAACATTTGGCTGCCGGATTTTTGTATGACTAGGATGATCTGGCTTTTTGTGCATCTGTAGATAATAAATAAATAATAAGAATCAGAATAATGCTACTGAGAAATATTATCCTTAAACAGATGATTAGTGAGTTTCTTTGTTTATTTTTTTTTAGTTTCTGAAATGCCAATGAATTTCAATAAATGTTCCTGTTTATATAGTATGAGAATAATAACTTCTCAAAACAATGTTCACTATAAGGAGTTTGTTTTATTTATAATATGTTATGTGTTTGATCCATTTAATGTTTTTTTTAGTGATTGGTGAAGATGCAAATTGGGATTTAAATATTAATGATTTTATTTGTTTTGTTTATGCTTAGAAAGTTAGAAGACATGCATTTTGTTTAAGTGATTGAGACCCTTTCATTTTTATGCTCTTTGGACCCTTTCTAAGTTTCCATGTGAACTTTGTCTTTTGAGAAAACAACTTTTCACTTTTATGAAGGACATGATATTTTCTTAATTGTTGATAAATGCATTCTTAATTCAATAGTACTTTCTAATTTATTTGATAAATGGTTTCTCTTCAAGGGGATTTTTTTTGGACAAATCAATCAAATGCAAATTATGATTTTTAATATTAAATTTGACTATGAAAAATCTAAATAAAAAAATACTATTTAAATGTGTACCACTTTGTCGTAAAAAAGTGTATAGCTTTATTTAATTTTAGAATTTAATTAATAAACAATTATTTTAAATTCAAATAATAAATTTTAGTCAATGGTTTGAGTTTGAATTCTTTTGAAAGTTTCATACATTTTTATACAATTATTTTTTAAGATATTTGTCTCACTTTATTCAATAATAATGTAAATGATAAAAAAATTGTTTTTATATAAATCAAATATCTTGATAAAGTTTGTTAAAAGCAAAATTGCTCATTAAAATTAAAATGACTATTTTCTTTTAAGATTATGCTTTAATTATTTCTTTTGAAAAATGTGTAAGTAGTTTATTAAAATAATAATTGAAGAGTCTCGTTAAATCAATTTAATTGATAGTTGTGCAGAAACATCAAATAGAATAAATTTATCTGTGAAAAACAAAGGAAAAATTCTCTTCTTTTTTTTATTAAAAAAAGAAACCTTAATTTTATGAAGCACTTCTTTTATGGCTCTTGAAACTACTTTAAATATTTGCAATTAAATTATTAGAAATGATCATAAACAATAATTATAAGTAATTAAAAATATAAAAGCTCTTTTTTTTTGAGTTAATAATATGTTTTTGTTTCCTAAAAGAATAACAAATTTCTAAATTAAAATTTATTATAATATTACAGTTTGCAAGAATAAGTTGTATTTGAAAATTACTTTACAAAAAATCATGTTTAATCTTCAAAATATTATTATAAAATGTAAATTAAAGATTAAAAATAAATAGTTTTTTTGAAAAATAAATGTGAAAGATCATGACTTTGGAAAAATTTAAAATATTTTAAATTAATTACATTTTGATCCCCTTCACAAAATTAATTATCTATTATAAATTCAAATAGTTTTAGTCTCTTATCATTTTTGCACTTCAAATTAACAACATACTCATTTTTAAATGAGTGTTATTTCTGAAACATGATAAATTATTTTGAAACATAATAAATTATTATATAAGATTTTTTTTAATAAAATTTTATGGATAAAAACTTAAGTTAAAAAATAAATATCTAATCAATTTTCAGTATATAAAAATAAGAGGAGACCAAATTCGAAAGACTAATTTCGTAAATCATATAAAAACAGAAACAACAAAATTATAATTAAATCAAATATTTTTAAATTTGTTTATTAATTTAATAAGTTAATTATTAGAATTTTACATAATTTATAAATAAGTTACATGTTGCGGAAATGAAATAATAAATATGGAAGAGGAAAAGAAAGTGAGAGAGAGAATTGCACCAGTTTCATGGAGACTATGTATGAAGTTACTGCCACAAGATGGATAGAGCAAGAAAAAAGACCCGAATCTAATATTTGTATAAAGTATTCTTTAATAGAGCGCCCTCTCTATTTCTCCAAAAATCGGATGATAGAAAGCAGAAGGTGGTTGAAACATGATAGGGAAAAATAAAAATGAACTCATTACTGCTAAATTTATAGGGCTATGGTGATGATATTTTTTTCTAAGATTGAGGTGAGTTCATAATAAAACAAAATTGATGGATAAGGTTTTCATTAGTATTTAGTAATAACCACAACCTCAAAATTTTCCAAAATAATGTGGGTCACTTGATAAGTTCCTCACAAGTTGATGAATATATGTATGGTGTTCTTTTGTATGTATATGGTTAAGTTTAGGGATCAACTTTCTTTCTCCACCTTACATTTCTATCGATAAATCAACCAAATTTCTAAATGTGTATTTTTAGAATATGAATAGCTCTTCATTATGTACATTTTGTAAAAAGTTTAAGCTTTCATTATGTACATTTTGTAAAAAGTTTAAGGCTCTCTTTGCTAAGAAATTTTTTCAACTTATAATTTCTTATAAGCTCATATGACAATAAAAAATTTATTTAATAACGATTTTTTTATCACAAATTTATAATTTATTTTAATAATTTTTAACTTATTTTCTAACACTATTTTAAACAACATTTTAGTTTATAATTTATAGCATGTCATTTTTTATTCCACTTTTGTTTTTATTATTTTAACTAAATCTACTGGTATTCTTTATAATTTATTTTAATTTAGATAAAATAATTATATATTAAATATTTTTTATATTATTTTCATTTATCAACTAATTGAATCATTAATTTTACCAAATACTTCAACTAAACTGATGATTCTAACTGATAAAAATAACGGTTGATTAATAAATTAGCTTATGATCAATGACTAATGACTAAGACTCTGTACCACTAAACTACGTCATCTTTATTTATTTGTTTTACGAATCAAATATATATCAACAACCCGTACGTTTTCCAATAGTATTGATGAAGCTGAAACATGTTCTTGATGAAACTGCAGCATGTTCTTAATGAAGCTGAACATTGCAGAATGATTTAAACACTTTTTTTTTCCACAAGTGTTAGAGAAATTCTTGGATACCATTAATACTTTTTTCCATAATTGTTAGGAAAACCTAATCAAACAAAAATAACAACATTAACAGTAAATTCTCAGTGTCTTGGCATATTCGCAACTCTGGCTTAACTTCACTTTTTGAATGAACACATTATGCAATGGGTAAATACCACATGTAGCTTTAAGGATCTTCACTTTTTGAATGAACTTCCTGACCAATTCCTTCAAATCACAGGATGATGCTTGGTTGATCATGATTTCTCGCATCTTCCTACGGATCCGTTGGTCATGATTTCACATCGACATGGGCTTCAATTAGTGTTTGCCACTTACGTACCAACGACCTGCAACAGTAGCAACAATGGCACAACATATACTTCATGTTTGTGGCAACATTTCATGTTCATCAACCACTACTAGTGACGACTGATATTACAGAACAATAGCAACAATGGCGCTATAGATACCATTAACACCATTCACCGAGTGCATGTAAACTGTTTGATGTTTGGCTTCAGTGAGCAGAAAATTTAAGAAGAGAATTTAGGTTTCCGAAGAAAATTTAATATTAATGCAGAAATTGAAATGGGATTGAATTTATGGTTTCCAGAAACTCTTGATGAACATTGTTCCGGAAGGAATTGGAATTTGAGAAGGATGGAAGTGTTGAGGAGATTAAGCTTCATTGGGTGCATGCCAACTGTTTGAGCATTGTCTAACATTGTACAAATTATTGAGATTTTAATTATATTTAATGTGTAAAATCATTCCAAATAAATAAAGTTGACTAGTTGTAAAGTATTGGGCCTAACAATTAAGTGAACCAAAGTTCGATTCTGTAGTGTATGTAAAGTTTTGGTGACTTTTTTAATGAGCATGTACCATATTAATGAAGAGCATATGCCGCACCAACACCATGTGTATGCAAGTGGCATTTTATTTTGATTTTGACTATCAGACCTAATGGAAAGGACTAACGTGACATTGTTTGAAGACATAAGAGACTACATTGGTCTTTTTTAAAATTAAGGGACCAAAATGGACCCCGAGGTATAGTTAAGGGGCCAAAAAGAGTATTTTTCCTAAAATAAATTATAAGCTCATGAAGAAAAGACCATTACCAAACAGATCTAAATTGTTATATGAGTTTATTGTTGGGGTTGATTGAAAATATACATATTGAAGAAGTCCCACATTGCTTAGTTTTGTGAATGAAGAGAGAGTTCAAGGCTATGTATAGGATACAAGTTCTTTGAAGTCTCACATCACTTAGTTTTGTAAAGGAATATGGAGTCCAATGCTATATATAAGATTCAAGTTCTTCTTTCCAAGAGGCATCGGTCAAAAACACTTTAAGCTTGTATTTGACATTCTTTGTTCTCTTATACTCTTGTATTAGAGTGTTGTGAGATGTAGTTAAAAATTTATTTTGGAGGGTGTGGGTGTACTGGAGGTCTGAGTTAGTTGAGGGTATAATATATGTTATAACAATTTTCATAGTGTTATTCTCTAGTTGTCTATTGACAACATCCATGGTTTTTTTCTTCGATTTTGAAGTTTCCACGTTAGGTTCTTGTGTTGTGATTGTGTTCCTCTATTTTCTATATGCTTTGTTTTCCCAACACTTATAAGTTATAATCTTGAAAATGTGACTTACCAAACAAAGGTTAAATTATAAGCTATATGTCATAAGCTATAAGCTATCAGCTAACTTATCAATTAACCACTATTTTTATCAAAAAAAACCTAAGTATTTATTTCATTATCTTAAATTTTAGTTAAATTTAGAGTTATTTTTTATCTGGTTTTGCTATCAGTCTAATGGCCAATGATACTACTTAACTAAATAGGATGAAAAAGAGAGTGTGATGAATGTTGGGACATGAGAATGAGCATCAACATTGGGCTAAGAGCAACACACAAGTGAGAAAGACACCACATATTCACCAAAAACTGTAAGGTGATAGTTAAATATTTATTTTGGATGGTGTGGGTGTACTGGAGGTCTGGGTTAGTTGAAGGTATAAAATATGTTATAACAATTTTCATAGTGTTATTCTCTAGTTGTCTACTGACAACATCCATGGTTTTTTTCTTCGATTTTGAAGTTTCCATGTTATGTTCTTGTGTTGTGATTGTGTTCCTCTATTTTCTATATGCTTTGTTTTCCCAACACTTATAAGTTATAATCTTGAAAATGTGACTTACCAAACAAAGGTTAAATTATAAGCTATATGTCATAAGCTATAAGCTATCAGCTAACTTATCAATTAACCACTATTTTTATCAAAAAAAACCTAAGTATTTATTTCATTATCTTAAATTTTAGTTAAATTTAGAGTTATTTTTTATCTGGTTTTGCTATCAGTCTAATGGCCAATGATACTACTTAACTAAATAGGATGAAAAAGAGAGTGTGATGAATGTTGGGACATGAGAATGAGCATCAACATTGGGCTAAGAGCAACACACAAGTGAGAAAGACACCACATATTCACCAAAAACTGTAAGGTGATAGTTAAATATTTATTTTGGATGGTGTGGGTGTACTGGAGGTCTGGGTTAGTTGAAGGTATAAAATATGTTATAACAATTTTCATAGTGTTATTCTCTAGTTGTCTATTGACAACATCCATGGTTTTTTTCTTCGATTTTGAAGTTTCCATGTTATGTTCTTGTGTTGTGATTGTGTTCCTCTATTTTCTATATGCTTTGTTTTCCCAACACTTATAAGTTATAATCTTGAAAATGTGACTTACCAAACAAAGGTTAAATTATAAGCTATATGTCATAAGCTATAAGCTATCAGCTAACTTATCAATTAACCACTATTTTTATCAAAAAAAACCTAAGTATTTATTTCATTATCTTAAATTTTAGTTAAATTTAGAGTTATTTTTTATCTGGTTTTGCTATCAGTCTAATGGCCAATGATACTACTTAACTAAATAGGATGAAAAAGAGAGTGTGATGAATGTTGGGACATGAGAATGAGCATCAACATTGGGCTAAGAGCAACACACAAGTGAGAAAGACACCACATATTCACCAAAAACTGTAAGGTGATAGTTAAATATTTATTTTGGATGGTGTGAGTGTACTGGAGGTCTGGGTTAGTTGAAGGTATAAAATATGTTATAACAATTTTCATAGTGTTATTCTCTAGTTGTCTATTGACAACATCCATGGTTTTTTTCTTCGATTTTGAAGTTTCCATGTTATGTTCTTGTGTTGTGATTGTGTTCCTCTATTTTCTATATGCTTTATTTTTTTTCAACACTTATAAGTTATAATCTTGAAAATGTGGCTTACCAAACAGAGGCTAAACTATAAGCTATATGTCATAAGCTATAAGCTATCAACTAGCTTATCAATTAACCACTATTTTTATCAAACAAAACCTGAGTATTTATTTATTATCTTAAATTTTAGTTAAATTTAGAATTATTTTTTATCTGGTTTTGCTATCAGTCTAATGGCCAATGATACCACTTAACTAAATAGGATGAAAAAAAGAGTGTGATGAATGTTGGGACATGAGAATTGTAACACCCTTCTAAAATACCCCAATAATTTAATTAAATATCAAAATATAACATCAGAGTAATTATGCCCATTAAGGGTGTCACACAATCTTCCACACTTTTCAACAATATAACGGTCATGCTCTTTTATTAATTTCAAACTTAAACAATTGCATAAAACACAGCGGATATAATTTCATCAATCATGTAAAACATTACATGAAAAATGGTTCTCAACCAACAATAAAACATTCGAAACAAGTTAAGACAACCCATCCCGATGTTACATCTATCAGAGCACGACCCACTACGGAGACTACACTAGACTCCAATAATTAGCTTCTACTCAACTCATTTCTCGTTACTTGAAAAAATAGTTGTAAGGGTGAGTTCCTCAATCAATATAATGAGTATTATGAAATATCATGTTATGTTAAGTGATTCAACACACTTCATCACCCTAATCAAAACACACATTCAGGAACAGCATATTAATTCAACATCATACTCAATAACAACACAACAATACCAACACAATTACACGTGTAATATTGGAATACATCCATTCATATTACACGCCATACATATATTATGCAATGAGACTCCATGCATGCGGTACCGACTATTTGTGAACATATAGTTCAACCTCACCGTCCAAATCCAGGCACGGCTACCAAGCTCACTAGTCCCACTCATTTGAGACATAGTGACTCACTCACTAATTCCTCACCATGGGAATTAGCTACCACCCCAAATGGGCCATGCTATGCACGCTAATCACCTAGCATGCAAACATCAACAACAATCAAAATGATTTACTCACTAATTCCTCACCATGGGAATTAGCTACCACCCCAAATGGGCCACAATATGCATGCTAATCACCTAGCAATGCAACAACAACAGCAACTCAAGAATAGACGTATGCTCACACTCTAAGCCATAAAACAGTCTATTCACAAATGCATACATAACTGATACATTCACAGCATCATCAACACATTTTATCACAAGGCATATCATATCATACCTCATCATCAAACACAGTATTAGCACACTCTACTAATACCTATACTACTCAAAACAACGGAAAATAATCCCCACTACGTCATACATCAGCTAAGTTACAGCACTCAGCCTAAACAACTAAAAACTGCACAACAACTGTTCAGAAAAATCACAAGTCTGCCCATACGCGTATCGCCTATGCCCATACGCGTATGACGCATTTCCTCGCCCATCCCATACGCGTATCGCCCACGCCCATACGCGTATGCTACGCGTACCACATCCTCATACGCGTACCAACAGAGACGTTTTCACGTTCAAAACATCATCTCTTTCACTCATACGCGTATAGCATACACCATACGCGTACCACTCCAGGGATACGCGTATCACACGCGTATGGCGCGTACCAGCGCCAAAACCCCCATTTTCAAGCCATCCCATACGCGTATTGCCTAGTGCCATACGCGTATGACCAGAATCCAGTTTTCCAGATCTGCTATGGGTTTTCTCTGCTACGAGATCCTTCAGATCCAACCTCTCACAGTCCAATTTTTCATACACGTTCGTTCGTTTTATCAATTACAACTCAGATACATTCAACTTCTCAAATCGCTAACCTTACTACATCTAATTCCTACAATTTCATCAATTATCATCCAATTTCGTTCATCAATATTTCACAAATTCATCACATATCATTCCAATCAGAGTCAAATTCAGAGGTTCATCACTACCCATTACATGCTATCCCATAAGACCCATCAAACGATGATAAACCCCCCTTACCTGAGTTAATCCGGCAATTCCGTTAGCTTCAAGCTTTTCCTTTCTCTTGCTCTGCCTCTTTGCCCTTTTCCTTTCAGCCGCTTCTCTTTTCCTTTTTCACGTGAAAACCCTTTTCCAAAAATTAGGACTTTTTATTATTCCAACTTATATACTCCAATAATAAAACCCAATAATATTATCCCAATAATAATATTAATAATCCAATAATTTTCTAATTATTTAATTAAATTAATAAATAAAATATTAACTTAATTTAAACAATTATCTTAATTTCATCGGGGTGTTACAACTCTCCCCCACTAAAAGAGTTTTCGTCCTCGAAAACATACCTCAAGCGAACAACTCAGGATAAGACTCCTTCATCTGACTCTCAAGTTCCCAAGTCACATTGCCACCTGCTGGTCCTCCCCAAGCTACCTTCACCAAGGCGATCTCTTTACCCCGCAACTGCTTCAACTCTCGATCCTCGATCCTCATAGGTGATGTTTCAACAGTCAGGTTATCTCTCACCTGTACATCATCTACTTGGACTACATGCGACGGATCATGAATGTACCTCCTCAACTGAGACACATGAAAAACCTCATGCAAATTCGCAAGCGACGGCGGTAAAGCGATACGATAGGCTACCTCTCCTATCCTTTCTAAAATCTGATAGGGACCAATAAATCGAGGTGTCAACTTCTTCGACTTCAAAGCTCGACCAACTCCAGTTATCGGAGTAACACGAAGAAACACATGATCTCCCTCTTGGAACTCAAGTGACTTCCTCCTCTTGTCATGATAACTCTTCTGACGACTCTGAGCAATTCTCATCTTCTTCTGAATCATCTTAATCTTTTCCGTAGTTTGTTGAACAATCTCCGGTCCAACCACAGCACTCTCACCGGACTCATACCAACATAACGGTGTCCGACATCTCCTACCATACAAAGCTTCAAATGGTGCCATACCAATGCTCGAATGAAAACTATTGTTGTAGGTAAACTCAATCAAAGGTAAATAACAATCCCAAGTACCTCCTTTTTCCAAAACACAAGCTCTCAAAAGATCCTCTAGTGACTGAATCGTCCTCTCAGTCTGACCATCCGTCTGCGGATGATATGCAGAACTTAATCTCAGCTTAGTTCCCAAAGCCCTCTGCAAACCTTCCCAGAACTTCGATGTAAATCTAGGATCTCTGTCTGAAACAATACTCGACGGAATACCATGCAAACTTACAATCTTCTCAATATACAACTCGGCTAATCTCTCTAACGGATAATCCATTCTGATCGGAATGAAATGAGCCGATTTCGTCAATCTATCAACAATCACCCAAATAGCTTCAAAATTCTTAAATGTCCTCGGTAAACCAGAAACAAAATCCATACTGATACTATCCCACTTCCACTCTGGAATAGCCAACGGTTGCATTAACCCAGACGGCTTCTGATGCTCAATCTTCGACTTCTGACAAGTCAAACAGGAATAAACAAAACTCGCAATTTCTCTTTTCATCCCCGGCCACCAAAATAACTTTTTCAAATCGTGATACATCTTCGTAGCTCCAGGATGAATACTCAAGCCACTACGATGTCCTTCCTCCAGAATACTCTTCTTAAGTTCGGTAACATCCGGAATACACACCCGATTACCAAATTTCAAAATATCATTCTCATCAACTTTGAATTCACCACCTTGACCTTGATTCACTAAAGTCAACTTATCAACCAAAAGCATATCGGATTTCTGGCCCTTCCTAATTTCATCCAAAATACCGCTTGTTAACTTCAACATTCCCAATTTAACACTATTGTGAGTACTCTCACACACCAAACTCAAATCTCTAAACTGCTCAATTAAATCCAATTCTTTAACCATCAACATAGACATATGCAATGATTTCCGACTCAATGCATCAGCCACTACGTTTGCCTTACCCGGATGGTAATTCAAACCAAAGTCATAATCCTTCAGAAACTCTAACCATCTCCTCTGTCTCATATTCAGCTCTTTCTGATCGAACAAATACTTTAAACTTTTATGATCACTGAAAACCTCAAATCTTGACCCGTACAAATAATGTCTCCATAACTTCAGAACAAATACCACAGCTGCCAACTCTAAATCATGTGTCGGATAGTTCCTCTCATGAACCCTCAGCTGTCTCGAAGCATAAGCTATAACCTGTTTATTCTGCATCAATACACCACCCAAACCCAACAATGAAGCATCACAGTAAACCTCAAATGGTTCCAACGAACTCGGTAATATCAGAATAGGAGCAGTAGTCAACCTTCTCTTTAACTCTTGGAAACCTTCTTCACATTTTGAGTCCCAAACAAATGCTTGCCCCTTTCTAGTCAACATCGTCAACGGTAACGCCAACTTAGAAAATCCCTCAATGAACTTCCTATAGTAACCAGCCAAACCAAGAAAACTTCGAATCTCAGCAACAGACTTCGGAGCTTCCCACTTAGACACCGCTTCTATCTTAGAAGGATCAACAGCAACACCGTCTCTTGAAATCACATGACCAAGAAAACTAACCTCTTCTAACCAAAATTCACATTTGGATAGTTTAGCAAATAACTTCTTTTCTCGTAGAACTCCTAAAACCACTCTCAAATGCTCAGCATGCTCTTCTTCAGTTTTCGAATACACCAAAATATCGTCAATAAACACCACAACAAACTGATCTAGGTACGGATGGAAAATCCTATTCATATACTCCATAAACACTCCAGGCGCATTAGTCACACCAAAAGGCATTACAGAATACTCATAATGTCCATACCTTGTTCTGAAAGCAGTCTTCTGAATATCCTCAGTTTTCACACGTATCTGATGATACCCAGATCTCAAATCTATCTTGCTGAACACACTCGTACCAACCAACTGATCCATCAAATCATCAATCCTCGGCAAAGGATACCGATTCTTGATCGTCACTTTATTCAGTTGCCTGTAGTCCACACACAACCTCATAGTACCTTCCTTCTTCTTAACCAATAACACTGGTGCACCCCACGGTGACACACTCGGACGAATAAATTTCTTATCCAACAGATCTTCCAACTGACTCTTCAATTCAGTTAACTCAACAGCAGACATACGGTACGGAGCCATCGATATCGGTCTAGTACCAGGTACCAAATTAATCGAGAACTCAACTTCACGCTCTGGTGGCAATTCATTCACCTCTTCCGGAAACACATCAGGAAAATCACACACCACGGCTAGATCACCAATCACCAGTTTATCTTTAGCCTCCAAAGTCGCTAATAGCATAAACAACTCTGCCCCGTCTGCTACTTCCTCATTCACCTGCCTTGCAGATAGAAACAAACTCTTTCCTTCCTCAATCTCAGGAAAAATCACAGTCTTATCAAAACAGTTGATATAGACTCGGTTAAACACCAACCAGTTCATACCCAGAATAACATCAACCTGTACTAGTGGAAGACACACAAGGTCTATCCCAAAGTCTCTACCAAAAATACTCAAAGGACAATCCAAACAAACCGAAGTAGTAGTCACTGAACCCTTCGCAGGAGTATCAATCACCATACTACCACGCATCTCAGATATCTCTAACTTAAGTTTCACAGCACAATCCAAAGATATAAAGGAATGAGTAGCACCTGTGTCAATAATAGCTACAAGGGGAAAGCCATTAATATAACACGTACCTCGGATCAAACGATCATCTGCAAAAGTCTCAGAACCCGATAAGGCAAAGACCTTGCCTCCTGACTGATTCTCCTTCTTCGGCTTAGGACACTGTGGACTGATATGACCCAACTCTCCACAGTTGAAGCAAGTCACAGTCTTCAACCGGCAGTCTGCAGCCAAGTGACCACCTTTTCCGCACTTGAAACATTTCTTCTCATTACTGGTACACTCATGGATACGATGTCCAGCCTGACCACATCTGTAACACTTAGCAGGAGCACTAGAGTCTCCCCCACTAGGCCTCTTCATCCCACTCTGTCTCTGAAAACCTTTGCCAGCTGCATACGGTTTTCCACGATCATTCTGATTCTTGCCTTTCCTATCAACCCTTTGCTGATAGCTCTCTGCCCTGGCTTTGGAATCCTGTTCAAAAATCCTGCAACAGTCAACCAAGTCAGAAAACACTCTGATTCGCTGATATCCAATAGCCTGTTTGATCTCGGGACGCAACCCGTTCTCAAACTTCACACATTTCGAAAATTCCCCAGCAGCCTCATTATAGGGAGTGTAATACTTCGACAGCTCTGTGAACTTAGCAGCATACTCAGTAATAGACCGACTGCCCTGCTTCAATTCCAAGAACTCTATCTCTTTCTTTCCTCTAACATCCTCTAGAAAATACTTCCTCAGGAATCTCTCTCTGAACACAGCCCAAGTGATCTCAACATTTCCAGCAGATTCCAACTCAGTGCGGGTAGCAACCCACTAATCATCTGCTTCTTCTGACAGCATATGCGTACCGAACCTGACCTTCTGGTTATCGGCACACTCAGTCACTCGGAAGATCCTCTCAATCTCCTTCAACCACTTCTGAGCACCATCTGGATCGTATGCTCCCTTGAACATTGGAGGATTGTTCTTCTGGAACTCACTCAGTTGACGAGCAGCTCCCATTCCCACAACATTCGGATTTCCTCCAAGTACTCCAGCTAGCATACCCAGAGCCTCAGCAATCGCAGCATCATCTCTACCTCTTCCAGCCATCTCTATTCTGAGTTAATCCAACAAGTTAAAACAATAAGTACTGATAGGGTTACTCACACCTATCCCGTACAGGGAAACAGAATAATTACGACTCGACTCGACCGACTATGCTCTGATACCACTAATGTAACACCCTTCTAAAATACCCCAATAATTTAATTAAATATCAAAATATAACATCAGAGTAATTATGCCCATTAAGGGTGTCACACAATCTTCCACACTTTTCAACAATATAACGGTCATGCTCTTTTATTAATTTCAAACTTAAACAATTGCATAAAACACAGCGGATATAATTTCATCAATCATGTAAAACATTACATGGAAAATGGTTCTCAACCAACAATAAAACATTCGAAACAAGTTAAGACAACCCATCCCGATGTTACATCTATCAGAGCACGACCCACTACGGAGACTACACTAGACTCCAATAATTAGCTTCTACTCAACTCATTTCTCGTTACCTGAAAAAATAGTTGTAAGGGTGAGTTCCTCAATCAATATAATGAGTATTATGAAATATCATGTTATGTTAAGTGATTCAACACACTTCATCACCCTAATCAAAACACACATTCAGGAACAACATATTAATTCAACATCATACTCAATAACAACACAACAATACCAACACAATTACACGTGTAATATTGGAATACATCCATTCATATTACACGCCATACATATATTATGCAATGAGACTCCATGCATGCGGTACCGACTATTTGTGAACATATAGTTCAACCTCACCGTCCAAATCCAGGCACGGCTACCAAGCTCACTAGTCCCACTCATTTGAGACATAGTGACTCACTCACTAATTCCTCACCATGGGAATTAGCTACCACCCCAAATGGGCCATGCTATGCACGCTAATCACCTAGCATGCAAACATCAACAACAATCAAAATGATTTACTCACTAATTCCTCACCATGGGAATTAGCTACCACCCCAAATGGGCCACAATATGCATGCTAATCACCTAGCAATGCAACAACAACAGCAACTCAAGAATAGACGTATGCTCACACTCTAAGCCATAAAACAGTCTATTCACAAATGCATACATAACTGATACATTCACAGCATCATCAACACATTTTATCACAAGGCATATCATATCATACCTCATCATCAAACACAGTATTAGCACACTCTACTAATACCTATACTACTCAAAACAACGGGAAATAATCCCCACTACGTCATACATCAGCTAAGTTACAGCACTCAGCCTAAACAACTAAAAACTGCACAACAACTGTTCAGAAAAATCACAAGTCTGCCCATACGCGTATCGCCTATGCCCATACGCGTATGGCGCATTTCCTCGCCCATCCCATACGCGTATCGCCCACGCCCATACGCGTATGCTACGCGTACCACATCCTCATACGCGTACCAACAGAGACGTTTTCACGTTCAAAACATCATCTCTTTCACTCATACGCGTATAGCATACACCATACGCGTACCACTCCAGGGATACGCGTATCACACGCGTATGACGCGTACCAGCGCCAAAACCCCCATTTTCAAGCCATCCCATACGCGTATTGCCTAGTGCCATACGCGTATGACCAGAATCCAGTTTTCCAGATCTGCTATGGGTTTTCTCTGCTACGAGATCCTTCAGATCCAACCTCTCACAGTCCAATTTTTCATACACGTTCGTTCGTTTTATCAATTACAACTCAGATACATTCAACTTCTCAAATCGCTAACCTTACTACATCTAATTCCTACAATTTCATCAATTATCATCCAATTTCGTTCATCAATATTTCACAAATTCATCACATATCATTCCAATCAGAGTCAAATTCAGAGGTTCATCACTACCCATTACATGCTATCCCATAAGACCCATCAAACGATGATAAACCCCCCTTACCTGAGTTAATCCGGCAATTCCGTTAGCTTCAAGCTTTTCCTTTCTCTTGCTCTGCCTCTTTGCCCTTTTCCTTTCAGCCGCTTCTCTTTTCCTTTTTCACGTGAAAACCCTTTTCCAAAAATTAGGACTTTTTATTATTCCAACTTATATACTCCAATAATAAAACCCAATAATATTATCCCAATAATAATATTAATAATCCAATAATTTTCTAATTATTTAATTAAATTAATAAATAAAATATTAACTTAATTTAAACAATTATCTTAATTTCATCGGGGTGTTACAAGAATGAGCATCAACATTGGACTACGTGCAACACACAAGTGAGAAAGACACCACATATTCACCAAAAACTGTAAGGTGATGGTTAAATATTTATTTTGGAGGATGTGGGTGTACTGGAGGTCTGGGTTAGTTGAGGGTATAATATATGTTATAACAATTTCATAGTGTTATTCTCTAGTTGTCTATTAACAACATCCATGGTTTTTTTCTTCGATTTTGAAGTTTCCACGTTATGTTCTTGTGTTGTGATTGTGTTCCTCTATTTTCTATATGCTTTGTTTTATTTCCAACACTTATAAGTTATAATCTTGAAAATGTGGCTTACCAAACAGAGGCTAAACTATAAGCTATATGTCATAAGCTATAAGCTATCAGCTAGCTTATCAATTAACCACTATTTTTATAAAAAAAAACCTAAGTATTTATTTCATTATCTTAAATTTTAGTTAAATTTAGAGTTATTTTTTATCTGGTTTTGCTACCAATCTAATGGCCAATGATACTACTTAACTAAATAGGATGAAAAAGAGAGTGTGATGAATGTTGTGACATGATAATGAGCATCAACATTGGACTAAGAGCAACACACAAGTGAGAAAGATACCACATATTTACCAAAAACTATAAGGTGATAGGTGTGTGAGTTTTCCCACTTATAAATGCTCAAGTCTCCAAATTTATAACCAATATGGGACTCCAACTCACACTTGACTTATTATTATTAACACCCCCTCAAGTGTGAGTCCACAATACTCCCCCTCAAGTACGAACTCTTTTGTCCACATACACTTGTACCATCGTTGACACCTCTTCTTGGGCATTTTGATACATCTCTTCTTGAGCATTTCAATTTCAACGTGACACCTCTTCATGAGCATTTCAATACAAGTAAGTCGGTTCCTTTATTTGAACCAAAGGCTCATGATACCATTTTGTTGGGTCATGAGGAATAACATCAACATTGGGGTAAGAGCAACACACAAGTGAGATAGACACCACATATTCACTCAAAATATTAAGATGATAGGTGTGTGTATTCTCCCACTTATAAATGCTCAAGTCTCCACATTTATAACCAATAAGGGGCACCAAATCACACTTGACTTATTATTCTTAATACTCTTCCTCAAGTGTGGCTCCATAACGTTCCCCCTTAAGTGGAAGCTCTTCTTACTTCCACAAACTCTACCGCATATAATGTTTCTTACTCACCACCTTTGTGGCTCCGTTGACACTCTTCAACGGAATTTTTCTTACTCACCACCCTTGTGATGTCGTTGACTTTCGATACAAGTAAGTCGGTCCTTTCTCGAACCAAAGTCTCATGATACCATTTGTTGGGGGAATTTTTTACTAGGGAACATTGAACATTGTGAGAATTCTTTTTGAGCAACACCTTTGTGAGAGACACACCATATATTCACCCAAAACCTTAAGGTTTTGGATGCATATGTGGTGTCTCTCTCACTTGTTAGGATGATTCTTTGACCTTTAGGTGAGTGTTTGACCAAATATATATGCTTCCCCCTCTTGATGACCCATCAGTGGTATTAGAGTCCGGTTCGAGTAAGGGATCGACTCCTTATGTCTAAAGTCTTCCTAACATGGTGGTCAGGCATCATATCCCGTTGAAGTGTCCATGAAGAGTAAGGGTGTCTGTCAACGGCGGTACAAACCTGTGGATGAAAGAGCTTCCGCTTGAGTGGGAACATAATGGATAGACCCACACTTGAGGGGAAAATTGTTGAGAACAAGTGTGAGTTATATCGAGAAATAAATGTGAGCTCTATGTCCCACATTGTTTAGAAAAGTGGAGGTTTATCACTTTATAAGTAAGAGGACTCATACACCTATCACCTTAAGGTTTTGAGTGAATATGTGGTGTGTCTCTCACAAAGGTGTTGCTCTAAAAAGAAGAAGTCTCACAATGTTCAATGCTCCCTAGTGAAAAACCTCCTCAACACCAAATACCAACAATAAGTTATGAATAATCAACTATCAACCCATTAAAAATCAATTGTACGAACTTCCTAAATTGTCCTTTCAGCATAAATTATTTACACTAAGAAAAAGACATTTAAATAATCAAGTAATATTTACCTTTTACATTCTCATCTCCTATAAAAGTATGACATGTGGCATTCATTTTCCAACTTTCACTAATTAAATCATAATTAAATATTATATTCACTCATTCTCTCTTGATTAAAATTTGAAATCTCTCTCACATTTCTTTTTCCCACACTTTCTAATTTTAATTTTAATTTTTTTCTCTATTTATTTATTATCACTGAAAATACTAATAATCTATTTTTTTAATTTTAATAAAATTAACAATTTATTTTATCTCACAGATCACTATCAACACAATATCTATTTTATTTTAATAAATCGTTACCTTAATTTGAGAGATAAAAATTTTATTTCTAAATATTAATTTTTCTTTGTTTCTCCTTCTCACGGTTTTTTCTTTCTTTTTGTATGATTATTTAATACAATCAATTTATATAATTATTGTTTATTTTACAAATAAGTAAATTATTTCAAATTTTACACGTGTATCTAAACACATTTAATATAGTATCAAATAATTTTTTTTATCTTATGGGTCATTATCAACACAATGTTTATTTTATTTTAATTAACAAATTTCCTTAATTTTAAAGACAAAATCCTTATTTTAAAATATTAAAATTTCCTTTTTCTTTTCTTTCTTCTTCTCATGAGTCTTTTTTTTCTTCATCTTTTTGCATGATTATTTAATAGAATTGAGTTTATATAATTATTTTTTATTTTACAATTAAGTAACTTATTTCAAATTTTCATACGTAAATAAATACATTTTATAATGTATCAAATAAACTTTATATTTCACGGGTCACTATCAGCATAATACATACTTTATTTTAATCAATAATCATCTTAATTTAAAAAATAAAATCTTTATTTTCAAATATTAAATATTCATTTTTCTTTCACCTTATTTATCCTTTTTTATATATTTTAATACAATTAAATTTATATAATTATTATTTATTTTAAAATTAATAGCTAATTTAAAATTTAGATACATATCTAAATATATTTTATATCGTATCAAATAAATTTATCCGTGCGGTCGAACGGATATCTAGTTAGTTAAAAGTAACTATCAAATATAAAAAAGATCATAAATGGGAGAAAGGTTTAAATAGTAATATATATATATATATATATATATATATATATATATATATATATATATATATATATATATATATATATATATATATATATATTACATGCAAACTATCAACAATGTCATTCAGTTTAAAATTATTTACACTTGCAAAAGGTTAAAATAGTTAAAAGTTAATCTCCAAATTAAATCATTATATTTCAACCATATGCTTGCAAGTGCTAAGATCTTATTTAATAGTTTTTCAATTTTCACTTTTCCCTTTACTTGCTACTTTTTCACTCACCATCTCATTCTTCTCTCAAATTAAATTCATTTTTCTTTTTATATATTTTTTTTTCATTTCATTATTTTATAGTTTCTATCCTTCTCATAGTTTCTAATTTGTTTTTTTTTCCAGATCTATCAACAATGCAAACGAAGAAGCATAAAAACACATTAAGAAATAGAAAAATAAACAAAAGAACACATGTGAATACAAACAAATATTTCACACTTTTTATAATTATTAGTTTGCTTTTGTTTTTCATATCTATCAACAATGTAAATGAAAAAAAATAAAAAACACATGAGTAAAAAAAATAATACAAGTGAGTACAAACAAAATAAAAGAACTAAGTTAAATAAATCTCAAAATTTAAATTTAGATAAATCTTACTTTTTTAAAGTCTGTTATTGTTTTCATTATATTTGTAAAAAGAACACACCAACTATCTATTATCAATCATTCAAAATAATATTGCATAATGTTACCACTTTGCCTTACAAATCATTTCAATTTACACTACCAATTTGCTAAATAAGTAATCAATAAATGTCCCAAATAAATCTAAAGCAAGCCTCTATTGGCATGCCAATATCAATCAACCATTGGATGCCTGAAACAAAATTATTTTCCCTCATTCCCACTAAAACCAATAGACACATAATCTCTCTCTCTCTCTCTCTCTCTCTCTCTCTCTCTCTCTCTCTCTCTCTTCTCTCTCTCTCTCTCTCTCTTCTCACACACACACACACACACATCTCTCTCTCTCTCTCTCTCTCTCTCTCTCTCTCTCTCTCTCTCTCTCTCTCTCTCTCTCTCTCTCTCTCTCTCTCTCTCTCTCTCACTCACTCTCCCTCCTTAAACCCTACATCACCGCCCCTTTTCTCCCCGTCTCTATTTCTCTCTTCCCTGGAACCCTATATTGTCGTCGTCCTGTTTCTACCCTATCTGCAACCATCACCATCTCAAAGATGAAGAAAGCTCATATCTTGTTTCCTTATTCTCTTTTAATTTTACTTCATTTGAATGGAGTAAAGGTAAGATATTTATATTTTATTAAATATTTTTGTTTGTATTTCCCTATTTGGGATAACAAAAAATACTTGCGTTAATTATTTCATGTTAATTTGTAGATTTACTTTTTTTTTGTGTTTGTTGATCAAACCGAAAAAACCACATATTTTTATCAAAACTGTTGGAAATCCACCAAAATCTATGGAGAATTTCAATCAATCTTGATGAACAAGATTGTTATCACCCACACAATAACAATGAAAAGAGAAGAACATTGGAGAAAGAAAGAAAGTAAAGAACGATGAAGGAGAAGAAGAATTAGATTTTGCAGAGTTTCTCTCTATCCACAGACTATGGAAAACTTCTTATTCACTTTGCAACTGCAAAATACTGTGAATACAATGTTACGAATACTGTTGGAAAATATATTATTTCCGGTTTTATTATTGTCTTTAATACTACCTTTATTTTTCTTTATTCTCCATTAAGGAGAAAATCAATTGTAATAATTGTATCTTCACTATATAAACCAGCCTAAGGATGACGAATAAAATATTACAGCTTTTATCTATTTTTTCCAATATGGTATCAGAGCTACTAGCCTGAAAGGCACGGCCACTTTTCTTCTTCCAGTTAGGAGGTTTGCCTTTGAGCTTCCGACAAGTTTCACGTGTATGCCATTCGCGCTTGTAGTGCTCACACCAAGGAACTTTGTCTGACTTTTTTCCCTCGTCAAGGTTCCTAGTAGCCAGAGATGAGCCTTCAGATTCAAAATTTCGTGGTGTCTTGCCCATCATAATTCCTTGATGTGCCTTTTCCCTTCTTATTTTTGCAAAAATTTCAGAAGAGTTGGCAATGGTACTTTTCCGCGGCCGACGCCCGATTCAGGTTGTGGTTGGTCGCCATGTTTGGATCTAGTGTAGGCCTGTGATGGGGAAGGCCACCTGTTGTTGTTATTCACCATAGGAGGCTAAACGGGTATGTGAATCGGGTCGAACAAAAATAAATTGAGGAAAATTTTATGGTAACCCCTAACCCAACAAAAATATGTTAAGGAAAGCTTTATGGTAACCCCTAAACCAACAAAAATAGGTTGAGGAAAGCTTTACGGTAACCCCTAACCCAACATAAATACATTATAGACTTGTTGAAAGAAACAGGAATAAGTGGATGTCGTCCTGCAGATACCCCTATGGATCTTAATGTTAAACTTTGGGCAGAAGGTAATGTTTTTGTCGATACTGGGAGATATCAGAGATTGGTTGGGAAACTGATTTATTTGTCACACACCCGACCTGATATTGCTTTCTCAGTTAGTGTAGTGAGTCAGTTTATGCATTCTCCTTTCGAGGAACATCTTTAGGCAGTCTATAGGATACTAAGATATTTGAAGGGAAGTCCTGGAAAAGGATTATTTTTTAAGAATACTAGTGAAAAAAATGTGTCTATCTTCACCGATGTCGATTGAGCAGGTTCAGTCACAGATAGAAGACTAACCTCTGGATATTGTACCTATGTTTGGGGTAATCTTGTGACATGGAGGAGAAAGAAACAAGGAGTTGTAGCAAAGAGTAGTGCAGAGGCAGAGTTTAGAGCTATGTCTCAAGGTATTTATGAAGGATTATGGATCCTTAGAGTCCTAGAAGAACTTAAGATGAAAATTGAGCTTCCATTGAAATTGTACTCTGGCAGTAAAGTTGCTATTAGCATAGCTCATAATCCAGTTCAACATGACAGAACCAAGCATATCGAGATTGATCGACACTTCATAAAGGAGAAGTTAGATGTGGAAATCATATGTCTACCCTTCGTGACTTCAAGTCAACAAACTGCAGATATCCTGACCAAAAGTTTCGCAAGACCTACTTTTGAGTATTTGATAGACAAGTTGGGCATGATAGATATCTATGCACCAACTTGAGGGGGGGGGGGGGGGGTTGGAAAATATATTATTTCCGGTTTTATTATTGTCTTTAATACTACCTTTTTTTTCTTTATTCTCCATTAAGGAGAAAATCAATTGTAATAATTGTATTTTCACTATATAAACCAGCCTAAGGCTGACGAATAAAATATTACAACTTTTATCTATTTTTTCCAATAAATAATCTATTCACTTCATTACAAAAATAAAGTTTACTCCCTCTATTTATAAATTTAGGTTAACTTGGACCTCAAGCCAAAGTCCAAAATTATAAAAGCCCAAAATAGCCAACACTACTAAAATAGGCCTAAGTCGAAATCCTGTGTGAAGCAACATACTTCGACACTTCGACAAATTAACACAACTCAACACACTAGGTGGTTCTACAGTTCCTTTCTTCTGTTGAGCAACCTGCTTCGACACAAGGAATTACAATTCAACATACCACCTAATTCATTATGTCTAAGCTATCTACATTCATCATAGCTCTTAGTCTTATGAACACTTCAACCGGCACTCCCTTCGTCATGATGTATGTAATTTGATTCTTAGTTCTGCAGTGTTCCACATTCATCTTCCTATCTGTTACATGCTCTCGAATATAACGGAACCTCATCTCGATGTGCTTGCTTCGACCATGTGCTATCGGATTCTTCGCCAGATTGATTGCTGACATGTTGTCGATCTTCATGGTAATTACTCCATGACTCTTTGTTGTTATCTCTTTGACCAGATTCACCATCCATGTTGCTTGACATGCACAAAGAGAAGCAACTATGTATTTTGCTTCGCACGACGATAATGCCATACCGGCTCCTTTCTTGAACTCCAAGCAACTTGTGCACCACCTAGCATAAACACATAGCCAACTGTGGATTTTCGATCCTCAGCATCACAAAACCAATTTGAGTCGGTGTATCCCACTAGTTTGCATTCTTTTGCTTCATCAGCTGCAGGAAACAAAATGTCATAGTCGAGATTTCCTTTCAGATACCTTAGTATCCTCTTCGTCGCTGTTAGATGTGATACTTTTGGCTTCTGCATGAATCTACTCACCATACCTACATTGTATGCTAAGTCAGGCCTTGTGTTACAAAGGTATCGAAGTGACCCAATAAGTCTTCTATATTGGGTTGGGTCGACATCATCTTCATCTGAATCTTTCAACAGTTGTAATCTGGGCTCAGCTGGAGTCGAAGTTAGGTTGCAATCTTGCATGTCAAATCTCTTGAGTATTTCGCCTACATACCTTCTTTGATGCATCATCAAACCTCTACCACTCTTGGAGAATTTGATGCCAAGGAAGTAATAAATTTCACCCAGATCTGACACTTTAAATTCCTTGTTGAGATCACCTTTGAAGTCTTCGATCTCCTTCTTGTAGCTACATGTTATCAACAAATCATTGGCATAGAGGCATAGTATAAGCAATCCACTCTTACTTCTTCTTACATATACTCCATGTTTAAATTTGAACTTCATAAATTCCTTCTCCCTTATAAATCCACCTATCTTCTTGTTCCAAGCTCTTGGAGCTTGTTTAAATCCGTACAGGGCTTATGCAGCCTGTACACTTTTCTTTCTTCGCCATGTTTCACAAACCCAGCCGGTTGTGCAACATAAACTTCTTCTTTTAAGGGGCCATTCAGGAATGCGCATTTCACATCCATCTGACACATCTTCCAGTTGTTCATGTTTGCTAGACCAACAACCAACCTGATTGTTTCGATCCTAGCAACAGATGCAAAAACTTCATCGAAGTCGATTCCTTCTTTCTAAAGAAATCTTTTTGCCACAAGTCTCGCCTTGTGTCGAGTCACTTATCCTTTGGGATTCAACTTCACCTTGTATACCCACTTCACATTGATTTCCTTCTTGTCTTGGGGCAATTCGACAAGTGACCAAGTGTTGTTGACTTCGATTGACTTCAGTTCTTCGTCCATTGCTTTCATCCACTTCGAATCTTTCAATGCCTCAGCTGCATTAACTAGTTCGATATCTGCGTAGAAAGCATAATGTACCAACTCACCTTCTTCATTTACCATAGCATCTGATTTAATCACACATTCTTGCAACCTTGCAGGCACGTGTCTTGTTCTTTGAGGTCTGCTTGTGCTTGCTTCACCTCTGACTTCTTCCTGTCGAACTTCTCTTTCGACTTCACTAGCTGGTTCATCACAAAAGATTATCACTGGATCTTTCTTGATATTCTCAGTCCAATCCTATTCCTTAAGCTCATCTATGATCACGTCCCTGCTGATCACCACTTGCTTATTCATTGGATCGAATAACTTGTATCCTCCATTCGAATGATATTGTATCAGGATCATCTGATTTGACTTGTCATCAAGTTTTCTTCTCAACTGATCAGGCACATGTCTATGTGCTATAGATCCAAACACCTTCAGATGACTCAAGCTAGGATTGACACCTGACCAACATTCTTCGGGCGTGATTCCTTCTAGATTCTTCGTCAGACATCTATTCAGGATATATGTTGCAGTTGACATAACTTCTCCCCATAATTCTTTGGGTAGATGCTTATCTTTCAACATACTTCTAACCATATTCATGATGGTTTTATTCTTCCTTTCTGCAACTCCATTCTGCTATAGAGTGTAGGGTGGCACCACCTCATGCACAATCCCTTCTTTCACACATAATACGTCGAAGTCTTTCTACACATATTCTCCACCACCACCAATCCTCAGAATCTTGATCTTCGACCGCTCTGTCTTTCGATCATAGATTTAAAATTGGAAAATACCTCGATCACTTCACTTTTCTTCTTGATCAGGTAAGACCATAATTTTCGACTAAAATCATCTATGAATATGACAAAGTATTTGTTCCCTCCAATCGAATCCACCTGGATATGACCATATACATTATAATATATGACTTCAAGAATTGCCTTCGACCTGCTTCATGCATCCTTACTGAAGTTGTTCTTATGCTGCTTCACCTGCACACATTCTTCACACACTTCATTTGGAATGTCAATTTTTGGTAATCCTGAAACCGTATTTCTTCTCTTCAAATCTTTGATGTCTTTGGAATTGAGATGGTCAAGTCTATAATGCCATATTCATTCATCTCTGATAGTTATTGTTGCAACACACTTATGCTCCATCACATTAAGCTCAATCTTGAAGGTTCTATTCTGAGACATTGGAGCCTTCAAGATCAACATTCCATTTGAGGCTCAATCTTGTTGTTCTTTTCGACTAACTGCCTTATGCTGAGCAAATTGCTCTTCATGCCTGATATATACAACACATTTGAAATTACTGACCTTTTGCCATCTTTCCTCATAATCAAAACATCACCAACATCTTCAGCTGCTAGACTGTTGTCATTTGAAAATTTCACCATGTTCTTCATTGAGGGCTTTATGTTGACAAACCAATCTTTCCTTCCGGACATGTGTGATGAGCATCCTGAGTCCAAGTACCACTGGTCCTTGAATCTCTCTTCATCTCTTGTTGTAACCATCAACAACGTCTCTTCTTCTTCTTCATGTTTTGCCAGCTTTGCATAAGTTTTTTTATTCTTTTGCTTTTCTGGAGAATCACTAGAATAATGACCATACTTCTGACAATTGTAACACTGAATGTGACTCTTGTCTGGCTTTTGACCACCACCTCTCCCTCTACCTATAACACCACCTCTTTGGTTGCCTTGGTTCCAGGGTTTTCTCTGATTCAACCAGTTTGCTTCTTGCTGATTTCAACCAGCCGAATTATTGTAGCCTCCTCTGCCTTTGTTGCCATTTCAGCTTCCTTTGTCTTTTCTTTCTTTTGCTGATTGAGCCTGTAAAGCCATACCACTCTTCGACTTTCCTGCATCTCTTTCAGCCATTCTTTGTTCATGAGATTCAAGCGTCCCTTGAAGCTCTTCCTTTGTCAGTTTTGAAAAATCTTTTGACTCTTCTATGGCTACTACCACGTGGCCGAACTTTGGAGCCAACGACCTCAAGATCTTCCCAACAACATATCTTGATGTCAACGCTTCTCCACATACTTTCATTTGATTCACCAGTTTCGTAACCTTGGTGGAGAAATCAGTTATGCTTTCATTGTCTTCCATATGAAGCAATTCATACGTTCTTTTGTGAGTTTGTAACCTCACCTCTTTCACCTTCTCTGCGCCTCCAAACAATTTCTCCAGAATTTCTCATGCTTCTTTCGCTGACTCTGCATCATTAACCTTTTTTCAAAGTTATCTGCATCAACACATTGATGGATTATAAAGAGAGCTTTATAATCTTTCTTCTTCAATTGTTTGTATGCAGCATTTTCTTAATATGTCGTGTCTTCTGCAAGCGTTGCTACTCCTTCCTTCACAAGATCCCAAAGATCTTGATAACAGAACACAACCTTTATCTGCTTGCACCAGTTCTCATAATTGTCGTTCTTGAGAATTGGAAGATTTGTTGAAAAATGCCTGTTTGGATGATTCGTTTCCATGGTGATTTTCTTCCCACAAATCGATTAAACCGGAGCTCTGATGCGAGATGTTGAAAATCTACCAAAATCTATGGAGAATTTCAATCAATCTCGATGAACAAGATTGTTATCACCCACACAGTAACAATGAAAAGAGAAGAACACTGGAGAAAGAAGGAAAGTAAATAACGATGAAGGAGAAGAAGAATTAGATTCTGCACAGTTTCTCTCTGCCACAAACTGTGGAAAACTTATTATTCACTTTGCAACTGGAAAATACTGTGAATACAATGTTATGAATACTCTATTCACTTCATTATAAGAATAAGGGTTCTCTCTATTTATAGATTTAGGTTAACTTGGACCTCAAGCCAAAACTCAAAATTATAAAAGTCCAAAATAGCTAACACTACTAAAATAGACCTAAGTCGAAATCCTGTGTGAAGCAACATGCTTCGACACTTCGACACACTAACACAACTCAACACGCTAGTTGGTTCAACACTTCGTTGCTTCTGCCGAACAATCTGCTTCGACACAAGAAATTACAATTCAACAGAAATACACTATAAAATTAATTGAGTCATTCTAAACGCAGATTTGTAACAGTTGCAGGTGACGAAGATGATTGTCATAAATTGAGGTATACATCTCTGCGTCTTCTTTCTGTTCGAGTGAAGATATAGCAATATCATGGAATTATGATATTTGAATCAACAAATAAAGAAAAAGAGTTGTATTCCCAAAGGTTAGTTTGAAAATGTAATTTATTCTTACTAAAGTGAAGTTTTGTTTGAAGTATGTATCATTTTCTTGGTAAACATGATAACAAACTGATTGTCTGCACTGAAATTAATATCCGTTGCTGTCTCAAATTTGTCTATTATGCGTTTTCATCTCTCCATATTTATGCTGAAGTTCAATGTGTTTATTATACCTATTATGTGAAAACAGGTAAAAACCAAACAACTCCTTTGTCACTGATAGTACATTGTGTGTTTCAATTTAGTTTGTGTTGTTTAGTTTTATCCACCACACAAGACTCAAATCAGACCACATTCTTTCTCATCTACTCCTCAGTGTCCTCCTCTTGGTCGTTTCAACTGCAACGGTGCTGTTGCAATCTTCCAGTTCTGGTCTTTCAAATGTAACTTTTGAAATTTACTTCCAATAAGTAGGATCAAATGGATCTTAATATAATTTTCAAACTGTTTTTATTAGGCATGGTCTTAGATGTATTTTGGAATTTTTAACTTATTTTTAACTTGGTTTGTGTAAAAAAAAACTACAGCAATAACTTTATCTCAAATTAACTATGATATATTTTAACTAATTCAATTCATGTCCTATTTACAGGTAAAACAAGCAAATACAAATTGGTTACATGTGGTCTCTTCATTTCCTTTCATTATGTAACCATATATATTTTGAATGTTAATAATTCAATTTGAATATTAGTAATTCATTTTCTTCAAAAGCTTTTTTAGTGATTGAATTTAATGCACCTTAATGGAGAAAAATAATTATAGGCATCTATAGTAGAATGATGAGATTTGAATGTTTTTAATTGTTATATTTTTACTAATTCTGATCAGTACAGGATTGCCATCGTTTTCTTTGCAGCTGTTTCTTGCGGGGCCGATTTGGTTATTTTCTGTCTGCAACCGGGTTTTAACCCGACTTGGTTATTGGTTATTTGTTCCGTTAACTGTGGTTATTTTTTTTAAGGTCATGCTGATGGTTTAGAATTGTGTAACATTTTGATTGGTTGTTGTCCATTTCTTATGCCTGATATTAATATATTTCCTTTGCTGTTTCAAAAAAAATTGTATTACAATACACACCTTACACATTTTTGGCATCTATAGTAGAATGATTGATATAGAATAATTATATTTAAGTGTTTTTAATTGAATTACAATATATTTATGCATACCCTACACTATAGCTCTACTTAAAGAGTGAATTACGGTTACATTTTGAACTATTACTAAATTTATTAATTTGGTGTATCATACTAAATCATTAATTTCAAAGTAAATATATGTTAAGTTTCTATATAATTAATAGTTTGGTGTTTCTCTGTTTGAGTGGTTTTCTCCTTTATTCACTCTCTTTATTATATTCAGATTACATGCACCCCTTCTTCTTGACGAGACTCTGATATTACACTGACCGGGAGCCTCACATACTATGGAATCAACCTTAACTGTATCGTCATCAAACAGCCAACCATAGGCATAACACAGACTAACAATTAAAACTGATATTCCATAATAGTGAGGACCGTAGTATGAATCGAAGTTCAGATGTTTTTTGATACACAAGATCCTCATTTGAGGCAAATGTAGAGCATACTTGCATCTATATAGGGGAACTATGATATGAATATAATAACTAAAGTTTTTAGGAAGAAAGAAAAGATATTTAGAACATAGTTGTTCTTAAACACACAAGGAGGTTTATTTGTGATTGCTGGATGAAAATATGTTACAAGAGCTCTCCTTTTATAGGCAAAGAGGAACATAAAGGACAAAAGCAACACTATTTACAAGCATGGCATTATAGAAATGTCTTTTTCAAAAGTCTGACACCCTTATCTCTAATGCATACATAATGGAATTACTTTACACAAAAAGGCGAAAAAACACTATTCATAAGCATGCTTATGACATATCAGGGACACTTGTCACCTAGTCTTTGAAAATGGGTTCATGAGATGGGGACATCTTCTGATTGGATAAGTTCTCATCAGAAAAGCAATCTCCAAAGCGAGATGACTCATGTTGCCAGATGTCATCCATCATGTAAGTGTGATCCATCAATTTTCTATTAGCTTCTTCCACTTGTCCTTCTGAGAATTCAGCTTCCATTGGAGAATCTGGATTCTGCTGTGTGGCTTATGTTGAGCTTTCTCTAACTTCTGGTCTTCTGAATTTTCCATGACTTATACAAGTTGTACTATCATCAAGGTCCTTTGGGTCATAAAGATTGATGCAATTGACATATTCCATTAATTACCTTGTGATTTTTAGACTGGAAGGATAATCATCAATTGTTTCCCATAAGTGAACATAACTCTTACAATCAAGTAACTTTGTTGTGGGATCTTTCTGATAAGGCTGTGCAGAAAGAAAACAGTCTTGAGCTTGCTAATAGCTTCTAAGGATAATCTTCTCTCTTTGACCTCGTCTATGACTGGTTTTAATTGATTTCTCCACCATTGTAATGGAGAATATCATTCAAGAGTAATCCAAATCAAGGACTTGTGGTTCTCAGGATTCATTCTGTGTTGATACATGGCTTCTGTGGGAATAAGAACAAGCATAAAGTACAATACGGTGACACACCAAATATACCATAAATGGTTTTTTGTGAATTTGACATTTGGGTTTATTAAAATTGGTAGGAGGAAAGGTGTGTCAGGGAGATAAGGAGTATGATCCGGGAGTTTATTCCTTATGATTTTTGTCATGTAATAAAAGAGATTATTCCTGGCATACTGTTTGAGCTGGGATGGTGAAGAGGAGATTGTTATTCCTGGAGGAAGATTCCTGGTTGCGGATGCATGAGCTGGTAGTGGTTTGACCATGAGAATAAAAGGGAAAGTGTGTTTGGCTGTGATAATCTGAACAAGTTTCATAGGTCGGGATAGTAGATCTGGAATCACATTTTGAGTTCCTTTGATATGTTTTATAGAGAAATCATACCTAGAAAACCAATCTTTGAGGCGAAGGGTTTGAGGATCGGGTGGCATCTTATTTTTGAATTCAAGGATCTTGGGAAAAGATGAATTATCCATCTGGACTTCAAACTGGTAGCCTCTTAGGTGGAAGTCAAACTTTTGAATTCCCATTTTTACGGCGAGAGCTTCCTTGCAAGTGGTGTGATAGTGTTTTTCAGCTTCTTTAAATTGGTCGTGGCATGACCACAATAGTATCTTTCCCCCTCAAGTTCTTCTATCAGAACTGCTCCCCAATAGTGATCACTAGCATCAATCTGCAGAATTCTTTTCCCATTTCCAGGGATTTTTAGGACAGGTGGAGTTTGTGCGATCTTCTTCAAAGCTTTTACTGCTTCAGTTTGCATTGTTACCCATGGTGGGGTTTTTTTCTTTAGCATTTGTGATAGGGGACTTGTGTATTTCGCCAGTCTTGGAAGGAAATCTCTAATATAATTAATTATACCAAGGAATTGCTGGATTTGCTTAACAATGAGATTTTCATCAGGAAAGTTTAATAGTTCTTGGGCAATATGAGGTTGAGGTTGATATTTCCCTTGGGATAAATGCATCCCTAAAAATCAATCTCTGTTTCGCCCAATTGACTTTTCTTTTCAAAGAGCATTATTCCACGCTGTTGGACTATTTGAAGGAATCGGCACAATAATTGTTTATGGGCCTTTTCATCTTTTGAGAACAATAGAACGTCATCAATATAGATGAGGGTACTATTGAGAATGGGTTCAAAAATTCTTGTCATGGATTTTTGAAAGAGTGACAGAGCCACTTTAAGCCCAAATGGTAACACAGTCCATTGGTACTTGGCGTTAGGAATGTAAAATGTTGTTTTGACGATCCTCGGGGTTGATACCCAATTTCCAAAATCCTGACTTAAGATCAAACTTAGAATAGATCTGGGCATCTTTGATGAAAACATTTAAGGACGAGGCCTTTGGAATGGGAAATTTATCATCTTTGAGAAAATCATTCAGAGGTTTGTAATCAATTACTAGCCTCTTTTTTCCTCTCAACTTTTCAGATCTCTTTTCCACATAAAATGCTTGACAAGCCCATTCTTATTTTGTGGGCTCTATCAGATTTTGCTTGAGCAACTGGTTGCATTCTTCCCTAGCCAATGTATAATCTGATGGACTCATTCCTGGATGAATGGCCTTGGTTGGATTAACATCTTCATTTAGCTTAAAAGGAAGCTGGACAAAAAAGCCCTTATTTTTCCATAGGGGTTTCGAATGGCGGAATTCTTCATGGCTGTCTGCGCAGAGTTTGAGTAGGTTGGACTTGATTTCTTCATAACCAACAGGGATCTTAGATAGGAAATATAGTCTCAATATTCCGGAATAAGGCTTGAATTCTCTTTTGAATTTGATTCTTGTGGGGAGAATTTGAAGTCTGCTTGCTGCTGAATAGACATCCATTCCTACTACAATATCTTTATTTGGAAGATTACTGCCAATGGCCTTGGTCCAGACGATGCAGTCTGGGAAGAATTTAATTCCTATTTTCTCCTTGGTCATTAAATCTGTCTTAAAGACCTTCCCATCTGCTGCTACAAAGTATGCAGCATGTGTCACCCACGATTCTGCTGGTAGAATGTTAGGGTTCATCATTGTAATTTGGGCCCCAGTGTTCATATAAGCTATAACTTTCTTTGGACGTGAAAACTTTGTTGCGAGGACATGAACTTCAACCCAAGAGAGAGGTGGAGTAGGGAGAGAACTTCCTATCTCTTTGAAGGAGTAAATAGGGAGATATCTGCCATCTTCTGACTCCGAAGATAATGCTTCATTAGGTGAAGAGTCTTGAAGGCAAACATTATTTCTTCGTCAGCAGAGGTTTGCTCAGAATACAAAGATTCTAAGTCTTCTTCTAGAGGCTGAAGAGAGTTGATCAGTTTTGCGACTTTATGGGTATTATTAGGACATTCTTTAGAGAAATGTCCCTTCTTCCCACAGATAAAGCATCTATGATTTTTCCCTTTTCCTATGAAAGGTTTTCTTCTAAAGAACTTCATAGTCTTCCTTTTCTTTCCCTTGAACGTCCTATGAGTTTTGGTGTATTTTTATTGATGGTGTTTCTTTTTTGTTGCACAACTACACCTTTTGTCTTTATACTTAATCTCCAGGTAGGGCTTTCTACAGGCACGGGTGAATTTTTACTTTTGTTCTATAACTTCTGAAAATTGGTGATGAAAACTGCAAAGCTTTTCAAGTGCTTCTATCGTCACCTGGTGAATTTGTCCAAGACTCATGGTCTTGATATCCCTTTGAGTTGTGGCTAACATCCTATGAATCTCTGGTTGGAGTTCTTGTGGTAGAGGGGAGACATAGGTATTCTTGAGACTAGGGTCATTGTATCCATTAAGGACATAATATCTTTGTGCCATCCTATGATAGTGTTTATCAAGGTCCTTTATTTTGAGGGAACAACACTTCATCTCGAAGAATTTTAGTCTGTTTTTCCTATCAAACATCTCCATATCACCAATAAATTCACAGTGAAGCACACCAAGAATATTAGATGTAGTTTCTAGACGGTGTAACTTATCTTGTTTGAAAGTTCCAATATTGTGATACCATTCTTTCATCGTGCCTGTCATCCTATAGCAAAATTCTTCAATGATCTTATAGCTATCTGCACTTGTTTTCATCATCTGGGTGTCAAGCCAAGCTCCAAATTCAAGTAGTCTTTTTCTCCAGCGGCTGAGTGGAACATCATCAAAAGTGAACCAAGGACCGCCATTTGGTTTAGTCCTTTCAGGGATCAGAGTTTCTTCAGGGGACTCTTCCTCAAAAAAGGAATCTTCCTCTTTTATATTTGCCATGAAGAGTCTTGGGATATAGTTGTCTTCAGATTCTGATTTTGATGAAACAGATCTTGGTGTTTCATTAGTAGATATTTCTTGATCAGAGTTATTGTCACCATCTGTCGAGGACTCATCTTCCTTTTGTACCGGTGTTTCAACAAGATGGTGATTTTTTTGGGAAGATTCGTAATTTCTAGTGATCGCCATGGCTTGAAAACCTTTATCAGGAATTTCTTCTTCCTTTTGGATTTTTGGAGGAGGTGTTTCAGGGATATCCTGAGATTCTGAGGATGAAGCGCTTAGGCAGGAAGCTTTACCTTTTGTCTTGGAGGTTGAGGGAGTTGCAGTCGTAGTAGATTTTGGCCTATAAGTTGTAGGTATGTATCTAACCTGATATGGTGGTGATGAAACATAGGTAGAGTAGAAAGGAGAAGACCTTTCTGGTTGTTTGAAATATGTAGGAAAAGTATGAGGGTCAAAAAAAGAGTTTTCAATAGGCTTGGGCTTTCTTTCATGAGAGGCTCTTAAGAAATCATCTATCTCTTTTACTAGGCCTTGTAGATTTTTGATTTCTCTTTCCTTTTGGTCAAAAGTTTTTCCAAAAATTCTCTCTTCTAACATCTGCCGCAAATCACGATCCAGCTGAGATACTTGGGCTTTTAAGCTTCTGTAATGCTTCTACATTTTTTGGGATAAAACCTTGAGATACTCATCTGTATCATCTATTTTCTCAGCAATCTTATCCACCCTTTTGTCAAGGCTTTGGAGAATCTCATTTTGAGAAACCATGTTTTCAGATTGCCAGTTTAGAACTTCTTCAGCTTGATTTAAAGGTTTAAGTTTCCCTTCGGGTTGAACTTCACTAGGATGAATGAAGGGTTTAGACGTTCTGTCTGTGATTGGATCCATCTTTCTTTCTAGAGAAGGAAATTGTCGGTCGTACTCTGGAGTTGTGGCTGAATACATAAAGCAAGGAATTGGTTGGGCAACGGCTGGTGGATGTAGTGGCTTACAATGGTCTGTTGGTGACCATGTAACAAGAGTTGGATCATCAGGTGGTAACAATCCTTCTTTTCTGAGGATTTTAAGTCTTTCCTCATAGATAGAGAGGGGTTTCTTTTTTCCATGGATTCCTACCCATGGACCATTGTCTGGATCAAATCTCCTTTGAGGAGGAGGAGAGGGTTTACACTTCCCCATTTTCTTTGTTTTAGGAAGAATGATATGTCGGTCAATATCATTGTCATGCATCCAACAGTCACAATCTGGGTCACATCTTATTGGATCAACATCCCAGATGAAGTGGCCATCTATTTTATCAGTGTAAATGAGTTTTCCTTCTGTTGTAACAGCATGGACATGACACCAATCTTCTTTTAAAACTAGTTGGATCATCATAGTCTGGAAGATTGGAGACATCGAGGTTGACCCTTCGTCTGGATTTTTGAAAATCGTCTTGATCGTCCTGTCAATAGATCTTCTGAAAGTAGCCTCTTGGGATTGGATAGGTCTTCTATCAACATGGAGTCTCTCGTAGTTGGTTATCCATTAAAGGGGAATTAGTTGAGTTAATTCTTCCCTTGTAATCCTTCTTGGAATATGAACTATAGAGGATATGTCTTCTTCTTTGTTGGTGATAACCAATAGTGAATCAGAAGAGCAACCTGAAAGAGGCAGATCTATCGAGTGATTCTGCAACATAGAGAGTAGCTGACATAGCTTCTGGTACTTGGTCAGTTCCGGTGATCTGGACTTGTATCTTTAGTCTTTTGGGTAAAGTATTATCATTGAGACTCACGTTATAGTTTGGGAAAATGGTGAGGACAACACTTCCTGCATGAAGTGTAGTTAGAACAGTTACTATCACAATGTTTTCATAATGGGGGTAGCTTGAGTCTAGTAGAACTATTTTATAAAAGACAGGTTGGTTCTTCCTTCCATGAAGAGAAAGTATGAGTTTGACAGCCCCAAAGTGTAAGGTTGTATATCCTTTAGTCTTCTAGTGACTTATGAGATACTGGGGAATCTCCAGATCTACGTATTGCTCCTGGTTCGTAGCTCTTAAGCTACATTGGTCTAGTCTAGACGACTGGACATATTCTTTCATCTGAGGGCGATTTGTAGAGATAAGATTTCGGATGGATCTGGTAACACTTGTTTGTCTTTTGAAGATGTTGTACGGACTTAATAGAGGAGGTATTGTTTCGGAAATTTGAGCATCTTCTGGAACATGAGAATACTCAATTAGGTTTTCTATTTTATGAGAATTTGTCTTTTTACAGAGTTTAGGAAGCGATAAAGAGGAAGTAGTAGTAATAAGTTGAGTGTTTTGTTCTGGTGTTTCCATGTTTGAGTGGTTTTCTCCCTTAGTCACTCTCTTTATTATATTCATACCACATGCACCCATTCTTCTTGACGAGGCTCTGATACCACACTGACCGGGAACCTCACATACTATGAAATCAGCCTTAATTGTATCGTCATCACAGCCAATCATAGGCATAACACATACTAACATAGACATTTAAACTATTACTAAGTTTATTAATTTGGTGTATCATACTAAATTATTAACTTCAAAGTTTGTATATAATTAATAAAATATATTTTGTATTCAAAATTAATTTTAATTATTTACTTTTCCATTTTCGTTTTACTATTTATTTTAAAATAAACCTGCCCTTTATTTCGATAGATGCTTATGCATTTTTATGTAGCCTAACTTTATTAAAATAATTATTGACATTAGAATGATGAAACTTAAATACATTTGAATATTTTTAAGATGGCAAAATAATATGCATAAGTTTACTAATTTGGTGTGATATAATTGATTATTAAATTTGTGTCACATAATTAATTAATTAATTAATTAATTAATTCAAAATCGACTATATATTAAGTGAATATATTATTAATAAAATATATGTTTATTTGTTATCAAAGTTATTTTGAATTTTTTTCATCTCTATTTCCCTATTTATTTCAAAATAAAACAATCTCTTATCTAGAAGGGGGTGTTTTTATATTTATTTTTTATATTTATCTAGAAGGGATGTTTTTGTATTTTGTTTTCTTTAATTTTATATATATTTAATCCTTGACTTAGCATTAGTCATAAATTAAATATTTTATCTCTTCATTTCCTACAAAAGCTTTCTTAGGACACATGTTTTAAGTTAAAAATAGTATATTTCATGTGTAATCACATTTATATTTTTATGTTTATTTTAATACGGTCCAATTTATATAATCATTTTTATAAGAATTACATATTTGAATTATTCATTTTATATTTAAAGATGCATACAATACTATTATATTTTATATTATAAATAAATTTCATCTTTTTAAATTCATTAAATAATTGTTGTATACAATTTATATATAGATCAAATACATAAATTATTTAATAAATTTAAAAAGATAAAATTTACTTTTAATATGAAACGGAAGAAATATATCAATTAAAATTAATGGATCAGTACGGGCGCATGAATTTTAATTGATATATTTCTTCCGTTTCATACATGCAAACTATTAATAATGACCTTCATTTTAAAATAATTTACACTTGCAAAAGATTAAAATAGTAAAGAACTAATCTCCCAATTAATGCAGTCTACTCCAACCACATGCGGTCAAGTGTTAAGTTTTAATTTGATATTTTTTCAACTTTCACTTTTTTTTCCACTTCAAACTCTTTCACTCACCATCTCATTCTTCTCTCAAATTAAATATTTTTTTTATATTTCTTTCTCTTTTCATTTCATTATTTAATCTTTTCACCCTTCTCATAATTACTAATTTATTTTTATTTTCAGATCTATCAACAATACAAATAAATAAGCATAAAAATAAATGAAGAAGTAAAAATATAAACAAAAGAACACGGATGAATACCCAACAAATATAAATAAATTTAACTCATCTTATTTTTTTAAAGTCTGTTATTGTTTTTATTATATTTGTAAAAAGAAGATATAACTTTTTTTTCAAAAAAGTTTATAATATACAACTAAACAAAATAATTGTATAGAATTATTTTTTAAATTAATAAAAAATAGAATATTTTTTACACTTTTTATGAATATTAAAAATTATTTGTAATTTATTAATATACATAATTGTAGTATATGATTATTATAATAAATATATATGGGTGTATAAATGTATACTATTCTATTTATTTATTATTACTAAAACATTTTAATTAATTTATTTTAAATTAATAACTGTCTTTATTAACGGGTCACTATCAACAAAAATATCTATTTTATTTTAATTAACAATTGTCTTTATTAAAGTCACATCATTCTTATTTTTAAATGTTGAATTTTTTCTTTTTCTCACGTATCACTATCAGCTAAATACATACTAGTATTTTATTTTAATTAACATTTGTCTTTATTTGAGACACTTAATTCTTATTTTTGAATGTCAAAATTTCCCATTTTTCCACCGGCCATTATCAGCAAAATATCTATTTTATTATAATTTACCATTGTCTTTATTTGAGACACAATTTTAATTTTCAAATGTTAAAATTTCTCTTTTTTTCTTTCTCTATTTCACGGGTCCTTTTTTCTTTTCGTATGATTATTTAATATAACTGAGTTTATATTAGTATTGATCATCTTACAAGTAACTCATTTTAAATTTAAAATGTACTCCCTCCGGCCTTATTTATAAGCAAAAATCTTCTAATTTTTTGGCCTTAAATATAAGCAAATGTCAACAAATCTAGATGCATTTAATGCCTTTATTTCAAAAGTATCCTTGCATTAATTACTTTATTGTTATTAGAAGACAATTTAATTAAGGGTATACTAGTAATTGTATCGTCTCTCTCACATAAAATCAAGAAACTTAAATGCACTTAAGTATATTTCTTAATAAGCGTAAAATTTGTCTTTTTTGCTTATAAATCCGGCCGGAGTAGTATATATGTTACCTCAGATTTTCGACACAAGCATTAATTATAAAGATATAGGTTTATGGTTTGATGATAGGTTTATTGCCATAATCGAAATGGTCAGATAATTCCATAAATATTTTGACAAATTCGTCTAGTAGAAAGATGATGTCAACTTTGGTCAATTTTCTAAATCAGGCAAATACCAAAGGTTTGGTTGGTTTTGAGACTTAGTAAAACTCAGAGTTTTTCGAACTTTTGTTTTTTTCACGTAGTCGAATGAGGTGTAAGGGGATAAGATCAGATAGTTATCTGGAGACACGTGGAAGCCTGTCGAAGTTGAAGTCTGCATGGAGACGAAGGCGTGACATATTTTGCTTATGTCGACTATTGCAGACAGTTAACTTAGGACTAATATATAAGTAAGCATTCACTTGTGTTTTAAGGGTCCACAATTTTACACAAATTCTGTAAAATTCAAAGTATCTGTGTGTTTGTGAGAAAAGAGTCAAGAATGTATGTACATGCATTCCACTTTTTATAAATCAAACTCTTTATTTTCAGTTATTTACTGCATTGAATTTTATTCAATTATCTTTTGTTTCTTTTATATTTCGACTTCAGTGTTAAAATATATTTCAGACCTTTGATTTTCACACAATATATCCTGAGATCTTTTCGAGTTTAACCCTTTAAGTGAAATCAAACTTGTTTTTGTTTATCAAATTTCACAATAAACAAATTGACACGTACAGTGAGACCCTTTTGTGTGAAAATATATACTTTTTATATTTTTAAGAAAAATTATTTGAAAAGTTCTTCATTTAAGAAACTTTGCAAATTTGTGAGTGTGCGTGAGATTGAGGAATAGTAAGATAACAAAAAAAAAAGAAGTTAGAAAACCAACGAGGAGATATGTTAGAAAAATGGTTACTCCCAGAAACAATAATAACGGAGAACAACCATCCAATAACACGGGGGCATGCACGATCATTGCAAGTTCGACTAAACCAATCACCTTTATTGCTAGCACGATGGTCATACCGTCAACCATAGTCATGTCGTCGACCATGGATATACCATCGATTGCACAAGAAGGGGTGATATTTTCCCCCTCAATAACACATAGTCACCCAGTGGCTCCTAGACCAACTATGGCAACCGACTTTAGGCCTTTTGCCACAAGTTTCACAATGCTTATGCTTGGGCGTGAGTAACCTTATGGTATTCCAACATCAATGATGGAAAACTTACATACTAATCCTTTGACATTTGCTGACAATGCTACGAATGCATATTCTCCATATTTGGCATCAGGAACGACTATAATTAAGATTAACTTAATAAGCGAGACTTTTCGACCTTCGTTGAGTTGTATTGCTAAAGGAACATATTTTTTTGGCTATTTGCAAGGAACTGGAACTAAAGAAAAAAATAAGATAGCCACAGATTCATAAAAGCTATATTTTCTTGGTTGGAGACCTCTTCAGTCTTTTTCTGGTGATGGTCGGTGATGTAGTTTTTAAAACTGGGAGATTCCAAAACGAACTCATTAGCAGTTTCTAGTCTGGGAGTGAAATTTTTGCCTATAGGGTTAAGTCCCGTGATGACTGCTACATCGAATAATATCGGTGTAAGCATTCCATAGGGAAATTGGAATGTATTGGTCGAACCCTCCCAAAAGAAGATCAACGCGTACAATATGGTTGGGTTATACCTAGGGTCAGTTCTAGATATTTGGATGGCATCGAAAATACCTAGATCTTCCCATTGTTTTTGTCTTTTTTCTTGGACTCTGTCGAGTCAAACAATATACTCTTTGTTTTTAGCAGGGGGCATATCGAAAGCCACGCGTGGGTGTTTCCATGAAAGATAAGTCGAGCGAGTGTTCTTCGAACGCGAAAGGCAAAATAACAAAATAACACAAGAAAAAGTCTTTTAACTTCCCAGGTTGTGACTTAGACGTCAGAAATGGTCCTAAGAACAATTAAAGTTTATCAAAGAGGGTGAAAGGGATGCGTACCTGTTTTTTCTGGATGGTGATTTTTTCTTTAGTCATTGGCGGTTCAGGTACAAAATCTCTTCCATCGTTACCTTCTGATGCCGAAACCATGAAGGCCAAAGGTTTTCGTCGGTGTCTAGTTTGGAAGATGGAGTGGTTTCTGCCATTGTTGAGTTTGAAAATCTTGTTGGGAAAGGTTTTTCTTTCTTTTTGTATGTAAAATGCTAAAGCGGGAGCGAAGAAGATGAGAAGAGAATACAAAGGAAGTATTTATAGAATCGTTTTTTCTTGTCAGTAACGGAGACGTGTCAGACGCGTGTTTAGAGTGAAACACTTCATTTCCCAGGAAGTGGGAAAGTTGACAGAAGTGGAGAAGTTTGTGAAATCGTGCAAACACGTGATCTCCTAGGAAATAAGGGTAATGATGGAATTCTTAGAAAATCCTTTGAAAATCACAACGTGCATTAAAAATGTAATGATGACATTTACGTCAGCAAGAAGGGTTGAACAGTGTCGAAAATAAAATAAAAAATTCCATTTTTCTCCTTTTAATTAAAAGGAAAGTCGAAATATGGCATTTGGGGACCAATTTGTTACCTCAGATTTTTGACACAAGCATTAATTATAAAGTTGTGGTAAGTTTTGTGGTTTGATGATAGGTTTATTTCCAGAATCGAAATGGTAAGATAATCCCATAGATATTTCGACAAATTCATCTGGTCAAAATATGATGCCAACTTTGGTCGAATCTCTAAATGAGGCAGATGCCAAAGGCTTGGTTGGTTTTGAGACTTAGTGAAATTTAGAGTTTTCCGAACTTTTATTTTTTCCGTGTAGTCGAATGAGGTGTAAGTGGATGAGATCAGACAGTTATCTGGAGACACGTTGAAGCTTGTCGAAGTTGAAGTTTGCATGAAAACGAAGGCGTGACATATTTTTCTTAATCGACCGTTATAGACTGTTAACTTAGGACTAGTATATAAGTAAGCATTCACTTGTGTTTTAAGGCTCCACAATTGTACACAAATTTTGTAAAATTCAAAGTATACGTGTGTTTGTGAGAAAAAAAGTCAAGAATGTATATGTATGCGTTCCATTTTTTATAAATCAAAGTCTTTATTTTCAATTATTTACAATGTCAAAATATGTTTCAAATCTTTGATTTTCATACAATATGTCCTGAGATCTTTTTGAATTTAATCCCTTAAGTGAAATCAAACTAGTTTTTGTTTATCAAATTTCACCGTAAACAATATCTAAATACAATTTATATCGTATTAAATAAATTTAACCATGCGGATGCACAGGCATTTCATCAAACGTCTTAGGACGAATCACACTTGAACTGATAACAACATATGTTACTGATAACAACATATGTGATTAGAGTATCATGTAATGCAATAGACACTAAGGGAAAAAAGTGACAAAATATTGAGAGCATGATTCACACGTCATCGTCACTTTGTAACTACATGTTGGTGAAGTGAGCACATCCATCATCATCGACGAACAAATGTCGATACTCAACATTGATCATCATTCTTCTGTTGCGGTGGTTGAGGCAAATATTCATTTGATCCGGTTGGTGTTTCAAACTAGATATTGTAACATCGACAACAAATAAGGAGGAAACTCTTTGTTGTATGTAAATTGTATGTATGTTAGAATTTATTCTGATTTGATCCCGTTGGTGTTTCAAACTAGATAGTGTAACATCGACATTGATCTTTCATTATTTTCTAATGTGAAATTCAAATGAACAAAATACATCAATTTATATCAATTTATATACGTTCATGTGCATTGTAGTTCATAGAAAGTTTCGGTGCAACATATACCACACAAAAGTATTCAATAACACCTTTTAGATGGTAGAATCCAGACTATGTTAAACACCCCAACATGGATTTTGAATTATAGAATCCAAACTTTAGTATAAAAAAAAACTCGGCATGAGTTTTGGTTATAGAATCTGAATCATTCCAAAAAAACCTCAACAGAGGTCTGGTTTAGATAATATGAAATTTCTTATTATAGTATCAGAATTCATATCTTTGCCAATAACATATTTAAATTATACCAACAAGAATAATAAAGTAAGTATCCATTGTTGATATATTAATCACCAATAATTTGTTTTCAATATCAGTTTTCAAAAACCTAACGTGCCTGAGATTCAGATTGCAAAGTTAGAGATTTTATTGTTTTGGCAACCGCAATAGAGACCACGTACAACCACGATACTCGTACTCAGGCACAGAAGCCCGACTTAAAATCTTGTTCGCAGTAGGTATTGAATCACAACAATATTCAAACTCATACACCACTATAGCCTTCAAAAAATACAACACACCCAAGCAGCAAATTTCAACGACAAATTTCAGTGGCATTTATTACCTTGTAACATTCATATTCAAGACTGTATAGCTGCAGATCCCAGAAGCAGAGATATACATGGTTCTTTTAACTATAGCTTACTTTTCATAAATTTAAATTCAACTAATTCTGTCTCTAAGTATGAAAATGAAACCAACCATTTAGCAGCTAAACCATTATTCAGTACAATTCAATACAAGAACATGAACCTTCTTCAAACCTTCAGGTACTTGATAGCAGTATGAACATCCTTATCACCTCGGCCGCTGAAGTTAACCACGACCTTTGTTCCGTTAGGAAGAGTTGGACATACTTTCTCAAGATAAGCCAAGGCATGTGATGTCTCCAGAGCTGGAATGATGCCTTCGAGTCGCGAAACTCTCTTAAAAGCTGCACGTACAATTAAAAAAACAAGATTGAGTCGCGAAACTCTCTTATAATAGAGCAGCATTAACACCCAACTACAAAGTCACGGCAGTCCTACCTTCCAATGCTTCATCATCAGTGATGCTATGATATTCAGCACGTCCCAAGTCTTTCAAAAAGCTATGTTCAGGTCCAACACCAGGGTAGTCCAACCTACAAAACAGTTTTTTTAAGGAAAACAACACAATCAGAACAACCAGAATTCGAACTTGGGTTCTATCAAGTAAATATAATCCAAGTAGACACAAGAAAGGTGATATCAAATTATCAGTTCGAAGAATTACCCTGCACTAATAGAGTGAGGCTCGACTATTTGTCCATCAGCATCCTGCAGCAGATAGCTCATAGCTCCATGCAAAACCCCAATTTCTCCTTTCGTTAATGTAGCAGCATGCTTGCCGCTGTCAAGGCCAAAGCCAGCGGCTTCCACACCAATTAGCCTAACATCATTATCATCAACAAATTCATGGAAAAGTCCCATGGCATTTGAACCTCCGCCGACGCATGCAATCAGAACATCTGGTTTCCCTCCCCATTTTTCCAATGCTTGCTTTCTGGTTTCCTTGCCGATTACAGCATGAAACTCTCTCACCATCATTGGATATGGATGCGGTCCAGCGACAGAACCCAAAATATAATGAGTTGTTTCAACATTAGTCACCCAGTCTCTTATAGCTTCTGATGTAGCATCCTTAAGTGTAGCTGTCCCAGAGTGGACTGGTCTCACCTGTATCACAGGATTCAACTATTAGACACGATATTGATGCTAACACGTAGAATACAGTAATAATTTAATGCAAGAGATGTGATTTAAGGGAGCCACATGTGTCGGTGTAGGACCGACACGCCTAACCTTTTTTTCCAAGGAAAATCGTTACCATTTTTCCAACAAACAAGAGACTAAATATAAGATACATTAACTAAACCGAATAAAACAACAACAAAAACTGCTATACCTCAGCACCAAGAAGACGCATTCTGAAGACATTCAGTGACTGCCTTTCCATATCCTGTGCACCCATATAAATAATGCATTCTAAACCAAATCGAGCACATACAGTAGCAGTTGCAACTCCATGCTGCCCAGCTCCGGTTTCAGCAATAATGCGTTTTTTGCCTAATTTCTTGGCAAGCAAAGCTTGAGCAACAGCATTGTTAATTTTATGGGCCCCGGTATGGTTAAGATCTTCCCTCTTCAAATAAATGAGAGGCCCTTCACCATTAGACCTCTTGTAATGCTCCGTCAACCTTTCTGCAAAATAAAGAGGAGTCTCCCGGCCAACATAGTCCTTTAGAATCCCAGCCAGTTCTTTCTGCAATTAAAATATCAATCTCAGAAGATTTCCATTATTTTTCCTTCCGATAAACTGTTTTGATTACTGCCCAATAACAACCTATGTTCAAGTGTGTGTATGTGCGTGTTATAATATTAGATCAATTGAGCGTATGTTTGGTTCTGCAGTCAGAATCAATTCTAGAGACAGAACCAATTCTACTTTAGAAGAATCAAACACCTCAAAATCTTTCATTCCAAAATCAATTATACACCTCTATAATTGTTTTTTACTCTTCCAAAAGCTAAACCAAACATACACTCAGTCTGAAAGAGTTTTATATTGTTGTTCCCTATGAAACAAAAAATGATAAACATTCAAATTATCATAAAGCATCAAATTTTACTAGCATCAATAGGTCAAGAAACAGAAAGTAAGAAAAAAAGTGATGTTAACAATAAAAAGTTGTAAATCAAACTAACAAGGTTGAGTGCAATTTATAACCTCAGCTCAGTTTCTGGCTAATGGCTATACTATACCCAACTTTCATGGAAAATCTTTGAACAAACAAAATGACATTCCAAACATATTTAAACTTTCAAAAAAACGAAAGAAAACAACCATTTCCCTCAGTGTCGCATTTCAACAAGCAATTAGCGTGCAACACCAACCAAAAAAAGAAAAGTTTAACACTATAAACAAAACTCATTATTAACAAAAATTAACTAAACCCCACATTGCAAAGTAACCAAATCCAATTAAACAGCTTCACAGAATCCAAAAACGTAGCAATTCCCAAAAACAAAACAAAAAAACAAAAAGAAATGATTTTTTACAGAACCTGAAAATCTTCATCAGCAGCAAGGGAATAGAACGAAGCTTCAAGTTCAGTAAGAGCATGCATTAGAGTTTCAGGAACATATTTCCCACCATACTTCCCAAACCTCCCAAACGAATCGGGTCTTAGAGGAAGAACCGACCCATTTTCAACCTTGGTCTGATCCTGCAATGGGAGAACAGAGGAAGTGTCTCTAGTGACAGAACAAGAGATTTTTGAAGGAAAAGATGCAAACTTTAAGCTATTTGAATGAAAATTGGAAGATGGGTAGTTTTGTTCTTTGGAAATTGGAAGTAACATTGAAGAATTGAAAGTTGAAATGGATGAAGCCATTAGATTAGGGTTTTTTTCTTCTTCTTTGTTTTCTGTTAATTGGATTGAAATTGATGGTGTTGAAGGTTTATATGGATTTTGTCTCTATTATTATATGCTCAAAAAATTGAATGATGAAGAAAACTATTTTACTTTCTATGGTACAATGAATATTTTAAATTTGAATTTAGTTTTTATAAATTCTCATCAACTATCTATCTATTAAAATAAACTACTATCATACTTTTTAATATATCATATTCTTCTTTAAATTTATATTATTAAAAAAACATATTTATAATTAATAAATATTAAAAAAATTAAATTGATCTTCTTTTTGCCACTTCATTTATTTCTCACGTTTTAATTTTAACTCTTATATTCTTCCTTTTTTTTTCTTAATTTAAATTTCAAATTTTTTTCACATTATTTTCTTATACTTTCTTACTTTTATTTTAATTTTTTCTTTCTCCATTTTACTTTTTAAAATATAAATAACAAAATTTGAACCTCTTTTCTTAAAAAAGAACACAAAAAAATATTAAAATTTTATAACACAAAATTTATTAAAATAAAAACATAATTATTTTATAATTATTATATATAAAAAATATTAATAATTACATGATTATTGCTCGTTTTATAATTCAGTAACTCATTTGATATTGACATATTTATCTAAATATATTTTATATTTTATCAAATTGAATAACACTAAATAATGGTGTATATAATTAATTTTTTATTTTAGGTGACATTATTAGGATAATATTTATTTTATTTTTATTTATAGAGAGAAAAATTATTTTTAAATATGATTTTTTTTCTTTCTCCATCTTACAAATTTATTTTATATAATTATTTAATACAATTGAGTTTATATAATTATTCATTTTATAATTAAACAACACATTATAAATTAAAATGTGTATCTAAAAACACTTTATATTGTATCAAATTAAATATTATTAAATAATGGTGCATACCACTTACTTTCTATTTCTATTACACGAGTAACTATCCGGATAATATCTATTTTATTATAACCAACAATCCTCTTTAATCAAGATGATTTTTTTATTTTCAAATGCAAAAAATTTCTTTTTTTTTCTTCAAATTCTTTTTTCAGTTCAAATTTACACGTATCTTTAAATATATTTTATATCATATTAAATAAATTTACACACGGACGCATGAATATTTAATTAGTATGACAAATAAAACATTTTTGGACATTATAATTTTTTTCTTTTTGAAGAAGTAATTTAAGAGGAGGAGATTGTAACATGTGACCATGTTCAAGCCACAAAAGACTTTATGGTTCAAAGAATATTCACAAAAAAATGTTTACTTTCTAAAATATTATAAAGACTGAAATTAATTATAATATGACTTTTTAAGTAACATTGGTAATGTTCATTGAATTTATTTTACCTTGCAATTTTGGTTCATGGAACTTGTAGCCAAATTATTCAGTCTATGTATCAAATGTTTTTATGAACATATTAAAGAAAAATAACATATTTTTCTATTTTTATTTATTTCCTTGTATTAGAAATTAGAGATTGGAAATATGGAATTATTATTTTTTGAATATATTTATTAAAAAGCTGTTTACTAGAAAAATGTTTCAAAAATAACATGAAGAATCAATATTTATTAAAAAAAGAGTGTACAATTGAGATGGAAAATTTCCAAAAAATAAAACACAAGAACCAACCATGCAAAAAAACTCCACACCAGAGTAAAACCCAAAGCATGTACAAGCGAGGCTTGTTAACAACTTAATGTGACTGTTAGAAATATTTTCAATTAACTTAGAAATTGAAATTAAAATTTTATAAATATAATAAAGATAATGATAATTTGTGTCCCAATAACACAAGTTAAGAAATCCATAAATAAAAATTTTAAATTGAAAAAATCAATAAAATTATTAATGGTAAGTTTTTAATAAATTCAATATACAATTTTTAAAAAATATTTATATATTTATCTCTTAACTTGTATTCTTGGAGCACAAATTAACATTACTCATATAATAATTTGAGTCACAAATTCGATGACTAATAAAATTTAGAGATCTAAAAATGACAAGTCAAAACTAAACGGTTTACTTGACAATTCAATATTTTACTTCTCTCGTTATATATTTGAAAATTTTCATTTCCTTCTCATAGGTTCCACTAAAAATTCAATTTTTATTTCCCTCTCATTAACTTAATAAAAGGAAAATAAATTATTCTATTTTTTTCGTATCGGTTTTCTCTTTCACTTTTCTACATAAACCCTAAAATATCCAATTCACCCTTATATTTTTTCAGACACAAGACTCATCTCCCACATTTTCACTAGCATTTTTTGCATTCAACTCATACTTATAACTTTTCCATTTTATTTTTTCTCTCCTTAAGTGAGAAAAACAGATAGAGTTATGGATCTATATGCTTGTAGGAATGATGTTGATGACCCTGTTGAGAGTCTTTCTGGTGTTTTAATGACGATAACATTAATGATGTTAAAGTTGATGGTAATAGTTTTCCAACTCTCTGATGACGGTGATCAAACTTAAAGATATCTCAAGCCTCATCAAGTAGGAAATTAAAGATTTCATTGAATTACATATATGATCATTGTATCCGGAAAAGGATCTTGGAAGCCTCAGAGTTGTGAAGTGTGAAAGTAGGGGACTAACTCATAAGATACTAGGGCGCACACATGCACACAAAAAATCTTTTGAACCTCTTTATTAACTATTAAAACTCCTAAAAATGTTTTCAAGGCCGAGCCAATTGATTAGGAAACTATCAGCTTCTTTTTGAAGCATTTTTTGAATCATCCAATCGATTGGGACATTAAACTAATCGATTGGGAGAAGCCTAATCAATTACATAATCGACTGTGATAATGTCGTGATGACTAATAACGACTCTTTATCTAAACTTTCCAAAATGGACCAGGATAATCGATTATTTTGCTCATCCAATTTGTCATAATCGATTGGGCCATTAAAAACGCCAATGGATCGTTTCCTCTTTTGGTTTTCTCATCTTCTATATAAAGGATGCATATCTCCTTATCATCTCACACAAAACCTCAAAAGTTATCTATTTCTTTGGAACTTCTCTCTCTCTCTCTCTCTCAAGTTCAAAAAACACAAGAAAATGAGGATTGAGTTGGGTTTCTAGATTAAAACTTTTTCGTTACCTAATAACACAAACAACTAATATTCAACAAAGATAAAAGACACAAGTACTTTTATCTTTGTTCGCTATTAACTACATCCAGTCCACCCCCATGAGTAATTTCTCCTTCTCAATAAGGACTTACTCCACTAATCAAAAACTTGATTACAAAATCAATGACTACCTGTCAAATATTTCTTGAGAATCCTGAATATATCCTAGTCTTTCAAGGAATTTAACCAAAGGTTAATAAAACAAGATTGTGTTTACAAGTTGCTTCTAAAAATAAGCATATACACAAGTTTAAAATCAAATAATACACTTAAGAAATATTTCAAGAAAGTGTCCTAAATGTACCAATGTGATAGTTTTCTTAGTGTGAAAACATTTTTCTTTTTCTTTCTCACGTATGAGCATTTTGCAATGTTATTGTGCAATCAGTAGTTTTCTAATCTTCCAATACCTCTTTATATAGGTGAAGAATAGACCCGTTGGAGGATGAAGTTGAAATATCCTCAATAACACAGTTGTATGAAGGTCATTTGTTTCTATAACATTATAGTGGTGCTTGCAGCATATAGTAGGTGAGGATGGGATGTGAGAAACGACGTTGGTACAACAATACAATCCTTTTTCCTGATCTTCAGGGTAGTGAAAAGGACATGTGATTTTGTACTAATTATACGTTCCATGTGTTCTTCTTTCAGTTAATGACTTTATATCATCAACTTCTAGTCAGAGGCTTCATATAAAATTTGATGAAGTTTAAGTAGAGTTCATAGTCTATCTTTAGAATCTGGTGAAAACGAGACTTCAATGTCTATAGATTTCAGAGTCTTGAGACTTCAGAGGCTTGAAACATCAGAGTCATTATCATAGTCATTTTGGATATGTTTTTTTGCAGAATCATTAACTTGGTAATCCAGATGCTTGACTTTGATTTAAACACGTCTTTGATCTTCCTTTGATTAAAGTTGACTTCTTCAGAGTCAGAACCTGTATTCTTTTATCTGTGCACTTAACAAAATAATTAGAGTACAAAATTGTTTTCTATACAAAATAAGCCTTGTTATCATCAAAACTCAAGGATAGTTGTAGAACCAAACTTGTTCCAACAATCTCCCTCTTTTTGATGATGACAAGTCCATGTATTTTGATGAACAAATTTTACTTGGATAGTCAAATTTATAAAACACCAGAGTTAGGATTGTAAGCTCCCCCTGAGTTTTATACTTATCAAAATTATTCCTAGCTTCTTCTGATTGAGGTTTGTAAGCTCCCCATGATATTAAGACTAGAAGAATTTTGATATTTCAGAAAAAGTAGTAAGCATGATAAAAACGTTGACTTTGTTAACATAACAGTTTTAAAGCTTGGTTTTTATCAACGAAAAATATGCTTGCGTGGTTGATGAACTTAACAACACAAATTTGATTTCATGGATAAATAAATCTTCAAAAGTGTAAAGCATACAAATATAATATGTTTGGGATTTATTATAGGTTAAAGATATATCAAAATCATATTATTTTTCTCTCCCTTTGTCATCAATAAAAAAATAGAAAAAGTGAAAAGAAAATGATAATAACATGAAAAAAATCAGAGTCAAAAGGAAAACAACTTAAAGAAAATTTCATTAATCTTTTTGAAAAATATATACAATAGAAGATATACAAAAGAAATAGAAAAGGAGAGACTAGGGAGAAGCGGGTGTAACACTCTATTTCCCCAACAGATAGTTATAATTAAATCATAGATTTTTCACAACATTCACACATAGGATGTTGCACATCTCGAAATACACTTGCTGATCATGTAAGACTTAATTTATATAAACATGCAACACAATATTTTAATGCATACAATTGCACTTAGGATGTTTACACGATATCAATTTGTCTGATATGTACTTAGGATGTTTACACGAAATCCGACTTACCAAATCAATCACAACTCAACAAATATGCATATAACTCATTATGCAATGCAACTCGACTATGCAACTCCGTGCATATGCATGTGGTACCAACTTAACAATGGTTCACTCAGGAACCGAGTCCCCTATTCTGAACCCATGAGTCCTCTCTTATGAGCTTGGGATAAGCCACTGGTCCCCTCTTCTGAACTAGCAGACATGCCTCTTGACACAACTCTTATGATGCATGATCATATCAACAAATCAATACATTAAGATCCTTCTTATGATTCTAACGTAATTTATTGACAACTCTAGTAATCTCGTCTCTGGATTACATCACACCGAAATCATAAACCATATTTTCTATTCGCATGCAATAAACCAGGTTGGAGATGCACTATAGGATTTCAAAGTCACCCTCAAGAGAACCTAGTTCATCATCCCATTGTACTGATTTTGCACCATTAACTGTGACCATTTTAAGAATAGTTTTGGGTGACAGTGCTATTGGATATGTAGTACCATCAGCAAAAACTTCCCGTCCTCTAGCATTTTCCATCCCATGCTTCAGATTCCTACTACATATGAATGTAAGTTGTTTCAATGGTATATTTTATAAGTACATTGAAAATAATAAATTCTTCACATCAAAATCCATATTACACTAATGAGATGTGCTTAGGAAAAATAGAAAAACAAACAAGATTTGTAAAAGTATAAAGTTAAGAAGAACCCATGCTCATGTGATTGTTCGATGGGGTCTCATCCGTTCTCAAGGAGACACAAATGCCAACCCCAAGCATCTCCCTTACTGGTGCAAAATCAAGCATTCTCATATCTGCAACTGAACATCGAGACACTATGACTCCTGCCTTTGAAAGAAGAGATACCTCATTATCGTCCACCCAAACAGAATGGGCTGCTAAGAGGTTATTTCGAAGGAACTATATCTTATCCAAATATGCAACAATTCCATGATTAACTTTGAAACATCCACAACTAGTTGATTCTCATAAGGTATCTCTACAACATGCTTACAATTAGAGCTGTCAAATAAGCCCTATATTTAAAAGCCCCAATTATTAAGCCCTATTAAAGCCCCAATATGTTAAACCCCTTATCATTGAGATTTATTTTAGGCCCTTTATATAATGCATTTTTAGGCCCCATTGAGGGGCCTTATTTTATTCCCAAAATTTGGACGTTGAATTTATCTGTAGCACTCCATTCATGTTCTGTGTAAAGCTTCCGCCACCGTCAACCAATTACACCGCCGTCGACTTTTCTCTATCACAGAAATAAAGGTACTCTTCTATCTCCATTTCTCTTTAATCTCTAGTTTTCTTAATATCAAATTTCATTTTTTATCTCATTTGAATCAACATGTTTATAATACTGCTTAATATGTACACTCACAAGCTATTTGTGGAAATGCCTCAACAACTTTATACATGATATAAATTTGATTAAATGCAATTCTGATGGTAAAGTTTCGATGATTAATTTGCCGTGTTTTAATCTTAGTGGTACTTTGAGTCATTTTGTTGCAAATTTAGGTTCTTTAGTTGAAATCAGATTGGAGGGTAATCATATCAATGGCGTAGTGCCTAGTAATTGGACCAGTTTGATGAATATGAAATTGTTTGATTTGAGTGACAATAATATTCGTTGGTGATTTGGCAGATACTAAGAAATCTTTGAAGAGGGTATCACTCTTGACACTGTTAGAGTATTTAGAAGGGATTGAATCTAAAGACCCTAATACAACAACGCCCAGGGAATATATGCTATCAGTTGATATTTTGTGGGTTCTCCAACAATACAGGAAAGACGACAGAGTCATCGTACCCACTTTAAAGGTATTGCCTTTCCTAAGAAGTGCTTTACATTCTTGCTTCGGTTAACTGAACATGCAAAAGACCTGGTTCTGTTTTATACTTATTTTTATCTTCTTATTTTTCTAGGTATGTTGGTACGAGGGGTTGGAAAATATTTTGTATGTTTTAGAGGCACTGGTTCCATGCTTTAAATCAACACCCACCATGCAAATCTAGGGGTTGAACTTCTATAGCCACCCGTGACTCCCTCAGGTCGCCATCAACCACTATTGTGACTCATCTATTGGTCATCAACCAGTTTTTAGGTCTGAACAGACCAGTCATCTGATCAATTTACAGGTTTTCCAATGTAACTGACTAGTCCAGTCTAGTTTTGATTGATGTGCCACTACTAACATAAAAGCTTTAAGCTGCACAAATGATTTTTCAAGATAAATAGTTCTATGTACCTTAGGAGGTTAGGATGTAACCTAAAGATTTACCTTCTACAACCTTCATAAATTTGATATATTCAGTTAGCTACTTGGTAAGACTGGTCCATGTGTTGTAGTTGAAGAATCTGCATTCTAAAAATATCTTGTCATTTATATGTTTTGAGCACAGATTATCCTGGTCAGCACTCTCAACACCAATCATTAATTATTATTTTTAAATCAAATGTTAATTTATTTTCTTTTTGTTGTATGTAATACTTGTTGCGTGCCTCTTCTGTTATGAAATGAAAATCTATACATGTAATTAAATTTGCACTGAATATTATATGGAACTCTCATGTACTTATGAGCTTATGTTGTGTTCCAGGCCATTGAGAGTTTGCTCAGCAAAAAGATATTCCTTAATATGGAGGTTAGTCCTGCTTTTCTGTTTTTATTTTAATTTTATTTTTGATCTGTTATTAGTTTGTGTGATACTCCCTTTCTTCATGTTGCCAATTTCTGCATTAATTTGGTGGTCACTATTTATTACCATTTATGATCACATATATTAGTATTATTTGATAAATATGAGGGTAGAAGTTAATGCACTCACTACTGCTACAGAGAGTGTAAGCTAGGTGCACACTGCTACGTGAATTGAAATTGAGTTAACAAAATGGAAAACAAAAGCATTGTATTATATAGCAATTTTTAATATATTAAATAATTAGATATATAAGTTAGAAAAAAAATAAAACTAGCTTTAACATGAAGCATACACATATGTTGCTATTTCTATTCTCTAATTGTAAATAAATAAAATCTAAGTTCACATGTTTTTCCAGTTCCCAGCTCACAAAAGCATATTAAACTGCTGCAGCAATATTGCTGTTTTATTTGAGGTTTTGAAAGCAGTTAATTAAACAGAGACTGTACATGATGAGGTATAATAAGTGTCTATCGCTGTTTCAGATTTCAGCATTTTATCTTTCTACTAGTTACCAAATGGAGTATACAAGTAAATAGAATGATATTAAAATTCATTACAATATATTTTAACTCTATGTTTATATATTTTTTTAGTTTTTGGAATGTGACTCTTAATATATAACCATGACATAACACACATTCTTTTTGTTATAGTATGGAGTCAATGGATACGAGTGAGTATGCACAAGGTCAAGATGAAACTTGCAAGGAAATATTGTCAACACTTTGGATTATTTTCACTAAAATCGGCAAAGGAAAAGATGGAGTTGAAAGAGTTGCATGCAATTTTTGTAGTACTGATTTTGCCATCGGAAAAAACCCCAAGTCTGGTCAAAGTTATGGAGCTTCACATCTAAGTCGTCATGTTTTTATTTGTAAAAGTTTCCAGTTGAGCCTTCTTAGTCTAGAGGAAGCCTAACCCCAATCAACCAAAACACACATTGTGAATTACTTGGAGAAGCCATTATTGCACATGATCTTCCTTTTAGCTTTGTCGAGTATGAAAAAATTCGAGTTTGGGTGAAATATTTGAATCCATGTGTTGAAATGGTCTCTAGGAATACCATGGTGTCATATATTGAAAAAATATATGATAAAGAAAGGATCAAGCTTAAGGAAATCATGGGTAGGATTCCAAATAAAATTTGTCTAACATCGGATGTTTGGACAACATCTACTAGTGAGGGTTATATCTGTTTGACTGCTCATTTTGTTGATGAAAATTGGAAGTTAGTTAGTTGTCTTCTTAACTTTCTTCGAATGAAGCCCCCCCACACGGGTATTGCACTGGAAGCTACTTTATTTGATTGCTTAAAACAATGGGGAATAGATAAGAAAATATTTACTATTACGCTGGATAACACATCTGCCAATGATAACATGCAAGACCACTTGAAAACTCATCTTCGAGTGCAAGGCAATTTGATGTGTGATGGTGAATTTTTTCATATCCGATGTTCGGCCCATGTACTCAACTTAATTGTCCAAGAGGGTTTAAAAGTTGCTAGTGAAGCCCTCCATAAAATTAGAGAAAGTGTCAAGCATATTAAAGGATCTGATGGAAGGATGCTTAAGTTCAAAGATTGTGTCGAGGATGCAGGGATAAATGTTAGCGGTGGTTTAAGATTTGATGTATCTACTAGATGGAATAACACTTATTTTATGCTTGAAAGTGCCTTGCAATATAGGAAAGCTTTTGAGTTTTATAAGGTGGCGGATAGAAGCTATAAATATTGTCCATCTGATGAGGAATGGGAAAGGGGGGAAAGGATTTGTGAGTTTTTAGAACCTTTTTATGAAATTACCAATTTGATTTCTGGTTCATCTTATCCAACTGCAAATCTGTATTTCATGCAAGTGTGGAAAGTCCAGTGCATTTTAGAAAAACATCAAAAAAATATTGATAAGGTGATAAAAGATATGTCTGATAATATGAAAATGAAATTTGACAAATACTGGATAAACTATAGTATTGTGCTAGCATTTGGAGCTATTCTTGATCCACGCTTGAAGGATAAATTTTTGAAGTTTTGCTATACTACACTTGATGCCTCAACCTCTGAAGAGAAATTTAAGAATATAATGGATAAATTCAAAGGGCTTTATGAAGAATATGTGAGTTATTCTACCAATCAAAGTGTTTCTCTTTCTCAACCATCTAATGAGTTCAACACATTGGCTAAGCTATCTAGAGAGGGGAATAAAGCTAAAAAATCAAAGATTATAACCGTAAGTTTTTATATTAACATATTTATTTCACCCCATTTCCTCTTTTATATATATATACTTGTTTGAATACTTTAGGTTGTCTATTATTTATATTTTATTAGTATTAGAAAAAGAGAAGGATTATTGCATGAAATTGTTAGTAAGGATTATTGCATGAAACTTTGTGTTGTACTCTGTATGTGCCTTTACTAATAAAGCATACATGTGTATTCTGAATGTTAAGTACTAATAATGGTCACAAGGAAATGCTTGAATAATATTGCAGACAGTGTATTTGGTTCTTTTTCGAGTTACTGTAATCATTAGTAACTTAATCGAAAGTTGAATGTGAGTTATCCTTTTTATCAATAAATGTTAATTTTAATGACATTCCACAAAGAGAAACAAATTGCTGATGGGTAAGTTGCTAGTCATACACAAGGGATTTTCTTTTCCCATTATTCTAGTTTCTCAGAACCTCTTGTTATTTAAAAAATGTTTTTTGGATTCTAGAATATACATCATGTTTAAGTTTTTCGGATTTTAGAATCCAAATATTGCATATAATCCATGAAAGTTGTTAGGACCTATCTCATTTATTTGGTGGGCTCGATAATATTTGCAAACAAGAGTGACACTTACACTCACATGATCTATTTGGAGTATTTCAGGAATCTAGACACGGTTGATTACTATGGTTGGGGCATTATTATGTTAGGTTACTTGTATAAGGAGCTATATGATGCAAGAAAGAAATTTAGGACAAGGCAATTATTTCACTTTATAATGCCTTTGTGGAAGCTAATAAAACAGACTCTACATTATTTAGCTATATACATTTGTAGATATCTAGTTATTCTTTGGGTTTCATTGATAACATGTCTTATCATATTGATATAATATGTTTGTTCATTATTGGGAGTAACATTCGTCTCTTTATCAGAACCTTTCAGAGGCAAACCTGTTTCGATTACCATCACTTTAATTTAAAATTATGTTATGTTGTTTCTGTGAATATTGGGAGTAAAATATGTCCTAACTATTTATATATATCGCAGGATTTTAAAACATGGAACTCGATTGAGAGTAGGTTTGTTCTTGGAAAGAATGAATTAGATATATACTTTGACGATGAATTACTGGAGCTAAATGAAGAACACTTTGAAGATTTTGATGTACTTCTTTATTGGAAGTTTAATGAGAAAAAGTTTCCGATACTCTCCATAATGGCACGCGATGTGCTTAGCATTCCTATCACGACTGTAGCATCTGAGTCTTCTTTCAGTATTGGTGGATGTGTTCTTACGAAATACAGAAGTTCTACTCTTCCTGAACACATCTAAATGTTGATTTGTACTCGAAGTTGGTTGCATGGATTTTCGGAAAATATGAATGGTAATACTACTTTGTATTTTATTTATTTTTATTTGTTCATGTTTATGATATACTCATGTCATTGTTGTGTTGCATCTGCACCTAAGTATGATTTATTGTGTTTTTAAGATGAGGAAGATATCAACACTAATGATGAAGGCAATACTGAGGTGACAATGACTCAACATACATTTGGATTGCAAGATTGAAGTGGCAGACTAATTTTAGTGCCATATACTTTATTCTGGTTGTTGAATTTATCTTTTCATGTTTTTTTGGTTGAATTAGTGTCTTTGTTTATGTGATATGTGGTTCATGTTTGTATTGATTTACTTCAATTTCGAATGTTGAATGTCCGAAGTATCGACATATATCTTTCAGTGATATGTTTACATAGTATTTTTCGTAAATTGAGATGGATAATATTGTTGTTTGTGTTTGAAAAAGAACATAAAATCCTACTCAAGTGTATAAATATTAGCAAGTCACATAATTGAACTGGTTTGTGTAATATGTTTTCTTTTCTTTTTTATTTTATAATGTTTAAAATATGATTTTAAGAGAAAAAAATGATTTTTATTTTTGGAATTTTATGTTGAAAATTTTATTTTTAATTTTTATTAAAGTTGTCTTTTATTTTTGAAATTTTTAGCAGATTTATTTAAAAATTATTTTTTTATATTTTGAATTTATTTTATTTTGGTTTTCAAAATAAAGTTTTTTTATTTTTTGAATTTATTTTATTTTGTTTTTCAAAATTAAGTTTTTTTATTTTATTTGGGGCCTTATGGCCCTCTTTTAAATTTTGGACCCATCTAACTTTAGGGCCTATGTATTTGAGGATTTACTATTCTTTAATTGTTTTGGCCCCTTATTTTGGGGTTGGGGCCTAAATTAATTGACCCCCTAAATTGACAGCTCTACTTACAATTATGCGAATTCTAGTATTTTGTGAAATGTTGAGCACTTTTCTATTTCGTTCTTTAACATGCAAAGCATTTCATGTGTTTTGCTACCTTTGAACCTATCTAGCGAAGTCCTAACTATACTTTGTCAAAGTAGAAATCACATGAATTATGAGTGAATAATCATTTTAGTCGGGAAATGAGTGAGCCATAATAACCGATTTTTCGCTTATAGACATAAACCATTATATTATGGTAATCATATCAACATCATAAACAAACAAAAGTTGATCAATTAACAGAATACATAAGAATGACATATCCTTCGATAATGGTCTCGGGAATGCGTGGACACTCGATTATATACCACGAGGACACGTTTCCTTAAGATCCGACTTATTGGCTTATAGAACCAACTGCATGTCATCTTAAGACCAGTATCTTAGTTTGTGGGGTAGGAGGGATTCCCAGATCACAAGGTATCAACCTTGAATATATTGGTCTCATCTTATCATCCATCCCTTTAGCATCTTCAGCCTGAGAACTCTCATCGTGGCCTTAGACGTTACGTCATTCTCAATAACTTCTTAAGCATCTTTATCTTCATATATAGACAAATTGTTATTTATTGCAGTTGGATCTGCCATTTCTTTGCAACCAGTATCGACATCTTCATCACAGTCGACAAAGTTATCCTCAATCGGCATTTGAACAGAATGTAACATGAGCTTTTGATTCTGTTCCGACATGTTCCCTTTAGCTTCAGTTAGTTCCATGAGTATGAAATCCAACGAAGACATGCCGGAGCTAAATTTTCTGTTCTTGAGATAGTCCGCGCATAGATCAAAATCTGCACTATTTATGAAATGGTGAAACCTGCTAGAACATCAAACAATAATTTCTGAATTTTTAATATCTGATATGTATTTCACGGCAACATGACAGTCACCGCAAACCCGAAATTTGTAATGAGTAATGAGTAAGTCGATACTCAGATCCCCAAATTTATGTCATTGATTCTCAAACCGTTCTTCATCAGGGACCCTACAATTTGTAGAAAAATTCGTCCTTACGGTTTTTGCCTTGTCATTTTACTTTGATAACAGATCTTGTCGGAATAGTTGGATTTCCTCTGTAATCCGTTTTACAGGATGTTATATAGACCGGAGTCTGCTCGCGCTGCTTGCCGAAGAGGAGTAACGAGTTTTTCCGTTCCGCATCAATGTTGGAATTACAGATTTTGCCGCAAGCGTCGACGTCTCAACGGCATCGGAATTACTGAAATTGCAGAAAGTTACTCGGAGCAATTATTTCCTTTCAGAAACATCATTATGATGATTAGAGGTTTTTTAGATAGTTATTCGAGGAACATACTTCGGTCTTCCATGCTAACTCAGTGATCGACATATTCCTGAAGCCAGTATCATCAAATATGAAGAATGTCATGGAGAAAAAGGGTGGCCCCCACTTAATTTTACCGGAGGTTCACGTGGTTGTAAAATGTTCTTCCTAAAAATATATAAAAGCTAACTTTTCTATCATTAGTAAGGGAGAGCCTTACATGATTACTTGGATTCGAATAGGAGAGAATTCATGGCCACTATTGGCAAACTTGGGTTTCTATGTATTCTCTCCTTCCAATGTTATTCATCGTGTCTCTCTTTTTTTAAGTAAGAAGTCTTCTTTTTATACACCTTCAATCATTAATGACCCTTTTAAGAGGTGCTTCTTCACATTCCTCATTTTTCATATGACCTCCTAGCTCTGCTTGTAAGGTCGGAGCCGACTTGAACTTCTTTATGATTTCAATACAAGACCGACATGCTTGTATTGTTGACATACGGCCTTTAATCGGACTCCGACTTGTGCAAGATCTCTACTTATCCGACCTATTTGCTCGATTCATAAAAGCTCAGCTCTTCAGAAATTTCGGGATGTACAATATCTACCTTTAATCTAGAGTATCCTTGATCGATTAAAAACTTACTAAGTCGCTCAAACCAAACCCTAAGTTCTTGCTTGAGACCATACAAAACTCTCTTTAGTTTGTAAACATGATTAGGATACTCGTGATTTTCAAAACCGGGAGATTGAGCTACATACATTTCCTCATTAATATAGGCATTAAGGAACACACTTTTCACATCCATTTGAAATAACTTGAAATATTTGGAGCAATCATAAGCTAGTAGAAGGCGTATAGCCTCAAGGTGAGCAACCGGGGCATAAGTCTCCTCATAGTCAATGCCCTCCTATTAGTTATAACCTTGAGTTATCACTCTGTTTTTGTCAAGTTTATTTCTAAAGACCGATCTAGTGCCAATTACTTGATGATTTTTGGGATGAGGAACGAGGTCCTAAATATCATTTCTTTTAAACTAGTTTAGTTCATGTTACATGGTCATAAGCCTATGCTCATCAAATAATGCATCTTTAGCGTTTTTAGGTTCAACTTGTGTAACGAATGCAAAGTGATAACAAAAGTTACTTATCTTGGAGCGTGTTGTGACGCCTTTGGCTATGTCTCTAAGTATGTTGTCGATAGGATGATCTTTGGATATTCTCCAAGCCAAAGGTAGATCGTCCACTGCAGCTGGAATTTCAACCTTCTCCTCTTCACAATCGTTATCTTCTTCTTTCTCATATTCCACCGTTTTAGGCTGATCAATTCCTTTTTCGGGTTCCTTGAGAATATCTTGTGAAGATACACCTACATCATTAAAAGAAACACCTTTCCCAATATTTTTCGGGTAAGCCTCATCAAAAGTAACGTGAACCCACTCTTCAACAATAAGTAATCTTTTGTTATAAGCCCTATAAGCTTTGCTTGTGAGTATTCGAGGAAGATGCCTTCACCGACTTTGGCATAAAATTTACCTAGACTATCCTTTCCTTGTTCAAAACAAAACATTTTCATCCAAAAACGTGTAGATGTGACAAATTAGATTTTCTACCCTTAAGAAATTCATAGGGAGTTTTGTCTAAGATAGGACGTATTAGTATCATATTCAAGAGATAACATGTCGTGCTAATGACATCGGCCTAAAAATACTTAGGTAGATTACCTTCATTGAGTATAGTCCTAACTAACTCCTCTAAAACACATTTTTTCCTCTCCACAATACTGTTTTATTGTGGAGTTCTAGGAGCGGAAAAGTTATGCTCAATTCCATGTTTATCATAATACTTCTCAAATAGATGATTTTCAAACTCACCTCTGTGATCTCTTCGGATGGCAACAATTTTCAAGTTCATTTTATTTTAGGATAATCTAGAAAATTGTTTGAAAACTGACAAAGTCTCATCTTTACTATACAAAAACATGTCCCATCAAAATCTCGAGTAATCGTCTACTATCACAAAACCATAATAGTTACCACCTACGCTTTTGGTTCTTGAGGGACCAAATAGATCCACATGAAAAAGCTCAAGAGGTCTCGAAGTTGAAACAATGTTGTTCGATTTAAATGAGACTCTCGTTTGCTTGCCCATTTGGCATGCATTGCATAAATGGTCTTTTGAAAACTTTATTTTTGGTAGAGCAATCACTAAATATTTTGAAGTCACTTTGTTTAGTAAATAAAAGTTAACATGAGCTAGGCATTTATGCCACAACCAAAAGTTTTAACTCATAGTCACTAGACACTTAGTTCCAACCAATGATACATCATATAAGTTAAGCATATAGGTGTTATTAACCCTCAAGCCTTTAAACATACAATCCTTCTTTTCATTATGTTCAAACAAACAACAAGATTTTGTAAAAGTAACTTCAAATCCCTTGTCGCATAGTTGAGTAATGCTAATGAGGTTATGTTTAAGACCATCAACTAGCATAACATCGAAGATAGTAGTAGACGAGGGATTACCAACACTACCTTTTCCAAGTATTTATCTTGTGCTATTATCTTCATGAGTAACATAACCCTTCTTTTTTGGCACAAAGTCAAGTAGTAGAGATATGAAACCCGTCATATGTCTTTAGCATCAACTATCGAGAAACCACATCTTCTCCGTAGAGTCAAGACATTAAACCTGTAGAATAAAATAAGGGAAATAGGTACCCAATTTTCATTGGTTCCTTGAGAGTGAGTGAACAAAAAGTTTCCAAATTTTGTATTTTTCAATAGTGTGACCTTTCTTGCAACAATAGTGATAAGATAAGTTGTGATGAGATGTATTTTTGCTATTTCAGTTCTTTTTTAACATATTTATACTTTTTGTACGAATGGTTCAAAGACCTTTCAAACTTTGATGGATCAATAGCAAATGTAATCTTTGGTTCTAATGCTTTGTCCAATTTGACTTGAAGAGTATTGATCTCTTTTTGCCAATCATGACAAAATTCACAACCAAACCTTGAAGGTTTTTCAACCTCATTCTTGTCATTTTGAATATCTATCATAGAGATCTAAATAGCCTCCATCTTTCTTTTTTTGGATTCTAAGACTTTAGCTTCTAAATGTAAAAACATTCTTCCATGTGAAGCTAACTTTTTAAAAGCGTCTAAGGCTTCTCTATGAAGATTTTCAAAAGCTTTTTGTAATTGAGAATAAGATAATTCATTAATAGATTCAGGCTTATAAAGACTTACATTTTTCTTATTCTTTCTATTTTCTGTGAGGCAAATCCGTGCCGATTCTACACTTGAAGTTGATATTTCATCACTTCAGAAATCACTTGCGCTCTCTCAAGCAACATAGGCTCTTCTAGAATTACTAGATTTCTTGTGATGGTATATTTCTTTGTCTTTCTTAATCATAGGACATTCCCATCTATAATGACCAAATTCTCCATAATTGTAGCAAGAACTTCTAAGTTTACGTTTCTTATTCCCATCTTCCTTTTAGGATTTAGCTACCCTTGTAAACTTGGTCAAGTTCTTGTCGGAGTGCTTGACTTCATTTTTTCTTATATATCTTTGGTACCTTTTGACAAATAATCCCATGTCCTCATCATCATAGTACTTGTCATCTCTTGTTTCAAAATCACTTTGCTAAATATTTGAGGGCTTTGAGCTTGAAGTCTTTAGAGCAATAGACTTCTTCATTTCCTCCTTGTTTTTACCTTTCTCCTTCTTTACCTTCTTCTCATGCTCTTTTTCATGTTTTTCCAAGCAAGTGAGTTCTTGCTCATGTTCTTCCAATTTTCTAAACAAAGTAGTGATATCAAGTGATCATTCGCCTCCTTGATTATGGTGACCTTGGGTTGTCAAACTTTATTAGTAGCAATATCATTGGAAATAGGCATACCTAGAGCATCCAACTGGTTTTACCATGCTTCATACAAAAGAGTTCAAAATCTTGATTCAATGTATTTATCCTAGCTTGTTTGACCTTATTAGTTCCCTCACAGACAACTTTTAATGCGTTCCACATAGCTTTGGCGGTTTCACAATGGGAAACACGATAAAATTCATCAACACTTAATGCATATATGAGAATGTTTTGTGTTTTCCAATTGTAAGACCATAATTTCTTATCATTATCATTCCATTGATTTTTCGGTTTTGGTATGACGACACCTTCACCATTGATCATTGTAATTTCATTTGAACTGTTGATGATGACGTCCCATGCACCCTTATCAACCGAGTTGATATGGATACACATACAAGCTTTCCAATAGCCATGACTTTCACCGGTGAAAGTAGGTGCTCTATTATACGCCCTTTTAGGTTCGGTAGCCATTATCTAAAAGCAACTATTAGGTTCTTTGTAAATTATGTATACGAGAGAGATGTAGCAATCCAACCCTACAAACCCTAAGTTTGGTGTTGATCTTGACACCTTCTCTTCCTTGATTAAAGCTTGATCAACTAACCAACAATGCCATTTTGATTCACCGTATCACGCTACTTCTTTGTAAGAAACCCCTTATTCTTCAAAGCTTACACTCAATCGAATCCAAAACACGCACTTGTTGAAACCTAAGATTTACCAATGCGATCCACCGTCCCACGCTACTCCTTTGCAAGAACCTCTTGTTCTTCAAAGACTTCACTCGATTGGATTTGAATTGCGTAATCTTGTCCAAAACCTTCAAACCCTAAAAGATCTTGAAGGAAAACCCAAGATCGGTTTTCTGATTTGAGCCCCTCAAAGTTCTCAACCTAATTTACAATACAATCAACCTAAATTGGACGTTATCAATCGAAATCTAGATGGAACCCAATCAAAAAATGAGTATGTGTAGTTTGATTGTGTGTATGCATAACATAAGGTTGAAGATGATGATAATACTTTGAAATCCTAGTTTCGTATAGGTTTTACTCTCTAGAAACCTTACTAGAAAATGATGCATGTATGAAGTACTTATATGTATGCATATTTTGAGGAAAAAGGAATGCAAAAGATTTGAAAAATGTGAGTTTTTGGAAAGTTTCGTTGCATAGGTCGACCTGTGAAAGTCATGTGCTGACCTGTTCGACACATGTGCTGACTTATACATGTCATACATCGACCTTTAATGGTCACATGCTGCCTATGTTCCAACCTGTAGTGGTAACACATCTAATAGAGCCTACATGCTTTAATAATACAACGAATTATTCGACCTATGAAGCGGATGTGTCGACATATATAACAAAAATTTCTTCTATGTGTCGACCTGAAATATACATGTGTCAACCTACAGCTTGATTTTTCATAAAAAGTGTTTTTGTGAATTTTTGATGCATTAAACCTTTTCAAACTTGTTTCCAAGTTCTTTTATGCTTCCTAATGCTAAGATGCACATTGAAAATCAGAGGATACCATCCAATATATATTAAAGCTAAAGTATCATAGTTTTGACATCATGCAAAATACATCTAATGGAAAGTTGCACTCACACGTTGTTGTATGTTATTTATGTTTTGATGTTGTTAATGGAACATTGTATGATTAATTGTTGTAATCATTATGTTTGTGCAATGAGTTGATTAAATTTATGTGATGTTTGAAATATAATTTTGTAAAGATGAATTATTAGCATGCTTGTGTTGCACTGTTGATTGATAATATGCATTTTTATTTTATTTTGGTGTGATGTAATCCAAAGAGGGGATTACTTGAGTTTTCAACGCATGTATGTTAGGATCAGAAGAGGGGTATTAACGCATTGAACTTTGTTAACACGTTTGTACATTCATACTGAGTTATGTCAAGAGGCATGTTCGCATGTTCAGAAGAGGGACTAGTGGATTGTCCCAAGCTTAGAGAGGGGGTTTGGAGCTTAGAAGAGGGGGATAAAGGGTTCATAAGAGGGGACCCGGTTCTATAGGGAACCAATTTCTGAGTTGGTACCACATGCATATGCATAGAGTTGCATAGATGAGTTGCATCACATAACATGTTATATGTGCATTTGTTGAGATATATTTGTTGAGTTGTGATTCATTTAGTGAGTTGGATGTGGGAATGTAATTGATATACTACAATTGAGATTGTGTAGAATGTGTTATGTGTTTAATATCCTACCTTGCAGTATATACCTGTTACTATTAGTTGTGATTTCTCATCCCTTCAGTTTGAATGTTGCCTTTACATGGGCATCATGCAGATACTCAAGAGTAGAGTCAACCTGTGAGTGAAGGCTTGTTCCTTGAGCTTTTTATTTTCATTTCCTTATTTTAGCTTTGGTTATGCTCTGATATATAACACTAGAGGAGGGGGGATATCTTTTTTTTTTATGTTGAGATTTTTGAGAGGCCATGTATGCTCTCGTATTTTATGTAATGGTGTGATAAGCATTTGGAGAAGACTTATGAGTCAATGCTTTTTAATCATGACATGATATTTATGATGATATTTAAATTGGTGTGTTCTAATTGATTATTTTTGTTGTGATGATACCGTAAGTGAAGGTGAGCATGGGATTACAAGTATTGCATGTTTATTTAGATTAAGTGTTACATGATCAATAGGTGTGTGTTTTGAGAGATGTAACATCCTATGTAGAAATATTGTGAAAAATCTCTGATTTAATTATAATTATGTGTTGGAGAAATAGAGTGTTACACCCACAATTTTCATCCTCTAGAATGCATTATCCCACTAGTCCCTAGCCTCTTCTTCCAACATGTGATTACCAAATTGTATCTTCTGAACATCAATGCAAGCCATCACTCGAAATATTTTCTTGATCCCTCTGATCCATGCTTGTGCACCATTAGGATCATACTGGCCCTTGAAAGTCGGCATGTTGTTTCTCTAAAAATCCCCCAAAGCACGGAACTCATCATTCTCTCCAACATTCTGATTGTTGTACTGATTTTGAGCCATTGCTTGAGCCAATAACTTCACAACTTTAGCAATTGCATCATCGTTCCTTCCTCCAACCATAACTCTGGTGATTCCAACAAACAAATAAACCAACATCAAAGGAAACAAAGTATCGATAATGTTCACATACACTTATCGCATACAAGGGAATACACATCATGTAAAACTTGGCCAGATGGATCGACCTTCTATGATACCACTAATGCAACACCCTAAAACCCCACATAAAAATTATCGCCTAATTTAATATAAAAAGTACAACCATAAAGGGTGTTACAGTTATATTATCAGAGCGACACATAGAAAGCTAAACAATGTGAAAATATAAATAACAAAGAAGGTTAACTATTCCATCCTCCAATACAAGCACCATCTAAAGTTCCTCAGTCTCTACTTGAGTATCTGCACCACAGGCGTAAAGAATAACACATTTCATATATTGGCGGTGTATAAAGAGAAAGGGTATTATATTATCACAGTTAAATCAATCATACAAATTCAACAATAGAGTAATTAATCAACAAATTAAATTATGTATGCAATGTATTCGTCTCCTTTACTTACATGCATGTGATACCAATATCTAGGATATTCAGAGGTGTGTTACTAAAGCATCCAACTTGTAACTTGGACCAAAGTCTTACTCGTCATTGGACCTAAGTTATACTCGTCACTAGACCAAAGTCCTACTTGTCACTGGACTAAAGTCTTACCTATCTCTAATATACATGATGCATGAATACAACAAATAATACAAATCATCATCCACAATCCTCCAACTCTAATCCTCGTTACTGGACATAAGTATTACAAGTCACTAGTTCCTTCGAACCTAAACACATCATCGTCAATTATTGTCGATGTAAGGCCACGTCAATGGTTCTCCTGGACCTAAACATCTTAACACTGCTTCTTTCGAACCTAGACATAGAGCACACGAACTCTAAGAATTAGACTCAACATAAATATAGGTTCATCTCAAACACAATCATCAACATTCAACAATACATATCAATAGCATTTAATAATTAAACAACACCTAACATAACTAATACTAACAACTTGTTATTCATAGGTTTAAGAGTTACATGCATATCCTTTAAGACTTTAAAACAACCCTAAGATAATTCAATTACTTACCGACTCAACTATAAACATATAAATAACTCAAATCTAAGTTATTTATAAATTTATTCAAATTCCTTAAATCGCTCTAAGGGTTTCCCAAAATCCTTGCCCCTTTAAGTTTACCCTTAGGGTCCTTAAACCCTTGATTTAACTCTAAAACAAAATGTTTAACTTCAAAGTAGCACCAAATATTATACACTTATGATAAACTTATGAAATTCTCCCATTTGAAGTTTCTTTAATCCCCCTTTTAAATGCAATTAATTGTATCTCGATCGGAGCTACGAAACTCTAGTTACGCGTGAAACAAGATGATCAACACATGACTGAAATTTGACTACGGTTATGCTAGAAAAACTAGAGGACTTATATTGTTGTAGCACTCCCTGACACAATTTACCCACTTCAACAGAAAGATTATCACGTTAGCTTTCTAATAAAACTGACCACACCTTAAACGAACTTATGAAATTGTAGTTACGCATGAAACAAGATGATTAATCCCATATAATTTCTATCTGCGATTTTTCTCTCTACAATAGTTGCATACTTTTATATTTTCATTCTCATAGAGATTCAAACTCATAAACCAGCATTTGCTCCTCAACAACAATATTTCTCATCATAACTTAGAATTCATCAATCACAAAATCTCAAAACATATCATGTCAATTGATAACATCCATATCACCAGAGAACTTTATAGAATCAATCATAACATTTAACACATATCATATAATTTTAACAATTAACAAATCACGAAAATTAGGATTAACAACAACAATACTAAGAGGTTTTGCACAAACCTCTTCAAGGTTCAATTCATTCATCAATAGGGAAACATAAAAGATAGAAAGGGAAAGAGCATAAGGACTCCCCACTTTCCCTTATGCTTAACACTCATATATTGAATAATTTCCGCCTTACCTTTAATTTGCAGAAAATTTTTGAACTTTGGCTATGAAGATTCTCTTATTCACTTGCTCTCCTAGGGTTGCCTCCACTCTCTTCCAACTCCTTATTTCCCAAACCTTCTACGTACTCACAACTCTCTCAACTTTTCTCTCTTAAATAAAACCTAATATTCTTTTATTTTAATTAATTCTTCAAACTCCCATCAACTCTCACTAATTACACCCACCTCCTTATTTTAATTAAAAATATATTTTACTCCCTGAAGTCTCAATTTCTCTTATTTTCTATTAATTAAATTATTAAAAATATAATTAAATTCTAAATTAATATGGAACTACCATTCCCCACTTCTACACTAAATTAAATATAATAAAACTATACTCAAAATTCAAGAACTTAAAAAAAAGTAAAAAATACTTCAAAACTCAATTACAAATAAAATAACCAAAATCGGGATATTACAGCAGGCATTACGGTGACCCCAAATTTGGAGGTTGAAGTGACCCCAAATTACAGCAGACATTACTCTACTCAAAATCAAAACGGGGACGTTACGCGCACACACACACACATATATATATATATATATATATATATATATATATATATATATATATATATATATATATATATATATATATATATATATATATATATATATATATATATATATATATATATATATATATATATATATATATATATATATATATATATATATATATATATATATATATATATATATATATATATATATATATATAGAGAGAGAGAGAGAGAGAGAGAGAGAGAGAGAGAGAGAGAGAGAGAGAGAGAGAGAGAGATGCTAAAGGGTGAATCTAATTTTCTTTTTTCCTTTATCTCGTTTGAGACTTTAAGGAATCTTTGTTAGAACAAGATTTTGGGTCTACAAGTTATCTCTAAGTTTTGATGATAACAAAGGATGAAACATTTTGATACCCTAATGAATTTATCTAAGTGTGCAGGGCTCTAACGGGAAATGAATCTGACAAAACAACATCTGACGTCACATTAGTCTAGAATAGCTGACTTAGAGTCAAAGACATTTGTTCTGACGATTGAAGACTCTGATATTCTGCATCTGAAGGATCCCACGCATGACTACTCTGATGATCAGTACATCTGAAGAAGGTCAAACTTAAGATCAATCAAGAACTTCTGAAGAAAAACACATCTAACAACTATCTGAAGAATACAAGATCTAATAGAAGTACCTAGATTCTGCACACTCTGATTCACGCCTAACAGATCATCATCAAGACTTTACAACGAAGTATTCCAAATATGGTATGAATATTTATATGGAGAAAAATTGAATAATCTCCTAAACTGCTATGGAAATGACAATAAACTTAATGTCATTTAAGTCCCATCATTGGTAAGATATCAGCACCAATGCTTCAACCAACAATATCATCTCCAAGCACTATAAAAAGGCCTAAGTATCATCATACCAAATACGAAGCCATTACATAAGAATACTGCAAATCAAATTCAATCATTCACTAATTCTTGTTCTATATTTTCACACGAGTTGTTGTTCTTAGTGTGAATCATTATTGTTCTTACTATGTTCATATTGTTAACTTAGAAGCACTAAACACCTTTGTATTTCTAAAATAGTTGTTGAATATTTCCTCAAGTGACTTGTGAAGTCTATAGACTTGAGAGGGCTAAGAGATCACTGTACTCTTAGACATTTTGTTGTAATATTTCTAGATTATTGGATTAACTCCTTATTGAAGGCGAAATCACCTTGCCCGGGTGGACTAGAGTAGCTTTGAATTTCAAGCGAACCAGGATAAACATTTGCGTTATTTGCTTTAATTTTTCGTGTGTGTGGTGTTTGTAAAAGCTTTTATTGTCTGTGAAAATAATTCAAACCCCCATTTCTTATTTTTCTCTACCTTCAATTGGTATCAGAGCTTCGGCTTTGTTATTGATTTTCAAATCAAAAACTTAATAGTGTAGAGAGATCCAACGTGAGAAAAACATAATGACTAACACCAATGAAAGAGATAGCTACAACGCTAAACCTCTAGTGCTTGATGGAGAGAAATTTGATTATTGGAAGGACAGAATCGAAAGTTTCTTCCTAGGCTATGACGCTGACCTATGGGAAATAGTTACAAATGGCTATGAACCACCTGTATCTGATGCTAGCATCGTCATTACTAAAAGTAAAATGAGTGATGATCAGAAGCGTGATTTCAAAAATCACCACAAAGCCAGAACAATTTTGTTGAATGTTATATCCTACAATGAAAAATTAAAAGATCACCAACAGGGAAATTGGTAAAAAAATACTTGATTCCCTAAAGATGACTCACGAAGGCAACACTCAAGTCAAAGAGACTAAGTGTTTGGCCCTAATTCAAAAATATGAAGCCTTCAAAGTGGAGGATGATGAAGCTGTAGAGGTAATATTTTCTAGATTTCAAACTTTAATTGTAGGACTCAAGGTTCTGGACAAGGGCTACACAACTGCAGATCATGTCAAAAATATTATCAGAAGTATGCCAAAGAAGTGAAGACCTATGGTCACTGCCTTGAAGCTATCAAAAGATATGAACAACATAAGCCTGGAAGAACTCATCATCTCCCTCATGAGTCATGAGATAGAGCTAGAGGAAGACGATCCCCAAAAGAAAAGAAAATTCGTGGCTCTGAAGTCCAGATCATAAAGACGAAAGCCAGAAAGGAACAAAGCCTTTCAAGCTGAAGAAGGAGATCATGATGACTCTGAAAAGGATGATTCTGATGATGAAGAAGAGTTATCTCTTATAACCAGAAGAGTTAAACAACTTTGGATAAAAAGGAATAACAAGTTCAGAAGACCCTGACAAAAGGGAGATCATTCAGGATCAACTTCTAGAAGCAAACCAAATAAGAGGTAACCTTCTATGAATGTAAAGAACCAGGAAACTACAAAAACGAATGTCCAAAGCTCAAGAAAGATAGTTCTAGAAAAGAAGGACTCAAGAAAACATCCTTCAAAACCAAGAAGGGACTCATGGCTACTTGGGACGACTCTGAACCTGACACCTCAGAATCAGACTCTGAAGAGGAACAGGCAAATTCTGCATTCATGGCTGTCGCATCTCGAAAAACGCGATCCTTCGCGAGGCGCTCGCGCGCTCGCGGAAAAGATGTTCGAACAGAGTCGCCACCAAACTTTATTTATTCCAATAAAGGAAAGGGAAAATATCGATAAAACCCATAAAAAACAACAAAAAGAAAATGGTCGTCGCAACCAAATTCGGGTTCGGGAGTCGGTTACGCAAGGGGAAGGTATTAGCACCCGTCACGTCCGTTGTATCCAACGGGAACCACTTAGTTAAATCTATGATAGAGTGTTAGCTAATGTTAATTCTTATCTTCTATTTACTGAGCGAGAAAAAGAAAGAAAGGAAAGACTTAGAGTTTTTTTATATTAATGTGCCTGACAAAATTTCGCAATCCTGCTACTACGTATCTTCAGGTGCTATGAAGAACTCAAGGCATACATAGTTCAACCCAAAGAGAACTACTGGGTGGATTGCTTTTAAAGAGAGTGATGCTTGAATCACATTTGAGCGATTAAACCTTTACTTGACGCTCGCTCTTGGAGGCTGAAGTGTTTGTTTGTTTCGAACCAAAATGGATGTTGCATACTCTTTTCTGAAAATGTTTTCGGGGTCGCACAAGGGCGGAAAACAGATTTGATTGGTTGGGTGTTTTATTGGATGACAATAACTCAAATGGCCGAGTAAGGCTACTCGTGTCCAAGTACTCGAGAAGAGGAATAGAAGGCTCTAGACCATCTCCCTTTTCATCCTTAATTGCAAAATAATTTAAATAAGGTTAATGTATTTTGGACGATCGACGAATACTCGAATGACCGAGTAAGGCTACTCGTATCCAAGTACTTGGAGAAGGGAATGGAAGGCTCCAGACCGCCTCATTTTTCATCCTTAATTGCAAAAGAATTTAAATAAGGTTAATGTATTTTAGACGGACGACGAATACTCAAATGACCGAGTAAGGCTACTCGTATCCAAGTACTCAAGGAAGGGAATGGAAGGCTCTAAACCACCTCCTTATTCGTCCAAGTTTGTTACGAAATTGAGTTTAACTTAAGGTTTGATTATGAAAATATTTTGGATGTGGCGGGGGTTTAGATGTTTTTAATAGATGACAATTGCTCGAATGACCGAGTAAGGCTACTCGTATCCAAGTAATTGATGAGAGGAATCGAAGGCTCGAGACCATCTCCCTTTTTACCTTTAGTGAAATGGTTGAGTGTTTTGTTGGATGACAATTGCTCGAATGGCTGAGTAAGGCTACTCGTATCTAAGTAATTGGGAAGAGGAATCGAAGGCTCGAGACCATCCCCCTTTTCATCTTTAATGAAATGGTGTTTAATTGTGATTAAGTATTTTGGATTTGATTTGGGAAAAGACACTCGATGTTGGATCGAGGTTTTTATTCTTTGCGTTTGAATCGAAATAGAATGGCATGATTTGAAAGTTTTAGAATTGGTTTGATATGTTCAAGAGTGAATTATTTACAAGTGATGCTAACGACTAATTTTTATCGAGAAATTGAAATAAGGTACAAAGTAATGGTTTAATTAACCTAATTAATATAGTTAGCCTAATTAATTAAGATAAACTAATTAAAAGTTAACTAAAAAAAATAATAAATAATTAACCTACATGAAAATAAGAGACATGTTTTATTTAAAACCATATACAATAAGAACCTAATTAGTTTTTTTTTCTATGTGCTGAAAAACTTGCATTTCAATGTCTCAGTGATAATAAAAAGAAGTCCTTGTAACTAGCTTCAAAAAGAGATACAACCCACCTTAGTGCACATGTTCTTAGAAATACAATAAACAAAAAAACTAACTGATTATAGTAGACCAATGTATCATATAAATTTTCACCTCTCAATAATATGTATAAATTAACATCCCAGTTCATTTGTTGTGAGGCATATCTGTAGTATATTTATTGGTGGTGAGAGATTAAATATAAAAACATGTAAAAGAAAGAAACTACATAATATACTAAATATTATATTTAAAGAATCAAGAAGAAACTATATTAGAATAAATTCTATCAAAACTAGAACAAATTTATCCAAAAGGAAACTATAGAGAAGTAAAGGCATCTATTGTACCTTAACCTGGTCAAATTTCACCTTTCAAAATTACAGTAAAGAAATGCTTACTTTTTGTTTGTAATGCTCATAACAAGACTTAATTTTTTTTACCAAGCAGGGCATTAATGAGTATAAATTAAAAAGAACTGATAAGAGACATGATATAGTAGATAAACACTTCAATCACATCAATTTGAAAAAGAGAAAAAAAGCAGTTCATGCTACCTCAAACAAACTGATAGTTTTCACTTTTTGTACCTTGCACCTTTTCTAACGGTTGTCTAGTGAAGGAAGAAAGTGCATAACGTCTGGCGGTCTTCGTGGAAGGCGGAGTTGCTACAGTTTCATTGTTGTTGTGAGATTGAAGTAAAGAGGAAATGAGGGAATGGTGCGTAGTCAATTACGTTTTGCAGGTTGAGTTGCTGAAAAACAAAACGTAGGGAGGTCACGATTTGGATATTGGTGAATAAGTGGTATTTGTCGGAGTTGACGGTTACGTTTGGTGGTGGTTCAAAATCACATGATGGTGGTTTGTTAAGGGTGGCGCGGCTGGTTGAATGTGGTGGTTGTACGACAGAGAGTTAAAGGGTGATGGTGAAAGGATGTATGAGAGATGGTCCGATGTTATTTTTGTGAGCTAGAGATGTTTTTTTTGTTATGGAGAGAAAAAAATGTGGTTGTTGTTATGATGATGGAAGAGTGAACTTTCTGATTTTTTTTTTTCAAAAGGAGATGCAGATGGTGAGTTGATGGAGATGGAAAACTTTTGCTCCTTTTTTTGTGTGTGTCTTGAGAACAAGTAAAATGATTTTTTAAGAGAGTGAGCAAGTGGGTATTAGGAGTAGAGAAAAAAATTAAATTATCTGAGAGAGAGAGAGATAAAAAGAGAGAAAGCGTAGGATGAGGAGGAAAAGAAGAGAGAGAAAAAAATGGCCATGTGTCTTCTTCCCAATGGTTCCATGCTTAATTAATTTCAAATAAAAAGAGGAAAAGTGATTGGTCCTCTAATCAACAATTTAATTAAAAAACAAAATAATCAATTTATCTTTATTTAATTAAATTAAAAAAAATAGACAAACATGATTTAAAATAAAAACAAGAATACGGACAACTCTAAGTAAATCTCTCAATTATTTCGACAAACTAACAAAAATAATCAGATAAAAAATTGAATAACAATAATAATAAATAAATATAAAAAAAATCGAGCATAAAAATACCCGAAAAATAAAATCAAATGCGCCAAAGTTATCAGTGCTTAATAAACTTTTCAGGAACATATAGGTTTTGATAAAAAAAATCGACCGGTTAAAAGGCTCAGACTGATAAAAATGCGACTGAAAAAGTAGTCAAAAAATTAAAATGAGCACACCAGGTTAAACTAAGCGAATCATAGATCAATAAAACTGACGTCTGAAAGCTCAATTTTAAAAATAAATTGGTCACTAATTCGACGTACATTTGGGAAATGATTCAACCGGTTTGTCTGTAGATCCGAAAAATTATCTGGATGATATTTTAAACATTATGCGGAACCAAATGCATGTTGTGACAAGTATAGAAATGCAAACGTTTTTATGAATGCACTGAATTACTGACTGGATAATTGTGAATAGACAATCAGATGCAAATGAATGCACTCTTGGACCATTTGTTTCTGTTTCTCAAACACAAAGAAAACCTACAAAGATTCAGATGACGATAATACTCTTGACTGTCACCCTTTGAACCTCTGAAATAAGATGCAACCGAATGAATGATGCATTGAGATTGAGAAATCGAGTCTTCTAACTTCTCAATCAACAGATGAATGAATGAATATCATCAAATTAGATAAAATGACAGAACTCCTAACTTTTCACCTAAATCCTGATGAACGCTTTTAACTGATGAAATACACGATAAAATGGATTGATTTATGCTATGCTAATGTGAGTGAAAAAACTCAGGATAAAATTTAAGGTATGACAGTTGCCCCTATTTAAACATCTTTAACCGGAGGATATGAAGAGCTCTTGACTTCAAATCGTCATGGTAAAAGATAGTTTAAATACCAGACAGACCCAAAAGTTTCCCTTTTATGCAAAAGAAAGATAAGTTTGTGATTACGAATGAATGCACATGGATTAAGAAATAATCTTGATTCCCTAATCGGCAAACAGTAATGCGAATGAATGCAATGAGATTTAAGAAATACTCTTGATTTCTTAATCGTCGGGTGGGATCAGGGATACTTCCCCGATTGAATTATTTGGTCCTACTCGTTATCAATGGGATCAGGGATACTTCCAGCAAGAAATATATCGAAGAGTTGGTGGTGGGCTAGTCGAAAATCAAAGTTTATCAGAAGCTTGGTCTAAAATTCCTGAAAAATTAGCTTTTTATGATTACATCGGTAATAATCCGGCAAAAAGGGGGTTTGTTTAGAGCGGGCTCAATGGACAATGGAGATGGAATAGCGGTTGGTTGGTTAGGGCATCCTATCTTTAGAGACAAAGAGGGGCGTGAACTTTTTGTACGTCGTATGCCTACTTTTTTTGAAACATTTCCGGTTGTTTTGGTAGACGGAGACGGAATTGTTCGAGCAGATGTTCCTTTTCGAAGGGCAGAATCGAAGTATAGTGTCGAACAAGTAGGTGTAATTGTTGAATTCTATGGTGGCGAACTCAATGGAGTCAGTTATAGTGATCCTGCTACTGTGAAAAAATATGCTCGGCGTGCTCAATTGGGTGAAATTTTTGAATTAGATCGTGCTACTTTAAAAATGAAGGTTTAAGAAGTACTCTTGACTCCTTAAAAATGAATGCGTATGAATTGAGAAATACTCTCAATTTCTCAACTGTATGAATGACAAATCATATGGATTCTAAGAAATACTCTTGACTCCTTAGTGATGAATTGATTAAGAAATACTCTTGATCTATTAATCATCATATGGATGAATGAAAATGCATATGAATTAAGAAATAATCTTGATTTCTTAATCATCAGATGATAAATGATATGAGAAATGCTCTTGATTTCTCAAATATTGTGTAGGTTAAGAAGTACTCCTGACTTCTTAAATATGAAATGGTATGAGCTAAGAAATGCTCTTGAGTTCTTAATCATGAATGTAAATGAAATGAGAAATTCTCTTGATTTTCAGATGATATGCAAATGAATTAAGAAATACTCTTGATTCCTTAATCATGAATATGAATGAATTCAGAAATACTCTTGATTTTCAGATGATATGCAAATGAATTAAGAAATACTCTTGATTCCTTAATCATGAATGTAAATGAATTGAGAAATACTCTTGATTTCTCAGATGATACAAAAAGGAATTAAGAAGTACTCTTGATTCCTTAATCATGAATGTAAATGAATTGAGAAATACTCTTGATTTCTCAGAAGATATGAAGATGAGTTAAGAAATACTTTTGATTCCTTAATCATGAATGTAAATGAATTGAGAAATACTATTGATTTCTCAGATGATATGAATATGAGTTAAGAAATACTCTTGATTCCTTAATCATGAATGTAAATGAATTGAGAAATACTCTTGATTTCTCAGATGATATGAAGATGAGTTAAGAAATACTCTTGATTCCTTAATCATGAATGTAAATGTACTGAGAAATGCTCTTGATTTCTCAGATGATATGAAGATGAGTTAAGAAATACTCTTGATTCCTTAATCATGAATGTAAATGTACTGAGAAATGCTCTTGATTTCTCAGATGATATGAAAATGACTAGGGATGAGAGAATCACGTTGAGTTGCTCTTGACTGATAGTAGATCTCCAGGGATGAATCTGTTACAAAGTAACATGCTCGACTGGTCTTCAGACGTTCTTTGCTGATGGTAGACACTCATGGGAGAACAAATGAGCATATTCAGCAGCTCTTGGCTAAAGATGTCATATTCAACAACTCTTGGCTGAAACTGATGCATTCAACTGCTCTTGGTTGAAGCAAAAACTGTAAAATAAAAAATAGCACTCAACTGTTCTTGGTTGATGCAAATTGCATAAAATAAAATGGTGTTCAACTGCTCTTGGTTGAAACAAATGCATTCAACTGCTCTTGGTTGATGCAAATTGCGGGGAAATAAACAAAATATTTCCTTTGGGGAATAACCGCAGGTTCAGCTGCTCTTGGCTGACAGAAGACTCTTTTGGGGAATGAGAAGATCCCAGAGACTTGCTGAAGATAAAATTATTGGGGATCCCTTGTTTAAGGAATCCTGCTGGTATGAAACTCGCTTGGGGAGTTTATGAAATTTTGCTGGAGAAAATACAATGTTGGAGAAACTCTGTAGGGAAATATCTATTGGGGAAACCAAGCAGAAATTCTGTTTACACCAAAGTTCCAATGGAAGAAAATTAATCACCTTGTTGGGGAAGAAACTCGTCTTAAGAATCATTACCAACAACGATTGTATTCTGAAAGTACTATAGTATTGGAGAAGATAACTACTCTACTCTTGAGAACACCTCCTTCATCTTGGTCTGCTGAGGATCACACTGGACTTTCTTGAGAGGTTGTTGAATTCGACTGAGGTTTATGCATGATCTGTTTTTGTACATGATATGCAAAATGAATGTGAAAGCATGAATATATTGGTTTATGCATTTTGTGGGTATCAAGCTCGGATTCCCCAACGCCTTATCTTGGATAGTTTTGTCACCATGAAGATGATTTTTTGTTGCAAAAAAAAATCTGATTTCTGCTTTTCTGCCAAGCGGGCTTCAATGAGGACTTCTTGCTTCTGGAGGAAAATCCATTTCAAACTTGCTTTAGATTACAATGATCTAGGAAATGTCCCACGTCTTGTGAACCAGATGCATTATTATAAACCAACAAAAAATCGTTTTATACTTTCAAAATCAAAACAAATTAAAGTTTTCAAAAACCTTTGTCGTTTCCACTATTTTAATGTTTTTATCTTATCAAAAATAAAAAGCGACATTAAGCAGAAAAACAGAAATAATTGGTAAAGCAATGTTCAACTGAACAATTTTATTTGATGAGAAGAATAACTCATACATGGTGTTCATGAAGATGTAAACCCCTCTAAGAGGAGATTACAAAGAAAGAAAAGCAAGTAAATGGCAACAAAAATTTAACTGATTTTCCAACGAAATACAACTTTGCTACTTTCCCCTAGGTCCTCTAGTCCTCATTAGATTGAGCTGATCAAATCTGGTTTGAATCCATTCCGCTTCTTCTAATTCTGTCTCCATCAAGACTCTAAACGAGGGGATCTCAACTTCTATCAGTAGCACAACCTCCATGCCATAGACTAGTGAGAAAGGGGTTGCCCCTGTTGAAGTGCGAATAGCCGTTCGATATCCGTGCAAAGCAAAGGGTAGCAACTCGTGCCAATCTTTATAAGTTTCCACCATCTTCTGAATGATCTTCTTGATATTCTTGTTAGCTGCCTCTACAGCTCCGTTAATCTTTGGCCTATAAGGTGACGAGTTATGATGTTCAATCTTGAAATTCTTGCACAACTCCTTCATCATCTTATTATTCAGATTTGATCCATTATCAGTGATAATCTTGCTAGGAGTTCCGTAGCGACAAATTATCTCTTTCTTGATAAACCGAGTGACGACTTGCTTTGTCACATTGGCATAAGAAGCTGCTTCTACCCACTTAGTGAAGTAGTCAATGGCAACCAGAATGAATCGGTGTCCATTTGCAGCTTTAGGCTCAATCATACCAATCATGTCTATGCCCCACATTGAGAATGGCCATGGAGATGATAAAACATTCAGAGGAGTGGGTGGCACGTGCACCTTGACAGCATAAATTTGGCACTTGTGGCATTTCCTGGCATAGTGGTAACAATTTGTTCCCATTGTCAACCAATAGTAACCAGCTCTAAGGATTTTCTTCGCCATTGCATGTCCGTTTGCATGAATGCCGAAAGAACCTGCGTGGATTTCTTTGATGAGTAGGTCGGCTTCGTGTCTATCCACGCATCTGAGCAGAACTAAATCAAAGTTTCTTTTGTATAGAACACCACCACTTAGGAAGAAATTGGCTGATAACTTTCTTAAGGTCTTTTTGTCTATGATGGATACATCATTTGGATACTCGTGCTTCTCAAGATATCGTTTGATGTCATAAAACCAAGGCTTGCCATTTGTTTCTGCTTCAACTTCCAAGAAATGTGCTGCCTCGTCTAGACGTTGAATTGTAATAACAAGTGATTCGTTAGTCCAATTGACCTTGAACATAGATGACAGAGTAGCCAAGGCATCAGCTAGCTGATTCTCCTCCCTAGGAATTTGATGGAAATTAATCTCATCAAAGTAGGGGATTAGCTTTATGACATGCTCTCGGTATGGGATCAAATTTGGATGGTGGATCTCCCAATCTCCTTTGATTTGATAGATGACAAGTGTTGAGTCTCCATACACCTCAAGAATCTTGACTCTTAGGTCGATACATGCTTCATACTCCGCCATGTTATTGGTGAATTTTAAACATAACCTTTCCATGAAGGGAAGATGAGAATCCTTTGGAGAAGTTATAACAGCCCCAATTCCGTTACCCAATGCATTTGAGGCACCATCGAACACAAGCGTCCACCACGATCCTGGTTCGGGTCCTTCTTCCGGGCCTGGAATCTCATAGTCTCTTATGTACATGACGTCTTCATCTGGGAAGTCGAGTCTCATCAATTGAGTCCTCCACTGGTTGGTGCATAAGGTACTCTGATAATACACTACCCTTAATGGCCTTATGAGTTACATACTGAATGTCATATTCTGATAACATCATTTGCCAGCGAGCGATTCTGCCAGTTAATCCAGGTTTCTCGAAGATGTACTTGATGGGATCCATCTTGGATATTAACATTGTTGTATGACAAATCATATACTGTCTCAGACGACGAGCAGCCCATGCTAATGCACAACAAGTCTTTTCTAGCATGGAGTACCTGATTTCACATTCTGTAAACTTCTTTCTCAGGTAGTAGATAGCATGCTCTTTTCTACCTGTCTCATCTTGTTGCCCCAGTACACATCCCATGGATTCATCGAGTACTGTCAAATACATAATGAGAGGCCTTCCTGGAACTGGTGGCACTAAGATTGGTGGTTCTTGCAGATACTGTTTGATTTTATCGAATGCACTCTGGCAATCATCGTTCCACCTAACAGCTTGATCTTTTCTTAACAACTTGAATATTGGCTCGCAAGTGGCTGTCAGATGCAAAATGAATCTGGAAATATAGTTCAATCTGCCCAAGAAACCACGGACTTGCTTCTCTGTCCGAGGTGCTGGCATCTCTTGAATAGCTTTGACTTTGTCAGGATCAACTTCTATGCCTCTCTGGATCACAATGAATCCTAGAAGCTTTCTAGATCTGACTCCAAAAGTGCATTTAGCAGGGTTTAAGCGCAGTATGTATTTCCTCAATCTTACAAATAACTTCTTCAGATGAATAACATGCTCCTCTTCTGTCTGAGACTTGGCAATCATGTCATCCATATAGACTTCAATCTCCTTATGTATCATATCATGGAAAAGAGTCACCATGGCCCTTTGATAGGTTGCCCCAACATTTTTCAGGCCGAAAGGCATTACCTTATAACAGAAAGTTACCTATGGTGTTATGAAAGTTATTTTCTCCATATCCTCGAGAATACATTTTAATTTGATTATATCCTGAGAATCCGTCCATGAAGGAGAATACAGAGAACTAAGTTGTGTTCTCTACCAATACATCAATGTGAGGTAAAGGAAAATAATCTTTGGGACTAGCTCTATTCAGGTCTCTGTAGTCTACACACATTTGAACTTTTCCATCTTTCTTCGGAACTGGCACAATATTAGCAATCCACTGCGGGTAAGTTGCAACAGCTAGAAAACCTGCATCAAACTGCTTCTTGACCTCTTCTCTGATCTTGACAGCCATGTCTGGTCGAGTTCTTCTCAACTTCTGCTTGATGGGCGGCCATTCCGGCTTCAACGACAGCTTGTGCACAACTATGTCGGTGTCGAGTCCTGGCATATCCTGATATGACCAAGAAAACACATCCACATATTCATGTAGTAGCTTGACTAGTTCCTCCTTCACACTTTTTTTCAAAGCAGTTCCGACCTTGACTTCCTTTCGATCCTCCTCAGTCCCCAGATTGATCACATCCACTGGTTCCTGATGAGGCTGAATCATCTTTTCCTCTTGTTTCAAAAGTCTGGTCAACTCTTCTGGGAGTTCACAATCTTCCTTATCATCCTCTTCAGCTTGGTTAATCGGGAGTTCGAAGTCATAGGGAGTTATAGCATTGTCGTGTTCAATGGATCCAGTTATTAATGATCTGCATGGAAATGATTTTTCTTTTTAGCAGAAGATTCTGAAAAATGAAAGTGATGTGAAAACAAAATTGCCATTTTTTAATTTTGTTGTTTATTTGTTTGTAAAAAAATTAAAAAAGATGAAAGACAGGGATCTCAAAAAATGTGCTTTGTATTGATGATAAGTCTTAAATATTAACACAAAATGGGCCCTACAAAGCTATCCATATGTCTTGGGCAAGGCATTGGATGTTTTAGAAAACAGTAAATTACTTTGAACAAGAAACTATATCCGAAACATCTGTTGCCTTCCAGTTAGTGAGAGCGGTATTTAGAGGTCCACAAAACACCATCTTCGACAAATCTGGATCTTCATCTTCAAGAGCATTCACTTGATCATCACTTCGGAAACCATCTTTGGAGAATATTTCCTGGATGCTAGGAACCTTCCCCTGATTTATCTTCTGATCTTTGAAAAGTTCAATAGACGGCTGATATCCTAATCCTCACTTGTCTTTCTTCTCTGGTAATTCAATCACGGTGCCCTAACCTCCAGGCCAACCAGCTTCAATTGCAGCTTTCACACTCTTCCACGAGGACATGACCCCCTTGGTTTCTTCAACAAGTTTCAGCTTAGTCAAGACCACATTGACCACCTCAAGGGCCTGGAGAGGAGTTTCAACAATGTCTTCACCTACTTCAATGTATCTGAGAGAAGTCAAATGGATGACGAAAGTATCTTCCTCTCCGGATACTGATACCAGCTTACCAGAAGTAACAAACTTCAGCTTCTGGTGAAGTGTCGAGGTGACAGCTCCAGCAGCATGGATCCAAGGTCTACCTAACAGAAAACTATAGGGAGGCCTAATATCCATTACCTGGAAGGTAATACGGAAAGTTTGAGGGCCAATCAGGATTGGGAGGTCAATCTCCCCAATAATAGTTCGCTTAGACCCATCAAAAGCTTTCACTATCAAAGCATTGGATCTCATTTGCACCCCTTCAATACTCAATTGTGCCAGGGTAGTCTTAGGTAACACGTTCAAGGAAGAACCTGTATCTACTAGTACTCGAGCCAAGGTAACATCTATACACTGAATGGAGATATGAAGCGCCATATTATGTTCTCGCCCATTAGGGGGTAAAACATCATCAGTGAACATCAAACAACTACTAGCATTGAGATTAGCAACCACATTATCAAACTGAATAACACTGATGTCTTTGGCCACATAAGCTTTGTTCAAGAACTTCAATAGAGCAGTCATATGAGCCTCAAAACTCATAAGTAGAGAAAGAATGGAGATTTTTGAAGGAGTCTGGTTGAGTTGATCTACGACCTTGTAATCACTCTTCTTGATGATCTTGAAGAATTCTCTATCCTCTTCAGTAGTCAATGCTTTCTTAGATGAGCCTTCTCCTGCTTCTGGAGGATTTACCTCTTTCCCCTTTGTCGGTTCAACTGTTGGTGCACTTTCTTTGTTTGGGGTCACTTCAGGAGCAAAAACCCTTCCACTTCAAGTCACACCACTAGCTCCAGCGATGTTAGTCACGTCTGGCTCTTTCAAGATTACTGGTTTGTTACCCACATAAACTACAGGCTCGTAGTTCCAAGGCACTACTTTGGTACTGTCAAATGAGAATGGAGCGGGAACATGGATAACCATGGGCTCAATCTTCTTCACTGGCTCTAGGTCAACATTTCTCTGATAAGGGACCACAAAAGGCTTGTGAAGCCTCTCTTGATCAAATACAGGCACAATCACAGCAACATCCTCATCAATATTTGCTCTAGTGAACTGAAAGACCCCCTGATCCATCAAACATTGAAGACAAATTTTGAATTCACCACACTGAACAGGGTTGGATGAACACACCACACAATTATCATGTACTCCATTCATCAATTCTGCTTCCATCAATCTAGCATGGACCACTGTTAAAAGAGTCTTCAACTTGAACACATCCTTTATCCGTCCATCATCAATTGAACTATCTATAGCATTGACACCTGAACCATCATGTTTAGGCAAAGGATTGTTCCCCACATTTGGAACATCAGCAAAAGACAATATTTTTTGATCTATCAACTCTTGGACCCGAAGCTTGAACGCCTTGCAATTCTCTGTTGTATGACCCTCTGAATTAGCATGAAAGGCACATCTAGCATTCTCATCATACCAAGGCTTATGCGGCTTCGGCATTGGAGGTAATGCCCTTGGCACGGTAGTCCTATTCTGAATCAGATACGGTAGCAATTGAGTGTAAGTCATTGGGATATGAGTGGTATTCACATTATTGTACTGTTGATATGGCCTCTGTTGATTTGGTCGTTGCTGCTGAACTGGACGTGGTAGATTATTCTGTTGATTTCTCTGTTGATGTTGAGGTGGAGGAGCCTGGAACTGAGGTTGTGGAGCTTGATATTGAGGAACTGGAACTTGATAGTGAGGTACTGGAGCTGGATTAGGAACATGAGAAATTGGACGATAAGGCATGGTTGGATATTGAGCAGCTACTATGTAAGGGTACTGATAATAAGGCATAAAAGCAGGAGCCCTGGGTGGTACCCTCCCCCTTTGAGAAGAAATGACGCTAGTCTCACGCTCCTTCCTCTTGAATTCGTTGAAAAGCTTCTTCAAGATTGGTTGACTGCTGGAACCTCCCTGGATTTTACCACTCTTTAGTCCTTCTTCTACTCTTTCTCCCACGATCACCATGTCAGAAAATCCTGTGGACACACTACTGATCAATCTTTCATAATATTGGCCCTGCAAGGTTCCCATGAAAATGTCAATCAATTCACGATCAACCAGCAGCGGGTGCACCCTTGCAGCCAATTCTCTCCAACGTTGTGCGTTTAAAAGATTCATTGTCTTTCTGGGCCATACTCTGAACCTGAGTACGGTTTGGTGCCATGTCAGTATTATATTTGTATTGCTTTGCGAATGCTTCAGCCAACTCATCCCAAGTGTGGATGTTGCTACATTCCAACCTCATGTACGAGTCCAAAGATGCCCCAGTTAGACTGTCCTGAAAGCAATGGATCATGAGCTTATCATCTCTGGCATAGGCAACCATTTTTCTGCAATACATTTTCAAATGTATGTTAGGACATGTGAGGCCTTTGTATTTTTCAAATTCAGGCGCTTTGAATTTTGGAGGAATCACCACGTCTGGGACTAGACACATCTCCAAGGCACTTAAACGGGTTGAGTTATGTCCTTCCAAGATTCTTAGCTTTTCTGCCAGAGCACGGCACATCAAGATAGCCTCAGAATATTGGGCAGTAGTAGGGACGACCATTGGAGAAGCTCCATTATAATTATGCATTTCAAACTCGTCTTGGAGCTCCTCATCAGTGCGAGGCATGACTACTTGATTAACTATCGGAGGTCCTTGCACAGCGACTCCATCAGCTACTCCAAATGTATACGTAGGTGGAGGCACATGAGTTCTTTCAGAAGATGGAACAAAACCTGGAGGAAAACCGTAGATAACAGGATTTGGAATAGGAACTGAAGGTCCTGACTGAAGAGCAACCCCTTGAACTAGAGCATCGTTCCTTGCAGCAGTGACAACACGAGCCTCTTCTTCCCTTCTAGCCAGAGCTTGTATAGCCTCAAAGATCTGGTCGATCTTGCTTTTGACATAGTACATCTCCTCTCTAAAGGCAACTTGTTCTTCTCTAACTACATCCATGATTCTTCTTGTGTTGGAGCGAGTAGCGTATGCACGTTGGGGAGTCAGCTTGAACTACTAGAGATGAGGAAAAAATGGAATGAGTTTTTGTTTTGAGAAATGAAATGCATGATGCATATGTTTAATGCACGCGGATTTAAAAATGTCTTTTATGCTTATGTTCAATTTTATTTTCAGGGAACCGTGTTAGATTCCTTGTTATTTAGCAAGCATTCGAAGAGATCACGAGGAATAAAACAAGAATGGAACCAAACTTTTTGTACAAAAGAACTCAAAATCCTTCATTCATTCAATTCACAGCAGAGTACAAGGATTGAGTACAAAATTCTTTCAAACATAAAAGAAAGTACAACATAAAAAAAAGGTCAAACTGCAGGCTTCTGTTTCTTGAGATCTTCCAACTCTCCCTTGAACCTTTTCATCATGTCTTCACAAAGATAAATAAAGTCAGTCAATGAAGGAGGGATGCCGTCATTGTCTATGTCTTCTAGAGCACATCTTAGCATCAAAGGCACATTATTAGCCATGCCATTACAGAAGTCTATCAAACTAGCAAACTTGTCTCGATACTCATTTCTTTGTTCATGTAAAAACTGGATGGTTTCCTCGCAGGCTGCCAAACTAGCATTCACATTTTCCCTTGCGTTCATCCAATCTTCACCTTCTCGTAGCAAAGAGTCATGTCGGCCTCTCCAATATTGTTCCCACTCATTAGCATTTTCAACCTCCTGACACTTTCCTTTCCACATTTCAGGTGTAATCTGAGTAGCATCCAGAGCACTCTCTTTACTACGGCGTTCTCGTTCTTCCCTTTCTCTTGATTCACAGAGTGAAACACTGAGGTTGGCTATCTCAACCTCAAGCGTCTCTCTTATCTCCTTGTTTTGTTTTGTGACGAGCTTCCACCATTTCTCTTTCTCACGACAATCCCTCTCAGCCTCTTTCAGTTGGCTTTTGACGGTATTCAAGCAGCTATCAGCCTGATCTAACCCATGCTTGACCCTTTTTCTCTTATAGTCCTCCTTATCAGTCCTTTCCACATTTACCTGAAGTTGCGCTTTATTCCTCTCGAGTTTCCATTTAAACTCATTCTTTTCATTAGTGATCAGGTGTAGGTTCTTCAACAGCTCTTCATTTTCCTTTGTAAGTTTCTCTAAAGAAGCTCGGAGTCCTACCGCCTCCTCAATTAGGACATGAGTAGGTTTAAGCTTGGGAAGAGGACCAGACGTCTCTATTTTGAAAGGCATCTTGATTGATCTTACTCTTTCTTTTATCCATTGAAAGTATGGCTCTTAGGTGATACAATTCTTCTTTCCTAGGTCAGCCTTACCTTTCCTGTTGACCTTTTCCCATGCCTTCTTGATCCTTGCAAACAAAGTCGGATTCTCAACTCCTAGGTCATGCAGCAAAAAGGCTTCCAAAAACTTCTCCTCAGGAGGTCCCTCCATTGGGTACCCAAGTTGTCTCATGGATAAGACTGGATTAGCATTAATACAACCTCGAGTACCAATGAGTGGTATGTTGGGGAAGTCCCCACAACTGGATATGATTTTTGTACCATCATACTCCCTAGAGTACCAGGAAATATCGCTGGATCGGAGTGATCCCAACCTCTGGGTCCAACTACCATCCTTCTGATCCACAAAGGGACCCCTATTTGGAAGATGGGTCTGCAACCATGTGTACAATAGAGGGGCGCAATAAGCAATCATTCCTCCCTTCTTTGCACTTCTCCAAGTTAGATAATAGAACACATCAACAAGAAGGGTAGGCACTGGATTCTTTGTGAGGAAGATGCAAATGGCATTCATGTCTACAAAATCGTCAAAGTTTGCGAACAGAACGATTCCATAAATAGTCAAGGCAATAGTAGCGTAGCAAGCCTCCCAACTTTGGGCCTCCAACAGGGTGTCAGCTCTCTCTATAAGAAAATTGAGTGGAAATCCTTTGGTATTTCCTTTCACTCCGAGGTTCGCAATAACCTCCTTCTTATGCATGTGAAGGGCATCGACTATAACTTCATATTTCAAGGTCCCTTCAACACCCATAAATGGCAGTTTGGTTTTTATGGGAATACCAACAAGATGTTCAAATTCCTCCAACATTGGTGCTATTTGAAAATCCTGGAAGGTGAAACATCTCATTGGCGAATCATAGAACTAGAACAAGGTCAAAAGTACCAGTGGGTCTGTTTCTTTGTTCAAGAGACTGAGCAGATTGCCATAATGCTTCCCAAGGTTGATCTTGTAGACTGGATGGAGCTGAGAAACCAATTCTTATAGAGCGTCTAATTTAGGATCTTTGAACTTATATGAGTACGTGCTCCTCTTGTTCGATCCCATACTCTCTAAATGCTTATAACACTGATCCTCTAGTTCCCTGGAAACAAAATGAAAATGTTATGTTTTGATTATGCGATGAACGTGCATGGTTTTAGAGTTACAGGTAACATCAAACTCAGGTTGGGAAGAGTAACAAAAAAAACTGGTATCTCTGATTATAGGCACTCCATGGGTAGGCTCTATGGTTGATAGGTTCCCAGAGTCATGGATCCTTCTTGAGAATATTAGTGTCGTGACGAAGGCTCGTCGGTCAATAATACCCTCAAAATGATCTCTTTTAGGTGAGGTCTTCGTATTGTCCCAATGATGAAGGCTCCTCGTGGGCCAATACTACACAACCATCGATTCCAAGGTTCTAAAAAAGGTCCCTAGAGTCACTGATTCCACATGAAAACGTTATCGCAATGAGGAAGGCTCGTCGGACAATAACATCTCCAAGAGAATCTACTCTAGGCGGGGTCTTCGTATTGTCCCAATGAGGAAGGCTCCTCGTGGGCCAATACTACACAACCACCATCTTAATCCTATGTTTTTTCTCAGACTCGGGTAGAGAGCCTATCTCACAAAGTACGAATAATTAGAGATCCTCACAAATGCCATTGAGAACCAATAAACAAATCACAAATAACAATACAATGAGATATCCAAAAAAAGATAGAAAAATAAATCAAACAAAGCTAACACTAAGCACAAATAAAACTAAGCTAGGTCTGACTCTCTCTAGCTTGGAGCTATATTCCCCAGCAGAGTCGCCAGCTGTCACATCTCGAAAAATGCGATCCTTCGCGAGGCGCTCGCACGCTCGCGAAAAAGATGTTCGAACAGAGTCGCCACCGAACTTTATTTATTCCAATGAAGGAAAGGGAAAATATCGATAAAACCCATAAAAAAACAACAAAAAGAAAATGGTCGTCGCAACCAAATTTGGGGTCGGGAGTCGGTTACGCAAGGGGAAGGTATTAGCACCCCTCACGTCCGTTGTATCCAACGGGAACCACTTAGTAAAATCTATGATAGAGTGTTAGCTAATGTTAATTGTTATCTTCTATTTACTGAGCGAGAAAAAGAAAGAAAGGAAAGACTTAGGGTTTTTTATATTAAAGTGCCTGACAAGATTTCGCAATCCTGCTCCTACGTATCTTCAGGTGCTATGAAGAACTCAAGGCATAGGTAGTTTTACCCAAAGAGAACTACTGGGTGGATTGCTTTTAAAGAGAGTGATGCTTGAATCATATTTGAGCAATTAAACCTTTACTTGCTGTTCGCTCTTGGAGGCTGAAGTGTTTGTTTGTTTCGCACCAAAATGGATGTTGCATACTCTTTTCTGAAAATGTTTTCGGGGTCGCACAAGGGCGGAAAACAGATTTGATTGGTTGGGTGTTTTATTGGATGACAATTACTCAAATGGCCGAGTAAGGATACTCGTATCCAAGTACTCGAGAAGAGGAATAAAAGGCTCTAGACCATCTCCCTTTTCATCCTTAATTGCAAAATAATTTAAATAAGGTTAATGTATTTTGGACGGACGACGAATACTCGATTGATCGAGTAAGGCTACTCGTATCCAAGTACTCGGGGAAGGGAATGGAAGGCTCCAGACCACCTCATTTTTCATCCTTAATTGCAAAAGAATTTAAATAAGGTTAATGTATTTTAGACGGACGACGAATACTCAAATGACCGAGTAAGGCTACTCGTATCCAAGTACTCGGGGAAGGGAATGGAAGACTCTAAACCACCTCCTTATTCGTCCAAGTTTGTTACGAAATTGATTTTAACTTAAGGTTTGATTATGAAAATAATTTGGATGTGGCAGGGGTTTAGATGTTTTTAATAAATGACAATTGCTCGAATGGCCGAGTAAGGCTACTCGTATCCAAGTAATTGAGGAGAGAAATCGAAGGCTCGAGACCATCTCCCTTTTCACCTTTGGTGAAATGATTGAGTGTTTTGTTGGATGACAATTTCTCGAATGGCCGAGTAAGGCTACTCGTATCCAAGTAATTGGGAAGAGGAATCGAAGGCTCGAGACCATCCCCCTTTTCATCTTTAATGAAATGGTGTTTATTTGTAATTAAGTATTTTGGATTTGATTTGGGAAAATACACTCGATGTTGGATCGAGATTTTTATTCTTTGCGTTTGAATCGAAATAGAATGGCATGATTTGAAAGTTTTAGAATTGGTTTGATATGTTCAAGAGTGAATTATTTACAAGTGATGCTAACGACTTAATTTTATCGAGAAATTGAAATAAGGTACAAAGTAATGGTTTAATTAACCTAATTAAATAGTTAGCCTAATTAATTAAGATAAACTAATTAAAAGTTAACTAAAAAAAATAATAATAAATAATTAACCTACATGAAAATAAGAGACATGTTTTATTTAAAACCGTATACAATAAGAACCTAATTAGTTTTTTTTTTCTATGTGCTGAAAAACTTGAATTTCAATGTCTCAGTGATAATAAAAAGAAGTCCTTGTAACTAGCTTCAAAAAGAGATACAACCCACCTTAGTGCACATGTTCTTACAAATACAATAAACCAAAAAACTAACTGATTATAGTAGACCAATGTATCATATAAATTTCCACCTCTCAATAATATGTATAAATTAACATCCCATTTCATTTGTTGTGAGGCATATATGTAGTATATTTATTGGTGGTGAGAAATTAAATATAAAAACATGTAAAAGGAAGAAACTACATAATATACTAAATATTATATTTAAAGAATCAAGAAGAAACTATGTTAGAATAAATTCTATCAAAACTAGAACAAATTTATCCAAAAGGAAACTATAGAGAAGTAAAGGCATCTATTGTACCTTAACCTGGTCAAATTTCACCTTTCAAAATTACAGTAAAGAAATGCTTACTTTTTGTTTGTAATGCTCATAACAAGACTTAATTTTTTTTACCAAGCAGGGCATTAATGAGTATAAATTAAAAAAAACATGCAGTAACTATTTTTAATCCTATATTTTTATAATAAATAAATTCTAAACTGGATACATAGATATAGACTATAGTAGATAAACAGTTCAATCACATAACATTAATATGTATTTCCCAATTAACAGAAATTTGAAAGAGAAAAAAAAAGCAGTTCATGCTACCTCAAACAGACTGATAATTTTCACTTTTTGTACCTTGCACATTTTCTAACGGTTGTCTAGTGAAGGAAGAAAGTGCACAACGTCTGGCGGTCTTCGTGGAAGGCAGAGTTGCTACAGTTTCATTGTTGTTGTGAAATTGAAGTAAAGAGGAAATGAGGGAATGGTGCGTTGTCAATTACGTTTTGCAGGTTGAGTTGTTGAAAAACAGGAGGGTTGTACGACAGAGAGTTAAAGGGTGATGGTGAACGGATGTTTGAGAGATGGTCCGATGTTATTTTTGTGAACTAGAGATGTTGTTTTTTTTGTTATGGAGAGAAAAAATATGGTTGTTGTTATAATGATGGAAGAGTGGACTTTCTGAATTTTTTTTTCAAAAGGTGATGCAGATGGTGAGTTGATGGAGATGGAAAACTTTTGCTCCTTTTTTTTTGTGTGTGTCTCGAGAACAAGCAACATGATTTTTTAAGAGAGTGAGCAAGTGGGTATTAGGAGTAGAGAAAAAATTAAATTATCTGAGAGAGAGAGAGATAAAAAGAGAGAGAGCATGGGATGAGGAGGAAAAGAAGAGAGAGAAAAAAAAAGGCCATGTGTCTTCTTCCCAATGGTTCCATGCTTAATTAATTTCAAATAAAAAGAGGAAAAGTGATTGGTCCTCTAATCAACAATTTAATTAAAAAAAATCAATTTATCTTTATTTAATTAAATTAAAAAAATAGACAAACATGATTTAAAATCAAAACAAGAATACGGACAACTCTTAGTAAATCTCTCAATTATTCCGACAAACTAACAAAAATAATAAGATAAAAAATTGAATAATAATAATAATAAATAAATATAAAAAAAATCGAGCATAAAAATACCCGAAAAATAAAATCGAATGCGCCAAAATTATCTGCGCTTAATAAACTTTTCAGGAACATATATGTTTTGATAAAAAAATCGACCGGTTAAAAGGCTCAGACGGATAAAAATGCAACTGAAAAAGTAGTCGAAAAATTAAAATGAGCACACCAGGTTAAACTAAGCGAATCATAGATCAATAAAACTGACGTCTTAAAGCTCAATTTAAAAAAAAAAATTGCCACTAATTCGACGTACATTTGGGAAATGATTCAACCGGTTTGTCTGTAGATCCGAAAAATTATCTGGATGACATTTTAAACATTATGCGGAACCAAATGCATGTTGTGACAAGTATAGAAATGCAAACGTTTTTATGAATGCACTGAATTACTGACTGGATAATTGTGAATAGACAATCAGATGCAAATGAATGCACTCTTGGACCATTTGTTTCTGTTTCTCAAACACAAACAAAACCTACAAAGATTCAGATGACGATAATACTCTTGACTGTCACCCTTTGAACCTCTGAAATAAGATGCAACCGAATGAATGATGCATTAAGATTGAGAAATCGAGTCTTCTAACTTCTCAATCAACAAATGAATGAATGAATATCATCAAGATTAGATAAAATGACAAAACTCCTGACTTTTCACCTAAATCCTGATGAATGCTTTTAACTGATGAAATACACGATAAAATGGATTGATTTATGCTATGCTAATGTGAGTGAAAAAAACTCAGGATAAAATTTAGGGTATGACAATGGCTACCACATCTGGAAGTACATCCGAAAGAGAATCTGACTCTGAAGAGGTATTTTATGATCTCTCTCGCTCTGATTTAGAAGCTTGTTTATCAAAATCTCTAAGCTCCTATCAGAAGCTTCAACAGAAATTCAAGATCCTAAAAAGGGTCAATGAAGAAACTGTTGAAGAGTGTGATAAGCTTGAAACATAAGTTTCTGAACTTAAAGGAAACATTTTTGTCCTAGAAAAAGAAAATGAATTTTCAAACAAAAAATGCTTAAAACTTGAAGAAACTCTTTCCAAAGCTCCACAAACTTCTGCTACTATCATATATAAATATGAAAAAGCTTTCCAGAAAATTCTGAAAAATGGGCTTGAAAGAAGTAAAATGGCTTCTATGATTTATGGTGTCAGTAAAAATAAGAAAAGAGGAATTGGATATGATTATGATGAAGATGAGCAAATACCTTATGCAGATGACAAACCTAAGTCTCCTTTTTCTTATCATTACACACATGCACAAACTCAAAGTTTTAATAATGCTAGAAAACCCAAAGTTTCCAGAAACTCTAGGAGAACTAATCATAAAGGACCCAAAAGATTATGGGTAATAAAGATAAAATAGTATATATTGCAGATATCTTATGCAATAGAGTTAAAACACCAATCATGGTACTTGGACTCTGGATGCTCGTGACACATGACGGGAAGAAAGCATATGTTCCAAAGCCTGGAACTTAAAGACACTGGCTTTGTAGGCTTTGGAGGAAATCAAAAAGGAAGAATTAGAGGATCTGGAACGATTGGTAATGGATCTCTTCCCTATATTTCTGACGTTCTTTACGTAGAAGGATTAATGCATAACATGTTATCCATAAGTCAGTTAAGTGACAACCGTTATGATATAATCATCAATAAAAAAATGTGCAAAGCCATTAATCAGAAACAATGGGACAATTCTTTTCACTGGTAAGAGGAAGAACAACATTTACAAAATTAATCTTTCAGATCTAAAAGATCAAAATGTAAAATATTTAATGTATGTAAATGAAGAGCAATGGGTGTGTCATAGACGCTTGGGTCACATTAGCATGAAGAGGATTTCTCAGCTAAATAAACTTGAGTTAGTCAGAGGCCTACCTAAGCTGAAGTTTTCTTCAGATGCTCTTTGTGAGGCATGTCAGAAAGGAAAATTTTCTAAAACAACCTTCAAAAATAAAAATGTTGTTTCTACCTCTAAGCCTCTGGAACTTCTTCATATTGACTTGTTTCGACCTGTTAAGACAACTTTAGTCAATGGTAAGAGGTATGGAATTGTCACTATTGATGATTATAGTTACTGGACATGGGTAAAATTTCTAAGACACAAGAATGAGTCATACTCTGTGTTTACCAGTTTCTGCTTAAAAGTGCAAAATGAATTTGACTTTAAAATCATCAGAGTCAGAAGTGATCATGGTGGTGAATTTGAAAACAAATTTTTTGAAGATTTTTTTTATTCAAATGGAATATCCCATGATTTATCTTATCCTAGAACTTCACAACAAAATGGAGTTGTAGAAAGGAAGAATAGGACTCTCCAAGAAATGGCCAGAACCATGATCAATGAAATAAATGTGGCTAAGCACTTCTGGGCTGAAGCAGTGAATGCATCGTGTTATATTCATAATAGAATCTCTATAAGACCTATTCTGAAGAAGACTCATTATGAACTGTGTAAGGAAAGAAAACCCAACATTTCCTATTTTCATCCTTTTGGATGTTATTGTTTTATCCTAAATACTAAAGATAATTTGAACAAGTTTGATTCTAAAACACACAAATGTATTATGTGGGGATACTTAGAACGCTTCAAAGGCTATAGGGTATACAATACAGAAACACAGATTGTGGAAGAATCAATACATGTCAGATTTGATGATAAGCTTGACTTTGAAAAGTCAAATCTAGTTGAGATATTTGCAAATTCAGAGATAACACTTGCAGGTTCTGACGAAAAGACAAAAGAATCTGAAGAAGTAGAAAGGGAAACATCAGAAGCACCTGAAATCTCAACTACACATAAAAGATCAAGAAATAGACAAAACGTTTCTGAAGAGTTGATTCTGGGAAACAAGGATGAACCTGTCAGAACAAGATATACATTCAAGGTCTCTGAGGAAACACCTCTAGGATTAGTATCTCTGATAGAACCAACATCCTGTGAAGAAGCTCTTCAAGACAAAGAATGGATTCTGGCAATGAAGGAAGAACTTGATCAGTTTTCAAAGAATGATGTATGGGATCTTGTACCAAGACTAAAGGGAACTCATGTGATTGGAACCAAATGGGTATACAGAAACAAACTCAATGAGAAAGGCGAAGTGGTTAGAAACAAAGCACGACTGGTAGCACAAGGTTACAGTTAACAAGAAGGTATTTACTACAATGAAACCTTTGCTCCAGTCTCCAGGTTAGAATGACGAGGGAAGTGTAGATGGGACCATAGAGTCTCTGAAAGTAGTTCTCCTAGCCTTGTTTCCTTAGTTCCTCAATAATATCAACACCATTGCGTTTCATGTTCTCAAAGTCCATGAGAGCCTCACAAAGAACTTCCAGTTTAACAAAAGGTGTTGCAAGATTGATATGCTGCTGGACGATCAAGAACGTGGGGTTCCTTGTAGACATCGGTTGATGTTGTAGCAGTTTCAGTAGTGGTTTTCTGGGGAGCATTTACAAGTTGTTCAATTGCTTCCATTTGTTTTGAGTAGTTGTATACTTATTGTTGTTGGGAGTCCATTTGAAGAAGATGATGAGTTTGTTGAATGTTGATGAAGACTTGAAGAAGGTTAACAAAGGTGAAGAACCGTGAAGAACTTGGAGAAAGTTTGAGCACAAGGGTTTTGTGTAGGTTTGTGAGTGAAAAGTGTGAAAGTGTGAGTTGTACAAGTATTTATACACATAAGTGGCATGCAAAACACGGTGTTAGTAGAGAATACTGAATAACAAAAATATTAATTAGCACAGAATCTGGGTTGACATGCTATGGAGAGAATTAATTGTTTCTAATGATGGATGTTTAATCCCAAAAATATGCACACTGCTCGAGGAGATCTCAATAGTCTGATTCTTGAGTTTTGTGCTAGACAGTTGTCTAGAAGATCCAAGGTTAGACGCTAGAGAGGCCACGTGTTGATGTTTCTGATATCAAGAATACCAAGAGATTCTTGATTCGGAGGGTTTCTAATTTAGATTACATCTAACTGGTAGAAGTATCAGAATTAGAACCAAATGCCAGAGATAGATTTAAGTAAGAGCCTATTTTAACACGTCCGAGGAGAGGCACAAGTTTATAATCATTCTGGGAAATCTGTCATGTTTAAATGTTTCAGAATGAAGGAGAATCTATCTTCAGCTAAGGGTTTGGTAAAGCTGTCAACCAATTGGTGGTTTGTATCTATGAGTTTTAAAGTTATTACCCCTTTCTGAACATAATCTCTAATAAAATGATGTTTAATTTCTATGTGCTTCGCTCTGGAATTCAAAATAGGGTCCTTACTTAAACATATGGCAGCAGTATTATCATAAAAGATAGGGATACTACTCTCACATATCTGAAAGTCCTCTACCTGATTCTTCATCCAGAGCATCTGAGTGTTGCATAGTGAAGCAGAAATGTATTATGCTTCTGTAGTTGAGAGTGCAATGGTTGATTGTCTTTTGCTAGCCCATGAGATTAGGTTTCCTCCCAGAAATTGACAGTTTCAAGATGTGCTTTTGCGCTCAAGTCTATCTCCAGTGTAATCTACATCATAATAACCAAAAATCCTATACTCTGATGTTTTCTTATACATCAGGCCAAGGTTAGGTGTTCCTCTCAGATACCTCAGGATTCTCTTAACAACAATTAAGTGAGATTCCCTTGGATCTGATTGAAATCTGGCACAAAGACACACGCTGAATAGAATGTTTGGACACGTAGCAATCAGATAGAGAAGAGAGCATATCATACCATGATAGAGCTTCTGACCAGCCTTTCTGACATTTCAAATTTCTTTAGAATGTCTTTTATGTATTTTCTTTGATATACATAGGTAGCATCTGAAGCTTGATTGATTTGAATTCCCAGAAAGAATTTTAGTTCTTGCATTAGACTCATTTCAAATTCTGCCTACATTAACTCAAAAAATTCTTGACAAACAGATGGGTTAGCAGAACCAAAAATTATATCATCAACGTATATCTGACAGATCATAAGGTCGTTTATGATGTTTTTACATAAGATAGTGGAATCTACTTTGCCTCTAATAAAATTGTTTTCCAGAAGGAAAGAACTTAGTATTTCATACCAAGCTCTGGGAGCTTGTTTCAGACCATAAAGATATTTTTTTCAGTTTAAACACATATTCTGGACATTTTGAGTTTTTAAAACCAGGAGGCTGATGAACATACACCTCTTCAGAAATGTATCCATTCAGAAACGCAAAGAGTTATGGAGATTTGCAAAATGCAATAACCACTGCATCGTTTCATTTGTCCTGGGTGTGAAGATGGTCATAACTGAAAAATCTATTGTCAAGCTTCTGAACATGGAGAAAATTGGGGACAAAAGGATATACAACATAAACCCTAGGGAAAGATACATATCCCAGGAGATTATCCCCATTATCTTCAAACAAAACGCTGAAGGCAGATCCTCTAAGAACAAGGAACTTCACCAGAATCTGAGAGTCTAACTGAAGATCATTTTGGGTACCATCCACCATCATCCAACCTCAAACTCTTATGACTACATCACCACAGATCAGAAGTGTATTTCGTACTGCATCTATAAATGACTCAAGCTGAATCTGTCAGCACTACTATTCAAGTATCTGAGGGATTCCGTCCGGGATACCAAAAATCACATGAAGCCCAGAAACTACATTCCTCTAGGAAGACTCATCTCTGATGTTCTGATCGAAAGCAGGTTGGTGGATCATCTGATATCCTACAATCTGATGGAAGATGTCACAGTAGATATCGGGAAGCCCCTAAACTCAAGAAATCTGAAGAGTATGGGCATCATTGAAAGATTTCTGGTCAAGCCAACTCTGGACACCTCATGGGAAGCTCTGAAGGATCACAGAAAGATACCCAATGGTCTCTATCTGTTCTCTAAGATAGATCCACTTGAGGTCATCGCCCATTATCTTCATGACCTGGCATCTCAAGGGGTAGATATCTCAGAGTTCTCAGTGGACTGGCTCCTAGAGTAGCCACCAATCTTTATGAAGAAGAAAAGAGAGCCCTCTGAGAAGTTCAAGAAGTCAAAGACTCTGAAGCTGGGAGAATCTTCTGCAACCAGATCGCATGTACCTCTAGACTCTCCTATCTCAAGTAAGTCTCAACCATCTGAAACTCCTATTTCAAATTTAAAGCAGCTATCTTCCTCCTTGTCGCTACCATCTTCCACCTATACCCCCTCTGAACCCACTATACCAAATCCACCCAACTCTAAACATCAAAACTCTAACCCTTCCTCACCCTCTCCACGACAAACAAATCTCACTACCACAACACTCCCCACATTTGATCTTTCACCACTAAATGAATCCTTCTCATCCCTCTCCTCCTCAACTCCCTCCTCACCACCATACTACAACATATCCTCTGACTCTGAAAATGCTGACCCTTCTTCCCTAACACTGGCCCAACTTCAAGCCACTACACTATCTAAAACCACCTCCATCTATCCTAGACACCTCGGTGCCTTCTCCTTCCACACCTCCAACAGAACCACCTTCTGAACCTCAAACAGAACCACCCACTAAACCTGTGTTTGAATCCCCAACTTGTCAACCCTCTGAACTTCCCACTGAAACAACCCCCACCTCACCAGAACCCATCAATCCACCTTCTGACCCTGAACCGACCTTCCCCACCCTGGAAGAGTCAGTTGCTTTATTTTCTGAGTCTTCAGTTGTGAAGCTCAGATCACTGTCAGAAAAATACAAACTAAGTGATAATCCCTCTAAAGTGAGGAATCACTGGAATGGATTTATCAGATGGATGGCATCTGAGGTATTCAAGCTGAAAGGCCTCTATGAACAAGTCAGAAATGACTACATCAGAGAAGCTGAGGAGAGGCTAGAGGCTCGTATGGAAAGAGAGGTTTAAGAGAAAGCACACGGAGAAGCTGAAGAAAAAGCAAGAATAGAAGCAGAAGAGAAAAGGAAATGGCTTCCAAGGAAATGGCTGCTGACGTTGAAGCCAAAGCCAAGGCTGACACTAAATAAGCTGCCCAGGAAAAGGAAATGGCTCTGACTCAGGGTGAGTCATCTAACTCTGACCTTGCTTCATTGATGCTTAAGACTCTGGAGGAACTCCAGAAGGAACAACATATTGTTAGAGCCATAATGGATCAACATGACTCTATTAACTCCAACATTCAAAATCTACTGACTCTGCTGCTGCTACTGTTGAAGTTGAAGCCAAAGCTAAGGCTGACGCTGAAGAAGCTGCCAAGGAAAAGGAAGTGGCTCTGACTCAGGGTGAGTCATCTAACTTTGACCTTTCTTCGCTGATGCTTAAGACTCTAGAAGAAGTCCAGAAGGAACAACGGATTGTTAGAACCACAATGGATCAACAAGACTCTATTAACTCCAGTATTCAGAATCTATTGACTTAGCTGCTGATGAAATAAATATCTAAGCCTCATAATGCACTGCTTACATTTGCAGGAAGTATTTGAGTAAAACATTCGAGAAACAAGCTAAGCAACATAAGAAGATCTGGTAAGAACCTCTAAACCTTCTAAAGTATCCGATTTAGGGGGAGAATGTCTATCTCAGGGGGAGTCATAATACATATAACTCTGAAATAACTCTCCTTAAATTATTATGAAGTATCATTGTTTCATCAACAGTCTGAAATTTTGTCATCATCAAAAAGGGGGAGATTGTTAGAACAAGATTTTGGGTCTACAATTTATTTCTAAGTTTTGATGATAACAAAGGATGAAACATTTTGATACCCTAATGAATTTCTCTAAGTGTGCAGGATTCTAACGGGAAATGAACCTGACGAAACAACATCTGACGTCACATTAGTCTAGAATACCTAACTTAGAGTCAAAGGCATTCATTTTGACGACTGAAGACTCTGATATTTTACATCTGAAGGATCCCTCACATGATTACTCTGATGATCAGTACATTTGAAGAAGCTCAAACTGAAGATCAGTCAATAACTTCTGAATAAAAACACATCTAGAAACTATCTTAAGAATACAAGATCTAATAGAAGTATCTGGATTCTGCGCACTCTGATTCACGCCTAACAGATCATCATCAAGACTTTACAATGAAGTATTCCAAATATGGTATGAATCTTTATATGGAGCAAAATTGAATACTCTCCTAAACTTCTACGGAAAGAACAATAAACTTAGTGTCATTTAAGTCCCATCATTGGCAAGATATCAACATCAATGCTTCATCCAACAGTATCATCTCCAAGCACTATAAAAGGGCCCAAGTATCATCATACCAAATACGAAGCTATTACACAAGAATACTGCAAATCAAATTCAATCATTCACCAATTCTTGTTCTATATTTTCACATGAGTTATTACTCTTAGTGTGAATCACTGTTGTTCTTACTGTGTTCATATTGCTTACTTAGAAGCACTAAACACCTTCTTGTATTTCTAAAATAGTTGTTGAATATTTCCTCAAGTGACTTGTGAAGTCTATAGACTTGAGAGGTTTAAGAGATCACTATACTCTTAAACGTTTGTTGTAATCTTTCTAGATTATTGGATTAAGTCCTTATTGAAGGCGAAATCACCTCGGTCGGGTGGACTGGAGTAGCTTTGAATTTCAAGCGAACTAGGATAAACTTCTCCATTGTTTGCTTTGATTTTTCATGTCTGTGGTGTTTGCAAAAGCTTTTATTGTCCGTGAAAACAATTCAAACTCCCCTTTCTTATTTTTCTCTACCTTCAATCTTGTGTCATATACTCACAATCTTTTCTTTTTATGTGTTTATAGTGAAATGGTGATGGACGAAAAATAATCATCGGATCGTTGAAGACTCTAGAGATTATGACCAAGTGTAATATGGAGATTAGGATACGCTAGATACCGTTTGTGTTTTTTCCAACAAATGAGATATGGATCATGTGTTTTCTAAGGTGGGTTCCTCCTCGGATTAGGGTGTTCTCTCCTTAGAAGAGGATAAAATATATTTTAGTACAAATGAAGGATGGGTTATTCTTCTTCATGAAGGCCTATTCTCCCCCGAATAGGATTTTAACATCCATTTAACAATTTCAAGGTAGGGATTTTTAACCACTTAAGATTTCTCCTTTGCAACTGCATACGATGATCTAGGTTTAAGTCATTGTCTTCTAATACATTTACTAATATGTGAGAAGTGTACCAACCTTGACGCAATTTTTCTTTATTTTCAATATTCAACGTTGTTTTTCCGACTCGAAATGGGCCATGGTTTACTTTTCCTCAGTCATGGTATGAAGATGTTCAAAATGTATACCAAAAATATAAAGAATATCATGGGAAAAGATGGTCAATCGTTCACCAAAGAAAACTATTATTCATTCTGATGAAAATCATGATTTAAATTTAGATATTCATTCGACTCCTTCTTACACAACACAAGTGCCTACTTCATATGAAGAAGTCGATAGAGATGATGTGTATGTTATACGTAATGATCATGAAGAAGGCATATGGAAAAATTAACAAGTAAATATTTTTTATTGTTTATTTATAATTTATTGTATGTTATAATTTCTAGTATTATTTATTAACAAGTATTATTATTTGAAATTATAGGTATCTAAAGTTAAGACATCAAGAGACAAGACACATTCCTCGCGTTGTAGATATTATTTGATGTAATGATGTGTAAATGATATGTTGTTTTGTGTCATTTTGATTTTGATGTCATATACAATTTTTGGTTCTTAATGCTATTTTTGGTTTTGATATAATACAATTTTTGAATCATTTTAGTTGTCAACTATTGTTGTGGTTCACAAATGGTTTATGTTGTTGTTTCTGGTCTATTTACGATTCAAAAAAATATAGCTCAAAAAATTATGAATTCTGTGAAATCAAAAAATATATATTTAAAAAAACAAATCATTTCATCATGATTGGTTCTTTCAACCATGGATATATGTAGCACGCTATCCAGATTAATAAACGCCAAAACATGTCGTTGTTGGGTATCAAACTCAAGATTTTTTAGTTTTTCACTACATTTGTTTATTATAATTATGGTGATATGTAACACGCTTTCCAGTTTATTATCACGATCAATAGACCGTGATTGTAAGTAGTGCACTCACTACCACACGCTACTTTACCACAAACCATCAATTGTGGTAATATCTCTTTCAACTATGATAAAATGTGTTATCCATAATAGCGATAGTAATTAGATAAGTTAGTTATGCCAATTTTCTTCTTGTTAAAATTACCTACCATATTAAGTTCACTAGAGTATTCAACAAATCCTACTTGTTTTTTTTTAGAATTGAGGAATTTGGGAAGAATTTTTACCCTTGTTAGAATTTTTCTTTGACAAAAGTTACCACTATAATACAAGCATACCCACTTACGATAAGATAGGCCTTATAAAATTGAATTTTAAAATTATTAAAAGAAGTAAAGATATCAAATTCTATATTTAAAAGTGAAATGGGTATTTTAACACCACAAATTTCTCCCTCCATAATTAATTTTTACTTTGTGTTTATTATAATTAATTTTTTAACTAGTATACTATGTGATCTAAGTTTTTTTAGTTAAATTTGGATTCATTTAAGAAGAATTAAGAGGTGCTTTGTGCAATAATAAAACAATGTGTGACTTAGATTTGTGTAATAAGAGAAAGAGAAAAGTGGTTATTCCCACAATACTTAAAGACCACACTTTGTTCAGCAATAGTGAAGAATACTCTCTTCATATTGGGAGTTGCAGTGTTTGGAGATGAAAAAAAGGAATATTTAAAAAATACATTTCTATGCCTTATCTCTTTCTTGTTTAACAACGTTTCTTAAGACGTTATGGTTAAAAATATGCAAGAAAAAGAAAAATAATTTAGAGAGCTTGAGAGAGAGGAAGCTGACATATCTCACATTTTTTGGATTCCTCTATTTATAATCCAATAAATGGTTCAATTTAGGAAAAAATCTATGGGTAAAATCAATGACTTTATCGATTAGCTAATCGATTTAGAATATGCAATAATCGATTATTGCTGCTCAAATTGAAAGGATTTTATAGAGACTCGTTATCATTCATCAAGACATTGTAATAATCGATTATAGATTTGATTCACCCTCATCTAATCAATTAGTCATTTGTCTTTAAAAACTTGTCTTTATCAATTTGACAGCTTCTGATTCACCTGGTTAGCCTCCAAAAATATTTTAGGTAATTTTATTTAAAAAAGAGAGGTTTTAAAAAGATTTTTTTGTGTGTGTGAGTTAGTCATAATGCTTCCAAAAATATCCTTGTGATTTTACAAAACACTGATCACTAAATTAGAAAAGATCAGACGAGCTTTCACACTTACTCTCTTTCATCCTTTGACGCTTTGAGTCGGTTTTCCATGTATACCTAACGTATATAAGCACCTCACTTGAATCTTCTTGCGGATGAGACTTGAGATATTTTCAAGTCAGACACCATTATCAGAGATTATCACTAAAGATCATAAAACCCTAATTCGTTAGCTTGATTTGAAGGAATTGTTTGGTTAACCATCTTGAGTATATTTAACTACTTACTTTATTACTTGCTTGTATTTATGTGTTGTTGTCATTGAAATCACTTCAATGATATTACAACTTCAGGTGTTGTCATCATCAAAATCATGATGTTATCAGGGCCAAACATATCTTATTTTTCTATAAACTTTAATCAATTTCTAATTATACTTACAAGCACATAGTTTCACAAAACAAATAATATACATTAGTTGTTCATAGTCCAAGAGCATCCAATTTTGAGAAATAAGAGAAAAACCACCCAAAAAGTATATTCCTTTTAAAAACGGCTATTAATGGTTGCTAGTCTCAAAGAACACATCGCCCTTACATAACTCATTCTTGAAGAGTTGTTTATATATTTGTTTTTTATGAGGACATTTGAGAAAGCACTTCACCCTTACAAGACTCATGTTTTAGGAGTTGTGTACTTATCCTTTTTTCAGGAGGACTTTAGAGAAAGAACTTTTCTCTCACACAGTTCATGCTTGAGGGGTTATGTACATGTCCGATATTTTATGCCACATTCTTAATTGGCCGAGGTCAACTAGGATCTGAGAGAGTACGCCAAATTATCCTAAAGAGCATATTTAGGTTAACATAGTTATTGTGTCAAATGAATTGTCTCGACCTAAGTCTAACATATACCAATATCTGATGAAGATATGTCTGGGAAAACATTTCTTATCGATGGAGGATATCAAAATCCAAGATTTTAGACAATCAAATATGATTCTCAATTACCATAAAGAGATCATAACTATCATGATTAATCATATTTAAAAGGCTTTTTAAAGAACTTTCGTGTGAGGTAGGTCATAATCGCTATATAAGGAGAATAATGCTCGAGGAAAATTCGTTTACAGATTATTCGTTTATGGCTTTAATAGTTCTCACTAGTAGAATTATCATTGGTGTAATTTTACAAGTACTCAAACAAAATCGAAATTCAGACAATCATAGATAGATATAATGAATGCAATAGATAAGATATATTGTACATTAATTCAAAATTAATAGAAAAATGTATGTATCATAATAGTCTAATATAATGTCCTGATATGAAGTTGTTAAATTCACCGAATGTTCTTCAAATGCCGCAACCCAATGGTAATTTTCTTTTGTAATTGATTATCGAAGATAGTTTAAATGAATAAGAGTAGAAACTGATGATTTTTTACTAAATGATACTATTTTTCACACAAAGAGTGGAAGTTGAGATATTTTCTCTTTTATTTTCAAAAAATATTTGCTAGGGAGGGAACATATAGTGTGTGTTATATCAAGGGTTTCTTCGAATTTTATCATCTAGAATCACTCATTTAAATATTTGACGCATATTAGATAATATTATACAAGATGCATGCAAACATTATTTTTCACACAAAGACATTTTCAAAAACTTATTAAATTTGGGAAAAACATATATGAGGTAATGGGTAATTTCAAAAAATTAAAATTCTAACAATCCAATTAGCGGTTAGGTATTCTGTATATCAAGCAAACACTTTTATATTCTTCAGGTTAGTTTCCATCGTTAAACATCATTTTTTTTCACTTTCCTCCAACCATCATATTTTTTTTACTATTCTTTCCCAACTACTATCAAAATACATAGCACACTAATGATGTCTCCCAACAACCATTTAAAAGATGTGATATTCGGTCTCGCATGCAGATATGATGTCAATAAACTTGTACTAATTGGTACCATCAATTTGACAACATCCATTCTCAATATAAATTGTTAGTATGTGAGAGAGCAATAAAAATGATTTTGAGAAGTAGAATGCTTAGATAGATCGAAAGAGAAATAAAAAAAAAATATAGAGAGAGAAAATAAAAAAAATAAAAAAAGATACTTGTATTTTATTTTTTGTAAAACATTTTTTAAAGATTTGTTTTGTTTTGATAATTCAAGGTTTACATTAAAAATTAAATAACATGAATTTATTTTTCATATCTAATATATAAGTTAACTTTTACTTATAAATTATTTTTATTATTTTAAATTTATTTAGATAAATTATATTTTATAATTTCTTTTAGCTATCAATTTTATCTTATCAAAAACCACTATTCTTATATCTTCCTCCCAATTTCATCTTATTTATTTCTTTCATATTTGTGTAAATCACTTCTCCTTTATTTCTTATCCGGATTTTAGAAATTGAGAAATTACATAAAAGAGAAATAATAACTTTTAAAAGTTAAAAGTGAGTCTAAAATAAAATATTAAAATATAATTATTTAAAATATCAATAAAATTATAAATTATAAAAAAATTATTTTATCTTGTGTATCGGAAGATTTTGCAAAAGAGTTTCGTTAGTCTTTTTTAAAATATTTTTTAATTTTTATTTTATGTACATGAAGATTTTGCAAAAGAATTTTTGTAGTCAATTTTTAATATTAACTCGGTAGTAAGTTTTTTAACATTTTTAACTTTTATTTTGTAAATATGATTTTTTTTTTGTAAAAGAGGTTCGATAGTCAATTTTTTTATATTTTATTTATTTATTTTTTAACCTTTAATAAATTATTTATATAAGGGTGTTTTGATAATAAAAAAATGTCATATGCTAATTTAGGCCTCAACTTTTTAATTTAATATCTAGAAAACAATTTTTTTTAATTTTAAAAATATCAACTAAATTTCAAATTTAAATAATTTCTCATAAAAATTTCATTTAAATATTTTTTGTTTTTAATATAATTTATTTTATGATAAAAATAACTATTTTAAAAATTTTAAATCTAAAATTGAATCATTTTTTGATCCTAAACTTTAGTTTATATCATTATTTTAAATAAACTATGATCTTAGTTTGAAACTTAATTGTGTGAGTTTGTTTTTTTGTTGTTATTTTGTCTATTTCATGGTTTTTATAAGTTTATAAAATAAGATTTAAAAAAAAAATTAGTTAGGATAGTTTGATAGAAGTTCACGATTATAAATTATAATATGGAATTTGTAATCCTATTTTTAATATTTTGGTTTTATAATAAAAATGAATATTTTAAATTATTGATAAATTTAAATTGTAAATACACTAGTAATGGATGTATACTTTATAATTTGTTAATTTATAGTTATCTATGAATAAGATATTGTATTAGACAATTTGAATCTTATATTTTAAGTAGCATCGTATCGATTTTGTATCGATTTTGGATATGCAACTTTTGCAATCTATTATGTTGTACCAAAAAAACTCAAATTTTTAGATATTATGTGTTATATTATACAAAAATAAAATATGTATATATATAATATTGATTGAAAATATTTACAATGATTGAACTACATATTCACGCTATACGACAAAAATTTCACTAATATATATATATATATATATATATATATATATATATATATATATATATATATATATATATATATATATATATATATATATATATATATAATTTAATACTTTATGTTGGTGTTTTAATATTTTAGATGAATGTCAAGTGTAATTGTATGCGAGTAGATTCCTTAATTTACAATCATTATATGTTAGTTAATCATGTTGAACGAAATGTGGAATAATGTATTTGATTAAGACAAACAAGAAAATGAAGATGAACAAAGAGAAATGCGAGAAGAGTCTAAAAGTGATTAATATTTTAGATGAATGTCAAGTGTAATTGTGTGCGAGTAGATTCCTTAATTTATAATCATTATATGTTAGTTAATCATGTTGAACGAAAATGAACTTCATAAATATGGAATAATGTATTTGACTAAGACAGACAAGAAAATGAAGATGAACAAAGAGAAATGCAAGAAGAGTCTAAAAGTGATTAAAGACGGATTTTATCTTTATTATTTCAGATGATGGGATGTTTCGTTTATACATAAAAAAATTACTATTTGTAACTATTATATTTTTGTAAAAGAAATTACCGATACATGATTCTGATTTCAATAACATGGTACTCTTAGAATTTCTCTTTTTCATAATCATAATCATAACTATAATCTTAAAATCCGTTTTTTCTTGAATTTTTCCTTCTTGACGACCATAATCATAACCATAATATTCAACACCATTTTTTCTAATGATAAATACATAAAAGAGTATAGAACAATAAGTACAATGGCTCTTAGAATTTCTCCTGCTTCAAATGCTACAAATATTGAAACAGGAAAGAGGATTTGACAAAAACGTTTCCAAAATAAAAAATTAACGTGTGGTTATTTAAAGAAAATGTGTTAGTAATTATGTGGAATACTATGAGGTTTTTGAGTTGTCTAAAGGAAAAATAGTACTACAAAATCAATAATGATTCGAAGAAAAATGCTCTCAACAATTTAGAATCAGAAGTGAAAATAGGTTATATTTATAGAAGAGATAAACTATATGGATATATGATTACCCATATTGTCTCATTTATTACAAAGATAACCGCTAGCTTGACTTTATATAGCCACTGGTATACTTTTTATATCTTTATTTGTTAACCAAACTCGAAAGATTGATATGATATTTTTTTTTACTGGTTCATACTATTTATTTTATCATTTTAATAACTTGATGCTTTAATTTTTATCGTGTGTTGAGTTAACATTCATCCATCTATATATTATATACTTTTTTTTTAATGAATATCATCTACAGATGCTTTTAATACATTCATATATAGTAGTCCAAGGTTTTTTTCTCATTCAACTTAATTTTAGAGTTTTATTTGTCTCATACAGCAACAAAATTTTTATATTGATCTCTTAATTGTAATAAGTTAGGTCATATTAATATTTTTGTAAAGTCGAACAATTTAATTTGATTTGAAGATTCAAAGACAAAAACCCACGTGTAAATACTATGCTCTAAAAACGAGGAAAACAATTAGGATAAAAAAAAACACTTGCAATTTTTCAAATTGTGTCGGGTACATCTCACATTATTCAGTCAATCTCTCTAACAATTTTTACAAACAATAGCCATCTATATATAACTTGTTGCCTAAGCTAACTTTTAAATAATATTCATATACTTTTGATTTTGATTTTGATTTTGGTTTATAGGGGTGAAATTTTAATTCCATATTTAGTTTATTTTAAAATTAATTTCACGTTAAAAAATTGTCATTTAGTTGATTTAAAAAAAAATTCATGTTAAAAAAATGCCAAAAGTTTCGAATCAGCACTGAATCCATACTCTATTTGATTAATAAGTATTTAGAGACGTTGTATATGGCTTTAATAGTTTTTATCTGTTGGTTTCCTTTTTAATTTATTGTTATTTTTACTTTTAAAAAGTGTAAAAATTATTAAACATTAATAGAAATTTTTTAATTTATTATTATAGATTAAAATAACACTAATGAAATTTTAAATAAAATTTAAACTTTGTGGGGGTTAAAATATGGTATAACCATGTCCTAAACCAAATAATTTTTGGGTAATGCTAAGTTATATAATTTTCATCAAACTACCTCAAACGTGGATTGGGTATAGTTGTCTATCATACTTTTAAAGTTAAATACATCAGATGTATCTTGAATATTTAGATACAAGTTATTTCTGATATAGGTCAGTGAAAACAATCAGACGCAGTACAAAGAATCAAAACATTATTGGTTCAAGTTTGTATAATAGTTTAATCCTCTATTGAAGTAAGTTTTCTCAAATTTGGAGACATTAAGCAAGATCATCTTCTCTCATCCAAGTGGGTAAATTGTTGGGGGTATTCAGGTCGAATCCAGTTCCATACTCTCCCATTGGAAAAATCATAGGATCCGTTTGGCCAATTGTGAGAAAATTTTCAGCATATATGAAGTGTCAACTTCATCCATCTCAGCTACCATTTTTCTGGTTCGTATGATACGGATCAAAAAAAGTAATCACATAAAGATCTATCACTACATCAATTAATTACTTCATTTCATGTAAACAAAGAAATGGAATAGTAAATAAATTTAAAGGGCCTGAAATCTTGAGATAATAATCATCTCCATAAGCAACATGCATGACATCAAAGGTTCTGACTTTAGGGTCTCTAAGAAAGAAGGGAACACTGAGACACACATAGGCTTTGATTCTTCTATCATGCGTGCTCTCAGACACTTGACGAAATTGTTGATGAGAGATTGGTGGTTGAAGCTTTCCTGATTCATGATTGTAGCTTGTGTTGATCCAAATTGAGATTGCCAAGAACCTATTTCACATATCCATTTTGAGCATATAATGGTCGGATTGATGTCAATCCAATCTTCTAAGCTACGACAATAATTTCATTACAATAGTTAGTGTCAATATGCTTTTAGGGATAACAATGGGCGGAATCTAGACCGGGTATTATAGTATTCGACCCTCTATCTGCGATTTAAAAAAAATTATGTACCCGATCCCACACCTACTTGAGCGGCAAAGTTAGCACCATATACGTGTCCTATGAGTATGTAAGTACTCATACCCGTACCCGTTACTCTCGGTCCTATTAAAAATAAATATATAAAATATAAAATATTATATCATTTTAAATTTTTAAATTTTTAAAAATATTTAAAAGTTTTAAAAATTTTTTTTGTTGAAATAAACAAACACTTATATTAAATACTTAATGGTGTAACATTGATAAACATTTTAAAATTGATAGATATATATTTTTATATAATAATATAAATTAAAATATATAAATATAAATTAAAATACATAAATATATATTGTACGGGTATGAGACGGGGTAGGTAGCAAGGTCTCCATACCCGCATCCATACCCGTTTATTTTTGTGGATAATTATTCGAGTTTGTACCCCTACCCATTTTTACGGAGTTTTATCCTACCCATTATGAATAATTTTGAAGGTATCTATTGGAAATGAATCAAATTGTCATCCCTATGATTTCGGTACGCCTCATTTAACTTTGTTTATACTAATAAAAAAATTAATACTCTGAAAATATATGTATATATTGTAGGTAATATGTACAAAGATATGCAAGATCAAGCTTATCCATCATGATTCATGACCAAATTGCTCCAGCATCAATCACACTTAATTGTCATATTCTGCAATATCAGGATTGCGATTTGGAATTTTGATACTAAATAAATATTATTTTCATGAAGAAGAGTTACATCAAAGCCATTACACACATGAAGAGTACCCATGCTGATACATTGACATTTTAGATGGTTTTCTTAGTGTACTGTTGGCAGGGTATGTTAGAAATATTAAATTCGATTTGGGATTAATTTTATTATTTGATTTTTGGACTTAGTTATTTAGACTTAATTTATTTTGGATAATGTTTCTAGAAAAGTCTTGGAGTATTTGGAGTGTCTAAATATTTTTTAATATTGTAATATTTTTTAGAATACTCTTTGAGTGTCTAGAGTTGAGAACTCTCTAGAATTAATGTGTCTAGAGTTCTCCTTAGAGTACTATAAATAGAGATGTAATCTTACACTTTTGCATCAAGCAAAAATACAAAGTTCTCTCTTCCATAAATAATTCTCCTACCTACCAAGTTTCTATTCAAGCCTCTAATATTCCCACACACTTTTCCTAAACACAAAAAGGGTTTATTTCCAACAAAGTGTCATCAGAGCTTCAAGGTCCTAAAAAATGGCGAATCGAGGTTTCCCTTTTCAAATGCCGATGCTCACAAAGAACAACTATGACAATTGGAGTATCAAGATGAAGGCGTTACTAGCTCAAGATGTGTAGGATATCGTTGAGAAAGGCTTCAATGAGCAAGATGAAGTCTCACTAAGGCAAGGTGTAAAGGAGACATTGAGGGAGTAAAGAAAGAGAGACAAGAAAGCTCTCTTCCTCATTTGAGAAGATCTCCAACGCAACGACGGCCAAAGAAGCATGGGACATACTTCAAACTTGCAACAAAGGAGTGGAACAAGTGAAAAAGATTCGTCTTCAAACTCTTAGAGGTGATTTTGAACGTTTATCTATGGAAGAGTCTGAGTCAATTTCTGATTATTTTTCTCGAGTATTGGTTGTAGTCAATCAACTTAAAAGAAATGGCGAAGATGTTGATGAGGTGAAAGTCATGGAGAAAATACTTCGCACTTTAAATCCAAGTTTTGACTTCATTGTTACCAACATTGAAGAAAACAAGGATTTAAAGACCATGACTATTAAGCAACTCATGGGTTCCTTACAAGCATACGAAGAAAAACAAAAGAGAAAAATTAAACAAAAGGAGGCTATGGAAAAACTACTACAAATCAACATAAAGGAAACAAACTATGCGAATTACAAGAGTCAAAGAGGACGAGGTCGTGGCCAAGATCGTGGGCATGGATGAGGACATGGATGAGAAGGAAGAGGCACTTATAATAACTACTCTAACAATGGAGAAAGAAGTTGGAATCCACAAGCAACAAGAGATCGTGGAAGAGGAAATTCATGGTCGAGGTGTGACAAATCACAAATCAAGTGCTTCAACTGCAACAAGATCGGTCACTATGCATCTGAGTGTAGATTCTCGAAGAAAGTTGTGGAGAAAGCTAACTTTGTAGAAGAAAAAGGCGGAGAAGAAGAAACTTTGTTGCTTGTGTGCCAAAACCAAGTTGAAGAGAAAAGAAACAAATGGTACCTCGACACCGGTGCAAGCAATCACATGTGCGGCGATCGAAGCATGTTCATAGAGATCAATGAAGCGACAACTGGCAATGTCTCATTTGGAGATGACTCAAAGATACCGGTCAAAGGCAAAGGTAAAGTTCTTATACGCTTAAAGAATGGGAGTCATCAATTCATATCCAATGTCTATTATGTTCCTAACATGAAGAATAATATTTTAAGCTTGAGACAATTATTAGAGAAAGGCTATGACATCCACTTGAAAGAACATAGTCTTTTCTTAAGAGATTGTAAACATAACTTGATTGCTAAGGTGCCTATGTCAAATAATAGAATGTTCCTCTTGAACATTCAAAATGATGTTGCAAAGTGTCTCAAGACTTGCTATACCGACTCTTCGTGGCTATGGCATCTACGATTCGGACATCTCAACTTCGACAGTCTAAAATGTTTGTCAAAGAAGTAAATGGTGAGAGGCTTGCCTAGTATAAACCACCCAGACCAACTATGTGAAGGATGTCTAGTTGGGAAGCAATTTCGGAAAATCTTTCCAAAGGAATCAACGTCAAGAGCGACAAAACCACTAGAGCTCATACACACCGATGTTTGTGGACCAATCAATCCAAACTCTTTTGGTAAGAGTAAATACTTTCTCCTCTTTATTGATGATTATTCTAGAAAAACATGGATTTATTTTTTGAAGGAGAAGTCAGAAGTGTTTGAAAATTTTAAGAAGTTCAAAGCCCTTGTGGAGAAAGAAAGTGACCTTTCCATTAAGGCCATGAGATCTGACCGAGGAGGAGAGTTCATTTCAAATGAGTTCCAAAAATATTGTGAAGACCATGGAATCCTCCGCCCACTAACAGTGCCAAGATCACCATAATAAAATGGAGTAGCAGAGAGAAAGAACCGGACCATACTTAACATGGTACGAAGCATGCTTAAGAGCAAGAAGATGCCTAAAGAGTTTTGGGCCGAAGCAGTGGCATGCACGATTTATCTGACAAACCGTTCCCCAACAAGAAGCGTGCATGAGAAGACACCACGAGAAGCATGGAGTGGAAGGAAGCCTGGGATCTCTCACCTCAAAGTGTTTGGAAGCATCACGTTTTCGATGAAAGGAGAACAAAGCTCGATGATAAAAATGAGAAGTATGTATTCGCGGGTTACGACTTAATATCCAAAGGGTACAAGCTGTAAGACCCCAATTTTGGCCCTAAGATCCCTCATGGCATCATAACATTGCACTTGCAAAGCCTCAAGGATCATAAGCATCTTGGTTCCCTTTGCCTTTGGGTGGGACCTCTTGTGAGTGGTTTGAAATCACCAAGCATGCTTGAATTGTATATCATTGCTTTCCTCATTTTATTTACTAACCAAAATCACAAAAATATGTCACTAACATTTCTTGTTTGTAGCTTGAGCAGTCACAAGGTCCAAAAGCTTCTAGGAGTTCCTTTGTGAAATGATAAGGTCAAGAGGAGATGAAAGAAAGCATGACAATGGTTCCCAAATCTCTCATCTATCAAATATGCCTCCCTAGTATTTCAATTCATCATTTTGATCAAAGCAAGTTAAGAGGTTTGAGGTTTGTCTCCCAAGGAAACCCTAATTCATCTGTGTATCAATTGTGCCTTGCTCATGAAGCAACCTCATCCCATGGTCAAATACCATCAAGGGAAGTTCTTTAATTCATTATTCCATGCATATTTGAACTCATTTGAGTACCCTCAATCATCAATTCATCAAGATATGACTGGTGGACTTGAGAAGTTGATCAGTCAATTCATCTGACTATTTTGAAATGCACTGAGACCTAACTTTTGATGTGTTGGTAAAATGGCGATGATCCCAAGAGAAAAAATGTTCTTAAGGACAATATGAACAACTTTCATGTTCATCAAAATTGGATATGAAGCTTGGAAGGTCATCATCCATTCCAAGACATTATAGGTCATTTTGATTGAAACCCTAATTTTGGGTCAACTTCCCAAGAACATAACTCATTCATTTTTTATGATTTTGAGGTGGAACTAAATGAATTGGAAAGCTTATTGTGTCTGTTTCAAATGTTATGTTGATAAAAATTTCAAAATCTCAAAAGAAATATATGTGATAATGCAAAACATTATAGGTCACTTCGGGTCAAATGCATTGAAATGTAAAAAAGTCCAACTTCAAGTGTCCATAACTTCTTCATTAAAAATCCAAATGAGGAAAAATTTAAGTCCAAATTTATTTTATTGAAAATATCTAAAACTTTGATGTTGAAGGTTTTATCATTTGGAGCTTGCATCATTTAGACAGAAGGGCTTGAACATTGGCCAAATTTGGAAACTTCACTTTTGCATGTTTTGCACCCTATACTTTAAACCCAAAATTCACTAATTTCCAAGGCCTAATTGAAATTTTGGTCAACATATCATTTTTTCCTTATGCAATAAGCTTTCTAACCATTACTCATGAGGTAGCATTTGGAGTTTGGAAGCACCATTTTCGAAGACTTGAAGTTTTATGACCAATTATGCATTTCATGTTAAATCTCCATGCACAAGCCATTGAAATTCATAGTGCACATCCATTTCAATTTGGTATGATATCAGCTTGCATTTGCACTTGATTTTGGGCCTCACATGCGCCTGTACAGGCCCATGCAGGGAGGACGCAACTTCATGCACACACGAGTTCTTCACTTGCTTGCATCCATCTCAGCTATAAATACATGCCTTGCCTCATTCAAATATGATCCTGGAATCAACCTGAAGCTCTGCAGAAATTATTCCAAGCCATACTTAAAGGAATTTCCATTTTCTTCTCAAAAATTCAGATCTGAATTTCAACTACCTTGGTTGATTTTCAGACCTATAATTCCTTGACCTCATCTCCATTCCATCTCTAGAGTAAGCTGCAAGCAAGAGTGTTGAAGGATTGTGCTCCATAGATCTGCATTTAGAAGGTTAATGTTCAAACTTTTTTCCATCGAAACTCCCTAATTATTGCTTGTTTCTTGTGTCTCTATGCTTGGTTGAAGTCCTCTAAACAGAGGCAATTTGTTTTTGACTTTAATTTTGTAAATCCATGAAGTTCAGTATGAACACCATGATCTTTCTCTCTCTGATTTCTCTCTCTATGAGGATCTAGAGGAGAAACCAATGGTACAGGGGTGATGTACATCACCCCAGCTTTCCAATGATATAAGGATCGTCCCTTTTGGTTGAGATTTTATGACCTGCAACTTTGGCCGGAAAATGCAAGCTCACCGGAGAAGACGGTGGCGCTGGCCACCGTCTCATTGCCAGATTGCATCTGGACCGTTTGATCACTTTCCCAGATTGAATCATGGCCTTTGCTTGTTATGACTTTCTTAAATGTATTGTGTGACGCGTTTGACTAAGACATTTGGTAGGCGCGCGCTTGAGATCCATCTGATCTGCCAGGTCAATTAATGAACTGGATCCAACGCCTCTCCTTTTTTCTGATTTTTCTAATTTCCATTTTGCTTCTTTTATTTCCCTTTATTTCAAAAATTCATAACTCTCTCATTTTAATTCCAAAAAATATGGGACCAATTGCATTATTTCTCTTTTTAATCCTAGTTTCTAAAAATGATTTTTAATATTTTTTATTTTATCATTTGATATTTTTTGTGAATTTTCTATTTTCTGGTTATTTTTAATTCATTTTAAATAGTTTTTGATATCCAAAAAATACAAAAATATTTTCTCAACCTCTTTGAATGATGATAGATCTACAAAAAATATTCTCATCAATTTATTAATTGATTTGAGATTTATTTGAGATTTTAGTTCAATTAGATTATTTTTCTTCATTTTTAAGTGATTAAAAATAGTTTCTAACTTTTAAAAATGCTGAAATTTTTTGTCAAACTTTGTTTGACCTTGTTGAACTTGGGATAATTCACTTGGACTTTTCAAAGTTGGTTTGAAGTGATTTTGAAGTTTGACCTTTCTTTAATATTTTAATTCAAGTTTATTTTCAATTATTAAAAATGCCAAAAATATTTTGTTTATCTCTTGACTTCCAATCTTCATCTCATTTCTGATTTTTATGGTTTGACCTTGATCTTCCCTATCTTTGGTCAATGTTTATGGATTGGTACATTCCTTTTCATTTGATGCACTTTATTTTCTTCATTTCCATTATCCATCTTCTTCATCTTCTTCTTCTTCTTCTTCTTCTTTTTGATCAATGAGTTAAAGGTTGATAAGTTAACATTGATTAGGAAGGTTTAATCTTCCTTGATTAAAATCTAATTCATCTTGATCAAATGATCAAGTGATTGGCTTTGCATTAAGGATAGATTGCTTCTTAAATCATGCAAAGGACTTAAACCAATACAAGATCATTTCTCATCTTCTTTTTTTGGCATGGCAAGTTGTTGGAACTTGGTTCACTAATCAAGATTTCTAACTTGTGTTGTTGCCTACATTATTATTGGCCGGCCTCAGATAGTTGTGACTTCTACATAAGTCCAATTACGATTGCTTAACATAGCGCTAAATTTGTCGTATGGCACACTAACCACTAACATTAACTATTAACCATTAACATTTACTTCTTGCACTTTACATTTATGCAATTTATCATCTTTGTACATATTATTCATTTGCTTTTTCCTTTGCTCACTTGAGCACATGTTTATGTTAATGCAATTTGCCTTTTGCTCACTTGAGCACATATTTGTGTATATATCATTGTGCTTGTGTTTTGTTTTGATTGTTGTGGACCAAATGCAAAGAAATGGACAAATGGACTTAGACTTTAGGACTTTACCTATGCAAATTTGGAGTCAAAGAGCAACTAGGCATTGGGTCTTTAGAGTGCTATAAAAGTCAAAGAACAACTAGGCATTGAGCCTTTAGAATGCTATAAATGTTGAAGAGGACTTTGAAAGGACCAATCTCTAAAACTCCTTTTTGTTCATTCTTGATTGTTTGATGGAACTTTTTAATGTGTGTGTTCTTGTGCCAGGGATTCCAACATTGAGCCTAAGTATGGAACCATTGCCATGAGCTTCTAAGAGAGAGAGGTCTAAGAGCCATTGAAGAACTTACCAAGAGTTAAATTGATTGTTGATTGCTTGAGCTTACTATTATTTTGCTTGCATATTCCAAAGGATGGGAGCTACTTGGATCATCAATATGATCTCAAGAGAGGAACTCCATTTGTGGTCTTGTTTCTTATCCCTTATCTCTTGTATGATTAGGACTTTAGCCATTCTTCTTCTTCCCTCCACTCTAACCCAAGCCAAAACTTTTGTGCAAACATTTAACACTTCTTTTCAAACATTAGAAACCTAAGCCTTAAGCTTTTGATTTTCAAACTTTCTTTTCATAACACTTATTTTGAATTGAATCTTTAAGTCAACTTTGACCATATTTTGTAAATACTTTTCATTGGTAAATACAACTCATTCAAATACTTTTGTGGTTTCAATGGCCACCTTCTTAATCAAAACTTTTCATAACCTTTAGCTATTAGGTTTGGTTATCCTTGAGATAGATGTAATACTCACCTATATCCTTAGTGATGGACAATGAGTCTTCCTTGCTTATTATAGGGTTAACCCCTCACTAGCATGTTGAAGCTATCCTCGCATGGTGGATTTGTGGTCTTAGGTTGAGTTTTCTCCCTTCGATAACAAAAGACCTTAAGGCTTTTGGACCAATCAATTCACCAACTCATATTTGAGATTTTTACCCCGAACTACGAGGTTTTGATCCTAATCTTTTTTAAGATGGTACGTAGGTAATGGGTTTATCCATCCAAACACAAAATGTAAATAACTTGTATATTCTCTTCTCATCTCTTCAATCATGTTTGCACAAACAAATTTTCACAAAATACCAACCTTACAACAAATGTGAAAAGGGCTCCCTAGGAGTACCTAGGATGTTTTGGGTGCTTAAATTCTTCCCATTGCATAACCAACCCCCTTACCTCGATCTCTGACATTTTTACTAGTTTTTGATTTGATAAAACTTTTAGGTTTTTGTTCGCTTTCTAACCATTCCTTTGGATAAATAGAAGAGCGGTGGCGACTCGACTTGTATGATTTACCTTAGATTTAGTCAATATCTCTAATGGTAACGAATACCCCGCTACAGAAAAGTGGCGACTCTGCTGGGGAGGTATTAAACATTTGCCTAGTGGGTTTTGCCTACTTTTCATATTGTGTTGTATTGTATTGTATATTGTTTTGTGACATATTTTTTTTGTGCAATTTCGGATTACTGTATTGTATGTAATGATTGAATTGCTTGAATATTAATTCCTTGAATGCTTGGTGATCTTTGTGAGATGAGTTCTATACCCGAACTCGAGTGCACTTAGGATAGGAGAATGACATAGTCTTGTTGAATTGTGTGGAGTTATTCCTTAGCAAGTTGACTTGCAAGTCCATTCACTTGGTGGAGGTCATGTTGGGATCAATAATGTCACACAAGTATTTGTGGTTAGACATTACTCTTTCCAATATAGACCTTAGAAGCCAAGGACCTTAGTTTACCAAGCCCATCTTGGTCTATTCTTAGGATGTAGTGCGAAAGTCGTTCAAGTGTAAGATTTGATACGATTGTTACGCGATACTACACTCGTAAGAGTCTCTCTTGAGAATATTTTTGGAATACGAGTAGTCGTTTATCCGATAATATCCGAAAGATGGGATGATGACTATGGGAACCTCTTGTAGAACATGTTTGGCAGGTTAAACCCTAGTACACTCCCTTTGGGTGGTTCTTAACCGAGACTCCATGCTCGTGACTTGCAACAAACCCTTGATTCATGGTTGATCCGTTCATGTATCCTTAATATCAATGGAACTTGGGTGTTGACAAGGTGTAAACCATAATCCACCAAAATGGATGATTGATATTAAGGATGACATGATCCATCCCATGACCTTTGTTTGGTGTGCTTTGCTTGATCCTTGAGTGTGATTGTATCATTCACGCATTCATGCACACATTTGCATCCATATCATCAATAATAAGAAAATTTTCAAGGAACTTAAGAGGTCTATTTGCAAATTTTCAGACATGGAAAGACAAAGGAGGAATACAAAGAAGTACAATTTCAGACAACCAGACTTGAAAGAGCTAAGGAATTTGACATCCTATGTATTAGATCCTTTGGGTTTCAAAGCTCGTTTTGGGAAGCTTCTTTCTCTTCTGACTACTCAAGTGGATGAAGGATTGATGAGTGTATTGATGCAGTTTTATGATCCCTTGTACCATTACTTCACATTTTCGAATTTCCAACTTTTGCCTACGCTTGAGGAGTATGCCTACCTTGTGGGTATACCTATTTTAGACCAATTGCCGTTCAGTGGCTTAGAGAGTGTTCCTACTTCTCAGGAGATAGCTGACATGTTGCATATGGATGAATCTCTGGTGGGTGCACATATGACTACCAAAGGTGGAATTCAAGGTCTCCCTTCTGAGTTCCTCATTGCTCAAGCTACCATGTATGGGAAGGCCATGAGTGAGGACGCCTTTGAAGCTATATTTGTACTTCTCATCTATGGGTTAGTGTTATTCCTCAACATCGACAAGTTTGTGGATGTGAACGCTATTAGGATTTTCTCTACTCTTAATCCCGTTCCGACTCTGTTGGGAGACACTTATTTTTCTTTGGATATGAGGAATGCAAAAGGTGGTGGTGCCATTGTGTGTTGTTCGCCTCTGTTGTACAAGTGGTTTATTTCTCACTTGCCGCAGACGGTCGCCTTCAAGGAGAACAAATGATGTCTACGGTGGTCCACGAGACTTATGTCTCTCACTAATGATGATATCTTTTGGTACAACCGCGTATATGATGGTGTGCAGATTATCGACTCTTGTGGTGAATTCTCCAATGTGCCTCTTCTTGGTACATGTGGTGGGATTAACTACAACCCTGTTTTAGCACGTCGTCAGCTTGGGTTCCCCCTAAAGGATAAACCCAATAACATTCTGTTAGAGGGTGTGTTCTTTCAGGAGGGTAAAGATCCCCAAGGCTTGAAGTCCAGGATGGTCCGCGCTTGGCGCAAGATCCATAGGAAAGGAAGAAAGGAGTTGGGACCGAAGAATTGTATTGCTTTGGAACCTTATACTTCTTGGGTTAGGAGGAGAGCTGCTGAATACCTCATGCCTTACGAGTATCCGAGACCTACACCTTTGATTGTGGTTGGGCCTTCAACCCTCCCTAACCAGGGAGTAGAGGAGTTGAGAGACGAAGACCGTTCACGTGCTTGGATCCGTGAACGAGAGGAGTTGCTTCAGCAGATTAAGGAGAAGGATGCTCTGATAGAATTCCTTGAACATCAGGTTATTGATGATCCTAATGATGCGTGGACTTCTCTACTTCCTCAGTCTTCCAAGTTTTGGAAGAGGAAGTACGATCGACTCGCCAAGGAGAAGGCAAATATGGAGACAGCCTACGAGGAGGAGGTGAAGAGGCTTCGTGCATCTTATCTTCTTGTGTCCAGAGCTTTAGATGATTGTTTCTAGGGATCCATAGGATGCTCATTTTCCTTCTCTCTTATATTATATTTGGTTACCGAAGCTGTACTTCTTTGATGTAAAAATATTTTCCAGATATTGTGTTCCATATAAGATAAATGTTTAATATTTCCCAAAATTTGCAAATAGAACTCTAAAAGTTCCTTTGAAATGAAAAACAAATCATACGCACAAGCATTGCATACATCATGTGCATAAGCAGGTTTTTCTCCAGGCTTCTTGTCCTATGGTCTAACTCTGTGTTCTTCATTTATTTTGAAGACAAGCTGACTCACCGGTACTACACCAGAGCCAACTCATCGAGACTGATGGATCATTTGGAACAAGAGAACCGCGAGCTGAAAGAGGAAGTAGCCAGACTGACTGCCCTGATGGAGTCATTCATGGCTGCCCAGAGCCAGTCTTCTCCGACACCCGCAACTCCTCCCCAGAGGACGGTTATTTCTGAGATCGTGACTTCTACTGTGCCTGCTGCAACAGCTCACTTTTCACCATCTATGCCGGCCGGATTCCCGTGGGGAATGCCCGCCAATTTCATGCCAGAGGGTTTCGCTCCTACCCTTGCTTCTTTGCCGGCATCTAGCCTGGTCCTTTCAGTGTCACCTCCCATTGTGCATACATTACCAAGAGTTGAAGATACCATCTACCATTCTGAACCATCTGAAGGTTCAGATTTTTATGAGAAGATGGATGATATGAAAGACCAATTCCTCGAGCTTCGCAAGGAACTGAAGACTTTGAGGGGGAAAGACCTCTTTGGTAAGAGTGCTGCTGAGTTGTGCCTTGTACCCAACGTGAAAATCCCTATTAAATTCAAAGTAACTGACTTTGAGAAGTATAAAGGAAACACATGCCCTCTCAGCCATCTTGTGATGTATGCTCGCAAGATGTCGATGCAAACTGATAATGACCAATTGCTCATCCATTATTTCCAGGACAGTCTGTCCGGTGCCGCTCTCCGGTGGTACATGGGTCTGGAAAGTTAGAACATCCGCTCTTTCAACGATCTTGGCGAGGCCTTCGTCAAGCAATATAAATATAATGTGGATATGGCTCCTGATAGGGACCAGCTGAGGGCAATGTCCCAGAAAGAGAAAGAAACCTTCAAAGAATACGCGCAGAGGTGGCGCGAGTTGGCAGCTCAGATAGTACCACCCCTTGAGGAGAAAGAGATGACCAAGATCTTCTTGAAGACCTTGAGTTCATTCTACTATGAGAGAATGATAGCGAGTGCTCCCTCAGACTTCACCGAGATGGTAAATATGGGAATGAGACTGGAAGAGGGGGTCCGTGAAGGACGTTCGACTCGAGATGAAGGCTCTTCGGCAAAGAGATATGGAAGCTTTGCAAAGAAGAAGGAGGGAGAGGCACATGCTGTGTCTTCCCATTCCAAGAGAAGACCCTCTGTGAAGAGGAAGATTGCCCGTCCCATTAACAACCAGCATCAGGTGGCTCATATAGCACTTGTTTTCAGAGAAGCTCAGCATTATCAGCAGCAACAAACTTAGCATTATCAGCAACAACAGCAACGTCCACAACAACAGGCCTACCAGCCTCGAAACAACACCAACACTACCAGCACCAGCTACGAGAGGAAGAGGGTCACCTTTGATCCAATTCTGATGACTTACGCTGAACTCTATCCATCTTTGATTGATAGAAAGTTAATCACTCCACGAGACCCTCCCGCTGTACCTGCTAACCCCCAGTGGTGGTACAAGCCTGAGCTTCACTGCGTATATCATTCCGGTGCTCCCAGACATGACGTGGAGAATTGTTACCCCTTGAAGACCAAGGTGCAAGACCTTGTGAGAAGTGGGATTTTGTTTTTCGAGGACGTAGGTCCGAATGTGAAGAAGAACCCATTACCCGAGCATGGGAAATCTGTCAATATGGTCCAGGGCTGTCCTGGCAAGTATAAAGTTAAATATGTCAGTCATATTCGACAATTGCTGGTTGAGATGCATCGTTTTCTATGTGATTATAGCCATTATGAACATGACCACGATAGATGTCGAGTCTGTTTTGTTAATCAGAGAGGTTGTCGCCAAGTGCGCAAGGATGTTCAAGAAATGCTGGATGAGGGAGTCATTGAGATCCTTCAAAATAGAAATGTTGATGAAGATACTGTTGAAGTCAACGTAATTTCTCCAGTATTCCGGATATCCGAGTGTAGCACCTCAAAATTTCCCCCCCCCCCATTCATGCATTCATTTTTAGGTCATTTAACAAATCCTTTGCTAGGCGAAGCTCACGCGTTTTCAAAATATAACGGAAAATCCTGGACTTGGACCTCTCTCATTTGAGCCCACAAAGCCACGAAAATCAGGTTATAAATTCTAGAGTTTCAATGAAACAAAACGCTGGCAAAAAAAAAGAGAGAGAGAGAAGAGCTAATAGAATTCAGAGCAGCCTCCGGACACTGAAGGGAACTCATCTGCAAAGAGTCGATTCCATCTCATATAAACCCTAAGATTGTTCTGCAAACCCAACGGTGCCATTCAATTTCATTCGATCTCTCCAATCAGGTTTGCCTTATTCCCATTACTTTATGATTTTAATTTGAATACTCTGAATGTATGAGGTATTATCGTGAGATTTTGCCCACGGGTAAATATGCATGAATGTGTAAAACAACGCCTTGAATGTTTAATCGTTTAATTTCTGAAATGTGTGCCATATGGTTTGGGTTTCTGAAACCGCACTGTTATCAAAGAAGAACCCAGAACCCGCAGGCAGTCACTAGCACATCGCTAGGCGAATATGTAGCGAAGCTTCGCTAGGCGAAGCAGTAGCGAGCGTGACAAAAGTTGTTTTTTTGCTCTTTAATCTGTTTGGTGATTGTTATGACATGCTTTCTCTTGCCCCCGTGCACTGTTTACCTGACGATTTGTTGGCATGTTTTCTTTGTTTGGGGCAACTCTTGATTGCGCCCTATCTTGTTTCTCTAACCTGTTTGTTGAGTCTTTGTGAGGGCTCACATGACTCCTGAAAGGATAGCTTGCTTGACATTCCACTTTATTTGTGGGATACCATTTGGAGATTTATTCCGATTACCTGTATTGACTTGCTTTCTTTGATGGTGTTAGCTTGAGAGATCTCTGGGTTTCTATTTTCTTTAGTGTAATACCCCAAAATTTACCCTTCATTTTTCCTGGAAACATACGCTTTACACCTCATGCATGCATTCATTTTTTAGGTCATTTAGCATTTGCATTTCATCATGGCAATCAGAATATTTTTTCATAAAAAAAAAAACGAAAAAAAAATTAAATAAATAAATAATTAAATAAATAATTAAATAAATAAATAAATAAAAGAAAAAATCTCAAACTTGGACCTCTCTCAAAAGCCCACTAAGCTACCAATATTAGCCTTCATTGAAACAAAACGGACAGAAAAAGGAAGGGAAGCAAAACACTCTGAGGTTTCCTTGGAACAAAACCCTGGACAAAACCTAGAGAGAGAAACCTGACAGAGAACTCAGAGCAACCTCCAAACCCTGAAGGAAACTCAACTACCCAGAATCCCCTCTGCCTCACATAAACCCTAAAGATTGTTTTGTAAACCTCACGGGTGCAACTCAATTTCAATCAAGCTCTCCAATCAGGTTTGCCCTTATTCCCATTACCTTTGTGCTTTAAAGTTGAATACTCTGAATGTTTGAGGTATGATGGATTAATTTCATTAGGTTTTTGCCCACGGGTTCATAATTATGTATGAATGTATAAATAATGCCTTGAATGCTTAATCGTTTAATTTCTGAAGTGTATGCCACAGGGTTTGAGGTTTCTGAAACCATACTGTTATCCATGAAAAAAATGCTTATCGTGTTTCACTAACCCTTTTGTTGAGTTTTTGTGAAGGCTCACATGACTTTTGCAGGGATAGCTCGCTGGATATTCCACTTTGCTCGTGGGATACCATTTGGGAGATTTATTCTGATTGCCTTGTTGGCTCATTTACTTTATACATGTTTGTTTTGTATGTGTTCGTATCCCCACAGGTAGCGCGGTTCCTTCTTCGAGGACTGCCTTTTTGCATGAGCATCCCAAACCCTAACCCTTCATTAATTTTTCTTCTCCTACCACGTTTACTCCTTCTACTACAGGCGAGTAAGTCTCCAAAGGTCTCCAAAGGTCAGGCGAGCTACGAAGACTCTGATTCTCATATTCAGATGAGATACGTATGCAGTGGATGCGACATCCGTGCGAGTCATTTTCATTTAACCCCTTTTTTTAGTAAACAGCACAAGATAAACTCACACCCTTTAGACAAGAACTACAAAATTGGATCCCGTAGAGTACTACAGATGCGTAGGGGTGCTAATACCTTCCCTTCGCATAACCGACTCCCGAACCCAAGATTTGGTTGCGAGACTTTGTCTTTTCCTTTCCTCTTTTCAGGTTTACCTCGAGCGTTTCCTTTCCCTCCTTTGGGATAAATAACGCACGATGGCGACTCTTCTGTCATTTTCTTTCGCCGGTTGTTTTTTCGCACACTGTATTTTTCAGGTTGCGACAGCTGGCGACTCTGCTGGGGACCCGGTTTCTCTAAGCGAGTCCCTCCTAGCTTTTGTAGTTTGTTTGTTTATTGGGTGTTCATGCTTTTGTATAGTTATTTATTTACTTGCTTTACCTTATTGCATTGTGTACATATCATTGCTGTATCTGTTGGCTGGCTATGGCTGCTTGGTGATCTTTGTGAGATGAGTTCTATACCCGAACTCGAGTGCACTTAGGATAGGAGAATGACATAGTCTTGTCAACTTGTGTGGAGTTATTCCTTAGCAAGTTGACTTGCAAGCCCATTCACTTGGTGGAGGTCATGTTGAGATCAATAATGTCACACAAGTAAGTTGTGGTTAGACATTACTTTTTCCAATATAGACCTTAGAAGCCGAGGACCTTAGTTTACCAAACCCATCTTGGCCTATTCGTAGGACGTAGTGCGAAGGTCGTTCAAGTGTAAGATTTGATACGATTGTTACGCGATACTACACTCATAAGAGTCTCTCTTGAGAATATTTTTGGAATACGAGTAGTCGTTCCTCCGATAATATCCGAAAGATGGGATTATGACTATGGGAACCTTTTGTAGAACATGTTTGGCAGGTTTAAACCTTAGTACACTCCTTTTGGGTGGTTCTTAACCTAAACTCCATGCTCGTGACTTGCAACAAACCCTTGATTCATGGTTGATCCGATCGGGTATCCTTAATATCAATGAAACTTGGGTGTTGATAAGGTGTAAACCATAATCCACCAAAATGGATGGTTGATATTAAGGATAACATGATCCATCCCATGACCTTTGTTTGGTGTGCTCTTAATTTCTCTCCAGACAGTGCAACCTGACAGATGTTCAAGCAGATACAACGATCCTGATTCCCATGCCACTGCACTACATTCACATTATTTTGCATTCATAATCATTCACACATGTTTATCCATTTCTGTGGGGTTTATATCTTCTACTTGATTCTAGTCGGAATTTTCTTGGTTCTCATCAACGACTTAGTCTTTTTTTTTACATCGTTTATCTATTGAGAGACTGGAATCAAGGGGGTAGAATACCTTTGGAATTGATAAACATGTCATTGCATTTACATATTCATTAGCATGTCTTGCATAACAGGTACCGCCACAGTGTTCTCAGTTTGTTTGGTGTTCCATCTGCAGGATAGCTGACCCAGGCATTCACCGGTACAGTACCCGAAGAAACCAATTGAGAGTAATGGAAAGCCTACAGGTAGAGTTCGTCGAGATGAAAATCCGCATGAATCAATTCATGGATGTGGTTCAAGGGGTGGCTCAGGGACAGCAAGAGCTCAGGCAGATGATACAGAGGAATCCCCCTGCTCAACCAGAGACGGTGACTGATCCTCCAGCTAGAGAGGCTAATGGACCCAATGCACCGGGGCCTATCCCAATCCTACATGTCACCTCCGGTCAACAGCCCGTTCATGATGATCAGGACGACCAGTTCCCCCTGCTGCAGGAAGACTTTGGTATGGGTCATGGTGTGGACCCCATGTTTAGAAGATTGGAAGAGAGGTTGAAGGCAGTGGAAGGACAGAATCCTCTGGGAGTAGATGTTGCTGACTTGGGGCTTGTCCCAGGTGTGAGAGTGCCACCGAAATTCAAGGTCCCGATATTTGACATATACAATGGCAACTCTTGCCCGAAGACCCATGTGCAAGCCTATTTCCGTAAAATGGTTGCATACTCCGATGACGAAAAATCGCTTATGTACTTTTTCCAGGACAGCCTAGCTGGGGCATCCCTGGAGGGATTTGGCTGAGGCTTTCGTGAAGCAGTATCAGTATAATGCAGACATGGCTCCGGATAGAACTCAACTTCAAAATCTGTCTCTTAAAAGTAATGAGTGCTTCAGAGAATACGCTCAACGCTGGAGAGAAACAGCTTCCCGTGTTTAACCTCCTATGTTAGAGAAGGAAATGGCTAACATGTTCATGAACACTCTGCCAGGACCTTATTTGGAGCGCCTGGTGGGTTGCAATGCCTCCAATTTTGCTGATGTAGTCTCTACCGGAGAGAGGGTGGAGAATTACCTGAGGACATACAAGACCCAGAGTGGAGATGGATCCTCATCAGGGGTGAAGAAGCCGTTCATTCAGGGACAGAAGAGGAGAGAAGGGGATGCAAGTGCCATATCTTCTTATCAGAACAGGGATAACCGGAGGAATAACTTTCAAAACTATCATCAGCAACCGTATGTTGTAGCTGTGACTATTCCAGATGCAGCACCACTACAACAACAACAACCACAACGTCAACCAGCTTAGTACCAACCACAACAACGGGGTAACAGACCCGCTTATCAACCGAGGCCAAGGACGATGGACCGGCGTTTCGACACTCTTCTAATGTCGTACGCTTAGTTGCTTTCTAGTCTTCAATAACTACAACTTGTGCAGTTGCGCACTCTGGCTCCTCCCGTTGGTAGGCTTCCAATGGGTTATGACGCCAACGCTAGGTGTAGCTTCCACTCTGGGGCACCTGGCCACAATATTGGGAACTGCAAAGCTTTTAAGCACGTAGTTCAGGACCTCATTGATTCAAAGGCCGTTAACTTTGCACCAGCTCCTAACACCGTCAATAATCCCATGCCCCAACATGGTGGAGCCAACGCTAACATGGTTGAAGGAGAAGTCAAATTAGTCTCTGCGATCAACAATGAAGATGGGGATAGTGATTGCGACATCGATAACTGGGTGCGTCCGAGGATCCCGGGTGAAGTTCTCAACAATTGGTCTTCTGAGGAGATTGTCCAAGCCACTTGTCTGGAGGAGTAATTTTCTTTGTTTATTCATACATATCCAAGTCTTACGTTCCGCCAGGGCGTAATGACTCATTGTAGGGCTCATCTATGTGACAATTGCATTTTTTATCATAAATAAAGGACGTCTTTTTGCATTCAAATATTTCGTTCCCTGTCTTTCTATTTTTGCAGTTTTTCAAAAAAAAAATGGCAATGTTTTGTTTAGTTTCCACTTTTTTTTTCACACTCATAAGCACATACCATCACTCATGCAGATGCATATCACCGGATCCTATTGATAACGGTTCTGCTATGGCTCGCTTCGACTTTGAAAATCCAATCTTTTAAGCTGAAGAAGAGGGTGATGAAGACTGTGAACTCCCTGAAGAACTTACCAGGTTATTAAAATAAGAGGAAAGGGTCATTCAACCGCATCAAGAGTCTGCTGAAGTGATTAACCTCGGCACCGAGGACGCCAAGAGAGAAATCAAGATAGGGGCTGCGTTGGAAGACAATGTGAAGAAGGGGTTGATTGAATTGCTGCAAGAGTATGTTGACATCTTCGCTTGGTCTTATCAGGACATGCCAGGGCTTGACACAGACATTGTGGTACATCGCTTGCCGCTCAAAGAAGGTTGCCCTCCGGTCAAGCAGAAGCTCAGAAGAACAAGACCAGAGATGGCTGTCAAGATAAAGGAAGAAGTGCAAAAACAGTTGGATGCAGGGTTTCTAGCAGTCACAAATTATCCGCCATGGGTTGCAAATATCGTTCCGGTACCTAAGAAGGATGGAAAGGTACGAATGTATGTTGACTACCGGGATCTGAACAGGGCTAGTTCTAAAGATGATTTCCCCTTACCTCACATTGATGTTTTGGTGGATAACACGGCTCAGTTCTCGGTATTATCCTTCATGGATGGCTTTTCTGGCTATAATCAAATTAGGATGGCACCAGAAGACATGGAGAAGACAACATTCATAACCCCATGGGGCACCTTCTGCTACAAGGTGATGCCGTTTGGTCTGAAAAATGTCGGAGCAACATATCAGCGAGCGATGGTGACTCTGTTCCATGATATGATTCATCATGAAATCGAGGTTTATGTTGATGATATGATTGTCAAATCTCAGATAGAAGAAGAACATTTGGTGAATTTGCAGAAACTGTTTGAGCGTTTGAGGAAATTCAAGTTGAGGCTTAATCCGAACAAGTGTACTTTTGGGGTGAGATCTGGAAAACTACTGGGTTTTGTTGTTAGCGGAAAAGGGATTGAGGTGGATCCGGCCAAAGTGAAAGCGATACAGGAAATGCCTGAGTCAAGAACAGAGAAACAAGTCTGTGGTTTCTTAGGGAGGTTGAACTACATTGCAAGGTTCATCTCTCACCTAACAGCCACGTGTGAGCCAATATTCAAATTGTTGAGAAAAGATCAGGCTATCAGGTGGAATGATGATTGTCAAAGGGCGTTCGAGAAGATAAAAGAGTATTTGCAGAATCCTCCTATCCTTGTGCCTCCGGTCCCAGGGAGACCGCTGATTATGTATTTGACAGTACTAGACAATTCCATGGGTTGTGTTCTCGGTCAACACGACGAGACAGGTAGGAAAGAGCATGCCATCTACTACCTGAGTAAGAAATTCACAGATTGCGAGTCGAGATACTCAATGCTTGAAAAAATATGTTGTGCACTTGCATGGGCTGCTAAGCGATTGAGACAATACATGCTGTCTCACACAACCTTACTGATCTCCAAAATGGATCCAGTCAAGTATATATTTGAGAAGCCAGCTCTCACCGGAAGAGTTGCTCGTTGGCAAATGGTACTGACAGAGTATGACATCCAGTATACTTCCCAGAAAGCCATCAAGGGGAGTATTCTGTCAGACTATCTTGCTCAACAGCCGGTTGAAGATTATGAGCCGATGAAGTTTGATTTTCCAGATGAAGACATCATGTTCCTCAAGATGAAAGACTGTGAAGAGCCAGTTGTTGAAGAGGGACCTGATCCAGACGAAAAGTGGACTTTAATGTTTGATGGGGCCGTCAACGCCAGAGGAAGTGGAATTGGTGTTGTCATTACAACTCCGAAAGGTGCCCACATGCCTTTCACCGCTCGTCTGACTTTCGAGTGCACCAATAATGAATATGAGTATGAAGCCTGTATCTTGGGTATTGAGCAAGCCATTGATTTGAGAATCAAGACTTTGGACATCTTCGGAGATTCAGCTCTGGTAATCAACCAAGTGAATGGTGTTTGGAATACTCTCCAGCCTAATCTGGTCCCTTACAGAGATTACACGAGAAGACTATTGACTTTCTTCACAACAGTAAAGATGTACCATATACCTCGTGATGAGAACCAGATGACAGATGCTCTTGCTACTCTATCCTCCATGATCACGGTGATCCGTTGGAACCGTGCTCCCAAGATCGACGTGATGCGCCTTGATAGGGCCGCGTATGTGTTTGCTGCTGAACTGGTAGTTGATGACAAGCCCTGGTATCACGACATCAAGTGATTTCTGAAGAATTAAGAGTACCCTGCAGGGGCATCCAACAATGATGAAAAGACTTTGAGAAGATTGGCAGGCAGTTTCTTTTTGAACAAAGACGATGTTCTGTATAAGAGGAACTTCGACATGGTTTTGCTCAGATGCGTGGACAGACACGAAGCAGACATGTTAATGTAGGAAGTTCATGAAGGCTCCTTCGGTACTCATGCCGGCGGACATGCAATGGCTAAGAAATTGTTGAGAGCAGGTTATTACTGGATGACCATGGAATCTGATTGTTTCAAATATGCTCGGAAGTGCCATAAATGCCAGATTTATGCCGATAAGGTGCATGTGCCGCCGAATCCTTTGAATGTGATGTCTTCGCCGTGGCCTTTCGCTATGTGGGGCATCGATATGATTGGAAAGATTGAGCCGACCGCTTTCAATGGGCATCGCTTCATCCTTGTTGCCATCGACTATTTCACCAAGTGGGTCGAAGCAGCGTCATTTGCGAAGGTCACCAGACATGTGGTTTCCCGATTCATCAAGAAAGAAATCATTTGTCGCTATGGGATTCCTAAAAGAATCATTACTGATAATGGTTCTAATCCCAACAACAAAATGATGAAGGAGTTGTGCCAGAGCTTCAACATTCAGCATCATAATTCTTCCCCTTACCGCCCTAAGATGAACGGTGCTGTTGAAGCGGCAAATAAGAACATAAAGAAGATTTTGCAGAAGATGGTCGTTACGTACAGAGATTGGCATGAGATGCTACCCTTTTCCTTGCATGGGTACCGTACTTCAGTACGTACATCGACCGGGGCAATCCCTTACTCCCTTGTGTATGGTATGGAAGCAGTCCTACCTGTTGAAGTGGAGATTCCTTCTCTAAGAGTCCTGTTGGATGTCAAGTTAGACGAAGCTGAATGGATTCGGACAAGGTTTAATGAGTTGAGTCTTATCGAAGAGAAGCGAATGGCAGCCATTTGTCATGGGCAGTTGTATCAGAGTCGGATGAAGAGAGCCTTTGATCAGAAAGTGCGTCCTCGATGCTTCCAGGTCGGAGATTTGGTGTTGAAAAGGATCCTTCCTCCTCAGACAGATCACAGGGGCAAGTGGACTCCTAACTATGATGGACTGTATATTGTCACCAAGGTTTTTGATGGTGGGGCCTTAATGCTTGCAACGATGGATGGTGAAAACTTCACTTCCCCGGTGAACTCAGACGCAGTTAAAAAATACTTCGCATGAAATAGACCCGCTGGACAATAAAAAGAGTAGTCCAGGCAAAAATAGGCATCCCGGCAAACCAAGAAAATGAAAAAGGTTTGGGCAAAAATTAGGGATTAAAAGTGAAAAGATTGTACACCCGGTAAGTTGAAAACTTGAAAAGGCAACTTAGGCAAAAATGGGTATCCCGGTGGATTGAAAACCCGAAAAGGGCGATCCATTCAAAAGTTAGGGATTAAGTGAATGACTGCGTTCTGAGTAGTTATGAATCTCATCTCGTGTCAATGACTGGAAACTTTTGAAGGATAGGAAACAGTCCAAACACTCTGTCAGAAAGCTGATCATCTGGAGGATCTTGAAGACGAGCAAGTCATAGCAGAATTGGAATCCAATAGAAATCCATTTCACATTGCCATTAGATTAATTTTTGTTTTTATCTTTTGTGCGATTACCTCTTTCCAGGGATTGCTTCCTGATGTAAATGCCTATTCAGAGGCCGTTCAATCAATAAAATAATGTAATTCAGTATATCTTTGTTTTCATTTTCATTTTTTTGTTTTGTTTGCAAAAATGACGTCCGAATTTTTTGATAAACACTGCATCATGACACATAAGAGCTTTACAGGTACATGCTTAATAAACATTTAAAATTGCTGTAAATTTTAAGTGCTTTGGATCGTCTATTTAGAACAAGTACCCTCGGGGCATTTCCTTAAAATCCCCTGTAGATGATCCTGAATGGTTTCGCCAACAGACGAATTCGGTATCTTATCCCTGCAGAGCTGATCAGAGCGTTGGATTCTTCAATCCCCAGCAGGTTCTCACCACTGTACCTCCCCCCAAGCGGTGGTTTCAGATTATACACTCCCCAGTAGAGTTGACAGTGTCAGATTATATACCCCCAGTGGAGTTGACAGTGCCAAACTGTATCTTTCCAACAGAAGCGGCTGCTCCTCAGAGTTCGAGGCTAGATCGATAATCCCAATGCCAGATCCATGGTTTCTTTCGTTGAAGCAGAACCTCGGTACCGTATCAGTGTTTGCTTCCCCTGCTGAGTCATCTCTCGCAGATCGTGGTTGCCAGAACCACTATCGCTTTCCCCAACAGCAGGTTTTCGGTGCCGTTCTCTCCCTAGTCAGAATCTCGGTATTTCGTCATTACTAGAACACCGTGTGGCGGGTCATTTCACCACAGAATTCTTTGCGCTGTGCATCTCCAGCAGCCTTGCCAGGGTCCAGAAGATGGTGATCATTTCCCCAGCAGATTCCCTTGCCTCAGCTTGACATTCTACCCAATATTTCGCATCCCTGCATGTAGAATCATATTGCATTGCGTCCTCCCAAATCGCGTAGCATTTTCATTTTCATGGAGCATTACGCCATTGAAAAATTCAAACATACGCATGTAAGCATAAAACATTCTCGATATCCCAAGTGATAAGCCAGAAGTTGTTTCAAGTACTCAGACTGAAGATTGTTCATGACTTACCTTTGTTATCCCCAGCAAGTGTCATTGGCCCATACGCCGCCTCTATTATCGTTCCCTATTTCTGCCGATGCTGACAGGCATGAAGTTTCCGGTATTCAGACCGAAGTGGCGTTCAGGCCAGTTTTCCGATGTTCAGATCGAAGAAGTTTCCGATGTTCAGGTCGATGCAACTTGTGGCGTTCAGGCCAGTTTTCCGATGTTCGGATCGAAGAAGTTTCCGACGTTCAGGTTGATGCAACTTGTGGCGTTCAGGCCAGTTTTCCGATGTTCAGATCGAAGAAGTTTCCGACGTCCAGGTCGATGCAACTTGTGGCGTTCAGGCCAGTTTTCCGATGTTCAGATCGAAGAAGTTTCCGACATTCAAATCGATGCAACTTGTGGCATTCAGGCCAATTTTCCGACGTTCAGATCGAAGAAGTTTCCGACGTTCAGGTCGACGCAACTTGTGGCATTCAGGCCAGCCTCTCGGTATTCAGACCGATATTAATAATCTCATATCTCCCGATGTTCAGATCGAAGTCATTTCCAGTATTCAGACTAATGAGCGGCATTCAGGCCATGGTTATTTCCGTGTTACCATTTATTTTGGTATCCAGGTTAACATTCTTTTTCGGTATTCAGAGTGATGAGCGGCATTCAGGCCATAGTTATTTCTGTGTTACCATTTATTTTGGTATCCAGGTTAACATTCTTTTTCGGTATTCAGACTGACTCTCACCGTACCAGACAGATTCTTCTTTCAAGACCACCTCTTTGCCGATTCTGACAGGCATTGTTACTTCGCTTCACTTTAGTGCAAATTTTCGGGCTTTTATTGTATTCAATCCCTTGATACCTCGAAAGCACGAAAGCCGCTTCTATCTTCTTTCCAGGTCTCCAGTTGATTGAATAGGGGCAGCTGTAATACCCTAAAATTTACCCTTCATTTTTCCTGGAAGCATACGCTTTACACCTCATGCATGCATTCATTTTTTAGGTTATTTAGCATTTGCATTTCATCATGGCAATCGGAATATTTTTTCAAAAAAAAAAAACGTAAAACGAAGAAAAAAAAATTAAATAAATAAATAAATAATTAAATAAATAAATAAATAAAAGAAAAAATCTCAAACTTGGACCTCTCTCAAAAGCCCACTAAGCTACCAATATTGGCCTATAAATACTAGAGTTTCATTGAAACAAAACGGGCAGAAAAAGGAAGGGAAGCAAAACACTCTGAGGTTTCCTTGGAACAAAACCCTGGACAAAACCTAGAGAGAGAAACCTGACAGAGAACTCAGAGCAGCCTCCAAACCCTGAAGGGAACTCAACTGCACAGAATCCCCTCTGCCTCACATAAACCCTAAAGATTGTTTTGTAAACCTCACGGGTGCAACTCAATTTCAATCAAGCTCTCCAATCAGGTTTGCCCTTATTCCCATTACCTTTGTGCTTTAAAGTTGAATACTCTGAATGTTTGAGGTATGATGGATGAATTTCATTAGGTTTTTGCCCACGGGTTCATAATTATGTATGAATGTATAAATAATGCCTTGAATGCTTAATCGTTTAATTTCTGAAGTGTATGCCACAGGGTTTGAGGTTTCTGAAACCATACTGTTATCCATGAAAAAAATGCTTATCGTGTTTCACTAACCCTTTTGTTGAGTTTTTGTGAAGGCTCACATGACTTTTGCAGGGATAGCTCGCTGGATATTCCACTTTGCTCGTGGGATACCATTTGGGAGATTTATTCTGATTGCCTTGTTGGCTAATTTACTTTATACATGTTTGTTTTGTATGTGTTCGTATCCCCACAGGTAGCGCGGTTCCTTCGTCGAGGACTGCTTTTTTGCATGAGCATCCCAAACCCTAACCCTTCATTGATTTTTCTTCTCGTAACACGTTTACTCCTTCTACTACAGGCGAGTAAGTCTCCAAAGGTCGAGCATCCGGTAGATTGCGTAGTGACGTCATTCGTCCAAAACCCAATCCATAACCCCGTAGTTAGCCGAACTACGACTTGCTCTGATTCTCATTCCAGATGAGATACGTAGGCATAAGACGCGATGTCTTAGAGAGCACACATCCCCCCAACCCATAGGTCAGGCGAGCTACGAAGACTCTGATTCTCATATTCAGATGAGATACATATGCAGTGGATGCGACATCCGTGCGAGTCATTTTCATTTAACCCCTTTTTTTAGTAAACAGCACAAGATAAACTCACACCCTTTAGACAAGAACTACAAAAGTGGATCCCGTAGAGTACTACGGATGCGTAGGGATGCTAATACCTTCCCTTCTCATAACCGACTCCCGAACCCAAGATTTGGTTGCGAGACCTTGTCTATTCCTTTCCTCTTTTCAGGTTTACTTCGAGCGTTTCCTTTCCCTCCTTTGGGATAAATAACGCACGGTGGCGACTCTTCTGTCATTTTCTTTCGCCGGTTGTTTTTTCGCACACTGTATTTTTCAGGTTGCGACATTTAGTTGCTGTTACTTCGGATTTTTATCCGTGTGGTAGATCTCTTGATCCTTTATCTTTCCCGCATTTTACCGCTTTCTTAGCTGGAAGACCTCGATAGGAGGCAATGTTTTTGCGTGTTTACTTTTGTGCCCAAAGACCTTCAAGAAGAGGCATCAGTGCTAAAGACCTCCATGAAGAGGCAATTGACGGATAAAAGGGATTAGTAGTCAATCCCCCGTTATTCAGTGTGTCGTTCTTTAAGCTCGCACTACATGTTGATGCTTCAGAGCAAAAGTCCAAGACCTTTTGTCCGGTCAGTCAGTGGAGAGGGTTCCACCATTTTGAATCCCCACTCTTTGTCATAAGCTCACCCTGTCCAGGGTTAAGAGCTATGAGGTCTTATCCTCGTTACCCTTTTGATCTGCTCACCCTGACGTTCAATGGTTAAGAGCCCATTTGATTACCCTTCCATGGCTTGTTTGTCGAGGTTGATATGACCCCTCTTGACTAAAGCCCTACCCATGTATGTTTGAGCCCCCTTGTTGGTGTGTTTACTTTAAGCTACATGTTTTGTGTGGTGTGATCGCCTCCCCATAGGATTGCTAGGCTTCGTATAGTCTCTCGTTTGCATGTCAATTAAGGTAGCACGGTTCCTTCGTCTAGGACTTCCTTTTTGCATGAGCATCCTAAAACAGAAACAAACTCATTGATTTTTCTTCTCCTAGGAACACGTTAACTCCTTCTACTATAGGCGAGTAAGTCTCCAAAGGTCGAGCATCCGGTAGATTGCGTAGTAACGTCGTTCACCCAAAAACACAACCCTTAACCCGTAGGTAGCCGAACTACGGCTTGCTCTGATTCTCATTCCAGATGAGATACGTAGGCATAAGACGCGATGTCTTAGCGAGCACACTCCTCTTTAACCCATAGGTAGCCGAGCTACGAAGACTCTGATTCTCATATTCAGATGAGATACGTATGCAGCGGATGCGACATCCGTGCGAGTCATTTTCTTTTAACCCCTCTTTTAGTAAATAGTACATTAGATAAACCCACACCCTTTAGACAAGAACAACAAAAGTGGATCCCGTAGAGTACTACGGATGCGTAGGGGTGCTAATACCTTCCCTTCGCATAATTGGCTCCCGAACCCAAGATTTGGTTGCGAGACCTCGTCTTTTCCTTTCCTTCTTCCAGGTTTACTTCGAGCGTTTTCTTTCCCTCATTTGGGATAAATAACGCACGGTGGCGACTCTTCTGTCCTTTCTTTCTTTCGCCGGTTGTTTTTTCGCATTTCCTTTTTCAGGTTGCGACGGCTGGCGACTCTGCTGGGGACATATTTCCCCTAGTGGGCCTTTCCTAGCGTTTGTTTGTTTATTGTCTATTGTGTGTTATTTATTGCTTTGCATACTTATCTGCTTGCATTGCATCCTATGTGCGCTTTATTGTTTCATGTATACTGTGTTGGCTGTGTATCTGTTTCACGTTTGGGTGGGAGTCACAAGAGGTAAAAGGCCCGATACACAGGCTATGAGTGAACTTTAGGACACCTAGGAATAGAGTGATTCATGGGAAGCGGGTGGTATGGCGCCACTTAGCGGAACATGGTATCACGAGCAGTTCAGATTCTGATGGGGTACTATCGTTGCATACACCTGGTATGCATATGATGATATTCTTGAAAGGATTGTTTATCCTGCATTTCTCTTGACCTTACCCTGGCCTAGATTACACCCGTGAGTGGGGCGGGAATGATCATTTACAGGTACTGATGGTCACTTGTTCTGTTGGTGACCATGTCCTGTTGGTGACTTTTGTTTGGTTCTTGTTGGTGACCGTTGTTTCTGAAGTATGGGTTCTAAGTCGATGACTGTGTTCTATGGTTCCTGGTTCCGAATTCATGCTGAAGTTCTGATCCTGTGCCTCGTGATATACAACCAACCAGCCATTGTTTCATCATTTTGCATCATAGCATGTTTATTTTCAAAAAAAATTCAGCAAAAATAAAAAAAAATAAAAAGAAAAAAAAAGTTAACCCGCATACGCATATCATTTTTCAGGTTTATCCATGATAAAATGCATCATACGCATCATACACATATCATTCTTGCATCATTGCAGGTGTTCTTGAAGAGGATTTCTCATCCTTGTTCCCGTTCAGGCAGAATTGCTGAATATCGTCTGCACCGTTACGCAACAAGGCAGAATCAACAGAAGATCATGGATCAATTGCAAGCAGAGCTCGCCGAGATGAAGATCCGCATGAATCAATTCATGGATGTGGTTCAAGGGGTGGCTCAGGGACAGGAAGAGCTCAGGAAGATGATGCAGAGGAATCCCACCACTACTCAACCAGAGACGTTGATTGATCCTCCAGCTGGAGAGGTTAACGGACCCAGCGGACCGGGGCCTATCCCGATCCCACGTGCTAACCCTGATCAACAACCCACTCATGATGACCAGGAGGATCAGTTCCCCTTGCTTCAGGAGGACTTTGGTATGGGTCATGGTATGGACCCTATGTTTCGGAGACTGGAAGAGAGGTTGAATGCAGTAGAAGGACAGAATCCTCTGGGAGTAGACGTTGCTGACTTGGGATTGGTCCCAGGCGTGAGGGTGCCACCGAAATTCAAGGTCCCGATATTTGACAAATACAGTGGCAACTCTTGCCCGAAGACCCATGTGCAAGCCTACTTCCGAAAGATGGTTGCATACTCCGATGACGAGAAGTTACTTATGTTCTTTTTCCAGGATAACCTAGCTGGGGCATCCCTGGAATGGTATATGAGGCTGGACAGAGCCCACATCCGTTGCTGGAGGGATTTGGCTGAGGCTTTCGTGAAACAGTATCAGTATAATGCAGACATGGCTCCAGACAGAACTCAACTTCAGAATCTTTCTCTTAAAAGAAATGAGTGCTTTAGGGAATACGCTCATCACTGGAGGGAGACAGCTTCCCGTATTCAACCTCCTATGTTGGAAAAGGAAATGGCTAACATGTTCATGAACACTCTGCCCGAACCTTACTTGGAGCGCCTGGTGGGTTGCAATGCCTCCAACTTTGCTGATGTATACCGGAGAGAGGGTGGAGAATTACCTGAAGACATACAAGACCCAGAGTGGAGGTGGATCTTCATCAGGGGTGAAGAAGCCGTTCATTCAGGGACATAAGAGGAGAGAAGGGGATGCAAATGCCATATCTTCTTATCAGAACAGGAGTAACCGGAGGAATGACTTTCAGAACTATCATCAACAACCGTATGTTACGGCTGTGACTATTCCAGCTGCAGCACCGCTACAACAACAACAACCACAACGTCAACCAGCTCAGTACCAACAACAACAACAGGGTAACAGACCCGCCTATCAACAGAGGCAAAGGATGATGGACCGGTGTTTCGACACTCTTCCAATGTCGTACGCTCAGTTGCTTTCTAGTCTTCAACAACTACAACTTGTGCAGTTACGCACTCTGGCTCCTCCTGTTGGTAGGCTTCCGGTGGGTTACGACGCCAACGCTAGGTGTAACTTCCACTCTAGGGCACCTGACCACAATATTGAGAACTGCAAAGCTTTTAAGCATGTAGTTCAGGACCTCATAGATTCAAACGCCATCGACCTTGCACCGGCTCCGAATGTCGTCAACAATCCCATGCCCCAGCATAGTGGTGCAAATGTTAATATGATGGAAGGGGAAGCCAGACCCGTCAAAGATGTGTTGAAGCTGAAGACTCTGTTGTTGGATATCAAGGGATACTTGTTGAAGGCCGATGTTTTCCCCGGTTGTGGGAAGGGTTGTGTGGATTGTGCTACTCAGAGTAAAGGTTGTTTGAAGCTATAGCAGGGTATCCAGGCCTTGCTCGACGAAGGTACCCTCCAGGCTGAAGATTTGTCTGTCCAAGAGTCCGTGGAAGGAGTTGAGGAAGAGGTGTTTGAAGATGCTACTGATGAATTCGCAAATGTTGTTCCTACTGATTCTGTAATCCATGATGGTGTATTTAATTTTTCCAATGTGGTTGATTTTGATGTAATTGAACTTGATTCCGATGTTTCGGATGCTTGCATTTCAATGAATCAGATTTCAGAGTATGACCATGATGTTGCTACTATCACCATTTTCTACCCAACTAATCAGATCAATGTACCAGAAGCGCAACCGGTGCCACCAGCGCGACCGTCCACTATGACTGTCACAACCCCTGGTCCTTTACCTTTCACCAGCGAAAGGGCCATTCCTTGGCATTATGGGGGAAGTGTGTACACGCACGATCATGGGGTAGAACGGCCACTGAAGGTAGAAGAGGGTCAGAAGTCTGAACTTGAAGTTGAAGGTCCCGCAGTGGACAATGTTGGTGGAATCGGGTGATTCACCAGAAGTGGTAGACTGTTTTCACCACCCGTTACCCAAACTGATGGTGCTGATGCTGCGGCAAAAGCCAAAGGCAAGCAAGTCGTGAATGAGGGTGCCTCTACACCCCAGGATGGTTTTGAGCCCACTTTTGCAAAGGATGTGGACGAGCTTTTGAGAATTATAAAGAAAAGCGACTATAAGGTAGTCGATCAGTTGATTCAGACTCCGCCTAAGATATCCATTCTCTCACTCCTATTGTGTTCGGAGGCGCACAGGGAGGCACTGCTGAAAATCCTAAATGCTGCATATGTGCCTCAGGAGATCTCAGTGAACCAACTGGAAGAGATCGTTGCAAATGTTCATGCAAGCAACGGGTTAGGTTTTACGGATTCTGACTTAACACCAGGTGGACGCAACCATAACAAGGCTTTGCACATCTTGATGGAATGCAGAGACACAGTGTTATCTCATGTTCTGGTGGATACAGGTTCCTCTCTCAATGTGCTACCCAAGAGAGCCCTGTCAAGGTTAGAAGTGGAGGGTTTGGTCCTGAAGCCCTCAGACCTTATTGTGAGAGCCTTTGATGGTTCTAAGAGGTCGGTGTTCGGAGAGGTAGAATTGCCAATTCAGGTTGGATCACAAACCTTCAACACCGTCTTCTATGTGATGGATATCAGTCCTTCCTACAATTGCCTGCTGGGTCGTCCTTAGATCCACAATGCTGGGGCAGTCTCTTCAACTTTACATCAGAAGATTAAATTCCCAGTCAATGGAAGGATCATCACCGTCTGTGGTGAGGAGGACATTCTGGTCAGTAACCTGTCTATATTCAAGTATGTAGAGGTAGAAGGTGAATTTCATGAGACCCTATGCCAGACCTTTGAGGCATTTCAGATCAAGGATGCAACTCCGGTGGAAGAGGTTAAAGCGGGTGCCTCTATCTCGTCCTTTAAGCAGGCACATGCCTTGGTAGACTCGGGCGTTGCCCCCGGCTGGGGACGTCTGTTGGTGTTACCAATGAAAGAAGACAAGTTCGGGATTGGGTATCAGCCGACATTGACTTCTACAACTTCAACGCTTCAGACTCGTCAGGGGCCGGTTACTTTCTCCAGTGCTGGCATCATTCAGTATGGCCAGGTCTCTGCGGTCAACGATGAAGACGGGGATAGTGATTGCGACATCGACAACTGGGTACGTCTGAGGATCCCGGGTGAAGTTCTCCGCAATTGGTCTTCTGAAGAGATTATCCAAGTCACTTTTCTGGAAGAGTAATTTTCTTTGTTTATTCATGCATATCCAAGTCTTACGTTCCGCCCAGGGCGTAATGACTCATTGTAGGGCTCATCCATGCAGATACTTGCATTTTTTATCATAAATAAAGGGCGTCTTTTTGCATTCAAATATTTTGTTCACTATCTTTCTATTTTTGCAGTTTTCAAAAATCAAAAAAGATCTGGCAATGTTTTGTTTAGTTTTCATCTTTTTCACACTCATAAGCACATACCATCACTCATGCAGATGCATGTCACCGGATCCTATTGATAACGGTTCTGCTATGGCTCACTTCGACTTTGAAAATCCGATCTTTCACACTGAAGAAGAGGGTGATGAAGACTGTGAACTCCCTGAAGAACTTGCCAGGTTATTAAAATAGGAGGAAAGGGTCATTCAACCGCATCAAGAGTCTACTGAAGTGATTAATCTTGGCACCGAGGACGCCAAGAGAGAAATCAAGATAGAGGTTGCTTTGGAAGATAATGTGAAGAAGGGGCTGATTGAATTGCTGCGAGAGTATGTTGACATCTTTGCCTGGTCTTATCAGGACATGCCAGGGCTTGACACAGACATTATGGTACACCGTTTGCCTCTCAAAGAAGGTTGTCCTCCGGTCAAGCAGAAGCTTAGAAGAACAAGACCAGAGATGGCTGTCAAGATCAAGGAAGAAGTGCAAAAACAGTTGGATGCAGGGTTTCTAGCGGTTACAAATTATCCGCCATGGGTTGGAAACATTGTTCTAGTACCTAAGAAGGATGGAAAGGTACGGATGTGTGTTGACTACCGGGATCTGACCAGAGCTAGTCCTAAAGATGATTTCCTATTACCTCACATCGACGTTTTGGTGGATAACACGGCTCAGTTCTCGGTATTCTCCTTCATGGATGGCTTTTCTGGCTATAATCAAATTAAGATGGCACCAGAAGACATGGAGAAGACAACTTTCATAACCCCATGGGGCACCTTCTGCTACAAGGTGATTTCGTTTGGTCTGAAAAATGCCGGAGCAACATATCAATGAGCGATGGTGACTCTTTTCCATGATATGATTCATCATGAAATCGAGGTTTATGTTGACGATATGATTGCCAAATCTCAGACAGAAGAAGAACATTTGGTGAATCTGGAGAAACTGTTTGAGCGTTTGAGGAAATTCAAGCTGAGGCTTAATCCGAACAAGTGTACTTTCGGGGTGAGATCTGGAAAACTGCTGGGTTTTGTTGTTAGTGAAAAAGGGATTGAGGTAGATCCGGCCAAAGTAAAAGCGATACAGGAAATGCCCGAGCCAAGAACAGAGAAACAAGTCTGTGGTTTCTTAGGAAGGTTGAACTACATTGCAAGGTTCATCTCTCACCTAACAGCCACGTGTGAGCCAATTTTCAAATTGTTGAGGAAAGATCAGGCCATCAGGTGGAATGATGATTGCCAAAGGGCTTTCGAGAAGATAAAAGAGTATTTGCAGAATCCTCCAATCCTTATGCCTCCAGTCCCAGGGAGACCGCTGATTATGTATTTGACAGTACTAGATAATTCCATGGGTTGTGTTCTCGGTCAACACGACGAGACAGGTAGGAAAGAGCATGCCATCTACTACCTGAGTAAAAAATTCACAGATTGCAAGTCGAGATACTCAATGCTTGAAAATACATGTTGTCACTTGCATGGGCTGCTAAGCATTTAAGACAATACATGCTGACTCACACTACCTTTTTGATCTCCAAGATGGATCCAGTCAAGTATATATTTGAGAAGCCAACTCTCACCGGAAGGGTTGCTCGTTGGCAAATGGTACTGACAGAGTACGATATCCAGTATACATCCCAGAAAGCCATCAAAGGAAGTATTCTGTCAGACTATCTTGCTCAACAACCAGTTGAAGATTATGAGCCGATGAAGTTTGATTTTCCCGATGAAGACATCATGTTCCTCAAGATGAAAGACTGCGAAGAGCCAGTTGTTGAGGAGGGACCTGATCCTGACAAAAAGTGGACTTTATTGTTTAATGGGGCTGTCAATGCCAGAGGAAGTGGAATTGGTGCTGTCATTACTACTCCGAAAGGTGCCCACATGCCTTTCACCGCTCGTCTGACTTTTGAGTGCACCAATAATGAAGCTGAGTATGAAGCATGTATCTTGGGTATTGAGCAAGCCATTGATTTGAGAATCAAGACTTTGGACATCTTCGGAGATTCAGCTCTAGTGATCAATCAAGTGAATGGTGATTGGAATACTCTCCAGCCCAATCTGGTCCCTTACAGAGACTACACGAGAAGACTATTGACTTTCTTCACAATAGTAAGGCTGTATCATATACCTCGTGATGAGAACCAGATGGCAGATGCTCTTGCTACTCTGTCCTCCATGATCAAGGTGACTCGGTGGAACTATGCTCCCAGGATCGATGTTATGCGCCTTGATAGGGCCGCGTATGTGTTTGCTGCTGAACTGGTAGTTGACGACAAGCCCTGGTATCACGACATCAAGTGCTTTCTGAAGAATCAAGAGTACCCTGCAGGGGTTGAGTGTAGTTTTGGTGTCGGGATTTTGTTATCGTCTCCACATGGATTGTGAGATATCGCCGCCTTTTGACAGTTGTTTTAATTCTTAACTCGTAGTAACAAGGGGGGTTTGGTTTAGGCACGGTAGCTTTAATAAAAGTGTAAGAAAATACGGTAAAAGTTTTGGTTTTTCTATTTGAGAAAGATTGTCAAAGTTAGGGTTCGACGATCACTTTGCATGTATATGTTCGATCAACAAAACTTATAAACTCCTTTAGATGACAAACTATTTCACAAAGTCCTCCCAATGTGTTTATCTCTAACACACATTGTGGGTTTTCCCATTTTGATCCATTGTTTATCTCTAACACAATCTATCAAAATGACAACTTTTTGGTTCAACCTTATGGTGAACAAAATCATTCATTACTATCTTTAGCTAACAAACAAGATTGGATGAAAACCTAGATAAAGAGTTGGTAAACATCTCTCGATCATAAACCAACACAAAGAGTTTTCAATAAAACAAAGTTTTCACCATATATTCATCATTAAAGAGTTTACAAATGAAGATCGTCTCATTTACACACAAAGCTAATGATCATCTACATCTAACCTTGACAAAATGAAGAACTTAGCCACTCATTTTCATGGTGGCTTGCACAACAAGCCTCGGTTGAAGGTTGATCAACATCCAAGTCACAGAATCGAGATTGGATGGGAATCCACCTTCTTTTTGTAGAATAATGTTAAGAGATGAAGAAAAATGGGATTCTAGGTTACAAAATATCTCTAGAGCAATGCTGAAAATATCTAAAAAAAGTACAAAGTATGGAAGTGTAAAAGTATGGCTCCAAAAAGTAGCCCCTGCTACTTATAGTGCTGCTACTGAGCTGTCATGCTCGCTAGGCGAGCAGAATGGTTCGCCTAGCAAGCCCCTAAAATAGGCACCAGAGGCACCTGCGCCCAGAGAAATATCCTTTGCCAGATTTGCATGTTCGCTAGGCGAACAAAAGCTTCGCTTGGCGAAGCCCACGCTTCAACCTTCGCTCCAGCGAGCTTAGGAGGTTTTGCTACTGGAATTGCTCGCTGGGAGCTCGCTAATGGCTCGCCTAGCGAGTGAGTGCTGGCTGCGCTTTTGACCAAGTCTGGGCATGTTCGCTACCACCTTCGCTGGCTGCTCGCCTAGCGAGTTTGTTGATGTTTGCTACTGTAAAATACTGGAGATGTTCGCTGGATGCTCGCTGGGTGCTCGCCTAGCGAGCACTTCGCCACAACACTCGCCTGGCGAGCATGCTGATGAATGCTTTCTTCTCTTGGTCCCTTTGCCAACTTTCTTGTGCCTTCATTTTCTATTATTTCATGCCTAATTCCTGCACAATAACGCACAAATCAAAGGTACCAAGATCGTTTAACATTGTATTGCGATTCATCTAAAACAAAGGCGGTTTCGAATGCTTTAGCAACAAAAAGGAGTGAAAGATGCCCATATTTGATAGCTCAAATAAGCACTTTTGGGCATCTAACAACTCTCCCCAACTAGATTCTTCCTTGTCCTCAAGCAAAGTATGCCTCTTGAAGGACAAGAGGATTTGCTTTAAGAAAAAGGTTTCTCCGAAGTCGGATAAAACGACTCAAACACAAGAAAATCAACCAGGCATAAGTTCCCAATGGTTAGAATAACATAATGCACAAGAACTAAAACTTAATAGCAATGCGAAATATGTATCTATCCACAACAATATTATCTTGAATGAATCACCCTATCTCTCCTCTTCGAATAAGGACTGAAGAAATTACGCGTTTGCAACCGCGGGGACAATCTCTCTCTCCAATAAACAATGAAGAAATCAATTCAATTCATACAATGTCTAACAATTATAAATGGAAATGCGGAAGCGAGAAGATCACTAAGGACTTTTCCGGTTGTAGCTTGGTTAGGTTTACAAACAAGGGTCATTTCTAAGGCCATTGAAAACGAAATTGCCGATGCAAAAGAGACATTCACTGTACATTATTCACACATCTCAACTTCGTTCCATTTGTTTCTCATTTGAAACCTTCACAACTCTTATTTCACAACTCAATTTTTGTTTTTCACTATTTTTCTTCCAAGCAAGCATTCATTTTCATTTTTTCTATTTTTTCTTTTCTTTCACATCATATTTACAAAACAGATGTTTCTCTTTTCTATATATTTTTTTATTTTCAATGCTTGCTCGGTTTTTCAAGAGTTGTGGCACTTACCGATTCTCTTTTTCGTTCTCCCCAACTTATTTCTTACTCACCCTAAGTGAATGCTCTTGACTTTTTACGGCAAAAGAACAATTATCAAAATTTTCCGGGTTTCAAGAAAAAGGATTTTTGACATCTCGCTTTATTTCAAGCTGAGATTCAACTGTTTAAGCTCAAAGGGGTTAACGAATACACTCTCTGCTCACGGGTAAGTTGTATTTGGAACTGGTTGTGCTCGATAGAAAACAAGCGCCTTGATCATTTCTAATTGCTTCCACAAATTCACAATAATAAAAGACCAAGCATGAATCAAATGAATCAATAAAGTTTATTAGAATCCAGCATTTAAGTGTACAATGGAGGTTTCCTCACAATTTGTGGTTTTAAGTCCTAGATGAAACATTCATTCAATTATGTTGCAAAAAGAACAATATTCAATTACAAAAAAGAGTAAAGTTCTTAATGCATTCTAAAATTCTAATTGGAGGTAACCATGTACCTTAGCATTATTCACTTGTTTATTTTTATCATTGCCATCCAAGCTCGGATGCACCTTCATTGGATACTTCTTTGAGGAGCAACCAATCTAGAAGGTTTGACACTCAACAACCAAAAATTTATTAAACAAAAAGAAATTTAAACCAACACACAAATTAAAAACATAAACAATACTCATTTCTTAAAAAATTTAAAAATGTGCATGGGGACAAAACACCCCAAAAGTACATAACCAAAATCAAAATACAACAAATCTGAAAAATACAATAATAAAACAAACTTAGCCCTCAAAGGACTCAAAACCCTCATCACTACCGGCTTCAGAACCGGTAGCATCATCATCATCATCATCGTCATCATCACCATCATCCTCAGCACCACCTGAAGCACCAGCACCAGATGCACCGACACCCGCCCCCTCTCCAAACATAGGCCTATCCACAGGCCAGCTAGCGTTCTGCAGAAACTGCTCACGCGTCATCATCGAGTGATCACCGGAGGGGTCACGTGCCTGCAACTGCAACAACTGCATAGAGTCGTGCATGTCAACCATGGCGCGCTTGATCTGGATGCCATCTTAGTGAAAGAGATTGATTGAATTTGAAGTGTACAATGAGGTTTGCAATGCAATGTAACCGTTTAGGGTTTGAGTGAGATGAAAAGTGAGAGAGTGTTTGTGAGTGCTAGTTCAGACTACACCACTAAAAAGAAAAATGGTATTTGGGCCTAAAATAGTGGCCTGCTGAAACTTAAATTGGTTCTGCCACGCAGCGCTCGCTACTGCTTCGCCTAGCGAGCAGCTAGTGAAGCTTCGCTACTGCCTTCGCCTAGCGAGCAGCTAGCGAGCATGACAGTATTTTGCTTTTCAAAACAGAATGCAATGCACAATTCAGCAAGTTTCTTCAAGTTGAACACCAGTACCAACACAACAAAAAAACTGTAAATACTTACAATGTTGGGGTGCCTCCCAACAAGTGCTTGTTTAACGTCGGATAAGCTCGACGGTTCGATGCTCACAGAGGAGCATCCAAGGGAATAGCACAGCTCCCACGATCCACATGGCCGCCGAGATAAACCTTCAAACGTTGGCCATTTACCGTCCAACTCTCCTTAGTTTCTAAGTCTTCAATGACAATTGCTCCATATTCCTTGACTTCCTTGACCCGAAATGGCCCGGACCATTTAGATTTCAACTTTCCAGGGAATAGCTTCAACCTGGAATTGAACAATAGGACCAATTGTCTGGGCACAAATTCCTTTCTTCGAAGCTTTTTGTCATGATATTTTTTTTACCTTTTCTTTATACAACCAACTCGAGTGATATGCGGCATTGCGCATCTCTTCCAACTCAAGCAGTTGCACTTTCCTTTTCTCACCGGCCAAATCCTTATTAAAATTTAATAATTTCAGGGCCCACAATGCTTTGTGCTCTAATTCAACCGGCAAATGGCAAGTTTTACCAAGCACCAATTGAAAAGGAGTTAGCCCAATTGGAGCTTTGAAAGCGGTACGGTATGCCCATAACGCTTTATCCAATTTTTGTGACCACTCTTTTTTCGAATTTGACACAGTTTTCTCAAGAATTCTCTTAATCTCACGATTAGAGACTTCGGCTTGACCATTAGCCTGTGGGTGCTACGGAGTTGTCACTCTATGCGATACACCGTAATGTTTTAAGACGTTTTCTAACGGTGTATTACAAAAGTGTGACCCTCCGTCACTAATCAACACTCGGGGGGTTCCGAAACGGGAAAATATGTTTTTCTTCAAAACATTTATTACCGTTTTCGCATCCGCCCGAGATGAGGCAATCGCCTCAACCCACTTTGAAACGTAATCAACAGCCACAAGCATATACTCGTTACCATAAGAGGGTGAGAATGGTCCTACAAAATCGATACCCCAACAATCAAATACTTCAACCTCTTGGATGTTTTGGAGAGGCATCTTGTCTCTCTTACCAATCCCAACGCTTCTTTGGCAACTATCACAACCTTGCGCATGGGCATGTGCGTCTTTGAAAATAGTGGGCCAATAAAATCCCGACTGAAGGACTTTAGTGGCCGTTCTTACCCCATTATAGTGTCCGCCGTAAGGCGAGTTGTGACAATGCCAAAGAATGCTTTGGGCTTCATCGCCGGTAACACACCTTCTCAAGAGGTTGTCACCACCCAACTTAAACAAATATGGGTCGTCCCTCACGTAATACTTCGCATCCGAGATGAATTTCCTTTTTTGGTTCGAAGTTAGGTCGGGAGGCACAAAACCACTAGCCTTGTGGTTCGCAAAGTCCGCAAACCACGACCTAACTTGAACTTTAAAAAGTTTTTCATCAGGAAACTCTTCCCGGATTTCCTTTTCAGAAGCTGTAACCTCCACATTCACTAAGCGGGATAAATGATCCGCCACCAAATTTTCCGATCCTTTCTTGTCTTTGATTTCAACATCAAATTCTTGTAACAAGAGGATCCAACGGATGAGCCTTTGCTTTGAATCCGGTTTGGTGAGCAGAAATTTAATCGCCGAGTGGTCGGTATACACAACAACTTTGGACCCTATAAGATAAGACCTAAACTTTTCAAGCGCATACACGATCGCAAGTAATTCTTTTTCGGTGGTGGCATAGTTAATTTGAGCCTCATTAAGAACTTTACTCGCGTAGTGTATTGCATGAAAGTTTTTCTCTTTTCTTTGGCCTAATACCGCTCCAATTGCATAGTTGCTCGCATCGCACATGAGCTCAAAATTTAAATTCCAATTTGGAGCGACTATAATCGGAGCGGTAACCAATTTTTCCTTTAAAATATCGAAAGCTTGCAAACATTCATCGGTTAAAAGAAATACCTGATCCTTAGCGAGCAAGTTACTCAAAGGCCTAGCTACCTTTGAGAAGTCTTTGATAAAGCGCCGATAGAACCCAGCGTGCCCCAAAAAGCTTCGGATTCCCTCACATTGATCGGAGGAGGTAACTTTTCAATCACTTCGACTTTAGCACGATCGACCTCAAGCCCTCTTGGAGAGACTTTGTGGCCAAGCACAATCCTCTCGGTCACCATGAAGTGGCACTTCTCCCAATTAAGCACAAGATTGGTCTTCACACACCTTTCAAGGACCATTTCCAAGTTTGCCAAGCATAAACTAAAGGAACCACCAAATACCGAGAAGTCATCCATGAAGACTTCCATTGTTTTCTCAATAAGGTCGGCAAAAATGGCTTGCACACATCTTTGGAAAGTCGTCGGTGCATTGCACAACCCAAAGGGCATTTTTTGGTATGCGGAAATTCCAAACGGACATGTGAAAGCCGTCTTTTCAGGATCGGCCGGGTCAACCGCAATTTGGTTATACCCGGAATATCCATCCAAGAAACAATAGTATTGTTGCCCCGAGAGTCTTTCGAGCATTTGATCCATGAACGGGAGTGGAAAATGATCTTTTTGAGTTACGGTATTCAACCGCCTATAATCAATACACATTCGCCACCCCGTTGCAACTTTAGTAGGGATCAACTCATCCTTGTCATTTCGGATCACGGTAATTCCACCTTTCTTCGGAACCACATGCACAGGACTAACCCATGGACTATCCGAAATCGGGTAAATCATTCCCGCATCCAACAACTTGACAACTTCCTTTCTAACAACCTCCTTCATAGTAGGATTTAAGTGGCGTTGTGGTTGAGCTACCGGCTTAAAATCCTCTTCCATTAAGATCTTGTGCATGCAATAGGAAGGACTAATTCCTTTGAGATCGGAAAGAGTCCAACCCATGGCTTCTTGATTTTTTTTAGCACATTGATCAAACGGGCTTCTTCATCATTTAACAAAAGGTTGCTTATGATGACCGGATTTGCTTCGGTCTTATCTAGGAATGCATACTTCAAAGTAGAAGGTAACATTTTCAATTCAATAGGCGCTTTTTCGTCATTAACCTCCTTCTTCAAGTCTTCCTCCTCAACTTCCCACGGATTCAACTCTTCTAGACTATCAAGCTCCCTTAGACATTCATCAAGAGCTTGCTCTTCTTCAACTGTGAACACTTCAAACGAGTCATCAAGAGCTAACTCCATAGGAGATATCTCATGAATATGCTTAGAAACCTCAAAAGTAGCCTCTTCGATCACATCAATGCGAAAGCTATCGCTTCTATCCTTTGAATGCTTCATGGCTTCGAATAGATCGAAAGTAACTTCTTCGTTTTGGACCCTCACCTTCATCAAACTGTCGTCCACGTCTATCATCATGCGTGCGGTTTTCATGAACGGTCGGCCAAGAATGAGCGGCGCATCATCGTCCTCTTCCATATCAATTACAATGAAGTCAACTGGGAAGAAAATTTTGTCAACTTTGACCAAAACATCTTGGGCTACGCCATGAGGATGGGTAGTCGACTTATCGGCCAATTGCAAAGTCATCCGGATGGCCTTTATTTCAATGTTGCCAAGCCTTTTCACAATAGACAATGGTATTAAATTAATGCTTGACCCCAAATCAATTAGTCCCTTTCCGACATAGACATCACCAATTTTAACCGGCAAAGTAACTCGTCCCGGATCAACCTCTTTTTTCGGAAGCGTCCGTTGAATGATTGCACTACAACTCGCATCTAGGACAATGGTCTCCGGTTCCGTATACCTCCGCTTTTTAGTAAGTATGTCTTTCATGAATTTTGCATACTTAGGCATTTGCTCCAATGCTTCGGCAAATGGAATATTCACTTGAAGTTGTTTGAAAATATCCATGAACCGGGCGTAATGCCGTTCATTCTCCCTCTTAGATGGAGCATGAGGATACAAAAGGTTTTGGATTGGAGTAGCGCTCACTACCTCCTTTCCTTTACCAACTCTAGAACTCCTTGCTCTAGGCTTTTTCACTCCCTCCACCATCACTTCATCACTCTTATTATTTTCTACTTCCACACTTTCTTTATTTTCAACTTCACTATTTTTTTTATTCTTTTCAACTTCATCCTCACTCCACTCCCCAACTTCACCATCAATACTATCCTCTATTCTTTTCTCCTCATCATTTTTCTCAACCTCTCTTTTTTCACTCTCATCTCTTTTCTTACTCTCACTAATCAACTCCCTTCCGCTTTTCGTCGTTATCGCTTTACAATGTTCCTTTGGATTCGTTTGCGTGTTCGCCGAAAAAGATGGTCCAGGTTGTTGTTCCGCTAGTTGCTTAGCAAGTTGACCGACTTGAGTCTCGAGATTTTTGATTGCCGCATCGTTACTCTTTTGATTAGCCATTGACATTTGCATAAATTGAGTCAATGTCTCTTCTAACTTTGAAGTAACGATCGGCGGTTCAGGTTGGTAAGGATTTTGGGGAGGGTTTTGACGGCTAGAAGCACCACCCCCATAACCTTGGTTATGGTAATAGTTACTCCTTGGTTGGAACCCTTGATTCCCTTGAAAGTGTTGTTGTGGATTTTTGGTATGTTGTTGGTTTTAAGGATGTTGTTGATACGGTTGCTGATACGGTTGTTGTTGTTGTTGCCTCGGTTGGTAGTCTCGTTGGTTCGCCATGTAATTCACTTCTTCGAACCCGGGAGGTGGACAAAATCCGGTGTGATGCTCACCCTTGCAAAGCTCACAACAAGCTATTTGTTTAGCTTTTGAAGGTTCTCTCAACTCTTTTATTTGTTGAGTTAAGAGTTCGACTTGTTGTGAAATGAGTTTGTTTTGGGCAAGAATAGCATCGTTCGTCCCAAGTTCAAGCACTCCCGGCTTCTTCAAAGAGTTGCCTCTACTTTGACTTTGGAGGTCATTTAGAGCCATTCGGTTAATAATATCTGTAGCTTCTTCGGCGCTTTTAGACAATAAAGAACCACCCGAGGTAGCATCCAACAAAGTCTTACAATTCGGTTGGAGGCCATTTTTGAAAATGTGGATTTGAGTCAATTCATCAAAACCATGTCCTTTACACTTCCGAAGCATGGATTTGAATCTTTCCCACGCCTCATTCAATGATTCGTTGGTCCCTTGTGAAAACACGAAGATTGCTGTTTTGGATTCCATGAAACGGTTGTGGGAGAAAAATCTTTCAATGAACTTCTCTTCCAACACGTTCCAATCCGTCATGACTACAGGTGTTTGATCCAAGTACCAATCTTTTGCTTTTTTGATCAAAGCGTGGGGAAATAATCTTTTGAACAACGGTAGCTCTTGAGCTTGATCAACTCCGGCCGCCAATGCTATCTCATAAAATTTGGTGAGAAAAGCAAAGGGGTCTTCATGGTCCATTCCGGTGAATGGACTTCCATATAGTAGGTTAAGAGTTCCCGTTTTCATCTCGGCTTACCTTCCCGTGTGGTTGGCAAACTGAGCAGTATTCCTTGGACCGTTGACACATGGTGTGGAAATGGGCGGTGGTTGTGGTGGTTGATCCATGATAGGTGTGAAAGGTGGTGGATGTTTTGTAGAAGAACTTTCTCCTTGTTCTTGTCGTTGTCTAGCTTGTTGCCTCCTTCGTCTCGTTCTGCTATTCAGTCTCCTGGCGGGTCTTTCGATCTCAGGATCAAAAAGAAGTTCGTCCTCAGGAACTTGCCCTCGCATAAAACGAAAGTTGCACACTAAACCAAACAAATTACAAGCACACGTCAAAAATTCAAAAGTTAAAAATTAAGCAACTATTGCGATGCTCGCAATATCAGTTCACAATCCCCGGTAACGGCGCCATTTTGTTGAGTGTAGTTTTGGTGTCGGGTTTTTGTTATCGTCTCCACAAGGATTGTGAGATATCGCCGCCTTTCGACAGTTGTTTTAATTCTTAACTCATAGTAACAAGGGGGGTTTGGTTTAGTCACGGTAGCTTGCATAAAAGTGTAAGAAAATGCGGTAAAAGTTTTGGTTTTTCTATTTGAGAAAGATTGTCAAAGTTAGGGTTCGATGATCACTTTGCATATATATGTTCGATCAACAAAACTTATAAACTCCTTTAGATGAAAAACTATTTCACAAAGTCCTCCCAATGTGTTTATCTCTAACACACATTGTGGGTTTTCCCATTTTGATCCATTGTTTATTTCTAACACAATCTATCAAAATGACAACTTTTTGGTTCAACCTTATGGTGAACAAAATCATTCATTACTATCTCTAGCTAACAAACAAGATTGGATGAAAACCTAGATAAAGAGTTGGTAAACATCTCTCGATCATAAACCAACACAAAGAGTTTTCAATAAAACAAAGTTTTCACCATATATTCATCATTAAAGAGTTTACAAATGAAGATCATCTCATTTACACACAAAGCTAATGATCATCTACATCTAACCTTGACAAAATGAAGAACTTAGCCACTAATTTTCATGGTGGCTTGCACAACAAGTCTCGGTCGAAGGTTGATCAACATCCAAGTCAAAGAATCGAGATTGGATGGGAATCCACCTTCTTTTTGTAGAATAATGTTAAGAGATGAAGAAAAATGGGATTCTAGGTTACAAAATATCTCTAGAGCAATGCTGAAAATATCTAAAAAAAGTACAAAGTATGGAAGTGTAAAAGTATGGCTCCAAAAAGTAGCCCCTGCTACTTATAGTGCTGCTACTGAGCTGTCATGCTCGCTAGGCGAGCAGAATGGTTCGCCTAGCGAGCCCCTAAAATAGGCACCAGAGGCACCTGCGCCCAGAGAAATATCCTTTGCCAGATTTGCATGTTCGCTAGGCGAACAAAAGCTTCGCTTGGCGGAGCCCACGCTTCAACCTTCGCTCCAACGAGCTTAGGAGGTTTTGCTACTGGAAGTGCTCGCTGGGAGCTCACTAATGGCTCGCCTAGCGAGTGAGTGCTGGCTGCGCTTTTGACCAAGTCTGGGCGTGTTCACTACCACCTTCGCTGGCTGCTCGCCTAGCGAGTTTGTTGATGTTTGCTACTGTAAAATACTAGAGATGTCCGCTGGATGCTCGCTGGGTGCTCGCCTAGCGAGCACTTCGCCACAGCACTCGCCTGGCGAGCATGCTGATGAATGCTTTCTTCTCTTGGTCCCTTTGCCAACTTTCTTGTGCCTTCATTTTCTATTATTTCATGCCTAATTCCTGCACAATAACGCACAAATCAAAGGTACCAAGATCGTTTAACATTGTATTGCGATTCATCTAAAACAAAGGCGGTTTCGAACGCTTTAGCAACAAAAAGGAGTGAAAGATGCCCACATTTGGTAGCTCAAATAAGCACTTTTGGGCATCTAACAGGCATCCAACAATGATAGAAAGACTTTGAGGAGATTGGCAGGCAGTTTCTTCTTGAACAAAGACGATGTTCTGTATAAGAGGAACTTCGACATGGTTTTGCTCAGATGCGTGGATAGACACGAAGTAAACATGTTAATGTAGGAAGTTCATGAAGGCTCCTTCGGTACTCATGCCGGCAGACATGCAATGGCTAAGAAATTGTTGAGAGCGGGTTATTACTGGATGACCATGGAATCTGATTGTTTCAAATATGCTCGGAAGTGTCATAAATGCCAGATTTATGTTGATAAGGTACATGTGTCGCCAAATCCTTTGAATGTGATGTCTTCGCCGTGGCCTTTTTCTATGTGGGGCATTGATATGATTGGAAAGATTGAGCCGACTGCTTCCAATGGGCATCGCTTCATCCTTGTTGCCATCGACTATTTCACCAAGTGGGTCGAAGCAGCATCATTCGCGAATGTCACCAGACATGTGGTTTCCCGATTTATTAAGAAAGAAATCATTTGTCGCTATGGGATTCCCGAAAGAATCATTACTGATAATGGTTCTAATCTCAATGACAAAATGATGAAGGAGTTGTGCCAGAACTTCAACATTCAGCATCACAATTCTTCCCCTTATCGCCCCAAGATGAACGGCGCTGTTGAGGCATCAAATAAGAACATAAAGAAGATTGTGCAGAAGATGGTCGTCACGTACAGAGATTGGCATGAGATGCTACCCTTCGCCTTGCATGGGTACCGTACTTCAGTACGTACGTCGACCGGGGCAATCCCTTACTCCCTTGTGTATGGTATGGAAGCAGTCCTACCTGTTGAAGTGGAGATTACTTCTCTAAGAGTCTTGTTGGATGTCAAGTTGGACGAAGCTGAATGGATTCAGACAAGGTTCAATGAGTTGAGTCTTATCGAAGAGAAGCGGATGGCAGCCATTTATCATGGGCAGTTGTATCAGAGTCGGATGAAGAGAGCCTTTGATCGGAAAGTGCGTCCTCGATGTTTCCAAGTTGGAGATTTAGTGTTGAAAAGGACCCTTCCTCCTCAGACAGATCATAGGGGCAAGTGGACTCCTAAATATGATGGACCGTATATTGTCACCAAGGTTTTTGATGGTGGAGCCTTAATGCTTGCAACTATGGATGGTGACAACTTCACCTCCCTTGTGAACTCAGACGCAGTTAAAAAATACTTCGCATAAAATAGACCCGCTGGACAATAAAAAGAATAGTCCAGGCAAAAAAATGGGCATCTCGACGAACCAAGAAAATGAAAAGGTTCGGGAAAAAATTAGGGATTAAAAATGAAAAGATTGTACACCCGGTAAGTTGAAAACCTGAAAAGGCAACTTAGGCAAAAATGGGTATCCCGGTGGATTGAAAACCCGAAAGGGCGATCCAGGCAAAAGTTAGGGATTAAGCGAATGACTGCGTTTTGAGTAGTTCTGAATCTCATCCCATGTCGATAACTGAAAACTTTCGAAAGGTGGGAAACATTCCAATCACTCTTTTTGGAAAGTCGATCATCTGGAGGATCTTGAAGACGAGCGAGTCATAGCAGAATTGGAACCCGATAGAAATCCATTTCACGTTGCCATTAGATTAATTTCTGTTTTTATCTTTTGTGCGATTACCTCTTTCCAGGGATTGCTTCCTGATGTAAATGCCTACTCAGAGGCCACTCAATCAATAAAATCATGTTATTCAGTACATCTTTGTGTTCATTTTCATTTTACTGTTTTGTATGCAAAAATGACGTCCGAATTTTTGATAAACATTGCATCATGAAACATAAGAGCTTTACAGGTACATGCTTTAATAAACATTTAAAATTGCTGTAAATTTTAAGTGCTCAGAACAGGTACACTCGGGGCATTTCCTTAAGGTACCCAGCAGATGATCGCATATGTTTTCCCCCAACAGTCGAAGTTTGGTATCTTATCCCTGCAGAGCTGATCAGAGCATTTGATTCTTCAAACCCCAGCAGGTTATCACTACTGTACTTCCCCAAGCAGGTGCTTCAGATTATACACTCCCCAGTAGAGTTGACAGTGCCAGACTGTATATCCCCAGCGGAGTTGACAGTGAGAGACTGTATCTTCCCAGCAGAAGCAGCTGCTCCTTAGAGTTCGATGCCAGATCGATAATCCCAATGCCATATCCATGGTCTCTTTCCTTGAAGCAGAATCTCGGTACCGTATCGGTGTTTGCTTCCCCTGCTGAGTCGTCTCTCTCGCAGATTATGGTTGCCAGAACCACTGTCGCTCTCCTCAACAACAAGTTTTCAGTACCATTCTCTCCCTAATCAGAGTCTCGGTATTTTGTTATTGCCAGAACACCGTGTGGCTGGTCACTTCCCCACAGAGTTCTTTGTGTGGTGAATCTCCAACAGCCTTTCCAGGGTCCAGAAGATTGTGATCATTTCCCCAACAGAATTCCTTGCCTCGGCTTGGCGTTCTCCCTAGCATTTTGCATCCCTGCATGTAGAATCATATTGCATTGCATCCTCCCAAATTGCGTAGCATTTCCATTTTCATGGAGCATTACGCCATTGAAAAATTCAAACATACGCATGTGAAACATAAAACATTCTCGGTGTCCCAAGTGATAAGCCAGAAGTTGTTTCCAGTGCTCAGACTGAAAGATTGTTCATGACCTACTATCCCAAGCATAGGTCGTTTGCCCACACGCCGCCTCAATTATCATTTTCCCTATCTTTGCCGATGCTGACAGGCATGAAAGTTTTCCGGTATTCAGGCCGATTTTCCTGATGTTCAGATCGAAGAAGTTTCCGACATTCAGGTCGACGCAACTTGTGGCATTCAGGCCAGTTTTCCGGTATTCAGACCGAAGTGGCATTCAGGCCGATTTTCCCGATGTTCAGATTGAAGAAGTTTCCGACATTCAGGTCAATGCAACTTATGGCATTCAGGCCAATTTTCCGGTATTCAGACCGAAGTGACATTCAGGCCAATTTTCCGAAGTTCAGATCGAAGAAGTTTCCGACGTTCAGGTCAACGCAACTTGTGGCGTTCAGGCCGGTTTTTCCGGTATTCAGACCGAAGTGGCATTCAGGCCAATTTTCCTATGTTCAGATTGAAGAAGTTTCCGACGTTCAGGTCGACGCAACTTGTGGCATTCAGGCCAGTTTTTCGGGTACTCATACCGAAGTGGCATTCAGGCTAGCCTCTCGGTGTTCAGACCAATATTAATAATCTCATATCTTCCGATGTTCAGATCGAAGTCATTTCCAGTATTCAGACTGATGAGCGGCATTCAGGCCATGGTTATTTCTGTGTTACCATTTATTTTGGTATCCAGGTTAACATTCTTTTTCGGTATTCAGACCGACCCTCACCGTACCAGACGAATTCTTCTTTCAAGACCACCTCTTTGCCGATTCTGACAGGCATTGTTACTTCACTCCACTTCAGTGCAAATTTTCAGGCTTTTATTGTATTCAATCCCTTGATACCTCGAAAGTGCGAAAGCCGCTGCTATCTTCTTTTCGGGTCTCCAGTTGATTGAATAAGGGCAGCTGTAGCACCTCAAAATTTGCCCCCCCCATTCATGCATTCATTTTTAGGTCATTTAACATTTCACATTGCATTTCATCATGTCAATCAGAATAAGATCCAAGAAGCTTGAATATCATCCAAGACACTTTGTGGGTTCTATCTGGGTGATCAGTCAACACAAGGGAATGACGTGAGTTACTTCCAACATGTTCAAATGGGGTTTATTCATCATTTAAAACGCTGATCTCGAAGGAGAAAAAAGCAGAGGCTGAGTTGTCATGCTCGCTAGGCGAGCAACATGGTTCGCTAAGCGAATCTGAACTGTCATGCTCGCTAGGCGAGCAAATCCTTCGCTAGGCGAAGCTCACGCGTTTTCAAAATATAACAGAAAATCCTGGACTTGGACCTCTCTCATTTGAGCCCACAAAGCCACGAAAATCAGGTTATAAATTCTAGAGTTTCAGTGAAACAAAACGCTGGCAAAAAAAAAAAGAGAAGAGCTAACAGAATTCAGAGCAGCCTCCGGAAACTGAAGGGAACTCATCTGCAAAGAGCTGATTCCATCTCATATAAACCCTAAGATTGTTCTGCAAACCCAACGGTGCCATTCAATTTCATTCGATCTCTCCAATCAGGTTTGCCTTATTCCCATTACTTTATGCTTTTAATTTGAATACTCTGAATGTATGAGGTATTATCGTGAGATTTTGCCCATGGGTAAATATGCATGAATGTGTAAAACAACGCCATGAATGTTTAATCGTTTAATTTGTGAAATGTGTGCCATAGGGTTTGGGGTTTCTAAAACCGCATTGTTATCAAAGAAGAACCCAGAACCCGCAGGCAGTCGCTAGCACATCGCTAGGAGAATATGTAGCGAAGCTTCGCTAGCACCTCGCTAGGCGAAGCAGTAGCGAGCGTGACAGAAGTTGTTTTTTTTTGCTCTTTAATCTGTTTGGTGATTGTTATGACATGCTTTCTCTTGCCCCCGTGCACTGTTTACCTGACGATTTGTTGGCATGTTTTCTTTGTTTGGGGCAACTCTTGATTGCACCCTATCTTGTTTCTCTAACCTGTTTGTTGAGTCTTTGTGAGGGCTCACATGACTCCTGAAAGGATAGCTTGCTTGGCATTCCACTTTATTTGTGGGATACCATTTGGAGATTTATTCCGATTACCTGTATTGACTTGCTTTCTTTGATGGTGCCAGCTTGAGAGATCTCTGGGTTTCTATTTTCTTTAGTTGCTATTACTTCGGATTTTTATCCGTGTGGTAGATCTCTTGATCCTTTATCTTTCCCGCATTTTACCGTTTTCTTAGCTGGAAGACCTCGATAGGAGGCAATGTTTTTGCGTGTTTACTTTTGTGCCCAAAGACCTCCAAAAAGAGGCATCAGTGCTAAAGACCTCCATGAAGAGGAAATTGACGGATAAAAGGGATTAGTAGTCAATCCCCCGTTATTCAGTGTGTCGTTCTTTAAGCTTGCACTACGTGTTGATGCTTCAGAACAAAAGCCCAAGACCTTTTGTCCGGTCAGTCAGTGGAGAGGGTTCCACCTTTCTGAATCCCCACTCTTTGTCATAAGCTCACCCTGTCCAGGGTTAAGATCTATGAGGTCTTATCCTCGTTACCCTTTTGATCTGCTCACCCTGACGTTCAATGCCAGTGGTTAAGAGCCCATTTGATTACCCTTCCATGGCTTGTTTGTCGAGGTTGATATGACCCCTCTTGACTAAAGCCCTACCCATGTATGTTTGAGCCCCCTTGTTGGTGTGTTTACTTTAAGCTACATGTTTTGTGTGGTGTGATCGCCTCCCCATAGGATTGCTAGGCTTCGTATAGTCTCTCGTTTGCATGTCAATTAAGGTAGCACGGTTCCTTCGTCTAGGACTTCCTTTTTGCATGAGCATCCTAAAACACAAACAAACTCATTGATTTTTCTTCTCCTAGGAACACGTTAACTCCTTCTACTACAGGAGAGTAAGTCTCTAAAGGTCGAGCATCTGGTAGATTGCGTAGTAACGTCGTTCACCCAAAAACACAACCCTTAACCCGTAGATTGCGTAGTAACGTCGTTCACCCAAAAACACAACCCTTAACCCTTGTTTTGGTCAAGGATTGGATGTTCAGAAGTCATCAGTCAATGCACAGTCAGTCAGAAACCCTAAAAGTCAACTATTGATCAACTGTCCATTTAATCAGTGGTTTGATGATGGAAATTGGTTTGAGAGTCTCATTCATGTCCCAATAGGCCTCATATATCATGTCAAACACCATCATGGAAGAATTTGAAGCCAGATCAGAAATTTCCAAAAATGGAAACTGGACCTGTAATTGAAACCTGCCCAAAATGGAAAGTCTTGATCCTCAAACTTACATCATGATACAAGCTTCAAATGAATTTTTTCCCAACATGAAAGTTGAAGATCTTATTCTCCCATTTCCAAAAAGTCCAAGAACACTCAATTCCCATGTATGGTTGGCAAGTTATGATCAAATCATTTTCACAAAATCTTGAACTTCAAAAGGCCATATCTCTCAAACCATTTGGCCAATTTGGGTGGGGTTTTTTCCTACAAGTCACATTTGATCCCCTCTTTCCAAAAATGTAATTTTCATGCACCAAAACATCACCATGCAAAATGGAATTTTTGAACTTGCCTTAATTAATTTCAAGTGAGTTGAATTTTGACTTTTCAAAATAATCATCTTTTAACCATTTGGCCAATTGAAATAGTTCAGAAATGTGGTTTTGGTCATGTTACAAAGTCAAATTCGTGCAGTACACATAGCCCATGCTAACTTGCTTGAAAATTGGAAGAAAAGTACAACTTTCAACAACTTTACTCCACATTTTCATGAACCATGTTGAGCACTCCACAAGCAACCACAAAACAGCAGAAATTAACATCATTTTCTGTCAAATGAGAGCCCAACTAGCAGCCACAAACCAACAGAACCTCACTCATTCTAAAAAACTCATTTTTTGTGCATTTCTCAAAGTCTGTCAAAAACTTCCAAAGGACTAAGCCTTGCCTTGCCTAAAACAACATCTATACAACCTTTTGAACCTATTTTCACCACCATTCTTCAACTGTAAGAGCTCTTGGTGGACTGTTCTTTCCAAGCTCCATTAATGGCAAAGTGAGATTGAAACCAAACCAAGCTGTTTCAAGGCAAACCATCTTCATCATTCATCATTGCAAGCTTGGAGCTTCATCTGTTTTAGGCCAACAACATCAAAAAACCGCTGTACCACGACTGTTCTTCAACCTTGGTGAGTTTTTCGAGTTCCACTATTCTTAAAACCTTGACATCTATTAGATAGGTCTTTTTATGCTGAGCTTAATAGTGGTTGTGGTTTTAAAAATGATTGAGTATTTGCAAAGATGTGTTGGTTTGAAGTTTGATGTTCAAACCTTCTTGTGCTCGATTCGTGTTTAGTAGTGAGAGTTAGGCCAAATCTTTGTTGTCTTGTTGATGTGTGAGGCGAGAACTACAAAATGGTGTGCTTAATTTTGAATTACAAGAGATTTGTTCCTGGACCTGGGTTTTGCGTGGAAGAGATTGAAGGCGCTGCCCAGAAGTTTGTTTCGTTTCACTGTAGCATAGGTTTTGAATGTTGATTGTGGAAGGAGACCGGTGATTGGTTACTGGGGTGGGACCGGCAGGAGCGCTATTGGCTCATGTTGCGCGTTGACCGAGCGCTGACTTCACAAATTAAATGAAACGCTGAGTTTCATACTCAGCAAAGGGGCGTTTTGGTCTTTTGGTTTTTTTAAATATTCATTCCAATAATCATTATTTAATTCACTTTATTTTGCAATTTTTATTTCACTTGGCATGGCTCACTTACAAAAATCATAACTTGTTCATTTTTGATCCAAAATTCATGGGACTTGTTGCATTTTGTTCACATGAATCTCTAGTTTTTTATCACATTTTTTCCAGAATTTTTGCATGGTCGAATTTTAAATGGTGCTAGGGTTTGTGACATGTGACCAATTTTTGTACACTTTGCCAAAACATTTGTGAAATGGTGATACTTTATCCAATGGCTCCCAAATTTTTTGTGCTTAAACTAGACACACTCATGGTGATTTTGGTGTAGAGTTTGTGAATTTATCTTATGTGGTTTGAGAGTTATGAATTTTTGAAGTGGGGTGTGACAATTTGTGTCACACCATTGATGTCCAACTTCATGATTTTCATTACCATGCTTCTTGAACTCCAATTGATCTGATTTTTTGCATGAACCTACTCTTGTATGTCTAGTTTACATGTGAATTTTCTTGGAATTATTTGTGGCATTTCCTAATTGTTTGAGATTTTCTCCCTTGCTTGGTCATATGTTGACTTTTTGTGACACTTGTTCCCATTTCATTTGTGAAATTCTCATACTTTATTAGATGGACATGAAATTTTACATGAGATAACTAGACATCCTCATCTTTGCCATGGTTTTAGTCCCATTCATTTATCATACACCATCTCTGATTTATGATTTTTCTAAGTTGATGCATGTTTGGTTGACTTCTTTGAGCATGTTCAAAATTGCTTTGACTTTCTGATTTTCATTGACTGCCTTCCACTTGTCCAAATGAGATGAAATTTGACATGCTTACCTTGCTGTGGGTTGTGATTGATCATGATTTATTTGGTGATTTTTGGAAATGTTTAAGATTTCTTTTGATTCAAGTCTTGCTGTTGACTTCTTTGAGCTTCTAAATGCCATGTTTTGACCTAAATTGTTCATGAAATGATGATAGTGATTGATATGAATGTGAACCCAATTGGTATTGATTCTTGATGGTTTGAACATGATTTTGGACACTTGTCATTTGCTGTTTTGACTTTCTCATTCTCTTTTGACCCTAGGCTTGCCCTAGTGGTCCTGTTACTCACATTTGAGCTCATGTTTTTCAGGTTGACCAACAAATGACCAATGAGACCAATTCTTTTTGATTGAGCTTGCTTGAATATCATTGACTAACATGCTTGTTTTGTAGGTTGCTTGGCTCACATGCCTTGAGCCTTGTGCCTTGCACATTCACTTGCTTGTGTTGACTGGTTGATATCTGTTTCATTTTGATTTAACTTTGACTTGTATACTAACTGTGCTTGACTGGTTTCAGGTACTTTAGTTGCTCAGTTCCTTGTGAACTTTTGCTTTGCTTTGCTTGTATAAGCGATTTGCATTGAGGTATATTTCTCATCTTCATGTAGTCTGGAAGACCTGGCCTGTTACTTGGCCAGGCAACTGTCTGAAGCCCTCCTTAAGAGGCAATGTTTGTGACTGTTTACATTTGTCCTTGTATAGAGTCAAAGACCTCCTAAGTGAAGAGGCAATTGGCAGAACCAAGGGATAAGCAACCTATCCCCTGCTATTCAGTGTGTCTTCTATTTTGCTCACACCACTGTGTTGATGCATCACAGATAAAAACCCAAGATCTTGTGCAATTGCACAGTTGAGTCAGTATCAAATGTGTAGAAGGGTTCCCACTTTCTGAACCCACACATTCTTGTCTTAAGCTCTCTCAGGCCAGGGATAAGAGCTGTGAAGTCTTATCTTCACTCACCTTTCATCTGCTTCACCTTAGCCCCTCAATGGCAAGGTTAAGAGCACATTCACCCAGTTCCAGAGGTTTGTTTGTTGAGGTTGATATGACCCCTCGACTAAAACCTAACCCTTGTTTGAGCCACTTGCTTGTGTATAGTGTGTGCTATCTGTGCTTGTATGTTTGTTTGACTTGCTTCCTGTGCAAGTTAGGGTTAGTTTAGACTTGCTTCCTGTGCAAGTTAGGTTTTGCTTGGCTTGCTTCCTGTGCAAGTTAAGTGTGTGTGTGGCTTGCTTCCTGTGCAAGTCATGGTTAGGATAGGCTGGCTCCCTGTGCCAGTTAGCTAGAAACCTTAACTTAGGGTTGATTTTGCATGACAACATCTAGGCTCGAGTCGTAGTCTCCCTAGAGTTGTGTCTCCCTCTGTTATCTGGTTAGGCTAGTCCTGTATCCCTCTGTAGGGGAACTACGTCGCCCTGATCCTCATACCAGATGAGGTACGTAGGCAGGAGATGAGCAGATCTCTCTGGGCGCCTGTGTCTTTGTTTTTGTCTTGTTATGTGCTTGGAAGCTGATGTAAGTCCATCGAGTGGCATTTGGATTCCAGTGTGCGTGTGTTTTGGTTCGGATGCTGATGTAAGTCCAGTGATTGGCGTTCAGGCTCCACGTTTGCCTCTTTGTGTGTGTTTAGGTTCGGATGCTGATGTAAGTCCAGCGATTGGCATTCAAGCTCCACGTTTGCCTTTGTGTGTTTGTTTGTGTGCGTGTCAGCCGAGCTACGAATGCTCTGATTCTTCCCTCGTCCGAGAAGATACGTATGCATAGGATGCGATATCCTAGCGAGCATGTGTCGCTTCCCCAGTCCGAACTACTTCGACTCTGATGTCTATGCCTGATAGACTAAGTAGGCCCAGGATACGATGTCCTGCCGAGTCAGTTTCAGTCTGTTTTCTTGTGTCTCTTTCAGCCAGTTGTGTGTGTGTGTGAGCAGCGTTTTAGCAACCATTTTCCTTCCTTTTGTGCGTGGATCCCGTAGAGTACTACGGATGCGTAGGGGTGCTAATACCTTCCCTTCGCATAACCGACTCCCGAACCCATCCTCTTTGGTCGCGAGACCATGTTCTTTCCAGGTTTACTCTGAGCGTTTCCTTTCCCTCTTTTGGGATAAATAACGCACGGTGGCGGCTCTGTTGTTCTTGTTTTCCCGCCGGTTTTTCGCGTGATGCGACAGCTGGCGACTCTGCTGGGGACTATAGAGAAGTTGACCTATGCTGGTCCATCTTCCCTAAGCGAGTCTCTCCTAGCGCTCTCTAGGTTAGGGCTTTGGTTGCTTTGTGCTGTTGTTTATTGCATTCATTTGTATATATTTGCATTTACTGTTTGCATTTATTTGTTTGCATTAATGTTTGCATTTATTCATCTGTTCACCTGGCTGGTTGTCTGTTTCTCTCTGTTGGGGTGGGAGTTACATGAGGTAAAAGGCCCAATACCCAGGCCATGAGTGAAATCTAGGATACTTAGGAATAGAGTGATTCATGGGAAGCGGGTGGTATTGCGCCACTTAGCGGAACATTGATATCACGAGCAGTTCAGACCCTGGTGGGATATTATCGTTACATACTTCGGGTGTGTATATGATGATATTCTGCGAAAGGTTATTTATGCTGCGTTTCTCTCGACCTTACCCTGGCCTAGATGACACCCGTGAGTGGGGAGGGAATGATCATTATTACAGGTACCAGTTGGTGACTTGTTGGTGACTTGTGATCCTGTTGGTGACTATTGGTTTAGAATTTTGGGGTCTCAGATGACTTTGGGTTTCAGATGAATTTGTGGTTCCGAGTTCAAGCCGAAGCTTTGATCCTGTGTTCTGAGAGACACAGCCGACCAGTCCAGTCTGCATCATTTGCATCATAGCATATTTATTTTTCAAAAGAAATGCAATAAAAAAAAGATACAAAAAAAAAGGAAAAGAAAAGAAAAAAAAAACTAATCCCTGCATGCATATCATTTCTCAGGTACATTCCAGAGCTTGTTCACTGATAGAGATGGCAACAGTCCCAGAGTTGAAGCGGAAGACTTGTTCCTACAGCTTTCACCGTGAACCTTTGACGTCTCTGATTGAGTTGAGCAACCTTATGACCAGTGGTAACCAGAAAGGGTTTGTTGACCAGTATGGAGATATTCTGACACTGTTGAAGATGGTAGTCGATCCGGTGCCGTTGCAGACTCTTCTACAGTTCTACGACCCAGAGCTTCATTGTTTCACCTTTCAAGATTATCAGTTGGCGCCTACTCTTGAGGAGTACTCCATTCTGCTGAGTGTCCCGGTCCGGTATCAGGTTCCTTTCTTGGATGTGCCCAAGGAGGTTGATTTCAGAGTTGTTGCCAGAGCTCTCCATTTGGGTATCAAGGAAGTCAGTGATAGTTGGAAGTCCAGTGGGGATGTTGTAGGATTGCCTTTGAAGTTTCTGTTGAGGGTAGCTAGAGAAGAAGCAGAGAAGGGAAGTTGGGAAGCCTTTCATGCTCAGTTGGCCGTCATGATCTATGGGATCGTCCTGTTTTCGAGTATGCCCAATTTTGTTGACTATGCTGCAGTCAGTATTTTCATTGGAGGAAATCCAGTTCCTACTCTATTAGCTGACACTTACTATGCTATTCACAGTAGGCATGGTAAGGGTGGGGCTATCAGGTGTTGTCTCCCGCTTTTGCTCAGATGGTTCTTGTCTCTCCTGCCAGTCAGTGGACCTTTTGTGGATGCTCAGAGCACGCATAAGTGGACTCAGAGGGTTATGTCTCTTACCTCCTATGATATCAGGTGGCAATCTTACCGGATGGATGTGCGTAACGTCATTATGAGCTGTGGAAGATTCCGTAATGTGCCACTCGTAGGGACTAGGGGTTGCATCAATTACAACCCAGTTCTTTCTCTTCGCCAGTTGGGGTTTGTGATGAAGGGAAGACCACTTGAGGCTGAGGTAGCAGAAAGTGTATATTTTGAGAAGCAGAGTGACCCGGCCAGATTGGAGCAGATAGGAAGAGCTTGGAAGTCTATTGGTGTGAAGGATGGATCTGTCTTAGGGAAGAAGTTTGCCGTTGCTATGCCCGATTACACTGATTGGGTCAAGGAGAGAGTAGAAACTTTGTTGTTACCCTACGATAGGATGGAGCCGTTGCAGGAGCAACCACCTTTGATCCTTGCTGAGAGTGTGCCTGCGGAGCACTACAAGCAAGCCCTGATGGAGAATCGCCGTTTGAGAGAGAAGGAGCAAGATACCCAGATGGAGCTGTACAAAGCCAAAGCTGATAGTTTGAACTTGGCTCATCAACTCAGAGGAGTGCGAGAAGAAGATGCTAGCAGACTGAGAAGCAAGAAGAGATCCTACAAGGAGATGGAGAGCATGTTAGATGCAGAACACCGGGAGTGCTTGAGGCTGCAGAGAGCTGAGGCCAGCTATCAGAAGAAGATCAGAGACTTGGAGAAGCAACTCAGAGATAAAGACATCCAGTTGAAGAAGGAAGTAGACTTGAGACAGGCATCAGAGAACCACCTTGGAGGAGAAGTGGTAGAGCTTAGACGACAACTGAAGGAGATGATCACTCTTTTGCCAGAATGTTCAGAATGTGACCTGTTGATAGATCAGTGTCAGTACTTGAAGACTCTCATTCCGGGAGGCCGTTTGTCTTAGCTTGTATCTTTGATATGTATGTTGAGAATCACCTCCAGGCTTGTTGGATGGGATTCATTGTTGTACTCCGATCGTTTGGATTTTCTTTGTCGACTTTGTTGTATGATCCTGTTGCTCATATAGATGAGGTTGTTGATTTCACCTTGTACTCATCACTCTTGTGTATGTTGTTTCTGTGCTTCTATGTTGTTCTTGCTGCAGGTTGCCATCTTTTGAGGATGACTCAGGCTCTTTGAATGCCTAAGGAATGAACATATCATGTGCATCATACGCATCATTAGCACCATACTCATATCATTTTGCATAACAGGTGTTCTTGGTCGTGACTTCTCACTCTTGGTTCCTATTCAGGCAGGATAGCTGATCAACGTCCGCACCGCTACTCAACAAGACTGAATCAACAAAGAGGTATGGATCAGGTTCAAGCAGAGTTGGCTGAGATGAAGGCTAACATGGCCCAGTTTATGAATATGATGCAAGGGGTTGCACAAGGTCAAGAAGAACTTCGAGCCATGGTTCAGAGACAAGAGGCTGCAATTCCACCGGTCAACCATGCTCCGCCAGAGGGAGGCCCGGTCAATGATAACAATGTTGCTGCTGCTGTACCCATCAACAACTATGCTGTAGGTGATGAGTTGGGGGGTATTCGAATCAACGGTCAACCTATTGTTCCAGATGCCGCTAATGCCAGAGCAGTCCGTGCCCCGGCCCGTAATCCTGTTCCGATTGTTGACAGACAAGAGGATATGTTTACTCTGATCAGTGAAGACGAAGATGTTCTGGGAAGGGTTGATGAGAGGGATCGTAAAGTTGATGCCCTTGCTGAGAAAATTAGAGCTATGGAATGTCAGAATTCTCTCGGTTTTGATGTTACCAATATGGGGTTGGTGGAAGGTTTGAGAATCCCTTACAAGTTCAAAGCACCGTCCTTCGATAAATACAACGGTACTTCTTGCCCTCGCACCCATGTGCAGGCTTATTATCGAAAAATCTCTGCGTATACCGATGATGAAAAGATGTGGATGTATTTTTTCCAAGATAGTCTATCTGGGGCTTCTTTGGACTGGTACATGGAATTGAAGAGAGATTCTATCCGCTGTTGGAGGGATCTGGGTGAGGCCTTTTTGAGGCAATACAAACACAACATGGACATGGCACCGAGCCGGACTCAGCTGCAGAGTCTTTGTCAGAAATCTAATGAGAGCTTCAAGGAGTATGCCCAGAGGTGGCGTGAACTGGCTGCTAGAGTTCAACCCCCTATGCTGGAGAGGGAGTTGACAGATATGTTTATCGGCACTCTTCAGGGTGTGTTTATGGACCGGATGGGGAGCTGCCCATTCGGTAGTTTTTCTGATGTTGTCATTTGTGGAGAGAGGACTGAGAGCTTGATTAAAACTGGGAAGATCCAAGATGCTGGTTCCTCTTCTTCTAAGAAGCCATTTGCTGGGGTACCTCGTCGAAGAGAGGGTGAAACTAATGCTGTTCAACACCGCAGAGATCAGAACAGAAGTGAACACCGTCAAGTTACTGCAGTAACCATTCCGGCACCTCAACCTCGTCAACAACAACAACAAAGAGTTCAACAACCGCAACAACAACAACAACAGCAACGTCCGTATCAGCCCAGACAGAGGATGCCTGATCGACGTTTTGATTCGCTACCCATGTCGTACGCCGAACTGCTGCCCGAACTACTCAGGTTGGGGATGGTTGAATTGCGTACAATGGCTCCGCCTACAGTATTGCCTCCTGGGTACGACGCCAACGTCCGTTGTGACTTTCACTCTGGGGCACCAGGGCATCATACTGAGAAGTGTCGGGCTCTCCAGCACAAGGTCCAAGATTTGATCGATGCCAAGGCGATCAACTTCGCTCCAGTGCCTAACGTCGTAAACAACCCTATGCCTCAGCATGGTGGGCATAGAGTGAACAATATTGAGGGGAAAGAAGCTGAAGATCTGGTTGCTAATGTTGATGATGTTCAGACTTCTCTGCTAGTTGTGAAGGGCCGTCTGCTGAATGGGGGTGTCTACTCGGGCTGTGATGAGGATTGTTTGGGCTGTGCAGAATCTGAGAATGGTTGCGACCAGCTAAAGGCCGGTATCCAGGGTATGATGGATGAGGGTTGTTTGCAATTCAGTAGGGCTGTAAAAGATCGTGGAACAGTGTCAACTATCACCATTTACTTTAAACCGTCTGAAGGACGTGGACAAAGGGTCGTTAGTGCACCTGCAACAAATGGTACCCCAGTTACCATTTCCGTGCCTGTAACCATCAGTGCTCCAACTACTATCGCCGCGTCTGGAAGAAGGGCTGTTGAGAATAGTAGAGCCGTGCCGTGGAAGTATGATAATGCTTATCGCAGTAACAGAAGGGCTGAAAGTCAGACGAGACCAGTGAATCAAACTCCAGTGACAATTGGTTTACCGAATAGAGTTCCTGCAACTGTTGGTCCGGCTGTGGATAATGTAGGGGGTCCAGGAGGTTTTACCAGAAGCGGTCGTCTGTTCGCACCGCAGCCTTTGAGGGACAATAATGCTGAGGCTCTCGCCAAAGCAAAGGGTAAGCAAGTTGTGGTTGAGGAAGAACCTGTCCAGAAGGAAGCGCCCGAGGGGACATTTGAGAAGGACGTGGAGGAGTTTATGAAGATAATCAAGAAGAGTGACTACAAGATTGTAGATCAGTTGAATCAAACTCCGTCCAAGATTTCTATACTTTCACTGTTGATGTGCTCTGAGGCACACCGTAATGCCTTGCTGAAGATGTTGAATCTGGCTTACGTGCCTCAGGAGATTTCTGTCAATCAACTGGAGGGTGTGATGGCCAATGTGAGCACCAGGCATGGTGTAGGATTCACCAACCTGGACTTAACGCCTGAAGGGCGAAACCATAACAAAGCCTTGCACATCACCATGGAGTGCAAGGGGGCAGTGTTGTCTCACGTATTGGTAGACACCGGGTCGTCGCTGAATGTGTTGCCTAAGCAGATTCTGAAGAAGATTGATGTGGAAGGGTTTGTGCTTACTCCCAGTGACCTGATCGTTCGTGCTTTCGACGGATCCAAACGTTCTGTGTGTGGGGAAGTTACCTTGCCTGTGAAGATAGGTCCTGAGGTATTCGATATCATCTTCTATGTTATGGACATCCAGCCCGCCTATAGTTGTTTATTGGGGCGTCCATGGATTCATGCAGCAGGGGCAGTCTCGTCGACTCTCCATCAAAAGCTCAAGTATGTCTGGAACGGTCAGATTGTGACTGTGTGCGGTGAAGAAGAGATTCTGGTGAGTCATCTATCCTCGTTCAAGTATGTTGAGGTGGATGGCGAGATCCACGAAACCTTATGCCAGGCGTTTGAGACTGTGGCTCTTGAGAAAATGGCGTACGCTGAGCAGAGGAAGCCAGGTGCTTCAATTACTTCTTACAAGCAGGCTAAGGAGGTTGTTGATTCTGGCAAAGCTGAAGGCTGGGGCAAGATGGTGGATTTGCCTGTCAAAGAAGACAAATTTGGCGTTGGTTACGAGCCTCTCCAAGCAGAGCAGAATGGTCAAGCGGGTCCGAGTACCTTTACCAGCGCTGGGCTGATGAATCATGGCGACGTCTCTGCAACCGGTAGTGAAGACTGTGACAGTGATTGTGATCTGGACAACTGGGTTCGCCCGTGTGCACCAGGGGGGTCTATCAACAACTGGACGGCTGAAGAAGTGGTTCAAGTTACTCTTCTGACAGAGTAATTTTCTGTTGTTTTGTCATTTTGCATGAAAATCCTACGATCTGCCCAAGGCGTAGTGATTCATTGTAGGGCCTCATCATGTTTTAATGATTATCATTAATGAAGGACATTTTTTGAAATCAAACTTTGTGATCCCTGTCTTTCTATTTTTTGTTTTCATCCTTTTTCAAAAACAATAAAAATGGCAATGTTTTTGTTTTTTGTGACTTTATTGAACTCTTTTTCTAAAACAAAGCATTAAACATGCAGAAGCGATCTTATGGCATTCACTATGAACAGTTCTGTTATGGCTCAGTATGATTTCGACAATCCCATCTACCAAGCTGAAGAGGAGAGTGAGGAAGACTGTGAACTCCCTGCAGAATTGGTCAGATTGCTGAAGCAGGAGGAAAGGGTCATCCAACCTCATCAGGAGGAGTTGGAGGTTGTTAATTTGGGTACGGAGGACGCCAAAAGAGAAATCAAGATTGGGGCTGCTTTAGAGGACTCTGTCAAGAGGAGGCTGATTGAAATGCTGAGAGAATATGTGGAAGTATTCGCCTGGTCATATCAAGATATGCCTGGTTTAGATACAGACATTGTGGTGCATCGATTACCTCTTAGAGAAGGATGTCCTTCGGTCAAGCAGAAGCTTCGTAGAACGAGTCCTGATATGGCAACTAAGATCAAGGAAGAGGTTCAGAAGCAGTGGGATGCAGGTTTTTTGGCTGTTACGAGTTATCCCCCATGGGTGGCCAACATCGTTCCCGTGCCGAAGAAGGATGGCAAAGTCAGAATGTGTGTCGATTACCGGGATTTGAATAGAGCGAGTCCGAAAGATGATTTCCCATTACCTCACATCGATGTATTGGTTGATAATACGGCTCAATCCTCGGTATTCTCTTTCATGGACGGTTTCTCAGGCTATAACCAGATCAAGATGGCGCCAGAGGACATGGAAAAGACGACATTCATTACACCTTGGGGCACGTTCTGCTATAAGGTGATGCCATTTGGGCTGAAGAATGCTGGTGCTACCTATCAGAGGGCAATGACGACTCTCTTTCATGACATGATGCACAAAGAAATTGAAGTGTACGTAGATGATATGATTGCGAAGTCGCAGACAGAAGAGGAGCACCTGGTTAATTTGCAGAAGCTGTTTGACCGGTTGACAAAGTTCAAGCTGAGGTTGAATCCGAACAAGTGTACGTTTGGGGTGAGATCAGGGAAGCTGTTAGGCTTCATTGTCAGTGAGAAAGGGATTGAGGTTGATCCAGCAAAAGTCAAAGCTATTCAAGAGATGCCTGAACCGAAAACGGAGAAGCAAGTCAGTGGGTTTTTAGGGAGGTTGAACTACATTGCAAGGTTCATATCTCATCTAACAGCCACGTGCGAACCAATTTTCAAACTGCTTAGAAAGAATCAAGCGATCAAGTGGAATGATGACTGTCAGAAAGCTTTTGACAAGATAAAAGAGTATTTACAGAAACCTCCAATCCTTATACCTCCAGTTCCTGGGAGACCTCTGATAATGTACCTGTCAGTGACTGAGAACTCGATGGGGTGTGTATTGGGACAGCATGACGAGTCTGGTCGAAAAGAGCATGCCATATACTACCTTAGCAAAAAGTTTACCGACTGTGAAACAAGATATTCACTGCTCGAGAAAACTTGCTGTGCTTTGGCCTGGGCTGCTCGCCGACTGAGGCAGTATATGTTGAACCATACTACCTTATTGATTTCTAAGATGGATCCAGTAAAGTACATCTTTGAGAAACCAGCTCTCACCGGACGCGTTGCTCGTTGGCAGATGATTCTAACAGAATATGATATTCAGTACACGTCACAAAAGGCCATCAAAGGTAGTATTCTGTCAGACTACCTCGCCGAGCAACCGATTGAAGATTATCAGCCTATGATGTTTGAGTTCCCTGATGAAGACATCATGTATCTTAAAATGAAAGATTGCGAAGAGCCTCTCGTCGAGGAAGGACCGGATCCTGATGACAAATGGACACTGATGTTTGATGGGGCTGTGAATATGAACGGTAACGGTGTTGGGGCAGTATTGATCAATCCTAAAGGTGCTCATATACCTTTTTCTGCCAGATTGACGTTTGACGTCACCAACAACGAAGCTGAGTATGAGGCTTGTATCATGGGGATAGAAGAAGCCATTGATCTGAGGATCAAAACGCTTGACATTTATGGAGATTCCGCTCTAGTGATCAATCAAGTCAATGGAGATTGGAATACGAATCAGCCGCATTTGATTCCGTATAGAGATTACACCAGAAGAATACTGACGTTCTTCAAGAAGGTGAAGTTGTATCATGTCCCCCGGGATGAGAATCAAATGGCTGATGCTTTGGCAACTTTGTCGTCTATGATCAAAGTTCATTGGTGGAATCATGTGCCACATGTTGCGGTGAATCGACTTGAGAGGCCTGCGTATGTGTTTGCAGCCGAGTCTGTCGTGATTGATGAGAAGCCATGGTATTATGACATCAAGAACTTCCTCAAGACTCAGGAGTATCCTGAAGGTGCGTCGAAGAATGACAAGAAAACCCTGAGAAGGCTAGCTGGAAGCTTTTATTTGAATCAGGATGATGTGTTGTATAAGAGAAACTTTGACATGGTCTTGCTCAGATGCGTGGACAGACCCGAGTCGGACATGTTAATGCAGGAAGTTCATGAAGGTTCCTTCGGTACTCATGCCGGCGGACATGCAATGGCTAAGAAATTGTTGAGAGCGGGTTATTACTGGATGACTATGGAATCCGATTGTTTCAAGTATGCTCGGAAGTGCCATAAGTGTCAAATTTATGCTGATAAGGTGCACGTACCACCAAGCCCTCTAAATGTCATGAATTCGCCTTGGCCGTTTGCCATGTGGGGCATTGATATGATTGGGAAGATTGAGCCTACTGCTTCGAATGGACATCGCTTCATTTTGGTAGCGATTGACTATTTCACCAAATGGGTGGAAGCAGCTTCCTATGCTAACGTTACCAAACAAGTGGTTACCCGGTTCATCAAGAAAGAAATCATCCGTCGTTATGGAGTTCCTGAAAGAATCATCACTGACAATGGTTCAAATCTCAATAACAAGATGATGAAAGAGCTTTGTAAAGATTTCAAGATTGAACATCACAATTCTTCTCCTTACAGACCGAAGATGAATGGTGTTGTAGAAGCGGCGAACAAGAATATCAAGAAGATTGTGCAGAAGATGGTCGTTACGTACAAGGATTGGCATGAGATACTGCCTTTCGCTTTGCATGGGTACCGTACCTCAGTACGTACGTCGACCGGGGCAACCCCTTACTCCCTTGTGTATGGTATGGAAGCTGTCCTACCTGTTGAAGTGGAGATTCCTTCTCTGAGAGTTTTATTGGATGTCAAGCTGGACGAAGCCGAGTGGATTCGAACAAGGTTTAACGAGTTGAGCCTTATCGAGGAGAGACGGCTAGCAGCTGTATGTCATGGACAGTTGTATCAGCGAAGGATGAAGCGAGCCTTTGATCAGAAAGTGCGTCCTCGAAGCTATCAGGTAGGTGATCTAGTTTTGAAGAGGATCCTCCCTCCCGGTGCAGATAACAGGGGCAAGTGGACTCCTAATTATGAAGGTCCGTATGTCGTGAAAAAGGTATTCTCCGGTGGAGCCTTGATGCTTACAACTATGGATGGTGAAGATTTTCCGTCTCCTGTTAACTCAGATGTAGTCAAAAAATACTTCGCATAAATTGACCCGCTGGACAAAAAGAAAAAAGAGTCCAGGCGAAAAAGGGGCATCCCGGCGAACCAAAAAAAACAGAAAGAAAAGGTTCGGGCAAAAATTAGGGATAAAATGAAAAGAATTTGTACACCCGGTAAGTCGAAAACCCGCAAGGGCGGCTTAGGCAAAAATGGGTATCCCGGTGGATTGAAAACCCGAAAGGGCGATCCAGCCAAAAGAGGGATTAAAGCGAAGACTACAGTCTGAGTTGTCTGTACTTCATCGAGCTTTGTCATCTGCCCTCTCGAAAGATGTGATCCGTCCAGTCATTCTTCTCAGAAAGCAAGGAGTTGGGAGGAAAACTGATGATCTGTGAGTTATAACAGAATTGGGAAATAGTGGATGCCGTGTTCACGTTGCCATTAGGATAGATTTTTTCTTTTGTGCGCAGTTACCTCTTTCTAGGAATTGCTTCCCAATGTATTTGCCTCTTCAGGCACATTTTCAATCAATAAAAGTCGTTATTCAGATAAATAGCTCTTTGGTTTTTATTTTTACTGTTTTGTTTGCAAAAATGTCCGAATTTTTGATAAGCATTGCATATAAAAACATGAAGGCTACACAATAGCTTGCAGGATGATGAAACATTTGAAAATCATTTTGAATGTTGAGGACACTTGAGCGTATCTTGTCCATGTATCCCCTAGGGGCATTTTGTTGTGCTGTTTTTTCAGGAGTGGCATCTGTGAGGACGTTTCCTCAGCAGATATTTTCCCCAAGCAAGTTTGGAAGATATCAGAGCTATGTTCCCCTGCGGAGACGTCTGTGGGTAGTGCCTTCTATTCCCCAACAGATCTAAGGATTGCCTATCCCCAGCAGGCCTGTATTTGCCGATTTCCTCCCCGAGTGAGGCAGGTTCATTGAAATTTATCTCCAGCATTTATCCTATCTGTGGACTGAAGGATATCCCCAACGGGGTTTACCTTTCCCCAGCAGCAGTGCTATTCTCCAACATGAGTGAGAAGTCGTTGCTCTCCCTGCAGAGTCTCCCCGCAGAGTTGGAGTACCCAATCGGTTTTGGCTCCCCAGCCGGAGTTTTTTCATCATTCTTGCATTTTTGCATTTTAGTGATCATTGCATCCTCAAACTGCGTAGCATTCCCATTCAATATGGAGCATTACGCCATAGAAAAATTCAAACATATGCATTCATGTGTTAACCCCATCAGACAATATCCCCGGCAGAGGCGGATCATTTCATTCAACATCAGCACAGCAAGTCTGCTACAGTTGCTCTTGACAACATTCAGGATTGATATCCCCACAGAGGTTTATTACCTCACCCGTTGGTGACAGAAAGTTTGTTTCTCCCCAGTGAGACCCCCAGCAAGTGGTCAACCTTGCCTTGACATATCTAAGAAGTCGTTCTTGTGATACCGGTAAGTGTCATGCCAGCACCCGCGTGTGTTTCTTTGTTTGGTGTCGGTAAACACCATTGTTTCGGTGTCTGTAAACACCGGGTTTTCTCCCCAGTCATCAGTAAATGTCTGGTCATCATTTTTGGTGTCGGTAAACACCATTGTTTCGGTGTCTGTAAACACCGGGTTTTCTCCCCAGTCATCAGTAAATGTCTGGTCATCATTTTTGGTGTCGGTAAACACCATTGTTTCGGTGTCTGTAAACACCGGGTTTTCTCCCCAGTCATCAGTAAATGTCTGGTCATCATTTTTGGTGTCGGTAAACACCATTGTTTCGGTGTCTGTAAACATCGGGTATTCTCCCCAGTCATCAGTAAATGTCTGGTCATCATTTTTGGTGTCGGTGAACACCATTGTTTCGGTGTCTATAAACATCGGGTATTCTCCCCAGTCATCGGTAAATGTCTGGTCATTTTTGATGTCGGTAAACATCATCTTTCGATGTCGGTAAACATCGAGTCTTTTCTGCAGTCATCGGTAAATGTCTGGTCATTTTTGATGTCGGTAAACATCATCTTTCGATGTCGGTAAACATCGAGTCTTTTCTGCAGTCATCGGTAAATGTCTGATAATCCCCAGTAGAGTCATCGGTAAATGTCCTATCTGGTTTCCCAGTTGCAAATATTTGTTTTTTCCCTTAGTGAAGTGTTCCCCAGTCATCAGTAAATGTCTGGTCATCATTTTTGGTGTCGGTAAACACCATTGTTTCGGTGTCTGTAAACACCGGGTTTTCTCCCCAGTCATCAGTAAATGTCTGGTCATCATTTTTGGTGTCGGTAAACACCATTGTTTCGGTGTCTGTAAACATCGGGTATTCTCCCCAGTCATCAGTAAATGTCTGGTCATCATTTTTGGTGTCGGTGAACACCATTGTTTCGGTGTCTATAAACATCGGGTATTCTCCCCAGTCATCGGTAAATGTCTGGTCATTTTTGATGTCGGTAAACATCATCTTTCGATGTCGGTAAACATCGAGTCTTTTCTGCAGTCATCGGTAAATGTCTGATAATCCCCAGCTAGAAATCCCCAGTAGAGTCATCGGTAAATGTCCTATCTGGTTTCCCAGTTGCAAATATTTGTTTTTTCCCTTAGTGAAGTGTTCCCCAGTCATCGGTAAATGTCTGGTCGTTTGTTTTGATGTCGGTAAACATCATCTTTCGATGTCGGTAAACATCGAGTCTCATCCCAGTCACCGGTAAATGGCTGGTCATGCTTTGTTTCCTTGTTGATAAAATCAAGATCCCCAGAAGTCGTCAGTAAACGTCTTGTCTGATTACACCATAAAGATTTTGTTCCTCCCCAAGTGGAGACGCCATCGGTAAATGGCCCAGTTTTCTTCGATATCGGTAAATATCGAATTCCCAGTTGCAGTAGCCATCGGTAAATGGTCGGGTTGAAGTTGATATCGGTAAATGTCAAGTTTCTTTGAAGCCACCATCGGTAAATGGTCTTGCTTCCTTTTACATCGAAGTTGTTTCCCAGCAGCCATCGGTAAATGGTCTTGCTAAAGTCGATATCGGTAAATATCAAGTTTCCAGTTTCTAACCATCGGTAAATGGTTTCGCCTTTCTGAAGTTGTCAATTGCAGGCGTCATCAGTAAATGACGTGGTTCTTCTTGTATCATATCCGGCAGAGTGCAAATTTCTACGGTTTTTTGGTATTCAATCCCTGTTTACCCTGAAAGTCTGACAGCCGTTGCTCTCATCCATTCGGGTTCCCAGCTGATTGAATAGGGGCAGCTGTAGCACCTCAAATTTGCACCTATCATTGTACATACATTCTCACATTAGGTCATAGCATAACATGGTCCATTGCATAGCATTGCATTGTCCCATTTGCCTCAAGTGCAAGCCAATCAAGAAATTAGGTCAAATTGATCAGGAGATCAGTCAACCAAGCAAGCAAGTACAATTCCATTGAGCCAAGGCCCTAGGGTTTGTCCAACATGTTCACATGACTTGGGGGTCCATTTGAAGTGTTTTGGTCAAGGATTGGATGTTCAGAAGTCATCAGTCAATGCACAGTCAGTCAGAAACCCTAAAAGTCAACTGTTGATCAACTGTCCATTTAATCAGTGGTTTAATGATGGAAATTGGTTTGAGAGGTCTCATTCATGTCCCAATAGGCCTCATATATCATGTCAAACACCATCATGGAAGAATTTGAAGCCAGATCAGAAATTTCCAAAAATGGAAACTGGACCTGTAATTGAAACCTGCCCAAAATGGAAAGTCTTGATCCTCAAACTTACATCATGATACAAGCTTCAAATGAATTTTTGCCCAACATGAAAGTTGAAGATCTTGTTCTCCCATTTCCAAAAAGTCCAAGAACACTCAATTCCCATGTATGGTTGGCAAGTTATGATCAAATCATTTTCACAAAATCTTGAACTTCAAAAGGCCATATCTCTCAAACCATTTGGCCAATTTGGGTGGGGTTTTTTCCTACAAGTCACATTTGATCCCCTCTTTCCAAAAATGTAATTTTCATGCACCAAAACATCACCATGCAAAATGGAATTTTTGAACTTGCCTTAATTAATTTCAAGTGAGTTGAATTTTGACTTTTCAAAATAATCATCTTTTAACCATTTGGCCAATTGAAATAGTTCAGAAATGTGGTTTTGGTCATGTTACAAAGTCAAATTCGTGCAGTACACATAGCCCATGCTAACTTGCTTGAAAATTGGAAGAAAAGTACAACTTTCAACAACTTTACTCCACATTTTCATGAACCATGTTGAGCACTCCACAAGCAACCACAAAACAGCAGAAATTAACATCATTTTCTGTCAAATGAGAGCCCAACTAGCAGCCACAAACCAACAGAACCTCACTCATTCTAAAAAACTCATTTTTTGTGCATTTCTCAAAGTCTGTCAAAAACTTCCAAAGGACTAAGCCTTGCCTTGCCTAAAACAACATCTATACAACCTTTTGAACCTATTTTCACCACCATTCTTCAACTGTAAGAGCTCTTGGTGGACTGTTCTTTCCAAGCTCCATTAATGGCAAAGTGAGATTGAAACCAAACCAAGCTGTTTCAAGGCAAACCATCTTCATCATTCATCATTGCAAGCTTGGAGCTTCATCTGTTTTAGGCCAACAACATCAAAAAACCGCTGTACCACGACTGTTCTTCAACCTTGGTGAGTTTTTCGAGTTCCACTATTCTTAAAACCTTGACATCTATTAGATAGGTCTTTTTATGCTGAGCTTAATAGTGGTTGTGGTTTTAAAAATGATTGAGTATTTGCAAAGATGTGTTGGTTTGAAGTTTGATGTTCAAACCTTCTTGTGCTCGATTCGTGTTTAGTAGTGAGAGTTAGGCCAAATCTTTGTTGTCTTGTTGATGTGTGAGGCGAGAACTACAAAATGGTGTGCTTAATTTTGAATTACAAGAGATTTGTTCCTGGACCTGGGTTTTGCGTGGAAGAGATTGAAGGCGCTGCCCAGAAGTTTGTTTCGTTTCACTGTAGCATAGGTTTTGAATGTTGATTGTGGAAGGAGACCGGTGATTGGTTACTGGGGTGGGACCGGCAGGAGCGCTATTGGCTCATGTTGCGCGTTGACCGAGCGCTGACTTCACAAATTAAATGAAACGCTGAGTTTCATACTCAGCAAAGGGGCGTTTTGGTCTTTTGGTTTTTTTAAATATTCATTCCAATAATCATTATTTAATTCACTTTATTTTGCAATTTTTATTTCACTTGGCATGGCTCACTTACAAAAATCATAACTTGTTCATTTTTGATCCAAAATTCATGGGACTTGTTGCATTTTGTTCACATGAATCTCTAGTTTTTTATCACATTTTTTCCAGAATTTTTGCATGGTCGAATTTTAAATGGTGCTAGGGTTTATGACATGTGACCAATTTTTGTACACTTTGCCAAAACATTTGTGAAATGGTGATACTTTATCCAATGGCTCCCAAATTTTTTGTGCTTAAACTAGACACACTCATGGTAATTTTGGTGTAGAGTTTGTGAATTTATCTTATGTGGTTTGAGAGTTATGAATTTTTGAAGTGGGGTGTGACAATTTGTGTCACACCATTGATGTCCAACTTCATGATTTTCATTACCATGCTTCTTGAACTCCAATTGATCTGATTTTTTGCATGAACCTACTCTTGTATGTCTAGTTTACATGTGAATTTTCTTGGAATTATTTGTGGCATTTCCTAATTGTTTGAGATTTTCTCCCTTGCTTGGTCATATGTTGACTTTTTGTGACACTTGTTCCCATTTCATTTGTGAAATTCTCATACTTTATTAGATGGACATGAAATTTTACATGAGATAACTAGACATCCTCATCTTTGCCATGGTTTTAGTCCCATTCATTTATCATACACCATCTCTGATTTATGATTTTTCTAAGTTGATGCATGTTTGGTTGACTTCTTTGAGCATGTTCAAAATTGCTTTGACTTTCTGATTTTCATTGACTGCCTTCCACTTGTCCAAATGAGATGAAATTTGACATGCTTACCTTTCTTTGGGTTGTGATTGATCATGATTTATTTGGTGATTTTTGGAAATGTTTAAGATTGCTTTTGATTCAAGTCTTGCTGTTGACTTCTTTGAGCTTCTAAATGCCATGTTTTGACCTAAATTGTTCATGAAATGATGATAGTGATTGATATGAATGTGAACCCAATTGGTATTGATTCTTGATGGTTTGAACATGATTTTGGACACTTGTCATTTGCTGTTTTGACTTTCTCATTCTCTTTTGACCCTAGGCTTGCCCTAGTGGTCCTGTTACTCACATTTGAGCTCATGTTTTTCAGGTTGACCAACAAATGACCAATGAGACCAATTCTTTTTGATTGAGCTTGCTTGAATATCATTGACTAACATGCTTGTTTTGTAGGTTGCTTGGCTCACATGCCTTGAGCCTTGTGCCTTGCACATTCACTTGCTTGTGTTGACTGGTTGATATCTGTTTCATTTTGATTTAACTTTGACTTGTATACTAACTGTGCTTGACTGGTTTCAGGTACTTTAGTTGCTCAGTTCCTTGTGAACTTTTGCTTTGCTTTGCTTGTATAAGCGATTTGCATTGAGGTATATTTCTCATCTTCATGTAGTCTGGAAGACCTGGCCTGTTACTTGGCCAGGCAACTGTCTGAAGCCCTCCTTAAGAGGCAATGTTTGTGACTGTTTACATTTGTCCTTGTATAGAGTCAAAGACCTCCTAAGTGAAGAGGCAATTGGCAGAACCAAGGGATAAGCAACCTATCCCCTGCTATTCAGTGTGTCTTCTATTTTGCTCACACCACTGTGTTGATGCATCACAGATAAAAACCCAAGATCTTGTGCAATTGCACAGTTGAGTCAGTATCAAATGTGTAGAAGGGTTCCCACTTTCTGAACCCACACATTCTTGTCTTAAGCTCTCTCAGGCCAGGGATAAGAGCTGTGAAGTCTTATCTTCACTCACCTTTCATCTGCTTCACCTTAGCCCCTCAATGGCAAGGTTAAGAGCACATTCACCCAGTTCCAGAGGTTTGTTTGTTGAGGTTGATATGACCCCTCGACTAAAACCTAACCCTTGTTTGAGCCACTTGCTTGTGTATAGTGTGTGCTATCTGTGCTTGTATGTTTGTTTGACTTGCTTCCTGTGCAAGTTAGGGTTAGTTTAGACTTGCTTCCTGTGCAAGTTAGGTTTTGCTTGGCTTGCTTCCTGTGCAAGTTAAGTGTGTGTGTGGCTTGCTTCCTGTGCAAGTCATGGTTAGGATAGGCTGGCTCCCTGTGCCAGTTAGCTAGAAACCTTAACTTAGGGTTGATTTTGCATGACAACATCTAGGCTCGAGTCGTAGTCTCCCTAGAGTTGTGTCTCCCTCTGTTATCTGGTTAGGCTAGTCCTGTATCCCTCTGTAGGGGAACTACGTCGCCCTGATCCTCATACCAGATGAGGTACGTAGGCAGGAGATGAGCAGATCTCTCTGGGCGCCTGTGTCTTTGTTTTTGTCTTGTTATGTGCTTGGAAGCTGATGTAAGTCCATCGAGTGGCATTTGGATTCCAGTGTGCGTGTGTTTTGGTTCGGATGCTGATGTAAGTCCAGTGATTGGCGTTCAGGCTCCACGTTTGCCTCTTTGTGTGTGTTTAGGTTCGGATGCTGATGTAAGTCCAGCGATTGGCATTCAAGCTCCACGTTTGCCTTTGTGTGTTTGTTTGTGTGCGTGTCAGCCGAGCTACGAATGCTCTGATTCTTCCCTCGTCCGAGAAGATACGTATGCATAGGATGCGATATCCTAGCGAGCATGTGTCGCTTCCCCAGTCCGAACTACTTCGACTCTGATGTCTATGCCTGATAGACTAAGTAGGCCCAGGATACGATGTCCTGCCGAGTCAGTTTCAGTCTGTTTTCTTGTGTCTCTTTCAGCCAGTTGTGTGTGTGCGTGAGCAGCGTTTTAGCAACCATTTTCCTTCCTTTTGTGCGTGGATCCCGTAGAGTACTATGGATGCGTAGGGGTGCTAATACCTTCCCTTCGCATAACCGACTCCCGAACCCATCCTCTTTGGTCGCGAGACCATGTTCTTTCCAGGTTTACTCTGAGCGTTTCCTTTCCCTCTTTTGGGATAAATAACGCACGGTGGCGGCTCTGTTGTTCTTGTTTTCCCGCCGGTTTTTCGCGTGATGCGACAATGATGCATAAGGAGATCGAGGTATACGTTGATGACATGATTGCGAAGTCAAGAACAAAAGTCGAGCATGTAGAACACTTGTTGAAGCTTTTTCAGCGTTTGAGGAAGTATAAGCTTCGTCTGAATCCCAACAAGTGTACATTTGGAGTCCGTTCTAGCAAGTTATTGGGATTTATCGTTAGTGAAAGAGGTATTGAGGTTGATCCTGCAAAGGTCAAAGCAATACAAGAGATGCCTACGCCCAAAACTGAGAAGCAAGTCCGAGGTTTTCTTGGCCGCTTGAATTACATTTCCAGATTTATATCCCACATGACTGCCACATGTGCACCAATATTCAAGCTCCTTCGGAAAGATCAGTCCCATGATCGGACTGAGGATTGCCAAAAAGCTTTTGATAGCATTAAAGAGTATTTGTCTGAACCTCCGATTTTATCTCCGCCTGTGGAAGGAAGACCATTGATTATGTATCTGACAGTTCTTGAAGACTCAATGGGTTGTGTCCTTGGTCAGCAAGATGAATCTGGGAAGAAAGAATATGCTATCTACTACCTGAGTAAGAAGTTCACTGATTGTGAGTCCCGATACTCAATGCTTGAGAAAACATGTTGTGCTTTGGCTTGGGCCGCTAAGCGCTTACGCCAGTATATGTTGAATCATACGACTTGGTTGATATCCAAAATGGATCCAATCAAGTATATATTTGAGAAGCCTGCTTTAACTGGGAGGATTGCCCGTTGGCAGATGTTGCTATCTGAGTATGATATCGAGTATCGAGCTCAGAAGGCGATTAAAGGTAGTATTTTGGCAGTCCATTTGACACATCAACCGATCGAGGATTATCAGTCAGTTCAGTATGACTTCCCAGATGAGGAGATTCTGTATTTGAAAATGAAAGATTGTGATGAGCCTACACTCGATGAGGGCCAGAGCCTGGTTCCAGATGGAGTATGGTGTTTGATGGTGCTGTAAATCAATATGGAAATGGTATTAGGGCAGTGATTATTACTCCTCAGGGCACACATTTTCCGTTTACAGCGAGGCTAACTTTCAAATGCACGAACAATATGGCTGAGTATGAGGCTTGTATCATGGGATTGGAAGAATGTATTGATCTTAGGATCAAACATCTTGATGTGTATGGTGATTCGGCCCTCGTTGTTAATCAGATTAAGGGTGAGTGGGAAACGAATCAGCCTGGCCTCATTCCATATAGGGATTATGCGAGGAGGATTTCAACGTTCTTTACTGAGGTTGACTTCCATCATATTCCTCGAGATGAGAATCAGATGGCAGATGCTCTCGCTACACTTTCTTCGATGATTATGGGGCATCTCTGAAAGATAGGAAGACTTTGAGGAGATTATCAGGCAGTTTCTACCTCGATGGAGATGTGATTTATACGAGAAATTTTGATATGGTGCTGCTCAGATGCATGGATAGACACGAAGCAGACCTGTTAATGATTGAAGTCCATGAGGGCTCATTTGGTACTCATTCCAATGGACATGCCATGGCTAGAAAGATGTTGAGAGCAGGCTACTATTGGCTGACAATGGAATCCGACTGCTGCAAATACGTGAAAAAATGCCATAAGTGTCAGATCTATGCGGATAAGATTCATATTCCTCTGACACTTCTGAATGTGATTTCATCACCATGGCCTTTCTCTATGTGGGGAATTGACATGATTGGCATGATAGAGCCAAAAGCGTCCAACGGTCACAGATTTATTCTCGTAGCAATTGATTACTTCACCAAATGGGTTGAAGCGGCATCGTATGCAAATGTAACCAGGCAAGTGGTCGTGAAATTTATCAAGAATCAACTCATATGCCGGTATGGTGTGCCAGATAGATCATTACTGATAATGGATCTAACTTAAACAACAAGATGATGAAAGAGTTGTGTAATGAGTTCAAGATCGCGCATCATAATTCTTCTCCTTACATACCCAAGATGAATGGGGCTGTTGAAGCTGCTAATAAGAATATCAAGAAGATTATCCAGAAGATGGTTGTTACGTACAAAGATTGGCATAAGATGCTGCCATTTGCTTTGCATGGTTATCGTACACCCGTCCGCACTTCAACAGGGGCAACCCCTTTCTCTCTTGTTTACGGCATGGAGGTTGTCCTCCCAGTAGAGGTGGAGATCCCATTAATGAGAGTCTTGATGGAAGCCAGGTTGACTGATGCTGAATGGGTTCAGAGTCGTTATGACCAGCTGAATTTGATTGAAGAGAAGAGATTGACTGCCATGTGCCATGGCCAGTTATATCAGCAAAGGATGAAGAAAGTCTTTGATAAGAAGGTCAAGCCTCGTGTGTTCCGAGAGGGTGACCTCGTGCTCAAGAAAGTCTTGTCTTTCGCGCCCGATTCCAGGGGCAAGTGGACTCCAAACTATGAAGGGCCATATGTTGTCAAGAGAGCCTTTTCAGGCGGTGCATTGATACTTACAACTATGGATGGGGAGGATTTCACTCATCCTGTGAATTCAGATGCAGTCAAGAAATACTTCGCCTAAAAATAAAAACATAATAGCTCGATAAGTTGAAAACCCGAAAGGGCGGCTTAGGCAAAAATGAGCGTCTCGGTGGATTGAAAACTCGAAAGGGCGATCCAGGCAAAAGTTAGAGACATAAAAAATGAATACGTATCCCGCTAGATGAGTTCCATTCCAACACATATATTGGGATGGAACCCCCCCATTGAGTTATATCCTCATAGGGATGAGTCTTGTTTCTTTGCGCATCTCTAGCTTGTTCCTAGATTTGGCTTTTGGAGATTACCCTTGCAGTTCCCCGTAGTTCGGATGAATGATTGCTCAGTAACCAGTAATTATCCATCTTTTCCACGGCGAAGCCTGTGGTTTTCTACCATCATACCGGTAGCTGTAAACCCTATTTTTATTCCCTTGGCAGAGTTAGCCTTTATTCATCCTAACCGATGACGGTTACTTTTCCGTGGTTTTCTACCCAGTATCTGGTAGATGTAATCCCCTCTGTAGCGGTGTATTCGTCACTTTATGATTTATTGACTAAATCAAAAGCAAAGCATACAAAGATAGAGTCGCCACCGCACTTTTATTTATCCAAAGGAATGGCTAAAAAGTGAACAAAAGCCTAAGAAGTTTTACAAAGAAAACTAATAAAAAGGGTACAGAGATCTGGGTAAGGGGGTAATTATGCAAAGGGAAGGTGTTAGGCACCCAATGCATCCTAGGTACTCCTAGGGAACCTTTTTCACAACTTGTTGTATCAGATGATTGTTTATGAAAATATTTATTGTGCAAACATTGATTGGGAGGATGAGAGAAGAATATACAATTTTTATTATTTTTGTATTTGGATGGAAAGATCCATTGCCTACGTACCCATACAGGATCAAAACCTCGTAGTTCGGCTAAAAGATTTCCAAAAAGTAAGTGAGTGGATTGATTTTAAACAAAAGCCTTAAGGTCTTTCATTATCCACGGGAGAAAACTCAACCTATACAACCACAAGTCCACCATGTGAGAACAGCTTCAACTTGCTAGTGAGGGACCATGCCCTATAATAAGCAAGGAAGTCTTACAATTCAATCACTAAGGACAAAAAGCTGAGATTCACATCAACCACTAAGATAATTGAGATTTATGGCTAATGTATGAAAACTTGATTAAGAAGTGGACTAGAGCCACAAAAAGCAATTTGAATGAGTGGATTTAACCATTTTAGGAGTATTCACAAAAAATGATCAAAGTTGACATTAGATTCAATTCAGAAGAAGTATTGTGAAAATGAAGTTTGAAAATCAGAGACTTAAGGCCTAGGTTTCTAGTTTTGAAAACAAGTGAGAATGTTTGCACAAAAGTTTTCTGGTTTGGGTTCACATGCCGATGGAGGTTATAAGGAAACAAAAGGTGGGGATGAGGGGTAAAACTTCTTAGGAGTTCACCTCTTGAGATCATATGTAGATGATCCAAGTGATTCCTTTGGAATAGGCAACAAACACAAAGCAAACAAGCAAGGTTCAAAAAGAAATAAAGATGGAAACAGATGGCCAATAAATGGTCTTACATCCAACTCCGAAAACAAAACAAAATAGGAAACAAGTTGCCAATCAATGGTCTTATACCTGACTCCACAAATGATCACAGGAAACAGATAGCCACTTAATGGTCTTACATCTGACTCCTCACAAGACAAAAATAGGAAATGGAGTGCCAATCAATGGTCTTATGTCCACCTCCATAAAACAAAGATGGAAACCAGATGCCAATCAATGGACTTACACTAGCCTCACAAAGCAAAGAAAACAAATGCAATAAGCAAGAGGAAACAACTTGCCAATAAATGGTCTTACACTCGACTCCTAGGAAATGGAATGCCAATCAATGGTCTTAGTTCCAACTCCTACCAGATCACAGGAAACAAATGCCAATAGCTGGACTTACAATTGACTCCTCAATGGACAAAACAAAATGTCACAAAGTATGAACAATGATCATGAAATGATGTACAATTAATGCTCAAAGATGAAAACAATGCACAGAGGTACACACAAACAATTATGCACAGATGGACAAATAAGCAAACATGCAGTCAGTTATCACACATTATACACAATCAATAGGCTCAAGCAAAGTTGGGCTTTAGTCAAGGGGTCATATCGACCTTGATAAACAAGCCAACTGGAAGGGTAGTCAGGCTCTTAACCTCTAACATTGAGAGTTAGGGTGAGCAGATAAAATGGAAGATGAGGGTTATGCCTCATAGCTCTTAACCCAGGCCTGGGTGAGCTTGAATCAATAGAATGTGTGGGAGTCCAGAATGAGGAACTCTATTCCATAATGACTGATTCTATGTACAAGATTTTGGGTTTTTATTCAAATTGCATCAACACATGGTGTGAGCAAGATGAAAGACACAACTGAATAGCAGGGGATGGATTGCACATCCCTTCTATCTGCCAATTGCCTCTTAAGAGGACTTAACCTGCTTGGTACAACATTAAACAAACAAAGACATAGCCTCTTAAGGAGGGCTTCAGACAGGTGCCTGCCAAAATAACATGACAGGTCTTCCAGACTACATGGAGATTAGGAATTTACCTAAGTGGTATGCCAACCACAAGCAAAGCAAAGCAACTCAAATAATGAGTTAAAGCTACTAAAGTACCTGTGCAAACAACCAAACAATCAGTATAGTGTTCAGACAAACAGACAACAGTTAACAACAAACAGACAATCCCAATATACAACATGTAAGCCAAACAACTCAAGTGAGCTATCACCAAAGCCTACAAAACAACCAAATGTTAGCAATCAATAGAAAATATCAACACTCAAATGATGAGGCAACCTCAGTCATGGAAATTGGATGCTTGAACCTGGAATTCAAAGCTCAAATGTGAGTTCCAACCCCTAAGGCAAAGCCTAGGGTCAAAAGTGAAGAAAAAAGTCAAAACAACAACCAATATTCAACAGAAAGCATGTTTATTCAATCATGAACATGTCCTAAAAAGGACCAAATCAAAAGCATTGAGAAAATCCATTTCATGTGCAAGAGAAGACAAAGGCAAATTCAAGGCATACATTTGGACATTGAGAATGAAAATTCCAAATCAAAATAGAAATGAATCAAACAATTCTGGAAATTTTTATGAGCATACAACACATCCAATAGAATCAACATACCAAAAATCATAAATAGAGAAGCTCATTTGATATGGAAATGAAAATGCACAAGTTGATCATCCAATTGTGTGACACACATTGTCACACCATGCAAACATGTGTATAAAACAGAAATGAAAAATGGTAAAAATGCACAATCAAGCCTCAAACATCCCTTAACATGTTAGGAACAATCATGCAAAATTTCATGGCATTTGGATCAATATCAAGCATTTCACAATGGAAAGAACAAGGCAATGTCACATATGCACACATGTTCAAAGAATCTAACACAAATCAAAATCCAGCCATGCACAATTTCAGAAATTTGCATCAAAAAATAGAAGACATTTCAAGGATCAAGTAGCAAAAAACCAGGAATTATTTGGATCATTTTACTATTTATTATGCACTTTTGAAGTTGGAAGAAATATTTGAAATCAAAATGATCATGTACATATGAAATTTGGAGGGAAATGAGAAAATGATGCATCAATTTGAAAATATGGCATGCGCTGGAATCAAACCATGTTCAGATTCAAATGAGGCGCGCTGGATAAAAGAATTCCAAAATGTAAACGCCAGGAATCGAAGCGTCTTCACATGAAACGCTGTAGTTTCATTTATTTGCTGGCACGTACAGTCATCAAGTCAAAGCCAAGTGGAAGCGGTCAAACAAATACTGGCGAATAGAATAGACACATGGACGCACACGCAAGCAATGAATAAGACAAAACCCTAGCCACATAAGCATGAACCAGACGGCGGTCAAAGCAGCCGCGCACGGTGGAAAACACCGTCTTCCTCGTGAAGACGGTGATGAACAGTAGCAATGTCAAGAATTTTTTTCCAGAATTATATAAAACCTATACCGTTCGGAAGCTTATGCAATGGAGATTACAGATCAATCAAAATCTAATCCTAATTCATCATGAACAGAGAGAATCGAGCAAAAGAAGTTTGATGCACAAAACTTTATTCACACGTATCTCACTCAATAATGCACCAAATCATGTGAGTTTTAGCTCAGATTCATCAGCACTCAAAGATCTACACTAACATACACATAAAATAGAGAATTAAGATGATCGAAAATGTGACCTCTTGAAGATCAACTTCTGGAATCTGCAGTTTCAAGGCCTGGCAAGCTTCCAATACACTCCTAATCACTTGCTATGAAGTTTGGTGAAGAAATTGAGGCTTGGAATTGCTTCAATCTTGCTTAAATCTCAACTGCCATGGCTATGTTCTTGAGCTTCACATGCACGATTCTGGTCCAAATCTGATGATCCAAGGCTTGATCTATACTAAATTCACACCAGAGAACAAGAATATGGAAGAATATGGCAAGGTTATGTGAAGAAAATTTGAATTATGATTAGGAGAAAATTTTGGAGGGAGAGAGAATTTAGATCTAGAAATGGTGAAAAATCCCCAAATTCTGTTAGGATTATGGTATTTATATGCTGTACTAATCATACTGAAAATGCTAATTAAACTTGGTTAATGGTGATTAGCAAAAATAAGGTGTTTTGGAAAAATATGAAAATTGGTGGTGCATGGAGTAATCCCAAGTGAACAATGCCATGTGCCTGATCAATTTCACTTAAAAACTTCCAATTAACACAATGGCAATGGTGATTTGTTCCCATGATGCACCAATTTCAAATTTGCCAAATTCCCTCCAAAATGGGCATGGATATGCAAATGATCATATGATGGAAATTCATGCAATGTGATGAATTTTTTGAAAATTTCATGTCATGAGAAGAAAAATGCAAGAAGAGCCACTCAATTTGGAGTTATGAGTCAAAAGTTATGGCCTTTTGAAGTTTCAAGCACACTTGGCAATGATTTGATCATATCTCCTCAACCATTCATCAGATGCTCATGATCTTGGACTTTTTGGAAATGGGAAAGAGAGATCTTCAACTTTCATGTTGGACAAAAATTCATTTAAAGCTTATTTATTGATGGAAAGTTGAGTTGAAGTTGGTCCAAAAACTTTCCATTTTTGGAAACTTGAAGTTATAGGTCACTTTCCATTTTTGGAAACTTTTGCACTGACTTCAAATTCTTCAACATTGATGTTTGGTATGATGAATAAGCATGATTGGAACATGAATGGGATGAAGAAACTCAATTTCTCAATTCAAACCCACAGTTGACTTTCAGTTGACTGGCATAGGCCTTTAGATGACCTGAAAATGTTCTGATGAACTTGGGCTTCAACCACTTGGGGAATTTGCTCCAAAATGAACCTATAGCTCATATAAGCTCCATATAATGATCACATGATCTATATATCAATGGAAACTTCATTTCTTGCACAAAGGATTCACTTGATTGCCTTGACCTGTTGACTGCTTAAGCTGCAAGACAAATGTTAGATGACATATTTTTGTACATTTTTGGTTAGTGATTAAAAGAAAAGCAATGATATACAAATGCAAGCAATGCTTGGTGATCAAGAACCACTCTCAGGAAAGATGCCCCACCCACAGGGAAGGAAACAAGGTGTCCAATGATCCTTGAGGCAATGCAATGTTATGATATGATGCCATGAGGGATCTTAGGGACAAAATTAGGGTCTTACAAATGCCCCTATTTAAGGTCATTCTAGCCGGAGAAGTGAAGGTTAAAATCTTCATCTCGACGCGGTAGAATGGGCTTAAATAACGATAATGAGACAAATTTTGGTCCCTAAGAGACCTCATGATGCAAATGTATGAATGCAGAACAAACCAACTCTGTGGGGAATACGGGTCCACAAGAAAGAAAAGACAATCCATCGGAGCAATACACTCACCAGGACCAGAGACTCTAACAGGACTCTTATGGGGATAAGAAAAAAGAATGCGTGAGCAGGACACGACTCTGAATTAAGGGAAAAAGAGAACTGACACTGCGCGAGCAGGACGACTCGACTGGAGACCTTACTGGGAAGTAAAGGACTCAAACTGGGGAAAAGGGATTTCCAAAGGGAACAAACCCATTGGAAAGACTCAAGCTGACTCAAAGATGCATGTATTGGGGAAAACGCCAATACAACAAGACTATCCACAAAGGATACTTCGGATAAAAATCCGGACTCAGACGGGGGAAAGATTCACACAGAAACTCCCTGCCCGGGAAAATTGCATATATTGGGGAAAACGCCAATACAGCAAAAGGGTAAATCACAACAGAAACTTCGTCTGGGGAACGTCTAACAAAGACTCTCCAGAGGAAGCAACAAGGGGTGAGGTGTTACCGGTTACTGGGTAACAAACTCAAAGAGACATGTGATCTGAACACCGGTTACTGGGTGAAAGAACAACAAGCTCAGGAAGAATGAATATCTAAGACCGGTATAAGGGTGAGAGATATCAATCAACCAAACATCTGAGAAAGACCTGAAAAAGGTACATCAACTCAGGAAAATCTGACTCCACAGGGGACCAAGGTCATAATAGGGAGCAGAAAGGAAGGAACACCAGGGATACCGGTTACTGGGTATATAATAGGTGACCAACCGAAAACGTGAATTGGTTTTTACTGCCAAAACACTCATCATCCGAAAGGAGGACTTGAAAAAGCAAATCGACTTACAGGATGGACATTCGACTCCGCGACGGGAAAACGAATCTCGCTCAAATGGGGAAGGACAAAAGGCTTCGACCAGAGAGCGCATGAGATATATTATCCATTACCGTCAAAACGTGGATAGTATACTCGCATGGAAGGAACACCAGGGATACCGGTTATTGGGTATATAATAGGCGGCCGACCAAAGACGTGAATTGGTTTTACTGCCAAAACACTCATCATCCTGAAGAGAGCAAAACGCAAACTTATTAAAGGATGGACATTCGATTCTACAAAGAATACGAATCTTACTCCGCTGGAGAAATAATCAAAAGATTTTGACCAAGGAGTGTATGAGATATATTATCTATTACCGTCAGAACGTAGATAATACACTCGAATGGAAGGAACACCAGGGATACCGGTTACTGGGTATATAATAGGTGACCTACCGAAAAGAGGAACAATCGTTACCAACAACAACAGGGTAGACGAAAGATAACTCGCTGGGTACAAATTGCAAGCATACGACAATTATCCATGAGACATATCACCGGTTACTGGGAGATACGCTCCAAAAGGGGGAGAGACAAATATTCGATTCCGCAAAGGGAACACGAATCTTGCTCGACTGGGGAAACACAGCAGGCTTCGACTGAAGAGTGCATGAGATATATTATCCATTACCGTCAGAACGTGGATAGTATACTCGCATGGAAGATTATCCACAACCGGTTACTGGGTTAATAAAGGATAAATCATCCGAAAAGAAAGGCATCGGGATACCAAAACTAGGTATAAAAAGATGACCGATCAAAGGGAGCAACAATCATTACCAACAAAAGGGTAGATGAAAGAGAACTCACTGGGGATGCATTGATAAAAATCAATGATCCGGGGAACAAATCACTAGCAAATGGTGAAAGGACCCGCTGAGGATAAAATTGCTAGCATACGGCAATTGTCCACAAAAATACCTGCTGGGAATACAATTGCTTACTCAGAGCAATTACCCAGAAAAGGGAATATCAACATTGAATACTGGATGAAGACAACCACAAAGAGGGGATTACATCTACCGAATACTGGGTAGAAAACCACGGACGAGTAACCGTCATCGGTTAGGATGAACAACAAGGTTAACTCTGCAAAGGGGAGAGATTAGGATTTACAACCACCGAATACTGGGTAGAAGACCATCAACTCTGATGAGGATAAAACATAGGGTTTACAACTTACCGAATACTGGGTAGAAGACCAAACCTATGCGTGGGGAGTGAAAGGATCACAATTTCGCACGGGGAACAAATAGGGTTTATAACTACCAGGTACTGGGTAGAAAACCACAAAACTCTGCTGAAGAGCAAGAAAACAGGATTTACGACTACCGAATACTGGGTAGAAGACCAAAAACTCAATTGAGGATAAAGTGAATGATTGCCGGTTACTGAGCAAACATCCAACTATTCCACAAGGAAGCACAGACTCCGATAGGGAGACAACAACAACATAGGATTTACAACTACCGAATACTGGGTAGAAAACCACAAAATCCGCCATCAACCAGGATGAACCACCAAGGTTACCTCTGCTAGGGGATGAAAGTAGGATTTATAACTACCTGCTACTGGGTAGAAAACCACAAAGGATAGGACTTACAACTACCGGTTACTGGGTAGAAGCCACCAACTCTTGCTGAGGAACAACAAGTACACAAATACCAATCTCTGGGTAAACAACCACAGATTCCGCAAAGAGGGAAAAAGGTATAAGGATTTACAACTACCGAATACTGGGTAGAAAACCACAAAGATAGGACTTACAACTACCGGTTACTGGGTAGAAGGCCCAAAAACTCCGTTGGGGATAAGATGAACTATTGCCGGTTACTGGGCAATTTATTCATTTATTCCACAGGGAATCACAAGAGACAGTTGAAAAAGGCCAATTCAGGATCAGACAAAAAAGGCAAACTGAATCAAGACTCGTCCTAATGAGGAAAGAAATCAAAAGGGGAAACCCATCCCAATATATGTGTTGGGAGGAAACGGGAACAACCGTCATCCACGAGGATATATCTCAGTGGGGAACTGCAGAAAGAATGACAGACACTTTCTGCTTATGGGGCTGACTCTATATTGAGAGATTAAACACCCGACATCTGTTCGGAGAGATCTATAGGGGAGATCTATATCACCAATCAGCAGGAGACAACAAACAAAAGATATATGGCAAAAATGCAACATGAATATTTAAATGTTGAAAGTATGCATGAATATGTGTGATTTATGTTTGATGAATGCTGACAAAACAAACATTTCTAACACAAACAGGTCCAGGAATCAAACGCCCGGTACTACACCACAGGAGAGAAAGCTAGGATCACCAGAGAATAACCAATTCTGACGGGATCAGGAAACAACAAGATCTCTACAAGGATGGATCATCAGTCTCAGCTGGGAAACAGGAGCCCACTGCGCAGACAAGAACTTCTACGAAAACAGACCACACAAGTAGAATCTGGCCGCACAAGCAACTATACTGGGGGATACTGTCAGCAACTCCATTGGGGACGAATCCATTGAAGGAAAAAAGATCACGCAAGTAGATTCTGCCACACAAGCAACTTTACTGGGGATCAAAAACATCAGGAAATCAACCAAATCTCCGCAGGGGAGAAAATCATTACAGATACAATCCACCATGCCACACATCTACGAGGATTTATCTGAGGCAGAGAAGGAGAACTGGGGATCAACCACCAAATATTGTACCTTCCATAAGGAACCACAACTGCTGAGGAGGAAAGAAACACTGCTCTGCTGAAGGGAGGAGAGGTGGAAACCTCAACAAGCATTCTGATGGGGAGAGTCTTAACAAAGGCTCTGCTCAAAAATCATGTTTGGGAGAAATCCCAACAAATACCCTGCTCAGGGAACAAAATCTCAACAGAAGCTCTGCTTGGGGAGAAACCCCAACAACAATCTGGAGAAAGAGGATACAGCCATGCCAGGAATATGAACAAATGTCTTACCCTATTGGAAAACATGCCACCCTTGGGAGAGCACTGAGAATTTCTTAAGTATCCTTTCATCATTGTGAATGTTCACTTTGTTTAAAAACAAATTTGAAAAAATTTATTTGTTTAAAACAATGACATTTTATCAATTAAAACATGCAAAACATTTGTTGAATAGAAACAAATAAGAGTGCAAATAATTGGATAAAAGCTCAAATTTATTTGATGGAATGGTAGCCTGCAAATGGCAAGACTCCATAGATCTGTACAAATTTGAAATCGGTGATATATATTGGAAGAGGGCTACATTGAACATAATGACCATTTCTCTACCAATTGAATCCGATGTATTTGAAGCTTCAGTAGACGACGAATCGAGAATCTCTAACGAAAAGACAGTTGTGAAACAGAAAGTCTTGTCAGGATGCAGTTACTTGCCGAATCCCTTATTTTTGCGTAGATTGCCCCAGGGTGAGGTGCTCAATCTAGCGGGATGCAAATTCATTTTTTTCATGTCTCTAATTTTCGCCTGGATCGCCCTTTCGGGTTATCCACCGAGATGCTCATTTTTGCCTAAGCCGCCCTTTCGGGTTATCCACCGAGACGCTCATTTTTGCCTAAGCCGCCCTTTCGGGTTTTCAACTTAGCGAGCTATTCTGTTTTTCTTTTAGGCAAAGTATTTCTTGACTGCATCTGAATTCACAGGACAAGTGAAATCCTCCCTATCCATTGTTGTAAGCATCAAAGCACCGCCTGAAAAGGCTCGCTTGACAACATATGGACCTTCATAGTTTGGAGTCCACTTGCCCCTGGAATCGGGCGCGAAAGACACGACTTTCTTGAGCACAAGGTCACCTTCTCGGAACACAAGAGGCTTGACCTTCTTATCAAATGCTTTCTTCATTCTCTGCTGATATAACTGACCATGGCACATGGCAGTCAATCGCTTCTCTTCAATCAGATTTAGCTGGTCATAACGACTCTGAATCCATTCAGCATCAGTCAACTTGGCTTCCATCAAGACTCTCATTGATGGGATCTCCACCTCTACTGGGAGAACAGCCTCCATGCCATAAACAAGACAGAAAGGGGTTTCCCCTGTTGAAGTGCGGACAGATGTACGATATCCATGCAAAGCAAATGGCAGCATCTCATGCCAATCTTTGTACGTGACTGCCATCTTCTGGATAATCTTCTTGATATTCTTGTTAGCAGCTTCAACAGCCCCATTCATCTTGGGTCTGTAGGGAGAGGAATTATGGTGTGCAATCTTGAACTCAACGCACAACTCTTCCATCATCTTGTTGTTCAAGTTAGATCCATTATCAGTAATGATCTTATCAGGCACACCATAACGGCATATCAGCTGATTCTTGATAAACTTCACGACCACTTGCTTGGTCACATTAGCATACGACACTGCTTCAACCCATTTGGTGAAGTAATCAATTGCTACGAGAATAAACCTGTGTCCGTTGGACGCTTTCGGTTCAATCATGCCGATCATGTCGATTCCCCACATAGAGAAAGGCCATGGTGATGAAATCACATTCAGAAGTGTCAGAGGAATATGAATCTTATCCGCGTAAATCTAACACTTATGGCATTTCTTCACATATTTGCAGCAGTCAGACTCCATTGTCAGCCAATAGTAGCTTGCTCTCAGCATCTTTCTAGCCATGGCATGTCCATTGGAATGAGTACCAAATGAACCCTCATGGACCTCAGTCATTAACAGGTCTGCTTCGTGTCTATCCACGCATCTGAGCAGAACCATGTCAAAATTCCTCTTATACAACACTTCACCACTGAGGTAGAAACTGCCTGACAACCTTCTCAGAGTTTTCCTATCTTTCACAGATGCCCCAGGCGGGTAGACCTGGTTCTGGAGGAAATTCTTGATATCAAAATACCAAGGCTTGTCATCATTCACTTCTTCAACTGCAAACACGTGAGCTGGTCTATCCAAGCGCATCACGATGATGTTGGGAACTTCATTCCAATACTTGACCACAATCATTGAAGCAAGCGTAGCAAGAGCATCCACCATCCGATTATCTTCTCGAGGAATATGATGAAAGTCAACTTCTGTAAAGAACGTTGAAATCCTCCTCGCATAATCTCTGTATGGAATGAGACCAGGTTGATTTGTTTCCCACTCACCCTTGATCTGATTGACAACGAAGACCGAATCACCATACACATCAAGATGCTTGATCCTTAGATCAATGCACTCTTCTAATCCCATAATGCAGGCTTCGTACTCAGCCATATTATTCGTGCATTTGAAAGTTAGCCTTGCTGTAAACGGAATATGTGTGCCCTGAGGAGTAATGATTACTGCCCCAATACCATTTCCGTACTGATTTACAGTGCCATCAAACACCATCGTCCATCTGGAACCAGTTCTGGACCTTCATCAAGTGTAGGCTCATCGCAATCTTTCATTTTCAAATACAGAATCTCCTCGTCTGGGAAGTCGTACTGAACAGACTGATGATCTTCAATCGGCTGATGTGCCAAGTGGTCAGCCAAGATACTACCTTTGATAGCTTTCTGAGCTCGATACTCGATATCATACTCAGATAACAACATCTGCCAACGGGCAATCCTCCCGATTAAAGCAGGCTTCTCGAAGATATACTTGATCGGATCCATTCTGGATATCAACCAAGTTGTATGATTTATCATGTACTGGCGTAGACGCTTAGCAGCCCAAGCTAAAGCACAGCACGTCTTCTCAAGCATAGAGTATCGATACTCACAATCAGTGAACTTCTTACTCAGATAGTAGATAGCATATTCTTTCTTCCCTGATTCGTCTTGCTGACCGAGTACACAACCCATCGAGTCTTCAAGAACAGTCAGATACATGATCAGGGGTCTTCCTTCTACAGGCGGAGACAAGATCGGAGGTTCAGATAGATACTCTTTGATACTTTCGAAAGCTTTCTGGCAATCCTCGGTCCAATCATGAGACTGATCTTTCTGGAGGAGCTTGAATATCGGCGCACATGTGGCAGTCATGTGGGATATAAATCTGGAAATATAATTCAAGCGGCCAAGAAAACCTCGGACTTGCTTTTCAGTTTTGGGCGCAGGCATCTCTCGTATTGCTTTGACCTTTGCAGGATCAACCTCGATACCTTTTTCGCTGACAACAAAGCCCAATAACTTGCCAGAACGGACTCCAAATGTACATTTGTTCGGATTCAGACGAAGCCTGAACTTCCTCAAACGCTGAAAAAGCTTCAACAAATGCTCAACATGTTCAACTTCCGTTCGTGACTTAGCAATCATATCATCAACATAGACCTCTATCTCCTTGTGCATCATGTCATGAAACAAGGTAGTCATAGCTCGTTGATACGTGGCTCCGGCGTTCTTCAAACCGAAGGGCATCACTCGATAACGAATGTTCCCCAAGGTGTGATGAATGTTGTCTTCTCCATATCCTCGGGTGCCATCTTGATTTGATTATATCCGGAAAATCCGTCCATAAACGAAAAGACTTTGAATTTGGCTGTATTGTCTACCAACATATCAATGTGTGGTAGAGGGAAATCATCTTTCGGACTAGCCTTATTCAAATATCTGTAATCAACACACATACAGACTTTTCCGTCTTTCTTAGGCACAGGCACAATATTGGCCACCCATTGAGGATACGTAGAAGTCACCAGAAACCTCGCATCAATTTGCTTCTGAACTTCCTCTTTGATCTTCACTGCCATATCTGGATGAGTTCTATTGAGCTTTTGCTTCACAGGCACGCACTCAGGCTTCAAAGGCAGGAAATGTTGCACAATATCTGTATCTAGACCCGGCATATCTTCGTACGACCAAGCAAATATATCGGAATATTCTCGTAGCAAACTGATCAACCCCTTCTTGACAGACTCTTCAAGGAGTGCCCCGATCTTCACCATTCGAACACAATCTTCAGACCCCAAGTTGACTGTTTCCAGATTCTCAAGATGCGGCTGAATGACCTTCTCTTCGTGCTCAAGAAGACGGGTAATCTCATAAGGAATCCCTTCAACATCATCTTCCTCTGCCTCGAATACAGGGAATTCAAAATTGGGAGATGGCGTTGGATCATTATGTTCAATGGGTTTAAGAATCAACCTACATAATGATTTGGGATAATAAAAAACTTTAGAATTTAAACAAACAAATCATTATGCAGATGAAAAGATTGCTTTTATTCTTGTTTTTTAGGGTTTTTTGTGATCACCAATTTCATGCAAAAAGCAAAAAGTGAAAACAAATGGAAAAACAAACATTTAACATGAATTTATTGAATGAAATATCATTGTATATATGATGCCAACAATGTCATCACTTCTCCTTTTGGCATGGGAGAAGGGTTTTTAAACGAAGTGAACATATTACGCTGATCTATGAATGACTGTAGGAACATCCACAGCGACCCAATTGTGACAGATCCCGCCAGGGATGACAGTATCCTCTTCTTCCAAGATAGCAGCAGCTTCCTCAGCTTGATCGGCATGGATGAAACCTCCACTCTTGAACAGACCTTTATCGTTGAAGACCCCAGAAGAATAGCCAATGCCAGCCCGGGATTTATTGTCTTCAAGCTCGATCATTTTTCCTAGACCAGCAACTGCACCACATTCAATGGCCAGTTTCGCATCACGATAGGAAGCAAATGAAGGAGACTTCTTCTCAATTGGCTCAGAAATAGATAAAGCTTGGAAAGGCGTTCCAACTTCATCCTCAGCATCAATGCATGAGAAAGAAGACAGGTGGCTAACTAGGAGAGCCTTTTCTCCCCCTACCACAACCAGTTTCTTATTCTTAACGACTTTCAGCATCTGGTGTAGGGTGGATGTCACGGCGCCATCCTCGTGAATTCATGGTCTACCAAGGAGACAGCTATAAGATGGGTGGATATCCATAACCTGAAAGGTAATTTGGAAATCACTTGGTCCAATCTTGATTGGGAGATCAACTTCCCCAATCACGGTCTTACGCGACCCATCAAAAGCTTTCACAACAACTCCACTCTGCCTCATGGGAGGCCCTTGATATGACAATCTAGAAAGAGTGGATTTCGGCAATACATTCAAAGATGACCCAGTGTCCACCAGCACGTTGGACATGGCGTCGCTCTTGCAATTCATGGATATATGTAAAGCCATGTTGTGGTCTCTTCCCTCCTCAGGGAGATCAGCGTCACAGAAACTCAAAGTGTTGCAAGCCGTGATATTTGCAACTATACTGTCAAACTGTTCAATAGTGACATCATGATCAACATAAGCCAAATCCAAAACTTTCTGCAGAGCCTCCCTATGGTGTTCTGAATTCAGAAGCAACGATAACACGGAGATTTTGGACGGCGTTTGTAGAAGCTGGTCTACAACGTTGTACTCACTCTTCTTGATGAGCCTCAGCATCTCATCACAGTCTTCATTCACAGTGCCACTAGGGCCAACAGAAGAAGTAGGAGTCTTTTGTACAGAGGAGGGTTTAACAACAGGTTCCGGGTTCGGAGAATTAACCGCATTCCCAACCGGGCGCTCAACACAATCAGCTCTAGTCTGAGGCTTCGGGGGTGCAGAAAACACACAACCGCTACGGGTCAACCCGCTCACATCAGCTATGTTCACAACAGAGGATGAAGGCAACGACACTTCTTTCCCATCTTCAACAGCAACTGGATTATAGCGGAATGGAACTGCTTTATCAGACGAATAAGGCACAGGACCTGCAGGCTTGATAACCAGAGTAGGAGAAACCTTCTGCTTGCTACCATCATAACGAATGACAACAGGCTCAGGTATCTTGAACACCAGAGAAATCACATTCACCTCTGGTTCGTCTTCATCAACATTCCTGTTCTGAAGAATCTCAATAGTCCCATCATCTAGCAATTCTTGCAGCTCTCTACGCACTTGTCGACATCCCAATCTGTTGACAGAGCAGATACGGCATTTGTCATGGTCGTGCTCCATATGACTGTACTGACACAGCGGACGATGCAACTCAACCAATGATTGTCGAATATGGCTTACATATTTGACCTTGTATTTACTAGGGCAACCCTGGACCATGTTAACCGACTTCCCATGCTCGGGCAATGGGTTCTTCGTAACATTGGGGCCTGAGTCCTCAAAGCTCAGAATGCCACATCTCATAAGGTCTTGAACCTTAGTCTTCAACGGAAAGAAGTTTTCCACATTGTGACCCGGAGCACCGGAGTGGTAAACACAATGTTGATCAGGCTTGTACAACCACTGAGGGTTGGCCGGTATAGCCAGAGGATCTCTTGGAGTAATCAATTTCCGCTCTATCAAAGAGGGATACAACTCTGCATATGATACAGGAATCGGATCGAAGGTGATCTTCTTCCTTTCATAACTCGGACCAGCTAGATTATTGTTGTTGCGAGGCTGATAAGCCTCCTGCTGAGGGCGATGCTGTTGTTGATACTGTTGAGATTGCTGATTATTGTGCTAATACTGATATTGCTGATTATCACGGAAGACAGGTGCTATATGAGCCACCTGATGCTGACTGCTGGCATGACGCACAGGCTTCCTCTTGGCAGAGGGTCTTCTGAATTTGACATGGGATTGCACAGCATGTGCCTCCCCATCTTTCTTCTTAGCAAATGCCCCATATCGCTTGCTAGAAGAGCCTTCATCTTTGGTCATCCGTCCTTCATGGACTCCTTCCTCCAATCACATCCCCATGTTCACCATTTCAGTGAAATCAGAAGGAGCACTAGCGATCATCCGCTCATAATAAAATGAACTCAAAGTCTTCAGAAAGATTTTGGTCATTTCCTTCTCTTCCAGCGGAGGAGTAATCTGAGCTGCCAGCTCTCGCCACCTCTAGGCGTACTCTTTGAATGTCTCTTTGTCCTTCTGGGACATGGCTCTGAGCTGATCCCGATCGGGAGCCATATCCATGTTGTACTTGTATTGCTTGACGAAGGCTTCGCCAAGATCATTGAAGGAACGGATGTTTGCACTATCCAGACTCATATACCATCTCAGTGCAGCACCGGACAGATTGTCCTCGAAATAATGAATCAGCAGTTGATCATTATCCATTTGAGTAGACATTTTCCTGGCATACATAACCAGGTGGCTGAGAGGGCAGGTGTTCCCCTTATACTTCTCAAAGTCTGGGACTTTGAATTTGATAGGTATTTTCACACCGGGAACTAAGCAGAGCTCGGCTGCAGATTTGCCGAATAAATCCTTTCCTCGAAGGGTCTTCAATTCCTTACGGAGTTCAAGAAATTGGTCATTCATAGCATCCATCTTCTCATGAAAGTCTGGGCCCTCAGACGGCTCAGAATGATAGATGGTGTCGTCTACCCTGGGAGTGGTATGCACGACAGGAGGAGGCATTGCAAGGACCGGGCTAGATGCCGGCATGGAAGCAAATGTTGGTGCAGGAATGTCACGCATAAACCCAGGAGGCATACCCCACGGAAACCCGGTTGGCATGGCTGTTGGCACAAAATGGGCACTAGCAGCTGGCACTGTTGCAGAAACAACCTCAGAGTTAACAGTCCTCTGGGGAGGAGTTGCAGGTGGTGGAGACGGCTGATTCTGAGCAGCTAGGAATTGCTCCATCAGAGCACTCAGTCTGGCGACTTCCTCCTTCAGCTCACGATTCTCCTGTTCGAGATGATCCATTAGTCTTGCAGAGTTGGCTCTGATGTAGTACCGATGAGTCAGCTTGTCTTCAAAATAAATGAAGAGCACAGAGTTAGGCCACAGACAAGAAGACCGGAACAAACACCTTCTTATGCAAATGATGCATGCAATGCTCGTGCACATGATTTGTTTTTATTTTCGAAGAAACTTTTAGGGTATTATTTGCAATTTTTGAGTATTAAGCATTTAATCGCATATGGAAAATATCTCATCAAATATATTCGAGACAAAGAAGTACAGCATTGTCAATCATATTACAAGAGATAAGGAAAATAAACATCCTATGGATCCCTAGAAGCTCGAGATGCTGGAAGATAAGCTGCACGAAGCCTCTTAACCTCTCTCTCATATGCTGCTTCCATATCCGCCTTCTCTTTGGCGAGTCTGTCATACCTCCTTTTCCAGAACTTGGAAGACTGAGGAAGTAGAGAAGTCCATGTATCATCAGGATCATCAATGACCTGATGCTCGAGGAACTCGATCAAAGCATCCTTCTCCTTAAGCTGTTGAAGCAACTCTTCTCTTTCACGGATCCAGGCACGTGAAAGGTCTTCGTCTCTCAACTCCTCTACGCCTTGGTTAGGGAGGGTTAAAGGCCCAACCACAACCAACGGTGTAGGTCTCGGATAATCATAAGGCATGAGATACTCAGATGCTCTCTTCCTCACCCAAGTAGTATATGGCTCCAAAGCAATGCAGTTCTTCGGACCCAACTCACTTCTACCCTTCTTGTGAATCTTGCACCAAGCGCGAACCATCCTTGCTTTCAGGCCTTAGGGATCTTTACCCTCCTGAAAGAACACACCTTCTAACAGAATGTTATTAGGTTTATCCTTTAGGGGGAACCCAAGCTGACGTCGTGCTAGCACAGGGTCGTAGCTAATCCCACCACATGTACCAAGAAGAGGCACATTGGAGAATTCACCACAAGAATCAATGATCTGGACACCATCAAATGCACGATCATACCAAGAGATATCATCATTAGTGAGAGATATAAGTCTCGTAGACCACCGTAGACATCCCTTGTTCTCCTTGAAAGCGACCGTCTGAGGTAAGTGCGAAATAAACCACTTATACAACAGAGGCAAACATCACACAATAGCGCCACCACCCTTTGCATTCCTCAGGTGCAAAGAGACATAGGTATCACCCAACAGAGTCGGAACAGGATTAAGAACCGAGAAGATCCTAATAGCGTTCACATCCACAAATTTGTCGATGTTGGGGAACAATACCAGTCCATAGACGAGAAGCACAAATATGGCTTCAAAGGCATCCTCACTCATGGCCTTCCCATAAACGGTAGCATGAGCGATGAGAAACTCATAAGGGAGACCTTGAATTCCACCTTTGGAAGTCATATGAGCTTTAACCAAAGATTCATCTATGTGCAACAAGTCAGCTATCTCTTGAGAAGTAGGAATACTCTCCAAGCCACTGAATGGCACCTGATCCAGAATCGGAATACCCACAAGATGAGCATACTCCTCAAGGGTAGGCAATAGCTGAAAGTCTGGAAAAGAGAAGCAGTGATACAGAGGATCATAGAACTGCGCCAAAGTACTCATCAATCCTTCGTCAACCAGAGTAGTCAGCAGAGGCAGAAGCTTCCCATAACGAGCTTTGAAACCCAAGGGATCTAATACATAAGATGTCAGATTCCTTAGCTCTTTCAGATCGGGTTGTCTAAAGCTGTACTTCTTTGTATGCCTTTTTGTCTTTCCATATCTGAAAATTTTGCAAATAAACCCCTTAAGTTCCTTGAAAATTTTCTTTTTTTTTTTGATGATATGGATGCAGATGAATGCATGAATGCATGAATGCAACAATCACACTCAAGGATCAAGCAAAGCACACCAGACAAAGGTCATGGGATAACTCGTATTATCCTTAATATCAATCATCCATTTTGGTGGATTATGGTTTACACCTTATCAACACCCAAGTTCCATTGATATTAACGATATACGAACGGTTCAACCATCCTTAATATCAATAATCCATTTTGGTGGATTATGGTTTACACCTTATCGACACCCAAGTTCCATTGATATTAAGGATGTCTGAACGGATCAACCATGAATCACGGGTTTGTTGTGAGTCACGAGCATGGAGTCTCGGTTAAGAACCACCCAAGGGAGTGTACTATGGTTTAAACCTGCCGAACATGTTCTACCAGAGGTTCCCATAGTCATCATCCCATCTTTCGAATATTATCGGAGGAACGAATACTCGTATTCCAAAAATATTCTCAAGAGAGACTCTTATGAGTGTAGTATTGCGTAACAATCGCATCAGATCTTACATCTGAACAACCTCCGCACTACATCCTAAAAATAGGCCAAGATGGGCTTGGTAAACTAAGGTCCTTGGCTTCTAAGGCACATATTGGAAGAATAATGCCTAACCACAAATAACTTGTGTGACATCATTAATCCAACATGACCTCCACCAAGTGAATGGACTGGCAAGTCAACTTGCTAAGGAATAACTCCACACAAGTCGACAAGACTATGCCATTCTCCTATCATAAGGTGCACTCGAGTTCGGGTATAGAACTCATCTCATAGAGATCACCAAGCAAGCAAGCAATTGATATATCAAGCAAATCAATCATTACAAACAATACAGTAATCCCAAATTGTACAAAAATATGTCATAAACAATATATCACAACAAATGTGAAAAGTAGGCAAACCCACTAGGAAGACTTCGTCCCCAGCAGAGTCGCCACTTTTCTGTAGCGGTGTATTCGTCACTTTATGATTTATTGACTAAATCAAAAGCAAAGCATACAAAGATAGAGTCGCCACCGCACTTTTATTTATCCAAAGGAATGGCTAAAAAGCGAACAAAAGCCTAAGAAGTTTTACAAAGAAAACTAATAAAAAGGGTACAGAGATCTGGGTAAGGGGGTAATTATGCAAAGGGAAGGTGTTAGGCACCCAATGCATCCTAGGTACTCCTAGGGAACCTTTTTCACAACTTGTTGTATCAGATGATTGTTTATGAAAATATTTATTGTGCAAACATTGATTGGGAGGATGAGAGAAGAATATACAATTTTTATTATTTTTGTGTTTGGATGGAAAGATCCATTGCCTACGTACCCTTACAGGATCAAAATCTCGTAGTTCGGCTAAAAGATTTCTAAAAAGTAAGTGAGTGGATTGATTTTAAACAAAAGCCTTAAGGTCTTTCATTATCCACGGGAGAAAACTCAACCTATACAACCACAAGTCCACCATGTGAGAACAGCTTCAACTTGCTAGTGAGGGACCATGCCCTATAATAAGCAAGGAAGTCTTACAATTCAATCACTAAGGACAAAAAGCTGAGATTCACATCAACCACTAAGATAATTGAGATCTATGGCTAATGTACGAAAACTTGATTAAGAAGTGGACTAGAGCCACAAAAAGCAATTTGAATGAGTGGAATTAACCATTTTAGGAGTATTCACAAAAAATGATCAAAGTTGACATTAGATTCAATTCAGAAGAAGTATTGTGAAAATGAAGTTTGAAAATCAGAGACTTAAGGCCTAGGTTTCTAGTTTTGAAAACAAGTGAGAATGTTTGCACAAAAGTTTTCTGGTTTGGGTTCACATGCCGATGGAGGTTATAAGGAAACAAAAGGTGGGGATGAGGGGTAAAACTTCTTAGGAGTTCACCTCTTGAGATCATATGTAGATGATCCAAGTGATTCCTTTGGAATAGGCAACAAACACAAAGCAAACAAGCAAGGTTCAAAAATAAATAAAGATGGAAACAGATGGCCAATAAATGGTCTTACATCCAACTCTGAAAACAAAACAAAATAGGAAACAAGTTGCCAATCAATGGTCTTATACCTGACTCCACAAAATGATCACAGGAAACAGATAGCCACTTAATGGTCTTACATCTGACTCCTCACAAGACAAAAATAGGAAATGGAGTGCCAATCAATGGTCTTATGTCCACCTCCACAAAACAAAGATGGAAACCAGATGCCAATCAATGGACTTACACTAGCCTCATAAAGCAAAGAAAACAAATGCAATAAGCAAGAGGAAACAACTTGCCAATAAATGGTCTTACACTCGACTCCTAGGAAATGGAATGCCAATCAATGGTCTTAGTTCCAACTCCTACCAGATCACAGGAAACAAATGCCAATAGCTGGACTTACAATTGACTCCTCAATGGACAAAACAAAATGTCACAAAGTATGAACAATGATCATGAAATGATGTACAATTAATGCTCAAATATGAAAACAATGCACAGAGGTACACACAAACAATTATGCACAGATGGACAAATAAGCAAACAAGCAGTCAGTTATCACACACTATACACAATCAATAGGCTCAAGAAAAGTTGGGCTTTAGTCAAGGGGTCATATCGACCTTGACAAACAAGCCAACTGGAAGGGTAGTCAGGCTCTTAACCTCTAACATTGAGAGTTAGGGTGAGCAGATGAAATGGAAGATGAGGGTTATGCCTCATAGCTCTTAACCCAGGTCTGGGTGAGCTTGAATCAATAGAATGTGTGGGAGTCCAGAATGAGGAACTCTATTCCACAATGACTGACTCTATGTACAAGATTTTGGGTTTTTATTCAAATTGCATCAACACATGGTGTGAGCAAGATGAAAGACACAACTGAATAGCAGGGGATGGATTGCACATCCCTTCTATCTGCTAATTGCCTCTTAAGAGGACTTAACCTGCTTGGTACAACATTAAACAAACAAAGACATGGCCTCTTAAGGAGGGCATCAGACAGGTGCCTGCCAAAATAACATGACAGGTCTTCCAGACTACATGGAGATTAGGAATTTACCTAAGTGGTATGCCAACCACAAGCAAAGCCAAGCAACTCAAATAATGAGTTAAAGCTACTAAAGTACCTGTGCAAACAACCAAACAATCAGTATAGTGTTCAGACAAACAGACAACAGTTAACAACAAACAGACAATCCCAATATACAACATGTAAGCCAAACAACTCAAGTGAGCTATCATCAAAGCCTACAAAACAACCAAATGTTAGCAATCAATAGCAAATATCAACACTCAAATGATGAGGCAACCTCAATCATGGAAATTGGATGCTTGAACCTGAAATTCAAAGCTCAAATGTGAGTTCCAACCCCTAAGGCAAAGCCTAGGGTCAAAAGTGAAGAAAAAAGTCAAAACAGCAACCAATATTCAACACAAAGCATGTTTATTCAATCATGAACACGTCCTAAAAAGGACCAAATCAAAAGCATTGAGCAAATCCATTTCATGTGCAAGAGAAGACAAAGGCAAATTCAAGGCATACATTTGGACATTAAGAATGAAAATTCCAAATCAAAACAGAAATGAGTCAAACAATTCTGGAAATTTTTATGAGCATACAACACATCCAATAGAATCAACATACCAAAAATCATAAACAGAGAAGCTCATTTGATATGGAAATGAAAATGCACAAGTTGATCATCCAATTGTGTGACACACATTGTCACACCATGCAAACATGTGTATAAAACAGAAATGAAAAATGGTAAAAATGCACAATCAAGCCTCAAACATCCCTCAAAATGTTAGGAACAATCATGCAAAATTTGATGGCATTTGGATCAATATCAAGCATTTCACAATGGAAAGAACAAGGTAGTGTCACATATGCACACATGTTCAAAGAATCTAACACAATTCAAAATCCAGCCATTCACAATTTCAGAAATTTGCATAAAAAAATAGAAGACATTTCAAGGATCAAGTAGCAAAAAACCAGGAATTATTTGGATCATTTTATTATTTATTATGCATTTTTGAAGTTGGAAGAAATATTTGAAATCAAAATGATCATGTACATATGAAATTTGGAGGGAAATGAGAAAATGATGCATCAATTTGAAAATATGGCATGCGCTGGAATCGAACCATGTTCAGATTCAAATGAGGCGCGCTAAATAAAAGAATTCCAAAATGTAAACGCCAGGAATCGAAGCGTGTTCACATGAAACGCTGTAGTTTCATTTATTTGCTGGCACGTACAGTCATCAAGTCAAAGCCAAGTGGAAGCGGTCAAACAAATACTGGCGAATAGAATAGACACATGGACGCACACGCAAGCAATGAATAAGACAAAACCCTAGCCACATAAGCACGAACCAGACGGCGGTCAAAGCAGCCGCGCACGGTGGAAAACACCGTCTTCCTCGTGAAGACGGTGATGAACAGTAGCAATGTCAAGAATTTTTTTCCAGAATTATATAAAACCTATACCGTTCGAAAGCTTATGCAATGGAGATTACAGATCAATCAAAATCTAATCCGAATTCATCATGAACAGAGAGAATCGAGCAAAAGAAGTTTGATGCACAAAACTTTATTCACACGTATCTCACTCAATAATGCACCAAATCATGTGAATTTTAGCTCAGATTCATCAACACTCAAAGATCTACACTAACATACACATAAAACAGAGAATTAAGATGATCGAAAATGTGACCTCTTGAAGATCAACTTCTGGAATCTGCAGTTTCAAGGCCTGGCAAGCTTCCAATACACTCCTAATCACTTGCTATGAAGTTTGGTGAAGAAATTGAGGCTTGGAATTGCTTCAATCTTGCTTAAATCTCAACTTCCATGGCTATGTTCTTGAGCTTCACATGCACGATTATGGTCCAAATTTGATGATCCAAGGCTTGATCTATACTAAATCCACACCAGAGAACAAGAATATGGAAGAATATGGCAAGGTTATGTGAAGAAAATTTGAATTATGATTAGGAGAAAATTTTGGAGGGAGAGAGAATTTTGAGTATTAAGCATTTAATCGCATATGGAAAATATCTCATCAAATATATTCGAGACAAAGAAGTACAGCATTGTCAATCATATTACAAGAGAAAAGGAAAATAAACATCCTATGGATCCCTAGAAGCTCGAGATGCTGGAAGATAAGCTGCACGAAGCCTCTTAACCTCTCTCTCATATGCTGCTTCCATATCCGCCTTCTCTTTGGCGAGTCTGTCATACCTCCTTTTCCAGAACTTGGAAGACTGAGGAAGTAGAGAAGTCCATGTATCATCAGGATCATCAATGACCTGATGCTCGAGGAACTCAATCAAAGCATCCTTCTTCTTAAGCTGTTGAAGCAACTCTTCTCTTTCACGGATCCAGGCACGTGAAAGGTCTTCGTCTCTCAACTCCTCTACGCCTTGGTTAGGGAGGGTTAAAGGCCCAACCACAACCAACGGTGTAGGTCTCGGATAATCATAAGGCATGAGATACTCAGATGCTCTCTTCCTCACCCAAGTAGTATATGGCTCCAAAGCAATGCAGTTCTTCGGACCCAACTCACTTCTACCCTTCTTGTGAATCTTGCACCAAGCGCGAACCATCCTTGCTTTCAGGCCTTAGGGATCTTTACCCTCCTGAAAGAACACACCTTCTAACAGAATGTTATTAGGTTTATCCTTTAGGGGGAACCCAAGCTGACGTCGTGCTAGCACAGGGTCGTAGCTAATCCCACCACATGTACCAAGAAGAGGCACATTGGAGAATTCACCACAAGAATCAATGATCTGGACACCATCAAATGCACGATCATACCAAGAGATATCATCATTAGTGAGAGATATAAGTCTCGTAGACCACCGTAGACATCCCTTGTTCTCCTTGAAAGCGACCATCTGAGGTAAGTGCGAAATAAACCACTTATACAACAGAGGCAAACAACACACAATAGCGCCACCACCCTTTGCATTCCTCAGGTGCAAAGAGACATAGGTATCACCCAACAGAGTCGGAACAGGATTAAGAACCGAGAAGATCCTAATAGCGTTCACATCCACAAATTTGTCGATGTTGGGGAACAATACCAGTCCATAGACGAGAAGCACAAATATGGCTTCAAAGGCATCCTCACTCATGGCCTTCCCATAAACGGTAGCATGAGCGATGAGAAACTCAGAAGGGAGACCTTGAGTTCCACCTTTGGAAGTCATATGAGCTTTAACCAAAGATTCATCTATGTGCAACAAGTCAGCTATCTCTTGAGAAGTAGGAATACTCTCCAAGCCACTGAATGGCACCTGATCCAGAATCGGAATACCCACAAGATGAGCATACTCCTCAAGGGTAGGCAATAGCTGAAAGTCTGGAAAAGAGAAGCAGTGATACAGAGGATCATAGAACTGCGCCAAAGTACTCATCAATCCTTCGTCAACCAGAGTAGTCAGCAGAGGCAGAAGCTTCCCATAACGAGCTTTGAAACCCAAGGGATCTAATACATAAGATGTCAGATTCCTTAGCTCTTTCAGATCGGGTTGTCTAAAGCTGTACTTCTTTGTATGCCTTTTTGTCTTTCCATATCTGAAAATTTTGCAAATAAACCCCTTAAGTTCCTTGAAATTTTTTTTTTTTTTTTTTGATGATATGGATGCAGATGAATGCATGAATGCATGAATGCAACAATCACACTCAAGGATCAAGCAAAGCACACCAGACAAAGGTCATGGGATAACTCGTATTATCCTTAATATCAATCATCCATTTTGGTGGATTATGGTTTACACCTTATCAACACCCAAGTTCCATTGATATTAACGATATACGAACGGTTCAACCATCCTTAATATCAATAATCCATTTTGGTGGATTATGGTTTACACCTTATCGACACCCAAGTTCCATTGATATTAAGGATGTCTGAACGGATCAACCATGAATCACGGGTTTGTTGTGAGTCACGAGCATGGAGTCTCGGTTAAGAACCACCCAAAGGGAGTGTACTATGGTTTAAACCTGCCGAACATGTTCTACCAGAGGTTCCCATAGTCATCATCCCATCTTTCGAATATTATCGGAGGAACGAATACTCGTATTCCAAAAATATTCTCAAGAGAGACTCTTATGAGTGTAGTATTGCGTAACAATCGCATCAGATCTTACATCTGAACAACCTCCGCACTACATCCTAAAAATAGGCCAAGATGGGCTTGGTAAACTAAGGTCCTTGGCTTCTAAGGCACATATTGGAAGAATAATGCCTAACCACAAATAACTTGTGTGACATCATTAATCCAACATGACCTCCACCAAGTGAATGGACTGGCAAGTCAACTTGCTAAGGAATAACTCCACACAAGTCGACAAGACTATGCCATTCTCCTATCATAAGGTGCACTCGAGTTCGGGTATAGAACTCATCTCATAGAGATCACCAAGCAAGCAAGCAATTGATATATCAAGCAAATCAATCATTACAAACAATACAGTAATCCCAAATTGTACAAAAATATGTCATAAACAATATATCACAACAAATGTGAAAAGTAGGCAAACCCACTAGGAAGACTTCGTCCCCAGCAGAGTCGCCACTTTTCTGTAGCGGTGTATTCGTCACTTTATGATTTATTGACTAAATCAAAAGCAAAGCATACAAAGATAGAGTCGCCACCGCACTTTTATTTATCCAAAGGAATGGCTAAAAAGCGAACAAAAGCCTAAGAAGTTTTACAAAGAAAACTAATAAAAAGGGTACAGAGATCTGGGTAAGGGGGTAATTATGCAAAGGGAAGGTGTTAGGCACCCAATGCATCCTAGGTACTCCTAGGGAACCTTTTTCACAACTTGTTGTATCAGATGATTGTTTATGAAAATATTTATTGTGCAAACATTGATTGGGAGGATGAGAGAAGAATATACAATTTTTATTATTTTTGTGTTTGGATGGAAAGATCCATTGCCTACGTACCCTTACAGGATCAAAATCTCGTAGTTCAGCTAAAAGATTTCCAAAAAGTAAGTGAGTGGATTGATTTTAAACAAAAGCCTTAAGGTCTTTCATTATCCACGGGAGAAAACTCAACCTATACAACCACAAGTCCACCATGTGAGAACAACTTCAACTTGCTAGTGACACTACGCCAAAAACTGGAATAGACAGCGCCCCTTAGAGGGCGCTTTATTACAAAAGCGCACTCTAAAGTGAAGAGAAAAATAAGGAGCGAACAACTTGAATAGACAGCGCACTTTAGAGGGCGCTTTTGTAACAAAGCGCCCTCTAAAGTGAAGCGAAAAAATAATGAGGAAATGAAGGGACACCAATAGAGGACGCTTTATTGAAAGCGCCCTCTAAGGGTAACCTTAGAGGGCGCTTCTAAAAAAGCGCTCTCTATGTCCATGTACATTTCCAGTTTATAAGGCGCTTTTGGAAAGCCTTAGAGAGCGCTTTTAGAAGCGCCCTCTTAGGCCCCCTTTAGAGGGCGCTTTTGTAACTAAGCGCCCTCTAAAGTGAAGCCAAAAAAAAAATGGAGGGACAACAATAGAGGGCGCTTTTGTGAAAGCGCCCTCTAAGGTTACCCTTAGAGGGCGCTTTTGAAAAAGCGCTCTCTAAGTCCATGTACATTTCCAGTTTAGGAGGCGCTTTTGGAAAGCCTTAGAGAGCGCTTTCAGAAGCGCCCTCTTAGGCCCCCTTTAGAGGGCGCTTTTTTTAAAAAAGCGCCCTCTAAGGTCCCCTTTAGTAAACATTAAAATTATAACATATACTGCATGTCTCTTTATTTTCCCTCTCTATAAGCAACGTAACTGGGTTTTCTCTCTACTGCGTCCACCATCTACTGCGATTACTCTCGTCCTCCGTTCGTTCTCCCTCCCTCACCATCGTCGTCGCCGTCGCCTTTTTCTGCTGCTGCGTTCACGTTCACGTCCACCGTCATTGTTCACTTTCTTCTCCATCGTTACCATCACCTTGAAGGTATTTCTCTTCTCCATCTTTACCGTTCACTTTCTTCATGTGTTTGATTAGGGCATTTTCTAAACTTAGTTTTACATTTTGTGCATTATGTTGATTAATGTTGTTTAGGGCAAACTGAGTTTTTTATTTCTGATTGAAAACTGATATCATTTGAAGTGTGTTTGAGCTTGTGCTTGGAAGTTTGATGATTATGGATGCAAGTTTGTTCATGTTCCAAACACCATAAATTTGCATTGGTCTTTTGCATGCAGTAGGTGTGTGTGAGTTTGCATTAGTCTTTTGCATGCAGTAGGTCTTTTGCATGAGAAATGGAAGGTATATGAATGTGTTGACGTATTGAATCATTGTCTTACTTGGGTCTTATTGAATCATTTCTATATTACAGATAAAATGGCTAACCAAGACGATACCCATGCCGCGAATGAATCACGTAATAATGTTGAAAAAGAAATCAAACGAGGATTGACTGTTATGAAGTCAATCATTCGTGCAAGAGACAAGGGTGTAAAATTTGAAGTGCATTGGAGTGATGAAGACCAACTAATTGAGCCTAACGGTTCAATGTTGGCAAGTTACATTGGTTTCCTTGTTCGACAACATATTCCGATTACATGTGATAATTGGAGAAGTCCGGACTTGAAGGTTGGCAAGGAAAAAATATGGTCGGAGATACAGGTACTTACCATATATTGTTATATGTTTTTTTTGTTGACTATTTGTTAACCATATATTGTTATAATATGACTTTATAATAACACACTCCATTTGTATGTTTTTTAGAGATCCTTTCACATCGATGAAAGCCGGCAAAAATATTGTATTCAATTGGCCGGAAAAAGACTCCGAGGATTTCGATCCTTTTTGTGCAACAAATTTCTCAAGGATGAGGAAGGAAAATTTGTTGAAGGAGAACGGCCAATGAAGTATGCCGAGATTATTTCAGCCGATGAATGGGATAACTTTGTCGCCAAACGAAGAAACGAAAAATTCCATGTAATGTCTATTAATTATGGTATTATACAATTGTTAAGTTACTTGGTTCTAATATGCCTTAAACTTTTTTATCCAGGAAATAAGCGACATAAATAGGAAAAGGGCATCAAAACCCGCGTATCCGTACAAAAAAGGGCGTACGGTTATGCACGGTTACAACAAAGAATTGTGAGTATATTCAAATGCTATGAGCTTATACATTGTCACAATATGTTATAATTGATGATCTTATAATCTAATTCAATGTGTAGCTAGCCGAGGAGAAAAGTGACGCAACATCTCTTCCGGACCACGTATTATGGAAGGCTGCTCGGGTTGGGAAGGATGGGGCTGTCGTTGAAGCGGTCCAAAATGTTTATGACGAATGTGTAAGTATATGTAACATTATTTCTTTAATTATATCGAAAATTTTGTTAGACATATAATTCATTTTTAATCTCCTCTAATAATATTTCAGGAGACTTTATCCCAAACCGTACCTTCAACCGAGGTCCAGGATTGCAGGAGCGTACTTAGTCGAGTACTAAATGTTCCTGAGTATTCCGGTCGTGTGAGGGGTAAGGGTTTTGGTGTGACTCCGTCGTCATTTTATAAAAAAACAAAAACAAAAAATCCTACCAACAAAGAGGTGATGGAGACCTTGGCGGAGTTAAGGGCACAAGTACTCCAACTGCAAAACGAGAATGCAAGGTATAGAGAGGAAAGGTGCGCTTCCGAGGCAAAAGATACTAGTGACCGAGCTAGTATCAATCATCAACCGAAATTTCCCGAGGTAATTATATATGTTATTATGAAATTAAAATAGCAATTTTTTACTTGACACATATACAAGTTAACAATAACATTTATTATTGGTTTAGGGCATTTCACCTTGTCAGCTGTATCTATCGTCACCAACTTATCGCATGGTTGGCAAGGGAAAAGTGCACAATACTTCGGGTGAATTACTTCATCATAATCCCCTCCCGGTGGGATTTATGAAAGTTTTGGTTGACCTCGTATTAGATACGGACGCCCGTCTACCATTACCCGACGTTGTTTCAGAGACAACGTTGATGCGAGATGCAGTCGGATTCTTTGTTGGTTGGCCGTCAGATCTAATTTTCCCTGATGCCGAGGTATATATGTTCTAAATGATTATGAATATTTAGTATTCACATTTCAATTCAGCTACAATTATGATATTTAATCAACCCTTATTACATGGTAATGTTAGACTCCTACAAGACCCACCCCTAAAGCTGGTAAAGGGATTTCAAGACGCATCGAGTCGGTTGCATCTCAAAAAGAGGTATAAATATATATATCCATTGAATTATATACACAACGGTTCTTTTGCATCACAAAAAGTAATGATTTATTTTATATGAATTTTTAGGTTCCCGGTCGAAAGTTGAAAAGCGATGGTAAGGATATTCCAACGAAGGATATTCCAACGAAGGATATTCCAACGACGGCCGGGACAAAATCTCAAATTATGATGCGTCTTGAGAAAATGGTGGAAGAGTCCGATATTATGGACGGGTCCATTCGTAGTGTAGATTTTGATGAAGGTGTTTTCGGATTTGCTCATTCCGAAATAATTGCAAAGGAGGACATGCAACAACTTTTTGAGCACGACGAATTGGGCATCGCTATCATTCATACATACATATGGTACTCCGATCAATCTATAATTTACTTAGTTGAACAATTTATTTACACATTTCAATGAGTAGTCTAATATTTATTATGTTTCTATTTAAGGTATATGTATGACAAATTGATGCGGGGAACTGAATTGTGTAACCGTTTCAATTTTATTGCTGCTTCCCGTGTCAACGCAACGTTAATATCGAAAAATCCAACATCCGTAAAGAATGATCTAGTCGATAGATTCATGGCGGCCGGCGATAATACTACACCCAGTTTGTATTTTTTACCGTTTAATTCTGGCAACGGGTTAGATTTTCTTTCTAATAATTTCATTCTAATCTATGTATATCTTTTACGTAGAAAATTTTCATTCATCTAAATTTTTGTTTTATTTTACAGTGGCCACTGGGTGTTGGTTGCTATGGATCTTTCGAGACTAATAGTGTATTATCTCGATTCGTTATCGGGTGATTGGAGTAAATATTCGGGTTTGAAGAAGACGGTTGACACGTAAGTGAAATTCCCCTAAATATTCGTGTGTATTTCTATATTTAATTATGTCTGTCAGATTGATCTCAATATACGTTTTTATTTTGTTAGGGCAATACTAAAATTTAGATCGAAAAGGAATTACCGCATTAGGAAGGACATTACCTGGGTCAGAGTTCAGGTATATATTAAGTATCTTATTTTTGCTTATAATAGTGTTTGTTTTTTTGCTTATAATAGTGTTTGTAAGAAATTAACTATATATATATTGTTTGTTTTTCTGTGTAGTGTCCTCAGCAAAATAATTCGGTCGATTGCGGATTTTTTGTATTGAGATTTATGAGAGATAATATGACAAAAGGTATTTGCATTGGATCAAAAAAGAAAACAAACTTCCACGTGGTGTCAGCTGGGATTTAAATTCTCAAGATTTCACAAAAAGATAAGAGTATTCTTCAACAAATGACTCACCATGTCCTAGCTATTAACCGAAAAAAGCAAACCACACCATGATAGCCACGTGGCCAGCTGGCAGAGGAGGATGGTTTTTTTGTGTCCTTTTGTTTTTAAGAGAGAAAGGATTCGTGAGAGGGAAGAGGGGAAAAGGGCGCTCACATTTCAATGGAAATTTTTCCAAAATTTATCTTAAAAAAGAGAAAAAACATCTTCTTCAAGTGGAGAGAGAAAAACTACTCCACCATAATTTGTTGTTGAACCACCCTTTTTCAATAACCTCTCATTCTTCACCTAGTTTCTCCCACTCCCTTTATCCTATTGGAAATCCATCACAATCTTTGGAGGATTTCAATCAATCTTGATGAACAAGGTTGTTATCAACCGTGCAATGACAATGAAAATAAAAGAACAATTGAGAAAGAAAAGAAAGGTTTAAGAAGAAGAATATTTTCTGCAGAGTTTTCTCTCTGTCCACAACTTGTAGAAAACTTCTTTATTCACTTTGCAACTGCAAAATTTTGTGAATACAATGTTATGAGTTCTTTCTTCTCTTCATACAAGAATAAGGTTTACTCCCTCTATTTATAGATTTAGGTTAGCTTACTCCCTAATCCAAATCCTAAAACTCTCGCTTCTTCTTACATATACTCCATGTTCAGTTTTTCACTTCACAAATTACTTCTACCTTAGAAACCCATCTATTTTCTTGTTCCAAACCCTTGGAGCTTGTTTAAGTCCGTACAAGGCTTTATGCAGTCTGTACACCTTTCTTTCTTCGCCTTGTTTCACAAACCCAGCTGGTTGTGCAACATAAACTTCTTCTTCTAAGGGGCCATTCAGGAATTCACATTTCACATCCATCTGACATATATGCCAGTTATTCATGTTTGTTAGACCAACAACCAACCTGATTATTCCAATCCTAGAAACAGGTGCAAAAACTCCGTCGAGGTCGATTCCTTCTTTATGAAGAAATCCTTTCACCAGAAGTCTCGCCTTGTGTCGAGTCACCTCTCCTTTTAGATTCAACTTTACCTTGTATACCTATTTCATATCGATTGTCTTCATGTCTTGGGGCAATTCGACAAGTGACCAAGTTTTGTTGACTTTGATTGACTTCAATTCTTCGTTCATTACTTTCATTCACTTCGAGTCTTTCAATGCCTTAGCTGCATTGATTGGTTTGACATCTGCATAGAAAGCATAATGTATTATCCCACCTTCTTCATTGACCACATCATTTGATGTAATCACACATTCTTGCAACCTTGCAGGCATGTGTCTTGTTCTTTGAGGTCTGCTTAGGCCTGCTTCACCTCTGACTTCTTGTCGAACTTCTCTTTCGACTTCAATAGCTGGTTCATTGAAAAATATTCTCACTGAATCCTTCTTAACATTCCCAGTCCAATCCCATTCCTTAAGCTCATCTGTGATCACTGTAACACCCCGATGAAATAAGGATAATTATTTAATTTAAATTAATATAATATTTATTAATTTAATTAATTAATTGGATTATTATTATTGGAATAAAAGTTGGAATTAGAAAAGGTCTCATTTGGTAAAAAGGGTTATTTTCACGTGAAAAGGAAAAAAAAAAAAGAGACAGAAAAGTGGAAAAAGGGCAAAGAGAACCAGAGAACAAGGGTTGAAGAGAGGAAGAGCTTGAAGCTGAAGGATCGCCGGATTAACTCAGGTAAGGGGGGTTTATCGTCGATTAATGGGTATTATGGGATAACATGTAGTGGGTAGTGATAGACCATTGATTTGTCCCTGATTAGAATGATGCATGATGAAATTTGTGAAATATTGGATGAACGAAAAATTGGATTATGATTGAAAGGAATTCGTAGGAATTAGATGTAAAAATGTTAGAATTGGTGAAATTGAATAGGGTATGATTCGTGTTAGATGATATGAACGATTACTGTGTAAAATTGGATTGTAAGAGGTTGGAATTGGGAAATCTCGTAGCAGAGAAAACCCATAGCAGATCTGGAAATTTGGTTCTGGTCATACGCGTATGGCACTAGGCAATACGCGTATGAGATGGTCTGGTACGCGTATGGCACTAGGCAATACGCGTATGGATGAGGAAGATGATGTTTTGAACGTGGTTTGGTCTCTGTTGGTACGCGTATGGGGAGGTGGTACGCGTAGCATACGCGTATGAGACAGGTGATACGCGTATGGGATTGGCGTAGAAATGGGCAATACGCGTATGGGACTAGGCAATACGCGTATGGGCAGATTTTGTGATTTTTCTGTGCTGTTGTCGTGCAGTTTTTGGTTGTTCAGCTGAGTAATGTAATTTAGTTGATGTATGATAGAGTAGGGATCATTCCTGTTGTTTTGAGTAGTATAAGTATTAGTAGAGTGTGCTAATGCTGTGATTGATTATGTGGTATGACATGATATGATTATGTGGTGAATATGTTGATGATGTATGATGATATGCATAATGTTGTGAATGTATCTATCATGTATGAAATTATGAATGGATTGTTTATGGCTTAGAGTGTGAGCATATGTCCATTGTGGATGATTGTTGATGTTGCATGACTAATTGATTTAGCTTGCATATTGTGGCCTTTATGGTGGTAGCTAATTCCCATGGTGAGGAATTAGTGAGTGAGTATTGTAGATTGTTGTTGATGTTTGCATGCTAGGTGATTAGCGTGCATATCATAGCCCTTGGGGTGGTAGCTAATTCCCATGGTGAGGAATTAGTGAGTGAGTCACTAGGTCTCAAATGAGTGGGACTAGTGAGCTTGGTAGCCGTACCTGGATTTGGTCGGTGAGGTTGAACTATATGTTCACGAATAGTCGGTACCGCATGCATGGAGTCTCATTGCATAATGTATGTATGTATGGCGTATAATATGAATGGATGTATTCCAATATTATACGTGTGTTTTATGATTGTGTTGAGTTTGAGTATGATGATGATGATGATTATGAGTTGATATTGCCGTCGCTGAATATGTGTGATCTGATTAGGGTGATGATATGTGTTAAATTACTTAGCATTACATGATATTTTATAATGCTTATTACATCGATTGAGGAACTCACCCTTACAACTATGTTTCAGGTAACGAGCAATGATTGAGTAGGAGCTAGTGCTTGGAGTCTAGTGTAGTTCCTTAGTGGGTCATGCTCTGATAGATGTAACATCGGGATGGGATGTTTTAATTGTTTTACTGTTGGTTGTTGAACCATTTTACATGTAATGTGTTACATGTTTTACAATGATTGATGAGATTTTTATCCGCTGCGTATTATGCAAATGCTTATGTTTTGATTTAATAAAAGAGCATGACAGTTATTTTGGCGAATGGTGTGAAGTGATTGTGTGACACCCTTGATTGCATATCTACTCTGATATATAATTGTTGTTTTAATTAAATATTTGGGGTATTTTAGAAGGGTGTTACATTAGTGGTATCAGAGCATAGTCGGTCGAGTCGAGTCGTAATTTTCTGTTTCCCTGTACGTGATAGGTGTTGTGTAACCCTATCAGTACTTATTGTTTTAGCTTGATTGGGTTTTCAGATTAGAAGATGGCTGGAAGAGGTAGAGATGATGCTGCGATTGCTGAGGCTCTGGGTATGCTAGCTGGAGTACTTGGAGGAAATCCGAATGTTGTGGGACTGGGAGCTGCTCGTCAACTGAGTGAGTTCCAGAAGAACAATCCTCCAATGTTCAAGGGGGCATACGATCCAGATGGTGCTCAGAAGTGGTTGAAGGAGATCGAGAGGATCTTCCGAGTGACTGAGTGTGCCGATAACCAGAAGGTCAGGTTCGGTACGCATATGCTGTCAGAGGAAGCAGATGATTGGTGGGTTGCTACCCGCACTGAGTTGGAATCTGCTGGGAATGCTGAGATCACTTGGGCTGTGTTCAGAGAGAGATTCCTGAGGAAGTACTTTCCAGAAGATGTCAGAGGAAAGAAAGAGATAGAGTTCTTAGAATTGAAGCAGGGTAACAGGTCTGTTACTGAGTATGCTGCTAAGTTCACAGAGCTGTCGAAGTATTACACTCCCTATAACGAGGCTACTGGGGAATTTTCGAAATGTGTGAAGTTTGAGAACGGGTTACGTCCCGAGATCAAGCAGACTATTGGGTATCAGCGGATTAGAGTGTTTTCCGATTTGGTTGACTGTTGCAGGATTTTTGAACAGGATACCAAGGCCAGAGCGAAGAGCTATCAGCAGAGGGTTGATAGGAAAGGCAAGAATCAGAATGATTGTGGGAAACCGTATGCAGTTGGCAAAGGTTTCCAGAGACAGAGTGGGATGAAGAGGCCTAGTGGGGGAGACTCCAGTGCCCCTGCTAAATGTTTCAGATGTGGTCAGGCTGGACATCGTATCCATGAGTGTACCAGTAATGAGAAGAAGTGTTTTAAGTGTGGCAAAGGTGGTCACTTGGCTGCAGATTGCCGGTTGAAGACTGTGACTTGTTTCAACTGTGGAGAGGTGGGTCATATCAGTCCACAGTGTCCTAAGCCGAAGAGAGAGAACCAGTCGGGAGGCAAGGTTTTTACTTTATCGGGTTCGGAGACTTTTGCAGATGATCGTTTGATCCGAGGTACGTGTTATATTAATGGCTTTCCTCTTGTAGCTATTGTTGACACAGGTGCGACTCATTCCTTTATATCTTTGGATTGTGCTGTGAAACTTAATTTAGAGATATCGGAGATGCATGGAAGTATGGTGATTGATACTCCTGCGAAGGGTTCAGTGACTACTACTTCAGTTTGTTTAAATTGTCCTTTGAGTATTTTTGGTAGGGACTTTGGGATGGACCTAGTGTGTCTTCCACTGGTGCAGGTTGATGTTATCCTGGGTATGAACTGGTTGGTGTTTAACCGAGTTTATATCAACTGTTTTGATAAAACTGTGATCTTTCCTGAGATTGAGGAAGGAAAGAGTTTGTTTCTGTCAGCGAGGCAGGTGAATGAGGCGGTAGCAGATGGGGCAGAGTTGTTTATGCTGTTAGCGACTTTGGAGGCTAAAGATAAACTGGTGATTTGCGATCTAGCCGTGGTGTGTGATTTTCCTGATGTGTTTCCTGAAGAAGTGAATGAATTGCCGCCAGAGCGTGAAGTTGAGTTCTCGATTGATTTGGTACCTGGTACTAGGCCGATATCGATGGCTCCGTACCGTATGTCTGCTGTTGAGTTAACTGAATTGAAGAGTCAGCTGAAGAATCTGTTGGATAAGAAATTTATTCGTCCGAGTGTGTCACCGTGGGGTGCGCCAGTGTTATTGGTTAAGAAGAAAGAAGGTACTATGAGGTTGTGTGTGGATTACAGGCAACTGAATAAAGTGACGATCAAGAATCGGTATCCTTTACCGAGGATTGATGATTTGATGGATCAGTTGGTTGGTGCGAGTGTGTTCAGCAAAATAGACTTGAGATCGGGGTATCATCAGATACGTGTGAAAACTGAGGATATTCAGAAGACTGCTTTCAGAACAAGGTATGGACATTATGAGTATTCTGTAATGCCTTTTGGTGTGACTAATGCGCCTGGAGTATTTATGGAGTATATGAATAGGATTTTCCATCCGTACCTAGACAAGTTTGTTGTGGTGTTTATTGACGATATTTTGGTGTATTCGAAATCTGAAGAAGAGCATGCTGAACATTTGAGAGTGGTTTTAGGAGTTCTGCGAGAAGAGAAGTTATTTGCTAAACTGTCTAAGTGTGAATTTTGGTTAGAAGAGGTTAGTTTTCTTGGTCATGTGATTTCAAGAGGTGGTGTTGCTGTTGATCCTTCTAAGATAGAAGCGGTATCTAAGTGGGAAGCTCCGAAGTCAGTGTCTGAGATAAGGAGTTTTCTTGGACTTGCAGGTTATTATAGGAAATTCATTGAGGGATTCTCTAAGTTGGCGTTACCGTTGACGATGTTGACTAGAAAGGGGCAAGCGTTTGTTTGGGACTCAAAATGTGAAGAAGGTTTCCAAGAGTTAAAGAGAAGGTTAACTACTGCTCCTATTCTGATATTACCAAGTCCGTCGGAATTATTTGAGGTTTATTGTGATGCTTCATTGTTGGGTTTGGGTGGTGTGTTGATGCAGAACAAGCAGGTTATAGCTTATGCTTCGAGACAATTGAGGGTTCATGAGAGGAACTATCCGACACACGATTTAGAGTTGGCAGCTGTGGTTTTTGTTCTGAAGTTATGGAGGCATTATTTGTACGGGTCAAGATTTGAGGTTTTCAGTGACCATAAAAGTTTAAAGTATTTGTTTGATCAGAAAGAGCTGAATATGAGACAGAGGAGATGGTTAGAGTTTCTGAAGGATTATGACTTTGGTTTGAATTACCATCCGGGTAAAGCAAACGTAGTGGCTGATGCATTGAGTCGGAAATCATTGCATATGTCTATGTTAATGGTTAAGGAATTGGATTTAATTGAGCAGTTCAGAGACTTGAGTTTGGTGTGTGAGAGTACTCACAATAGTGTTAAATTGGGAATGTTAAAGTTAACGAGTGGTATTCTAGATGAGATTAGAGAGGGTCAGATATCCGATGTGCGTTTGGTTGATAAGTTGACTCTAGTGAATCAAGGTCAAGGTGGTGAATTCAGAGTTGATGAGAATGGTGTTTTGAAATTTGGTAATCGGGTGTGTATTCTGGATGTTACCGAACTTAAGAAGAGTATTCTTGAGGAAGGACATCGTAGTGGCCTGAGTATTCATCCTGGAGCTACGAAGATGTATCATGATTTGAAAAAGTTATTTTGGTGGCCGGGAATGAAAAGAGAAATTGCGAGTTTTGTTTATTCTTGTTTGACTTGTCAGAAGTCAAAGATTGAGCATCAGAAGCCGTCAGGGCTAATGCAACCGTTGGCTATTCCAGGGTGGAAGTGGGATAGTATCAGTATGGATTTTGTTTCTGGTTTACCGAGGACAATTAAGAATTTTGAAGCTATTTGGGTGATTGTAGACAGATTGACGAAATCGGCTCATTTCATTCCGATCAGAATGGATTATCTGTTAGAGAGATTAGCCGAGTTGTATATTGAGAAGATTGTAAGTTTGCATGGTATTCCGTCGAGTATTGTTTCGGACAGAGATCCTAGATTTACATCGAAGTTCTGGGAAGGTTTGCAGAGGGCTTTGGGAACTAAGCTGAGATTGAGTTCTGCATATCATCCGCAGACTGATGGTCAGACTGAGAGGACGATTCAGTCACTAGAGGATCTTTTGAGGGCTTGTGTTTTGGAAAAGGGAGGTGCTTGGGATTGTTATTTACCTTTGATTGAGTTTACCTACAACAATAGTTTTCATTCGAGCATTGGTATGGCACCGTTTGAAGCTTTGTATGGTAGAAGATGTCGGACACCTTTATGTTGGTATGAGTCCGGTGAGAGTGCTGTGATTGGACCGGAGATTGTTCAACAAACTACGGAAAAGATTAAGATGATTCAGGAGAAAATGAGGATTGCTCAGAGTCGTCAGAAGAGTTATCATGACAAGAGGAGGAAGTCACTTGAGTTTCAAGAGGGAGATCATGTGTTTCTTCGTGTTACTCTGATAACTGGGGTTGGTCGAGCTTTGAAGTCGAAGAAGTTGACACCTCGATTTATTGGTCCTTATCAGATTTTGGAGAGGATAGGGGAGGTAGCCTATCGTATCGCTTTACCGCCGTCACTTGCGAATTTGCATGAAGTTTTTCATGTGTCTCAGTTGAGGAGATACATTCATGATCCGTCGCATGTGGTCCAAGTAGATGATGTCCAGGTGAGAGATAACCTGACTGTTGAAACATCACCTATGAGGATTGAGGATCGAGAGTTGAAGCAGTTGCAGGGTAAAGAGATTGCTTTGGTAAAGGTAGCTTGGGGAGGACCAGCAGGTGGCAATGTAACTTGGGAACTTGAGAGTCAGATGAAGGAGTCTTATCCAGAGTTATTCGCTTGAGGTATGTTTTCGAGGACGAAAACTCTTTTAGTGGGGGAGAGTTGTAACACCTCGATGAAATAAGGATAATTATTTAATTTAAATTAATATAATATTTATTAATTTAATTAATTAATTGGATTATTATTATTGGAATAAAAGTTGGAATTAGAAAAGGTCTCATTTGGTAAAAAGGGTTATTTTCACGTGAAAAGGAAAAAAAAAAGAGACAGAAAAGTGGAAAAAGGGCAAAGAGAACCAGAGAACAAGGGTTGAAGAGAGGAAGAGCTTGAAGCTGAAGGATCGCCGGATTAACTCAGGTAAGGGGGGTTTATCGTCGATTAATGGGTATTATGGGATAACATGTAGTGGGTAGTGATAGACCATTGATTTGTCCCTGATTAGAATGATGCATGATGAAATTTGTGAAATATTGGATGAACGAAAAATTGGATTATGATTGAAAGGAATTCGTAGGAATTAGATGTAAAAATGTTAGAATTGGTGAAATTGAATAGGGTATGATTCGTGTTAGATGATATGAACGATTACTGTGTAAAATTGGATTGTAAGAGGTTGGAATTGGGAAATCTCGTAGCAGAGAAAACCCATAGCAGATCTGGAAATTTGGTTCTGGTCATACGCGTATGGCACTAGGCAATACGCGTATGAGATGGTCTGGTACGCGTATGGCACTAGGCAATACGCGTATGGATGAGGAAGATGATGTTTTGAACGTGGTTTGGTCGCTGTTGGTACGCGTATGGGGAGGTGGTACGCGTAGCATACGCGTATGAGACAGGTGATACGCGTATGGGATTGGCGTAGAAATGGGCAATACGCGTATGGGACTAGGCAATACGCGTATGGGCAGATTTTGTGATTTTTCTGTGCTGTTGTCGTGCAGTTTTTGGTTGTTCAGCTGAGTAATGTAATTTAGTTGATGTATGATAGAGTAGGGATCATTCCTGTTGTTTTGAGTAGTATAAGTATTAGTAGAGTGTGCTAATGCTGTGATTGATTATGTGGTATGACATGATATGATTATGTGGTGAATATGTTGATGATGTATGATGATATGCATAATGTTGTGAATGTATCTATCATGTATGAAATTATGAATGGACTGTTTATGGCTTAGAGTGTGAGCATATGTCCATTGTGGATGATTGTTGATGTTGCATGACTAATTGATTTAGCTTGCATATTGTGGCCTTTATGGTGGTAGCTAATTCCCATGGTGAGGAATTAGTGAGTGAGTATTGTAGATTGTTGTTGATGTTTGCATGATAGGTGATTAGCGTGCATATCATAGCCCTTGGGGTGGTAGCTAATTCCCATGGTGAGGAATTAGTGAGTGAGTCACTAGGTCTCAAATGAGTGGGACTAGTGAGCTTGGTAGCCGTACCTGGATTTGGTCGGTGAGGTTGAACTATATGTTCACGAATAGTCGGTACCGCATGCATGGAGTCTCATTGCATAATGTATGTATGTATGGCGTATAATATGAATGGATGTATTCCAATATTATACGTGTGTTTTATGATTGTGTTGAGTTTGAGTATGATGATGATGATGATTATGAGTTGATATTGCCGTCGCTGAATATGTGTGATCTGATTAGGGTGATGATATGTGTTAAATTACTTAGCATTACATGATATTTTATAATGCTTATTACATCGATTGAGGAACTCACCCTTACAACTATGTTTCAGGTAACGAGCAATGATTGAGTAGGAGCTAGTGCTTGGAGTCTAGTGTAGTTCCTTAGTGGGTCATGCTCTGATAGATGTAACATCGGGATGGGATGTTTTAATTGTTTTACTGTTGGTTGTTGAACCATTTTACATGTAATGTGTTACATGTTTTACAATGATTGATGAGATTTTTATCCGCTGCGTATTATGCAAATGCTTATGTTTTGATTTAATAAAAGAGCATGACAGTTATTTTGGCGAATGGTGTGAAGTGATTGTGTGACACCCTTGATTGCATATCTACTCTGATATATAATTGTTGTTTTAATTAAATATTTGGGGTATTTTAGAAGGGTGTTACAATCACATCCCCGCTGATCACCACTTACTTATTCAATGGGTCGAACAATTTGTATCCTCCAGTGGAATGATATCCTATCAAGATCTTCTGACTCGACTTATCATCAAGTTTTCTTCTCATCTGATTTGGCACATGTCTATGTTCTATAGATCCAAACACCTTCAGATGACTTAAGCTAGGCTTAACACCAGCCCAACATTCTTCTGGTGTGATTCCTTCGAGCTTCTTCGTTGGACATCTATTCAGGATATATGTTGCAGTTGACATAGCTTTTCCCCATAATTCTTTATGGAAATGCTTGCCTTTCAACATACTTCTCACCATATTCATGATGGTTCTATTCTTTCTTTCTGTGACTCTATTCTATTGTGGAGTGTAAGGGGGCACTACCTCATGGACAATCCCTTCTTTCACACATAATGCTTTGAAGTCTTTCGACACATATTCTCTACCACAATCAGTCCTCAAAATCTTGAGCTTTCGACCGCTTTGTCTTTCGACTGCTTTGTATTTCGACCATAGATTTAAACTTGGTAAATACCTCGACCACTTCACTTTTCTTCTTGATCAGGTAAGCCCATAATTTTCTACTGAAATCATCCATGAATGTAACAAAGTATCTGTTAATTCCAATCGAGTCCACCTTGATAGGACCATATACATCAGAGTATATGACTTCAAGGATTACCTTCTACCTGCTTATCCTTACTAAAGTTGTTCTTGTTTTGCTTCACCTGCACACATTCTTCACACATTTCGTTTGGAATGTCTATTTATGGTAATCCTGAAACCATATTTCTTCTCTTCAAATCTATGATGTCTTTGAAATTGAGATGTCCAAGTCTATAATGCCATATCAATTCATCTCTGTTGGCTACTGTTGCAAGGCACTTATGCTCCATCACATTAAGCCCAATCTCTAAGGTTCTATTCTGAGACATTGGATCCTTCAAGATCATCCTTCCATTTTGTCATACCCTAATTTTTAACTCTAAGATCCCACATACCATTGGCATCCTTGCACACAAACAAGGCCACCTCTTGGTCCCTCTCCCTCTCATATTTGGGTTTTACTTTTGTACGGATCATCAAACACCTCTTTGTTGGTGTTTTAACTCTGTGTCTATATGTTCATTACTTAAATACTAATAAAATAAAAAAATATGTTTTTTTTATTTAAGTTTATTGTGCAAGGTAGGGCTTTTCAACAAGAGTATTAAACATGATTCCTCAGCTAGGTTTTCTTTGATTCCTCAGCAAAGTGTGGCCAACCATTGATTCTCAAGAGGACATATTTCAATGCATGAACTCTAAGGTTCTAAAGCACCTTTTAATCTCATTTTGATCAATAGTACATCACAGTTTTATTGTTTATTTCTCAAGAAAAGTCAAAGGTTCATGTGTTTATTTCTATGCCTTCTTCACCAAGTTACTTCAAGCTTTGAGCAATATAATCAATATAAATTTAAGGAAACCTTATTTTGAGTTCATATGATCAACCATGTGCTTTGAAATGCAAGTAAATTCCAAGTACATAAGTTTGTTCCATGTGGTTTGACCAAAAGTCAACATTTGAAGTCAAAGTTTCAAGGATCACAACTCCTTCAATTCTCAACATTTTTGAATGCTTCTTTTTGCATATGACTCTTCTAAGCATCATCTAAAACTTATTTTTACATTAAAAGAGCCAATTATTCTTGGAGGATTATCAAAAGTTTGGAGACATTATAGATCATTTGTGGACTTAGTGAAATTTGACATATTTTCAAGTGACTTATTCTCAACTTTCAAGGATTATAACTTCTTCAATTTTCAACATTTGAGGTTGAGTCTTTTTTCACAATATCATTTGTGATTCCCTCTACAAGTTTTCTTCAAGGATCATAGTCAAACTATACTTGGAAGGCTATCAAATTCATTGAGACATTACAGGTCATTTTCAAGCATTTCGGACTTAGATTTTTCTAAGTTACATGATCCGTTTTTTGTGTCAACTTCAACATACCTGAAGCTAGCGGAAATATACCCAAATGTATCGCGCGCTCAAACATACAACAGAGTCGCCATCAAACTTTATTTATCCCTAAAGGGAAGGGAAAACATCAATAAAACCCGGGGGAAAGAGATATGTTAGGTAAGGAAGTCGGTTATGCAATGGGAAGGTATTAGCACCCCAAACATCCATGGTACTCCATGGGAACCGTTTTGATTATTCTCGCGCGAATAGGTGTTAGATCTAAGATTACTCGCAAAATAATGGGGAAATGAATGAAATAGATAGAGTGTTCAGTGAGGATTAGGGTCGTCATGCCTACGTATCCTCATGGTGCAATGAGGAGTTCAGAGCTTCGTAGTTCAAGGAACTAGAGGCGGGAGGTGAAAAGAAGTGTGATAGAAGTATGGTTTGAACCAAAGAATTTTGTTTGATTTGAACTCCAAAAACAGTGAAAACGTGAACCCAAGAGTAAACTGGTATGAACCAACAAGTGAGGGCCCACGACACTATATCACTGTATTGGAACAATCGAAAAAGAAAGGAGTTAGGTGTTTGGGTTAAGGGCCAAACAACTCTTGGTTCACAAGAAGATACAAGATGGAGCACAAAGGTATCGTGTATTTGGCTCAAATAATAGGTATATCACGTGGAGTGAATGAAAGTAGAATATGAGTGCATTATGGAGATGGATGGTATGAAGTGACCGAAGTCACGGAATAGGATATTTGATGATAAGTGACTGAAGAAGTATTGTTTGGAATCGAAAGGTGAAATTATATTAGAATCCATAAAAGAAATGAGATGTCTACCATAGAGGGAAACAATTTTAACCGCTACAGGGTGTTAGCTAAAAAGAAGAAATTAAATGTTTGGGTTAAGGGCCAAACAACTCTTGGTAGAGATGCGGATTATTCGTTAGCCGTCCTAAAAGGGTGTATATGGAATTCCAAGGAAAGTATGTTTCGATATCAAAGGAATAGTATGTCACTAGGTGAACGATTTATGATCGAAGGTAGATAATGAATTATGAAAGATATGAGTGATGCCCTAAGGCGAAGGAGGAATAATTAGAAATATGCTCGCCAAGGATTTGCATCCTCGTGCCTACGTATTCTCATCGTGCAATGAGAAAGTCAGAGCAATCGTAGTTCGGAACTACGAGAATAGAAAGAGAGAGATATTTGTCTAAGAAACAGGGACTCATAAGACAAACACTTCTTCAAGGAAGGATTGTAGTACAGGAATAGTGTATCACTAGTTGGGGAATCAACAATTCGAGATCAAATAAGGATAGTATCTTGGATCCAAGAGAAGGATAAACTCTTAATCGAAGAGCAAAGTGGCGTCTTAGCCGAAAAAGAATGAATTAAATGTTTGGGTTACGGGCCAAACAACTCTCGATTGAGGAGGTGGACAGTCGTTATTGTCCTAAAAGGATAGGCAAGGAGTCAAAGGATAAGTATGATTGATCTCAAAAAGATGGTATTGAATGAATGAATGGAGAATGATTGCTTGATAAATAGGGTAGCTCGCGTAGAAACCGGGTTCTTCTGCCTACGTACCCTCATTGTGCAATGAGGAAATCAGAGCTTTCGTAGTTCAGCCCACTAGGGCTGAAAACAAGATGATTTGAGGCAAGAAAAGATGAATGATTGAGATTGAAATGATTTGAATGGAATGGAGACACTTGATAGTTACTGGATGAGAATCACACTAAAGTCTACGGGTAAAGGTGGATACAATAAGCAACGAGCCAAACGTCTCGCACCCAAAGATATCTAGAATGAGTGTAGGAAAGCTCCAGTCACATTCCTTCTTTACCACTTAAGACTTGTGGCATGTAACTCTCGTCTTAAACTTAAGTGAAGAGATAAGAGTCTTTGTAGTTGTTTCTTGCGTTGATGATGAAGACCTTATCAATCGTTCGATTCGAATTGCACTAAAGTCTATGAATAGAGGTGAATACGATGAGCGTTGGGTCATATGTCCCATACCCAAAGATACTCAGAATGGGGGTAGGAATACTCCACTCCCATTCCTTCTCCATTACATAAGGCTCGTAGCGTACAACTTGATTCATGATTGATAAGTTGTTGATTGTAGTCCTTGCTTTTGTTGTTTTGATTTGTGAAGAGAGAGACTTGTCAATTGCGTGGTTAGGATTGTGCTAAAGTCTATGAATAGAGGTGAATACGATGAGCGTTGGGTCATACGTCCCATACCCAAAGATACTCAGAATGGGGGTAGGAATACTCCAGTCCCACTCCTTCTCTATTGCTTAAGGCTCGTGTCACACTCTTCTAACTTTCATTTAACAAGTTCTTGAAGATGTCACCTTTGATGTGCTTGAATAATCCGCTGCTTGGTATAATTGAGGATGCTTTGATTGAAGATCTTGTCTTGAGGCCTTGAGCTCCACAGCTTGGAAGAAAAGTCCTATTAAGTGACCAATGATCTTTTGGTCACTCAATTTAGACTGTGAGATTATACAAGTTCAAAGGATTTAATCAACCAAAATTGATTTTGATCAATTTAACCATGGTTTTTTTTTGGTTTTAGGGAACTAGGTTTGGATCTAATCAAAGTTAGTAATTGTTAGAAACTACCCTAAGGGATCATGCATTGATTTATTACATTGATTGAAAATTCTATGTTAGAAGTCCTAAGGGAGCATATACGTATTGGTCAAAATATTGATTAAAAGTCCTAGGTATAATTCCTAAAATTGTAAGGAAGTGATTAAATTCTATGTCATATTCTAGTTCTAATGGGATCATGGCATTCTATCACTAAAATAACAAAATAAGGCCCATAAGGGCAAAATGGTCATTTGCAAAATATGTCAAATTCTATGGTCTAAAGTTGATTAAATTCTAATGTTGATCTTAACCTAATGTTGAAAAATGTCATGATTCTAAATTTAATCAAAAGCTAAATCATTTCTAATTAGAATCTAAAACCCGATTTAAATTCTAATTAAAAATCTAAGGAAAACTCCTAATTAAATTCCAATGGAAATTCTAACTAAATTCTAATGAAAGTTCTAATGTCCTAAATATCAAGATTTAAATTCTAATTGTCAATGATTAATCTAATTAAGATAATGTTGTGCTAATTACCCTAATTAAATTGAAAAAAAACAATTAAGAAAATAAAAGAAAAATAATTAAATCAGGAGGTATGAAATGGAAAAGGTGGTATGAACTGGATTCTGGTTATTGGGCTGCAGGATGAGCCCACTGCTGTTTTTTGTACAACAAGCTAATTCCAAAAAATGGTGGTGTGAAGTAAAACTGAACTTGGGTCGCGCCTGAGCCCAATCAAAATTCAAGCGCTCAGGGGGGTGCGCGTTGGAAATGCGTGGTGAAACTAGTAAAATATCAATGGGCTTGGTTAAGCCCAATTCAATTTCTTTATCCAGATCCTTTGGAGGTGTGTGCAATATATGGCGTGTCAAAAGCAAATTCCATGGACCTAATTGAACTAAGTCCAAACCTTTCACCTATGTTGACTTGTCTAAGTCAACAGAGTTCAAATGAGTCTAAACGCGCGCTCAACCTCACCTTTCCGTTCACTATGGTTCGTCACGCCGGCGTCCGTCACTGGTGTCGGTAGCGGCTTAAACCTAACCACCACCACCATTGGATGCGCAAAATCAAGCTAAGCATGACTATGAGAATAGAATTGGGAATCGTTCACGAAATTGGTTGAATTGGACGGATAAATAGAAGAACCCTAACCTCTTACAAGTCAAATTAAATGGTGTTCAGTGCAAATCAATCCCTAATACTATGGGGCTTCTATTTCCTACCTCAGATACTACAGCTTGGTATGCTCAAAGCAAGAAAATGCCACTGAATAAGAAATGACATACCAAAGAAGATGATCGGAAAATCCACCGGTAAGTTTCTTGAACTTGACTATTTCTTCTTCTTCTTCTTTCGCCTTCTTCTTCTTCTTCTTCTTCTTCTAAACTAGAACAGTGAAAAGAGAATGCAGTGGCTTAGCTCAAGCGAAATTGAAGCTTCAATGTGAAGCTTCAATGGCTTCTAGGAGAAGATAGAGCTCTGAGTAGGGTGAGGGAAGAGATTGCAATGGAGAGAGTGCACAGGTTCAAGCAAATTTCCAAGGGTGATGAAAATGTGAGTGATGAGTTTCTTAAATAGAAGCTAGGATTAGACTTGTTAGCTTTGGAATATGGTTAGGAGTTAGTTAAATGTGGTTAGGAGTTAGTTGGACATGACTCACCGAGTTAATTGAGAACTCAGTTGGTTAGTGAATGCTAAAGTCAGTTAGTTAGGTTAGCTTGAGTTGGCTTGTGAATGAGTGAAATAAAGTTAGACTGGCTATTGCAGGCAGTCATGTTGAAATGATTTTAGTGACCTGTTGTGCAAGTTGAACTTAAGTGACCTTGGTTTGGCTTGAAATGATGAATGGATTTGGTTCAATGCTTCATAAGTTTAATTTCCACTGCTTGTATTCAATGCCCTGTTCTCATTGGTCTTTCTTGCTGCAGCATGATCTTGAGTGGATTTGGCCTGTCATGCTCAAACTAGGATTCGCCATGGCAGACAATGGATGCAAGCTTAGACAATTCTTGGATTTGAGGAGTACACACCACTGTGATGAAGATGCAATGCTGCTATGTCCTTGGCCTTGCAATGCTATGTTGGATCCCTTTTTAATTCAGGAGGTGAGTGGCTAAGCATGGTTTTTATATGCAAGTCTCATGTTGGTTTTGGCCACTGCAGGGTACAGTCACCATTGCATTTGCTTCCAAATTCCTGTCTCATGGATGGCCATGAGGACAAGTCCCGTGATCCCACTGTGTTGGTAATTCCAATTGGATTGTTGCAGCTAGAAGTGATGCTGCACAGGGCCAAAACCTTGAGGTATGTTTATAGTGTCATGTTGTTTGCTATGTCATGATGTTAACTGGTTTGAATATGATGTTATGGTCTTGAATGCACATCTTTGTCACAATGGTTCTTTGCATTTCATTAGTGTCATGGTGACTCTTCCACTTGACATGTCCAAATATTGCTGCAGGTTGTTTTGGTCTTGGTATTTATTGATGATGGCAAGAGTACATCCTGTGGCAAGGCTTTTGTAGCAGTAGGCTCTTGTGGATTTTCAATAGGGTTCCACAATGTTTAGCTTGGGATATACTTCCAGTTATGTTGTGTTCATGATGGTCTTGATGTACAATTTTGGTAGTAGTTTTGTTGGTGCAGGACTGAGTCTGCAACAGGATGTTTTGCAATGCATTAGAAGGATTTTGGATGCACATCTGCTGGTGGAAACCTCATGCTGTAGGACCTTGATGCCTTGGTCAAGTTCATATGTGTGTCTGATTCCAATTTATGTGTTGTAGAACTAAATTGTAGGAGGTTGTACTAATTGCTATGGTTTGCTAGGATTTGACTATGTTGCAGGTATGTGTGTTAGGTTCATTATACAAAGCTTCATTATATGTGTCATGACTGAGTTGGCGAATGGCTTCACTGCAGGCTACAAGGGTTTGGTTTATGATTGGCATGTGGTTTGGACTTGGATCATGGCATGGTGTAGCAAGTTTTGTTCTGACTTGGCTCATATTGCAAGTTAGTTGTAGCTTTATTGCAGTAGGCTTACCTACACCTTGTTCATGTTTTTGATTGGTTGCAGGATGGTACATTTCTAGTAGGACTTGGCTTGGTTCTACAAAATGATCATGGTGCAGGATGATGATGCTTCCTTGCTCATGTTTGGATATGATATTTCTTAATAGTTTTGACATGTCATGACTGAATTTGGTCTGTTTTTCCAGGGATGTTTCCATGTATGAACCTTCTCATGAGCTTTCACCATTATCACAAATTCAAAGCCTACTGCATGTGTGAGTATGCCCAATGGTGGTCATGTAAGGGTTGTGGTGTTGCTGCAAAGTTTTAGGCAAGGCAAAGTGTGTGCAGTAGGACATAGGGTAGACTGCTGCAACAACAGGGTTAGCATTGATGCTCCTATGGTTAACTCACGCATTTCCAAGACTTGGCATGTTGTTTCAAGATAAAGCTAAGAGTGATAAGCAGAGGACAAACATGTGTTGTTATGGAACTCCTTGGAAATCTATTAGGTACCAACCAAAGCCAATGATCATTGGTTCCAAAATGTTAAGACAACATGGTATGCACCATGTGACTTACTTGCAATGGAAGAAAATCGAGAGAAACAACCACCAACAAATATGAAGATTGGATTAATCATTACATCAAGAGGCTAGGCCAAGTTTGGATGATCAAGAACAAGTGAGGGTTGACTTTGGTCAAAGTTGACCAAAAAGTCAATTGTTGATCAAAGTCAACAAATGGTCAAAATTGCATTTTCTTTGTAAATGGACAATGAATTATTGGTTAGGGTGAAATTTAGGGTTTTTGGATTTTGGGTTGACTTTGGTCAAAGTTGACCAAAAAGTCAACTATTGACCAAAGTCAACAAATGGTCAAAAATGTCAAGACTTGTATTTTCTTATGTAGAATCAAATGTAATGGTTTAAAATGATATGAAATGGATTGAAATGGTTTGAAAAATGATTTGAAACTGGTTTTACAAATGGTTCATTTATGACTTGAATGCTTGACTTTGAAAAGAAAATGACTTGACTGATAATATATGTTAACAAGGCCATGAAATATGGGCATGTGATTAGGGGTTGAATGAGGTATCCATGAATCAATGGGCATGACTAGCAGTTGGCTTGAGACACAGGAAATTTGGTTGTTTGGATTCCCCAGACCATAGATGTATCCACTATCACATGAACCACATCATGACCTTGAGACAAAGACCAATGCTCAAAGAAGACCAAAGTAGGGATAGACCAACGACATTGATAATAAGTGAAGATTGAGTGTCATGGATGCACAGTTAGGCCACCAAGTTCATCTGATTCACCATCTCCCTGATTAGGGTTTCCATGAGGCTTACCCCTCAAGCAAGTCTTTTGAATCAATCTATAAGCTCCAACCATCAGTCTTCCAGTGTGTGAACCTGCATTAGGGTTTTGAAGGCCAAGACAAGGCCTAGGGAAGCTCCATGAGATCATGCCCTGAGGAATTAGGGTTTTGAAGACCCTAAAAGATTGCCTGGCCACATCTTTGTTGAATTCAAGCCTTTACCACCACAATTAGGGTTTCACATCCCCCATGCTGATGATAGGGTTAGACCATGCTTTTGAGCCTTGATATCCACACAAACCCTAGCTTCACAAGAACAAGTTTTTGAATCCATGATGAATGGTGCATGTGGATGAATTATGAATGTATGCAAGTGATCTCCTGATCAAATGGTTGGATGAATAGTTAAGAAAAGGGAAGGGCAAATTTTGGGGTACAACAATACCATAACTTTGTGCTTAAGTATCCGAATGCAACCTTTCTTGGCATATTGTAATCTTTGTCATGATGTCAACACATTGCAAAAAGAATGGGACCAAAAAGCCTACTGAGCAAGATGCCCCATTGGGTTGAACATGGTGACTTAGAACTGAATAAATCATCATTTCCCAAAATTTGAACATCACTAATCTCAATTCCAAGCCAAATTAGCATGCGTTTTGGACCTAAACATGTTTAACCAAGTCTCCATAAGTTCATTGACCCTTGAAACACATCATTTAGCTGAGTTTTGATGAGTTGCTAGTCACACTTTTCTCACTTCATGATCAAATTTGTTTTACACGAATTTAACTTGATTCCACACATATATGAATCCAAACACATTCCCTATCAAAAGAGGAAGCTATTGCATTCATTTTCAAGCTTTTGAGAGCCAAGAAATCACTACTGCAATCTGAAGTTTTCCAGAAAATTTTAACTATCGTGTTTTGAATTCTAGTTGATTTCAATCCAATTTCTTGATTCCATTAGCCTCTTTGGCATCCTCTGAAACTTTTGCAACAATTCCCAAGCTCCGAGACCTTCTGAAGTGATCTAACTAGATCGAGCTTCATCAACTTCTGATCACCATTTGGAAAAGGTGGTTATGAGCACCATTTGAACTCAAACAAGTTACCATAATGTAGCCCTTCACTCTCTGATGCTTTCCCCTAACTTATTTGGTGTTGATTGATCGTGCTCATCATTTAATTTAATTTTTCATCGCTTGCTTGCTTATGAAACTTCTCTGAAATTCCCCGTGCTTAGTTTAGATAAATGAATTCATAGCATGAGGTTGAATTCGTGATGAGAAGGCAGTCACATTGGTGGTGGTCTTGTGTCCTGAATTTACCAAACAATAAAACTCCGGTGGAGGATCATCAAAGAAGACGATCGCAGTTTATCTCATGTCATCTGAGTTTGAGACACGCTGGAAAAATGAAATATTCTGATTGGTTCAATTTAAATGCAATCACGTGTTTCATTTCAGCTAGATCCCATTGTGCGTCATAACCTGAGGAGTGTTGGATCTGCCACGTCAACTAATGAGGCATGATCCAACGCTCAGTGTTTTTTTTCTTTCTGATTTTAATTCTTTTTCTATTTTCGTTTTTAATTTTATTTTATTTTAAAATTCATAGAAAAAATTCCAAAATAATTTCTAAAATTCTCTTTTATTTTTCTCCATCTGTTTTTTATTTTTCCACATTTTATTTTATTGATTTTCTATTTTTTGGAACTTCTCTTTTCTCCTTTGTAATTGGTTTAAAAATATTTTTCTGCATTTTTAAATTCTGAAAATTTTATTACATGCTTCTTATTTTATTTCCAGCCTTCCATAATTTTCTTCGCCATTTATTTGGTGTTTTGAAGGACTTTATGGATTTTACTTTATTTCCATTTTAAAATTCATATAAAAATACTTTTAGTGCATTTTCATTTCATTTAATTTTATTTTATATTTGTTTGACCTTTGTTGACTTCTGTTGGCCTTGGATCATGATGGTTTGGACCATAGGTCTCATTAAACTCAATGGATCTTGGGTTTTGATGGAGTAAAAACCCTAATCCACCAAAATGGATGATTAATTTTGATGATGACTTGATCAAACCTTTGATCCAATTTGGGTGTGGTCTCTCTTGTCCCCTTCTTCTTCATCTCTTTCTTTCCTCAAGATCAAATGGATGTCTTGTGTCCATCTTGTTCATGATGTATAGATTGGTACTTGATGGACTTTCATCATTTCAAATCTACCTCCTAATTGATCATGAATCATTTAAGGTACTTTGGATTAATGCATAAGTTTATCATAAGCACTGTGAAGTATGAATTGAAGTAATGAATCTTCCTCCTAGTCTTTGTGCTTGATCATTTCTTGTTTTCTTTTTGTGTGGCATGGCTTTAAGAGAATGGTATACATATAATTTCTCTAGCATCTATTAACAATAACATTATTATTGACCGACCTCAGATAGTTGTGACTTCTACATAAGTCGAATTACAATTGCTTAACATAGCGCTAAATTTGTCCCTAAAGTAAGGCATTTTCATAAGTGAGATTGTAAGTCTCCTACCCCTCATGGTATTGTGTGAAAATATGTTCCCATTTTCATTTGTGAGAGCTAGTGGCATACTTGTTGGTATGTATCCAAGTTGGAGCCCTTCTCATGGTGATGTATAGGTTCATATTCTCATACTTGTGGGTGAATAGTTTAGTGTTCTCCAAAAAATGACCAAAACATCTTTCATTTTTTATCACTAACACAATTTACTAACATTTTATTGTATTAACTTTAATTTAATGTCATTTATCTTATGCTTTTATTTCTTGTTATTTACTTTATACTTTTATTTTAGCATATCATATCATATTGTGTGTGCTTATGCTGCTTTCTCTTTGTCCACTTGGACCTTTGTTTATGTTTATGTTCTTTTTCCTTTATCTATTTGGACTTATTTTTATTTTAAATATATTAATAAAGGAAAAACCCTAAAAAGTTGGTTCTCTTGATTCATGGACTTGAGGTTACTATCCTTGGCAGTGTTGTGGAATTATGGACTTAAAACTAGGACCTTGACCCTTGCTTTGGGAGTTTGTTATTTGAGACCTTGGGATTTATCTGGTACCTTTGACTTTGGGCTTCTTTTGAAGACTTGGCTTGGTTATTTTGGTTTTGTCTGACACATGGATTATTCTTTGCTTTGGCTTGCTTGAAGCTTAATCGAAAGGAGGGAATTCTTGCTTGACTCATGTAATAAAGCTTGCTATCTCTTGGTTAGATCCTTCCTCCCTAACTTTTACTTTACGCTCTAGGATAGTCTCTTCTTCTCCTCTCTTTCTTTAATTTTAAAATCTTCTCCCTCTTTTCAAAAATCTTCTTGATTTCAAACTTGAACCACTTTGTCAATAAGCCTTGACTTTTGTCAAGTGATTTTCAAAACCTTTTTCTAATAAATGCTAATCCATCTTAAGCATATTCAGACCATTTTCAAAAGACTTAAAAATGCATAACTCATTCAAATTATTTTGTGCCCTCTGTGCACTTTTCCTTTTAAAACATTTCTCAAAGTTTAGAGATGAGTCATTTCAATAGTTGAGATATAATTCTCCCATCCTCATAGTATTTATCATAATTCTTTTCCATCTAAGAGAGTTAGTGGCATACTTGTGGATTTTTATCCAAGTTGGAGCCTTTCTCATGGTGATGCAAAGTTCTCATACTCGTGGGTGGCTAGTTAAGTATTCTCCTTAAAATAAAAAAATGTATTTTCATTAAAAATAAATCAAAACAAACATCTTTGATATATTTACCATGAACTACGAGGTTTTGATCCTCCATTGCACTTTGTCGGTACGTAGGCATAAGACTTCAAGAGTCTTGGCAAACACAATTAAGAAAAAAATATTCCCTTTTCCCCATCTCTCCAATCTTTTGCAAACAACACCTTTTTTTCAATATAAAATGTACATATTTTCAAAGAGGTTCCCATGGAGTGCCATGGATGTTTAGGTTGCTAATACCTTCCCTTTGCACAATTAACCCTCAGACCCTTATCTCTTTTTTTTATAGTTTTGTTTTAAAACTTCTTTGGGTTTTGTTCGTACTTTTTTCCTTTTCCTTTGGAAATAGTAAAAGCGCGGTAGTGACTCTTGCTTTATGAGTTAAGTTAATCAATAGCTTAATATCAAAAAATTTACCGCTACACATTTGAGTTGAGAACTCTCATCATCTTGTCTTTGATCGACACCTTGTAGTTCTTTTCGACTAACTTCCCTATGTTGAGAAAATTTCCCTCCATGCCTGGTATGTACAACACATTTGAAATTACTGACATCTTACCATCTTTCCTCATAATCAGAACATCACCAACATCTTTAGCTTCTAGAGTATTGTCATTTGCAAATTTAACCATGTTCTTCATTGAGGGTTTTATGCTGACAAACTAATATTTCCTTCCAGACATGTGTGATGAGCATCCTGAGTTCAAATACCACTGGTCCTTGAATCTCTCTTCATCTCTTGTTGTAACCATCAACAACATTTATTCTTCTTCATGTTTCGCTAGCTTTGCATAAGTTTCTTGATTCTTCTGCTTTTTTGGACAATCACTAGAATAGTGACCATGCTTCTAACAATTGTAAAACAAAATGTGACTCTTGTCTGGCTTTTGATCACCACATATTCCTCTACCTGCAACATCACCTCTTTGGTTTCCTTGGTTCTAGGGTTTTCTCTGATTCAACTAGTTTCCTTCTTGCTGATTTCGACCAGTCGAACTGTTGTAGCCTACTCTGCCTTTGTTGCCATTCCAGATTCCTTTTCCTTTCCTTTCTTTTGTTGATTGCACCTCCATAGCCATATCACTCTTCGACTTTCCTGCAGCTCTTTCAGGCATTCTTTGCTCATGAGATTCAAGCGTCCCTTGAAGCTCTTCCTTTGTCAGTTTTGAAAAATCTTTCGACTCTTCTATGGCTATTACCACGTGGTCGAGCTTTGGAGCCAACGAGCTCAAGATCTTTCCAACAACAAATCTTGATGTCAACACTTCTCCATATACCTTGATTTGATTCACCAGTTTCATAACCTTAGTGAAGAAACCAGTTATGCTTTCATTTTCTTACATTTGAAGCAATTCATACATTTTGTGAGTTTGTAACCTCACCTCTTTTACCTTATCCCCGCCTCCAAACGATTTCTCCAGAATTTCCCATGCTTCTTTTGCTGACTCTACATCACTAACATTTTCAAGGTTATATGAATCAACACATCGATGGATTATAAATAGAGGTTTATAATCTTTCTTTTTCAATTCTTTATGTGCATCCCTTTCTTGATTCATTTCATTTTCTACAAGCGTTGTTACTCCTTCCTTCACAAGATCCCAAATATCTTGATAACAGAACACAACCTTCATTTGCTTGAACCAATTCTCATAATTATTATTCTTGAGAATCGAAAGATTCATTGGAAAATGTCAGTTTAGATGATTCATTGACATCGTAATTTTCTTCCCATGAATCGCTTAAATAAGAGCTCTTAATACCAGATGTTAGAAATCCACCACAACTGATGGAGGATTTCAATCAATTTTAATGAACAAGACTGTTATCAGCCAAACAATGATAATGAAAATAAAAGAACAATTGAGAAAGAAATAAAAGAAAGGTTTAAGAAGAAGAATATTTTCTGTAGAGTTTTCTCTCTGCCCACAACCTGTGGAAAACTTCTTTATTCACTTTGCAACTGTAAAATTCCGTGAATACAATATTATGAGTTCTTTCTTCTCTTCATACAATAATAGGGGTTACTCCCTCTATTTATATATTTAGGTTAGCTTACTCCATAAGCCAAATCCCAAAACTATAGAAGCCCAAAATAGTTAACACTACTAAAAATAGGTATAAGTTGAAATCCTGTGTGAAGCAACATGCTTCAACACTTCGACACACTAATACAACTCGACACATCCTTGTCCTGTAGAGAAACCTTCTTTGACATAAGGAATTACAATTCAACATATCCATCATAACTAAAAAACCTCAACCATGAATTTCTAAACACTCCCTACACAACCACTACATCCATTAACTCACCAAAACAAAATCATTTATTTTCAATAAAACCAAAACTTTCACGTGTTCAAAATAATAACTTCATTGAATTGATTCAACTTCTATGATGGAAAAATCTCAGAAAAAAACTCTCCACCAATTCTACCACATTCCCTACATCTCCACCCTCCTCTTCTTCACCTCCTTATTACTTCTCACGACAACAACCTTCTTGTTCTCTCACTCCATGAAAACATCATGTTCTCTACTAAAAACACACATCTTATTTCTTCTTCACATATATGCAAACATCACATAATACAATCTCCATAAAATCAACCTTCAAAGTCTCTACCTTAACCAAATCTCTTTCATCAATATCTTCTCGCCAACTCACTTGTTTACACCACACGAACATCACACATACCTCTGCTCCACCATGTTTACCACTCAAACACCACCTTGCTCCGATTCAACATTCGACCGCCACTATATATCATCCTAAACCGCAGTCGTTGAACACTTCAACAACACTCACACATTATTCACAAAGGAAAATGGAAACCGTTGTTGGAACAGAAGTTGTTGAACAGAGAAGAAGATAAACGAAGCTTGTTGTTCATAGATAAGGAAACTCAATTTGCAGAAAGAGCCTATTATTGTGTCGCCATCATAGTCAGTGTCGGTACAAAAGGAAGGAAGTGTCGTAGAGGATAGAGGAGAGCAGTTAATGTTGGAGGAGGAAGATTTATTTGATGGGCTTGTCCTTTTTTCCTTCTAGCTTCAGTTTTCATTCTTTTAAAAAAAAATTAATATAATTACTAGTTTTTACTCTTAATTTCAATAGGCCATGCCATGTGTCCTATTGATGTTGGTTGTTCCTAACAAAATAAAAGAGGAAGTTTTCTTAACATTCTCTAAAGTTAGTTTTGAAGTAACACGTGATGTTTTGGTTTGTTTTTATTATTTGAAAAGTTAATATAGTCTCTCCTTTTATTTATCATTTGTTTTTTCCTTATTTTTTAGCATTATGGTATTAAGATTAAAAGAGTGTATATGTTTTTTTTTTCTCTTTCGTGGACTGTGTTTGGCTTACTCTAAGGATTTAACGTTTATTTTGAAAAAATCCAAATTTCATTTTCATTTTTACCTTGTTATTTATTTATTTCACTTTTATCATTACCATAACTTATTATTATAAATTTGATTTAACTTGAGTAGTGTTTTATTTGTTTTCTTTATTTTAGATCCATCATCTATTTTGCTCCTCTAATATGTACTTGTATTTATTTTTGTACTTATGTAAATAGCTTATGGTTGTGCTAGAATGAAGAAGATGAACATGTAAAAAATATCCTGCTGCTCCTGTTTTGCTTTTCATTTTTGTTTTTAATTATGCATTTTTCTTATTTTATGTATATTACTGGTTGCACATTAATGACAAGAAAGCGAACCTGATGGAGTGGTAAAGCCTTTGGCTCCCAACCACCAAGTTCTAGGTTCAAACTAGATGTCCCTCATTCTTGGGGTGGATGGTTGAAGCTTCACACCCCCCCTCCCCCATGTCTTGGGTTAAATACCTTGTTGCCACTTTTGCTCACCATTTTTCCATTTATTTCATTTGTTTTCACCCTTATTTTTTTATGTTCTTTCCCATTTTTTAGCCATTCTAATGAATTTCTTTCTGATTTTTTTATGCCTACCTCTTATTTGTGACATTGTCATTACAATTTCTTTTTCTTTTTCTTTTTTCCATTTTATTTTCCCCCGATTACGGCCATTGCAAAAGTACATTGTGAATGTTTAAAAAAATACGATACTTGTTAGATTTTTGTTTGGTTTCTCTCTTTTTTTCATGGTTAAGCATTAGACTTTAATCTATGGATTCGACACTTCCCATTTCATTATTCCACTGATTATTTTATCGATATATTGATGGTATTTTGCTGTGTTTTGACTCGTCGCGTATGACATTTTCATTATTGTCAATATGCGCAAACCGACTTTGAGCACATTACCTAGAGTTTTTCTTGCACTTCTCCATTTCATTTTATTTTTTTCAATTTTTGAGCGTTTTGTAAATATAACTCGTGTGTTTTCTTCACATGGCTTACTCATGGGCCTTCTTACAATGAGACCATTCTCTTGCACTTACACTTGCCTATTATTGTTCGTTGATTGAGTTTAATTTAATCATTTCATTATCTTGTATCCCCATTCGACAAAATGTACCCCCATTCCAAAGACGTATAATAATTTTACTACTTTTATTTCTTTGTTTGTTTGCTTGTTTAGCTAGTTATAACACAAGAATAAAATCAATCCTTTCTTAAAAAAGATTAAAAATAAAGGCTCTATCCAACGTTGAGTATTTTCTCAATAACCAAATCAATTCATTTCTTTCCATCCCATCTTCTTTCAAATCATTTCATTCAAACCTTTCACAATCGTTCATCAAATGTTTGATCCAACGTCAAGCCATTTTCATAATAAAAAATAAAAAACACTTAATGCTTATCAAACATTTTTCAATAAAGATGTAAATGGAACGGGGTGGATACCACGAGCTCCCGAGACTAAGATTCGAGATGGATATCTCGCCCATCTTAGTTCTCGCTATCATTCAAAATTGTTAATGCGGTTTCTTCAAACCCTTTTTCAATGAAATCTCAAAAAACATCTAAGAGATATTAAACATTTTTGCAAATAAGATGGAAACGGAACATGGTGGATACCATGCACTCCTGAGGCTAGGATTCGAGATGGATATCTCACCCATACATGTTCTCGCCATTACTCAAAACATATTCAAATCAATCAAACTTTTTCTTGCCCCGTGCAACTGACCCTTAAACCCTTTTCTTAAACAAAAGGTATTTTTTTCAAGACGATGCAAAAACAATGCTTCATCCACTTGAACATGTAAGTAAGATTATGACGTTGCCCATAAATGTTGATTTGTAAATCCATTCGTCCGTGATACAAATGTACCATTCTCCACTTGTTTTGGGTAGCCAACAATGTTTTCGTTGATTGATACAAAGTAGATTTAGCTAAAATTGACCAACAAAGAAACATTTTCTACCCAGAACTGCGTAATCCTTAAGTTCTCTATTGCACCCAGAGATACATAGGAGCAGGATTTGTAAATCTTGTCAGGCGCATTAATAAAAAATCCAAAAACATTTTCTCTTTAATTTTGATCTTATTTTTCTTTCCCTCTTAATAACTTGATTAGCCTAACATTTCTAATCTAACACTAACGCGCACAACTAACCTAATGGTTCCCATTGAGTACAACAGACGTGAGAGACGCTAGTACCTTCCCCTTGCGTAATCAACTCCCGAATCCTGATTTGGTTATGACGACCATAATCATTGTCGTTCTTTCTTGGGTTTTATCGATATTTCCCCTTTCCATTTTTAGGAATAAATAAAGTTCGGTGGAGACACTATTCAGTCCATCATGCGAGCGTGTGATTGCACTTCACTAAGTCGTATTCTCATTTTACGAGATGCGACAGATGGCAAATCTGCTGGGGGAAATGGTTTCCTAAGTGAGTCATGCCTAGTTAGGTCATTTGTATGCCTTTGTTTGTTTACTTGTGTGGCTTTTCTATAGGGGTTCCCACCCTCCATCTAAATTACCCATGATAGAATTTTCTAATTGAACTGACTCCAACAATTTTCTACATCTTCCCATAATTAGATGTCAGTTCACTTGGTTCAATGGTAAAAGTCACATGCATCATACTGAAAACAATTAGACAAAGTGGTATGCAACAAAACTTGGTTGGATGGTTGCTCTTTAACCTCTTGCTATACTTTAACCAGACACAAATTTGATCACTTCCCACTCTTTTTTGACTTTCAGATAACCATTAACAAGTATACTTCTTCCTTCAAAATTTTGAAAATATGGTCTCACCATAAAGACTGATTCAATTTTGTTAAAAATGTCTAGATCACTCGAGTTTTTGGTTCCCCTATGTATGTCTTAAGCCACAAGCTTAAGTTTCTCAAAGGTGAACTAAAAACATGGAATCTTAATACTTTTGGTCACATTCGTAGTGAGGTTACTAATTTTATTTCCAAGCTTAACCTTATCCAATTATATTAATGTAACTGGTTAAATTGATTTTCTTGATGGATTAAGAGAAGTCATCCAAGATTAATCTTGAAATTTCTCTAAACATGGAAGAGGCCTATTGGCATAAAAAGGCTAGAATCAAGTGCTATTGTGATGTAGATATGAACACTATATTCATCCACAAAATTTCACACGTCAAACAAGCCTATCAGAAGTTTAATTCCTTGAAGATTGACAACATTATCATCACTAATCCTGACATGATTTCCATCCATGTTGTTGACCATTTCACAAGTCTGTTCATTAGTAGTAAGTTGGTGCAAGACAATGTTCTCATTGAGTATGTCATTCCATCCCTTGTGGATGAGGGCTTAAACAAGATGCTTACCTTATTTTCCTTATAAATATGAAATTAAGAATGCATTCTTCTCTATAAACAAGGATGGTGCCCTGGGCGCTAAAGGCTTTTAGGCTATTTTATTCCAAACCTATTGGGAAATAATCAAAGATTATGTCACAAGTGTAGTTCTTGAATTCTTCACCTCCAACTGGACCATGCCTAATCTCAATGATATTCAAAGGGCGCACCCTCACCCGACCATTAGTGGTAAGAATTTATGTCTTAAACAAATAGAGAAATACTTTTATGACATGAGATACACCCAGACTACAACAAACTATCTAAAAACGTTTGAGTATGCCCACATGTTTTGGGTAATCTTAGAAAGGGCATCGTTGATAGATGCAATAAACTCCATTTTGAAATAAGTGAACATAATTAAAACCCTCAGCTCATAAATAATGGGAAGGTGGGCATAAAAATAGGGGGCAGGCGACTCACCGAAAGTATAAATGTTAGCCCTTTCCATCTTTGAACAGTGTTCCATAATCACATCTCTCTCTCTCTCTCTCTCTCTCTCTCTCTCTCTCTCTCTCTCTCTCTCGACCTGTATAGGAAAATATGATGTCATGACGAAACTTATCAATCATATCTGAAATAGAGTACAAGGAAGGAATATCTTAAACATAAACTAGTCTAGTTTTCTTTCCCATGATTGTTGGGGGCAGAAAAATAGAAGAAATGTTTTTTGTAACACCCTTCTAATTTACCCCAAATATTTAATTAAAACAACAAATATATACATCAGAGTAAAGGTGCAATTAAGGGTGTCACACAAACACTTCACACCATTCACCATAATAACTGTCATGCTCTTTTATTAATTCAAAACATAAAGCATTTGCACAATACGCAGCGGATAGAAATCAAATCAATCATGCAAAACATGTAACACATTACATGTAAAATTATTCAACAAGGTAAAACATCCCGTCCCGATGTTACATCTATCAGAGCATGACCCACTAAGGAGACTACACTAGACTCCAAGCACTAGCTTCTACTCAATCACTGCTCGTTACCTGAAAAATAGTTGTAAGGGTGAGTTCCTCAATCGATATAAAAAGCATTATAAAATATCATGTAATGCTAAGTAAATAACACATTAATCACCCTAATCATATCACACATTCAGTAACGGCACATCAACTCAAATATCATACTCAATACCAACACAATTCATACTCATACTCAATGCCAACACAAACACACGTATAATATTGGAATACATCCATTCATATTATACGCCATACATACATTATGCAATGAGACTCCATGCATGCGGTACCGACTATTCGTGAACATATAGTTCAACTTCACCGACCAAATCCAGGTACGGCTACCAAGCTCACTAGTCCCACTCATTTGAGACCTAGTGACTCACATCACTAATTCCTCACCATGGGAATTAGCTACCACCCCAAGGGCCATGCTATGCACGCTAATCACCTAGCATGCAAACATCAACAACAGTCCAAAATGACTAACATCACTAATTCCTCACCATGGGAATTAGCTACCACCATAAAGGCCACATTATGCTATGCCAAATCACCTAGCATGCAACATCAACAACAATCCACAATGGATATATGCTCACACTCTAAGCCATAAAACAGTCCATCCACAATTACATACATAATATATACATTCACAACATTATGCATATTTTCACACATCATCAGCATATTGATCACATAATCATATCATGTCATGCCAAATAATTCAATCACAGTATTAGCACACTCTACTAATACTTATCCTACTCAAAACAACGGGAAATAATCCCTACTATATCACACACCGATATAGGCCAATCACCAATTATGTTCACAACATTAAAATATTAATTTTTCCAATTTCCAACAGTGTTAACCGGTTAACGCCCTGGGTTAACCGGTTAACGCAACACAGAACACGCTTTCTGGCAAAACTCAACAGTGTTAACCGGTTAACGCCCTGGGTTAACCGGTTAACGCAAACAGAACAGCAATTTTCACAAATCACAACAGTGTTAACCGGTTAACGCCCTGGGTTAACCGGTTAACGCAAGCAAAACAACAATACTTCACAATTCCTACCAGTGTTAACTGGTTAACACCCTGGGTTAACCGGTTAACGCAAGACAGAAAGCTGTTCCTGCGCTAACACGAAGCAGAATGCAGAATTCTCTGCATTTTCCGCCGTTGGAGGACTTCCGGACCTCCGATTTCAATTCCGTAAAAAGCTACACTTTCGGGAAATCAAGACTCATCCAATTACAGAGTCAATTACAGCTTTAACATAGTTTATTCATCACAATTTTTCAGCACTCATCATCCCAATTAGGGTCAATTCAACGGTTTATCACTACCCATTACATGTTAACCCATAATACCCATTAAACGACGATAAACCCCCCTTACCTGAGTTAATCCGGCGAATCTTTAAGCTTCAAGCTTTTCTCTTCTCCAACCTTCTTCCTCTTGCTCTGTCTCTTTGCCCTTTTCCTCTTTTCAGCCGCTTCTCTGCTTTTCACGTGAAACCCTTTCTTTACCAAATGGGACTCTTTTTCTTATTTCCAACTTATATATATTTTCCAATAATTATTATTCTAATAATAATAATAATAATAATCCAATAATTCCAATTATTTAATTAAGTTAATAAATATAATATTAACTTAAATTAAATAATTATCTTATTTTTATCGGGGTGTTACAACTCTCCCCCACTAAAAGAGTTTTCGTCCTCGAAAACATACCTCAAGCGAATAACTCCGGATAAGACTCCTTCATCTGACTCTCAAGTTCCCAAGTCACATTGCCACCTGCTGGTCCTCCCCAAGCTACCTTTACCAAAGCAATCTCTTTACCCCGCAACTGCTTCAACTCTCGATCCTCGATCCTCATAGGTGATGTTTCAACAGTCAGGTTATCTCTCACCTGTACATCATCTACTTGGACCACATGCGATGGATCATGAATGTACCTCCTCAACTGAGACACATGAAAAACCTCATGCAAATTTGCAAGTGACGGCGGTAAAGCGATACGATAGGCTACCTCCCCTATCCTCTCCAAAATCTGGTAAGGACCAATAAATCGAGGTGTCAACTTCTTCGACTTCAAAGCTCGACCAACCCCAGTTATCGGAGTAACACGAAGAAACACATGATCTCCCTCTTGAAACTCAAGTGACTTCCTCCTCTTGTCGTGATAACTCTTCTGACGACTCTGAGCAATCCTCATCTTCTCCTGAATCATCTTAATCTTTTCCGTAGTTTGTTGAACAATCTCCGGTCCAACTCCAGCACTCTCACCGGACTCATACCAACATAAAGGTGTCCGACATCTCCTACCATACAAAGCTTCAAACGGTGCCATACCAATGCTCGAATGAAAACTATTGTTGTAGGTAAACTCAATCAAAGGTAAATAACAATCCCAAGCACCTCCCTTTTCCAAAACACAAGCTCTCAAAAGATCTTCCAATGACTGAATCGTCCTCTCAGTCTGACCATCAGTCTGCGGATGATATGCAGAACTCAATCTCAGCTTAGTTCCCAAAGCCCTCTGCAAACCTTCCCAGAACTTCGATGTAAATCTAGGATCTCTGTCCGAAACAATACTCGACGGAATACCATGCAAACTTACAATTTTCTCAATATACAACTCAGCTAATCTCTCTAACGGATAGTCCATTCTGATCGGAATGAAATGAGCCGATTTTGTCAATCTGTCAACAATCACCCAAATAGCTTCACAATTCTTGATTGTCCTCGGTAAACCAGAAACAAAATCCATACTGATACTATCCCACTTCCACTCTGGAATAGCCAACGGTTGCATTAGCCCAGACGGCTTCTGATGCTCAATCTTTGACTTCTGACAAGTCAAACAAGAATAAACAAAACTCGCAATTTCTCTTTTCATTCCCGGCCACTAAAATAACTTTTTCAAATCATGATACATCTTCGTAGCTCCAGGATGAATACTCAGGCCACTACGATGTCCTTCCTCAAGAATACTCTTCTTAAGTTCGGTAACATCCGGAATACACACCCGATTACGAAATCTCAAAACACCATTCTCATCAACTCTGAATTCACCACCTCGACCTTGATTCACTAGAGTCAACTTATCAACCAAAAGCACATCGGATTTCTGACCCTCTCTGATCTCATCCAGAATACCACTCGTTAACTTCAACATTCCCAATTTAACACTATTGTGAGTACTCTCACACACCAAACTCAAGTCTCTGAACTGCTCAATTAAATCCAATTCCTTAACCATTAACATAGACATATGCAATGATTTCCGACTCAATGCATCAGCCACTACGTTTGCTTTACCCGGATGGTAATTCAAACCAAAGTCATAATCCTTTAGAAACTCTAACCATCTCCTCTGTCTCATATTCAGCTCTTTCTGATCAAACAAATACTTTAAACTTTTATGGTCACTGAAAACCTCAAATCTTGACCCGTACAAGTAATGCCTCCATAACTTCAGAACAAATACCACAGCTGCCAACTCTAAATCGTGTGTCGGATAGTTCCTCTCATGAACCTTCAGTTGTCTCGAAGCATAAGCTACAACCTGCTTATTCTGCATCAAAACACCACCCAACCCCAACAATGAAGCATCACAGAAAACCTCAAATGGTTCCGATGGACTCGGTAATATCAAAATAGGAGCAGTAGTTAACCTTCTCTTTAACTCTTGGAAACCTTCTTCACATTTTGAGTCCCAAACAAACGCTTGCCCCTTTCTAGTCAACATCGTTAACGGTAACGCCAACTTAGAAAATCCCTCAATGAATTTCCTATAATAACCAGCCAAACCAAGGAAACTTCGAATCTCAGCAACAGACTTCGGAGCTTCCCACTGAGATACCGCTTCTATCTTAGAAGGATCAACAGCAACACCACCTCTTGAAATCACATGACCAAGAAAAATAACCTCTTCTAACCAAAATTCACACTTAGACAGTTTAGCAAATAACTTCTTTTCTCGTAGAACTCCTAAAACCACTCTCAAATGTTCAGCATGCTCTTCTTCAGATTTCGAATACACCAAAATATCGTCTATAAACACCACAACAAACTTGTCTAGGTACGGATGGAAAATCCTATTCATATACTCCATAAATACTCCAGGCGCATTAGTCACCCCAAAAGGCATTACAGAATACTCATAATGTCCATACCTTGTTCTGAAAGCAGTCTTCTGAATATCCTCAGTTTTCACACGTATCTGATGATACCCCGATCTCAAATCTCTTTTGCTGAACACACTCGCACCAACCAACTGATCCATCAAATCATCAATCTTCGGCAAAGGATACCGATTCTTGATCGTCACTTTATTCAGTTGCCTGTAGTCCACACACAACCTCATAGTACCTTCTTTCTTCTTAACCAATAACACTGGTGCACCCCACGGTGACACACTCGGACGAATAAATTTCTTATCCAACAGATCTTCCAACTGACTCTTCAATTCAGTTAACTCAACAGCAGACATACGGTACGGAGCCATCGACATCGGCCTAGTACCAGGTACCAAATCAATCGAGAACTCAACTTCACGCTCTGGCGGCAATTCATTCACTTCTTCAGGAAACACATCAGGAAAATCACACACCACGGCTAGATCGCGAATCACAAGTTTATCTTTAGCCTCCAAAGTCGCTAACAGCATAAACAACTCTGCCCCATCTGCTGCCGCCTCATTCACCTGCCTTGCTGATAGAAACAAACTCTTTCCTTCCTCAATCTCAGGAAAGATCACAGTCTTATCAAAACAATTGATATAGACTCGGTTAAACACCAACCAGTTCATACCCAGAATAACGTCAATCTGCACTAGTGGAAGACACACTAGGTCCATCCCAAAGTCTCTACCAAAAATACTCAAAGGACAATTTAAACAAACTGAAGTAGTAGTCACTGAACCCTTCGCAGGAGTATCAATCACCATACTTCCATGCATCTCAGATATCTCTAACTTAAGTTTCACAGCACAATCCAAAGATATAAAGGAATGAGTCGCACCTGTGTCAATAATAGCTACAAGAGGAAAGCCATTAATATAACACGTACCTCGGATCAAACGATCATCTGCAAAAGTCTCAGAACCCGATAAAGCAAAGACCTTGCCTCCCGACTGGTTCTCTTTCTTCGGCTTAGGACACTGTGGACTGATATGACCCACCTCTCCACAGTTGAAACAAGTCACAGTCTTCAACCGGCACTCTGCAGCCAAGTGACCACCTTTTCCACACTTGAAACACTTCTTCTCATTACTGGTACACTCATGGATACGATGTCCAGCCTGACCACATCTAAAACACTTAGCAGGGGCACTGGAGTCTCCCCCACTAGGCCTCTTCATCCCACTCTGTCTCTGGAAACCTTTGCCAGCTGCATACGGTTTCCCACGATCATTCTGATTCTTGCCTTTCCTATCAACCCTCTGCTGATAGCTCTCCGCTCTGGCTTTGGTATCCTGTTCAAAAATCCTGCAACAGTCAACCAAATCAGAAAACACTCTAATCCGTTGATACCCAATAGCCTGCTTAATGTCGGGACGTAACCCGTTCTCAAACTTCACACATTTCGAGAATTCCCCAGTAGCCTCATCATAGGGAGTGTAATACTTCGACAGCTCTGTGAACTTAGCAGCATACTCAGTAACAGACCGATTGCCCTGCTTCAATTCTAAGAACTCTATCTCTTTCTTTCCCCTGACATCCTCTGGAAAATACTTCCTCAGGAATCTCTCTCTGAACACAGCCCAAGTGATCTCAGCATTCCCAGCAGATTCCAACTCAGTGCGGGTAGCAACCCACCAATCATCTGCTTCCTCTGACAGCATATGCGTACCGAACCTGACCTTCTGGTTATCGGCACACTCAGTCACTCGGAAGATCCTCTCGATCTCCTTCAACCACTTCTGAGCACCATCTGGATCGTATGCTCCCTTGAACATTGGAGGATTATTCTTCTGGAACTCACTCAGTTGACGAGCAGCTCCCATTCCCACAACATTCGGATTCCCTCCAAGTACTCCAGCTAGCATACCCAGAGCCTCAGCAATCGCAGCATCGTCTCTACCTCTTCCAGCCATCTCTATTCTGAAAACTCAATAAGCTAAAACAATAAGTACTGATAGGGTTACACAACACCTATCCCGTACAGGGGAACAGAATAATTACGACTCGACTCGACCGACTATGCTCTGATACCACTAATGTAACACCCTTCTAATTTACCCCAAATATTTAATTAAAACAACAAATACATACATCAGAGTAAAGGTGCAATTAAGGGTGTCACACAAACACTTCACACCATTCACCATAATAACTGTCATGCTCTTTTATTAATTCAAAACATAAAGCATTTGCACAATACGCAGCGGATAGAAATCAAATCAATCATGCAAAACATGTAACACATTACATGTAAAATTATTCAACAAGGTAAAACATCCCGTCCCGATGTTACATCTATCAGAGCATGACCCACTAAGGAGACTACACTAGACTCCAAGCACTAGCTTCTACTCAATCACTGCTCGTTACCTGAAAAATAGTTGTAAGGGTGAGTTCCTCAATCGATATAAAAAGCATTATAAAATATCATGTAATGCTAAGTAAATAACACATTAATCACCCTAATCATATCACACATTCAGTAACGGCACATCAACTCAAATATCATACTCAATACCAACACAATTCATACTCATACTCAATGCCAACACAAACACACGTATAATATTGGAATACATCCATTCATATTATACGCCATACATACATTATGCAATGAGACTCCATGCATGCGGTACCGACTATTCGTGAACATATAGTTCAACTTCACCGACCAAATCCAGGTACGGCTACCAAGCTCACTAGTCCCACTCATTTGAGACCTAGTGACTCACATCACTAATTCCTCACCATGGGAATTAGCTACCATCCCAAGGGCCATGCTATGCACGCTAATCACCTAGCATGCAAACATCAACAACAGTCCAAAATGACTAACATCACTAATTCCTCACCATGGGAATTAGCTACCACCATAAAGGCCACATTATGCTATGCCAAATCACCTAGCATGCAATATCAACAACAATCCACAGTGGACATATGCTCACACTCTAAGCCATAAAACAGTCCATCCACAATTACATACATAATATATACATTCACAACATTATGCATATTTTCACACATCATCAGCATATTGATCACATAATCATATCATGTCATGCCAAATAATTCAATCACAGTATTAGCACACTCTACTAATACTTATCCTACTCAAAACAACGAGAAATAATCCCTACTATATCACACACCGATATAGGCCAATCACCAATTATGTTCACAACATTAAAATATTAATTTTTCCAATTTCCAACAGTGTTAACCGGTTAACGCCCTGGGTTAACCGGTTAACGCAACACAAAACACGCTTTCTGGCAAAACTCAACAGTGTTAACCGGTTAACGCCCTGGGTTAACCGGTTAACGCAAACAGAACAGCAATTTTCACAAATCACAACAGTGTTAACCGGTTAACGCCCTGGGTTAACCGGTTAACGCAAGCAAAACAACAATACTTCACAATTCCTACCAGTGTTAACTGGTTAACACCCTGGGTTAACCGGTTAACGCAAGACAGAAAGCTGTTCCTGCGCTAACACGAAGCAGAATGCAGAATTCTCTGCATTTTCCGCCGTTGGAGGACTTCTGGACCTCCGATTTCAATTCCGTAAAAAGCTACACTTTCGGGAAATCAAGACTCATCCAATTACAGAGTCAATTACAGCTTTAACATAGTTTATTCATCACAATTTTTCAGCACTCATCATCCCAATTAGGGTCAATTCAACGGTTTATCACTACCCATTACATGTTAACCCATAATACCCATTAAACGACGATAAACCCCCCTTACCTGAGTTAATCCGGCGAATCTTTAAGCTTCAAGCTTTTCTCTTCTCCAACCTTCTTCCTCTTGCTCTGTCTCTTTGCCCTTTTCCTCTTTTCAGCCGCTTCTCTGCTTTTCACGTGAAACCCTTTCTTTACCAAATGGGACTCTTTTTCTTATTTCCAACTTATATATATATTCCAATAATTATTATTCCAATAATAATAATAATAATAATCCAATAATTCCAATTATTTAATTAAATTAATAAATATAATATTAACTTAAATTAAATAATTATCTTATTTTTATCGGGGTGTTACATTTTTCACCCATGTGAAAAGTGTCATGTCTCTAATACATTAATGGGAAGAACCCTAATACGGTTTTTTTCTTGTCTCTTAAGCTTTCGTTTCCTTATTATGGCTTTTGAGTCTCCTATTATTTTAGGAATCTTTGGATTAAGTTTTAAATTTAATCGTTTTAGCATGTATAGTTCAAGTGTTTATATTTGAGTATGATCATTGTGTTTTAAGTCAATTGGTTGAGTTAATGGAACAAGAACCATATTTAATATTGGATTAAGTTATGTGAGAAGTTAAATCTCAAACTATTTTGAAAAACTTAAAAAATTAAGATTTCTTGTATGTGACTCAAATCACTCACAACCTATGACTCAAATAAAATAAAATAGAGGAAAATAGGAAGAATTTTGCACATGTGACTCAAATAAATTTTTTAACTTGATTCGAATCATGCAACACTGTGGATTTGAATCACAAGTTACACACGATTCGAATCATACAAGTCATGTTAGCCACTATCTAGTTTGATTCGAATCACACTTTACACATAACTTGAATCACACAGTTTTTCACCTTTTCTAATTTGGCTTTGTCCAAATTGATTAAAACCACACTTTATACATGACTCAAATGATGACCTTTCATTATTCGAATCATAACTATAAGTTGACTTGAATCACAAGAAAATGGATCACTTCTTTTATGTTAATCTTATTTCATTCTACTTGCTCACTTGACTCAAATCACCAAATGCTATTGACTCGAATCAAACAATATTGTTTTCATGTTTCTTTTGTGCTTTTATCTCCATCATCTATAAATCTTTTCACTTCACATTTTTAAAATAAGTGTAACAAGCTTAACGTACATAACTACGCGAGAACAACTTTCAGTTTTGAAAATCCAAATCTCTTGCAAACAAATTTCTTTCGTCTCCAACCTCTAGTTTGAATTCTAATCTTGATTATGAAAATTTGTAATTGTTGAAGGAGAGGTGTCTTGAAACTAACATTTCTTGAAGAATTTGTAAATATTTTCAAGAGGCTTGCAAGGTCTTGGTAGTTGTAAGTGGTTGTGACAAATTCAAGTGAAAAGAAGGAGGTTTTTCTCTCCAAGATGACCTTGGTATAACTGTTTAGAAGCCTACATACAAGGTATGAGTTCTTCTCAATCTTCGAACAGTTCATTGCTAAAAAAATTGGCAGAATCATGGTTGGTTACCACACACAAAGACTTGGAGTAGATTGGTGAAGCTAGAAGATTCAATACGTGAGAATCGATTAAATATTTTATAGAGAGTTTGTCATAAAGGTTGTAAGATCCAGATAGAAGATTTATTTTCTCAGCATTATTATGGATACTTTGATTGTATGAACTTGTGTAATTTTTTTCGAAAGATAGTGGAAGAATAACTTTCAATGGGAAACCATTGGAGAGTGGAGTAGGCTCATGCGAGGATGATATAGCCAAACCATTATAGATCCTGATATACTCTCTCTCTCTCTTTCTCTCTCTCTCTCTCTCTCTCTCTCTCTCTCTCTCTCTCTCTCTCTCGCATTTTAAATTGTGTAGGTTATTGCATGTTTAGGTAATCATTTCTTAGTATAGTTCATTGTTAATTCCTTTTGGTAGAGATTTATTACATAAGTTTAGGTTGCTTAGTGCTGATTAAATTCTGCAAACTGTGGTGTTAGAATCATGTAGAAATTGAATTTTGTAAAGAACGTGTCTCGTTTAATTTGCAAAGTGACAATTCATTGTAGCTTGTAACTCTTTGGATATTATCTCTAATCAATATGAAATAGTTGTTAATTGTGTAACTGTATCCGTGATTAATTTCCAATTCAGGCATAAAGTCTTTTTTTTCGCTATAAGACTTTCGCATCAAAAAAATCTGATTTTTCATTTTAAAATCGGTCAAGTTTTTAAAGGGTATATTCACACCCCTCTAGACCGTTTCTCAACTCCATATTCTCACTCAATAAGGTGTGTTTCTAGAAAAAGAGAAATGAGAGAAGAGGAAAAAGGGGTTTCCAAAATAATATAAGGAAAACCAGTTGCACAAACCATACATTCATCCAATGGGGTAACTTCCTCGAGAAGTGGAGAAGACATTACACCTGGAAGATGCGTGTAGGAAATAGAGAAGAAATTGATTTCCCCAATGAACGCCATTATGAAGTGCATTAAAAATGTTACCCATGCTCTCTTTTCCACTACAACCCTCAAGCTTTAAATAGTGACTGAAGTTTTAATATCTTGGAGTTTAATCAGATAAAACAGAGCATACCCATTTTTTGTAGTCTGGATGGTAAATGGGTGTCACCTTCGGTTAATGGACTCTCCCTTTAATAATAGACATCTTCGACTGAGGCACTCGCTCCAAGCCAAGGGATTCACCCGTCAATAATAGACGTATTTAGCTGAGAGACTCACCTCAAAGAAAAGGAATCACCCCTTTGTAGTAAATAGAAGACATCCCCTCATGTAATACGAGGGGCGCGTCTTGGGCGAAAAATATATAAATATAAAAGGCGCATTCCAGATTATTTGACCTCGATTACTCTATGGATGAGTTGAAAGTTTTATCATAAAATGTATTATTTATAGTAGTACAGATAAAAATACAAGTTTACTTTAATATAATTTAACTTTTCATGAAGATGAAGAGATTCTAGAACCTTTAACATTTTATATTAGTAACAAATAAATAAAATTATTATTTTTTAAATTTTATAAATATATTATCTGCATATTCTTAATTTCTTGCGGATTTGTCTGCAAGAATTAATTGTGTTTTTACCCGCAAATATTTTCTATAGGTTTACCTACGAAACTTCTTGCCGAAATAATATCCACAAAAGTTTTAACTAGAATCAGAAATGACAGAAAAAAACTGCAGAAAACCCGTTTTATATAAAAATTTAGCCTAAATCCGCAAATAAATCAATTGAAAAATAGAATCTTTCTAAAGGACACCTAATCTTTTGACCCATGTATTCTTTAAAATATGTAACAAAGAGAATGTTCAATGTTGCTAAAAACACTACAACCTTAATATAAATGTTCAATGCCACATTAGTATCAAGTACACATATTTTAAACTTAAAATCTCTCACTTACAAACATCACCAACTTGAGTATCAGAGTTTTTCCAAATACTATCTCCCACTATCGTCATCGTCGGATTGGAGGTAAAAACCTCACCAAAGTTCATTATCAAATCACAGTTTAATCCTGTTATATGAAGTAGAAAGATCCTATCTCTAGTAAAAAAGAAAATGTGATATGACTAAATTGGATGCCATCCATGTTGAAATCTCTAAAATTTAGAAAACAGAAGACAATCAAATTTTATCATTTAAATTTGATTACAATCATCTAATGTAAAACTCCATAACTACAAGGTTCTTGAAATTTATAAAAAAACTATTGGGTTGCAGACATAACAACTTAATGGAAACTCATCAACTATCGTGTCTTACGACTAATACATGCAATCTAAGAAAAGTGTTTGTTTATGCTCTTGGGTTTAACAACTCTTTATCTATTCTACATTTACAGAATATGCTCACACACTTTGCTTTTGTAGGAATCCGGCAGTAGAGTCTTTTTACACAATCTTTGTCATCAAAACATCGATAAAACGTCGCTGTAAAAAAAATAATAAATAAATAAATTTATTAAAATTTAATTAAATTTTTTGTACAAAGTATAAAAGGAAATTCAAAATGGATAAAACTTCTTTACCTTCAACGTTTGTTGAACATGATATAGAAAAAGATAAATAACTAAAAACTATGAACAAACTAATGAAGAAAATTTGAAATGGATAGAATTATTTACCTTCAACATTCATTGCAACAAGAGATAGAAAAAGAAAAATAATGATATCATAAACTAATTTGATAATTTGTGCCATATTTCTCCCCTTTACATCTAACATTTGGTTAAATAACTTTACGATTTATAAAACCTCATCGTCTCCTTACATCAATTAAATAATTTTTAGCAATAATGAAGTTGTAACAAATATCCTAAATTGTAATAATTATTGAATGTCTCTCCGTTCCTCAAAGTGTTGTATTTGTCCCAATAAAAAATCATGATTTCTTTTACCAAATTTCCATTACTTTATAATGTTTCATGATAGGAAAGGGATTACGAAAAAATACTATTGAAATTTTTTGAAAATAACTTTGTATGGATAAAATTTAACTAACAAATGTTGTGCATTAGTTGCGAACTTGCGATAGAAAGCCGTTTTCTTTTTTTATAAGTAAGTTCATATTAAGAAGTACAAAGGATACTCAATCATACAAGATAAAATTAATATAAGGAATGTCAATTGAATCAAAGCCTAACACAAGAGAATAAGTCAATGATTCACAAGACAATCTATTGGGTTTGTACATCTTTGATTCTAGCAGCAAATCAATTCCAAATTAAGACTTTGGTCCTATCAACCATCTCAACAATACGAAAGATTGTTTCTTGAAATACAACCTCATTTTTGCTCAACCAAACAATCCAAGAGACCGCAAGCCACACCAAAAGACGAAAGTTCTTTTGGACTCTACTAGCTATGAGCATATTGCTGAAACTACTATAATTAGTATTTGAGATGTCCAACTCAAATTGGAACGGCATATTAAGTCACTCGTAAATCCGTCTCCAAACCTGAAAAACCAGAAAACTGTAAAAAAAAATGAGGGGATAGAAAGCCGTTACTATAACAAGTATGACATTCAACGTGGTTTTTATTTCGAGTTGTGATATTTTTGATTGATTTGCGGAATTTCTGAAAATCGCACAGTAATATGTGCCACAGTATTTTTGCATGGGTTTTTACAAATGCTAATATTTTTGCAGGATTAATTAGCACAGATTTTTAAGTTGCATTATATGTCAAGTTTAATTTTGCAGATGTTTCTAACCTCGATAGAAAAATCATTATCAAAACCTAAAAAACATACATAGTGTTATTTAAACAAAAAGTAAAACGTATGAGATGTTAAACGTAATTCATCTCACGTTAGTTTAGTTTACATTTGCATTTTATTTGAATTTGCATTTGTGTTTAATTTGAGTTTGAGTTTTTGTATAAAACTCAAATGAAATTATATTTGAAACAAAATTCAGATTTTGAACTTTTGCAATTTGAGTTAAAAGTTAGTTACGCAATTTGAGTTAAAAGTTAGTTACAAAATTATATTCTTAGTGATTATGGTCACGAATGAGATGAAGTATTGTGGAGAAACACTATCTGAACAGGTAATCATTGAAAAAGTATTGAGATCATTTACTCCTCAGTTTGATTACATAGTCGTAACCATAGAACACTCTAAAGACACTGACACCATGAGAATTGAAGAGCTTTAGAGTAGTTTAGAGGCACAAGAGTTGCGTTTAACTAAAAGAAATCCTGAAAGGGGGACATAACAGGCTATGAAAGCTCTGATTTTGAAAACTTCTTATGGCAAGAAGAACCAGAAGCAAGCATGGCTAGAGAAAAAGAAAAAGTATGGTGGTTGTGTTCAGAAGTCAGAACGCTCCAATTTTGATAAGAAACATCAGGATGATCAGAAGGGAGAAGAGAAGTTTGACAAGAGAAATGTTCAATGCTACAATTGCAACAAGTTTGACCATTTTACTGCTGATTTCTGGTCAAATAAGGTTGGCAAGGGTGAGGAAGCCAACATAGGCAAAGGAGATTCTGATGATGAACCTGTGTTATTGATAGAATATGAGAATGCAAGTGGATCAATGGTAGACGATGGTATATGGACACTGGCCACTCAAATCACCTAACTGGAAATAAGCAATGGCTGGTTGATTTTGACTCTAGTAAAAGGACTAAGATCAAATGTGCTGATAATAAGTGTCATACCTCATTAACCACTATGTTTCATCTAATTGAGTCCTTTTGAGTCCCTAATCTACATGAACATATGTCATATGCACTTGATTATTTTGTAAATTGCATTTTATCTGAGTCAGTCCAATGACGTATAAGGCATGACACGTCATCTGAGCCCATCATCCGTGTAAGTCAAATGCTCAACGCCAAAGACTTCAAAGTTAAAGGAGGACCATTTTGACTTTTGTCATTTTATTTTTTTTATCTTATTATTCTATTTTCCATTTTATCTTTTTATTATATTTTTCATGCATTTATCATTAATTGTATCTTTGGTGCCTTTTTGACTAAGTAAAAGGAACTCCTTGGTTGGGAATGTGCATAAGGTTATTTTCTTCAGTCCATAATTGGAAGTCTTCCATATGCTTTTTAGCAAGGTATATGACCCCTTATGTTCATGAGCACCCATAATTGCATTGAAGTCCCAAAAAAAGCACCAAAGGGAGTCATGTTGATTTTGAAGGACCCGGAGGTTTTTCAAAAGTTTTGTTATTTTTAGGTAATATATGGATGCATAGATTGTTGAGGTGCACAATGCTTTGTCATTATTATTAATTGAGATGGAACCCTAATGATGATCAATGGAGATTATATAAATGTTCAGGAGAATGGAGCAAACACACCATAAACTTTGGATAATTTTGAAAAGGAATCCATGGGTTAACTATCAAGATGATATTAGGGTGATTATATGAAATGAGACTCTTAAGGGCCAATATTAAGGGTGAGTTATCCAAATCCTTAATGTTCCAAAAGATACACTTTGTTGGGAAGGTCTAGAGTTTCCAATACTTGACCTGGATCCATATGAACTCTTAGAATTTGAAGCATGCATTTTCTTATTTGATTTCTATTGCACCATCTTAAACGGGCTTCATTTATAAAGGTTTCCATATGATCTTTTAAGAAATCTTCTAAGATCCTTAGTTCTGCTTCTTCATTCTCAACAACATGTGCCATATGTTCATTTAGGAACTCCATGTTTTTCTTAATCTGGCTATTGGATGTAAATGGGAAGTTATAGTGATCTCCTTCATTATTACCAACGAGTGTAACTGGTGAAGGGATTCCTACCATAATGTTTCACAAATTTGTATCTTTATCTGACAAGGTGAAGTGTTTGATAAACAATCAATACCAAAAGGGGGTGAATTGGGTTTTAAGAATTAAAACTTGTGCAATCCAAAAAGACAATGATAAAACTAAGAACAAAAATAATTAACACCATTATTTTTATCCTGGTTCACTGTTAACAAAGCTACCTCCAGTCCACCCGCCATGGTGATTTCGCATTATCACAAGGACTTAATTTTATAACCAAACTTAATTATAATCGTAAAGACTAAATTTCAATATCTTCTTGAGTATTTCTAACTAAACCCTAGTCACTTAAGGAAATACAATCACAAAGATTGAGATACAAAGTATGTTTACAAAATGCTTCTAAGAAAGCATAATTCACAAATGAATTACAAAGTATTTCATACAAAATATTTTCTATGAAGATTATGAACAAAAGTTCCTTGTGTGTATTTTTCTTTTCTCTAAAAAATAATCACAGTATGCAATGCTCATGTAAATAACATTCTCTTAATATTGAGCATTGTTCCATTCTTCTAAGACTCCTTTATACAAGTCATGAAAAGATCTGTTGACGGGTAGAAATAGAATACACAAATGTAGATATATCCTTGCATAACGGTCTGTAAAAATGGGAGACACAATGGTACAATAGTACAATCCTTTCTCCATAAAATAAGTGTAGTGGAAGGAATATTTGATCTTGTACTGTATACTATTTTCTCATGTAAAACCTTTTTGATCTTATCTTAAAATATCCAGGGGTTTCAGATAGAGAGTTGATGAACTTGGTATTCAGATTCTTGATCCAGTTCATCAGAACCTGGTCTTCGGAGTCTGGTGACATACTTCACCAGAGTTGTTTGAGCGCAAGACTTCAGAGGTTGACAATGTCAAAAGCTTCAGAGATATAAAGCTTTAAATAAGAAATGTTCATAAGCGTTGATTATCTTATAGAACACGCATCTCAGAGTTATGATGCATTAGGTTCAAAGTTTGATGATGTCACACGTCATTCCTTCAGAGTCAAAACTCGTATCTAGTAACTGCACACTAAACAAAATGATTAGGGTACAAAATTATTCTCTATGAATCTATGTATTATTACCATAAAAACATAAGGCTAGATGAAGAACCAAATCTTATTTTTACAAGGTTTCTTAATAAAATATAACAAAAAACAAACGACAATGATTATGGTCGTCACAACCAAATCAGGGTTCGGGAGTCGATTATGCAAGGGGAAGGTATTGGCACCCCTCACGTCCGTTGTACTCAATAGGAACCGTTAGGTTAGTTGCATGCGTTAGTGTTAGTTTGAAATGTTAGGCTTCTTAAGATATTAGGTGGAAAAAAAAGAATATAAGAGAGAAGAATGTTTTTGGATTTTGCAACCAAGGGGACTAAACCTAAGTTTTTTATTAATGGGCTTGACAAGATTTACAAATCCTGCTCCTATGTATCTCCGGGTGCAATAGAGAACTCAAGGCTTACGTAGTTCTGGGTAGAAAATGTTTGTTTGTTGGTCGATTTTAGCGAAATCTATATTGTATTAATCGATGAAAAACATTGTTTTACCCAAAACAGACGAGGAGCAGACGTATTCCACACATCGAATGGATTTACAAATCAACATTCGGAAAAACTTCACTTATCTCAACTCAACAATTATGGACGAAACATTGTTTTACATCACTTTAAGACTTACAAATCAATATTCGGAAAAACGTCACTTATCTCAACTCAACAATTATGGCCGAAGCATTGCTTTACATCACCTTAAGACAAGATGTCTTTCATTTATGAAAAAGTTTTAAAGACCGCACGGCGGCGAAAAAAGAGTTGATTGGTTGAATATATTTTTGGGCTTGAAAGACGAGTATTTATGACTTGCAAGCTCTCACAACTTGGGTCTAATTCTCGGGACTACGTCTGGACCTTTCACCCAGGTAATCTATTTCTTTCAATTTTATTGAAAAGACGTTTGAATATTTACAAATATTTTTAAGAGAAGACGAATACATAGGGCTTACAAGCTCTTACAACTTGGGCCTAATATTCGGGATTACGACTGGATATTTCATCCAGGTAATCCTTTCCTTCCAACTTACTTATGAAAATGATTTGAATATTGGAGCGTTTTGAAGAGAAGACAAATACTTATGGCTTGCAAGCTCTTACAACTTGGGCCTAATATTCGGGATTACGACTGGATATTCCATCCAGGGTAATCTTTTTCTTCAAATTCACTTATGAAAATGGTTTGAAGAGATTTAAATTGAAAATAGTTTGAAGTGATGAAAAATTGGAGTTGATTTGAAGTGTTAGTGATGTTAGTATGAAATTGAAATATTAGTAAGATGTTGATCACGATTATTTACGTATGTCAAGGTATGGACAATGATAAAGATCATCTAATTAAATGACTAAACACAACTAAATAGACAATCAACAATACATTTGATAATTAGAAAAATAGTTAATTAATCAACTAATTAAGAAAAACTAATCAATTTATTAAATTTTAATTTTAAAATAAAAGGAGATAATCAAAAGGGGTATATGCATGGGGTTAGGAGGTGCAACTAAGAAAGAAAAACATATGAAGACCTAAAAGTAAAAAAGACATAAATTACACAAATCAGAAAGAAAAGAGAAAGAAGAAGCTACCAATTGGGGTTTCGCAGAAGCTATTGCAATGGCGGAAAACGGCAGAGCTTTGGGTATTCCCTACGGCGGCGTGGCTTGCGAGGCGGAGGACGCGAACTGCAGTGGTCGCGGTTGCTTCGTGGCATTTTTACGGTGATGCGGTGGCGGAGGATTTGTTTCGACATATATCGTGTAGTTTCCTGATGAACGATTCGGACGAAATGATGGCCGAAAACATTTATTGCAATGGTGAGAGATTTGTGTTCGGTCTTGTCGCTGACATTGTGTGTCATTGTTGTTCTATGAGTATCGCCGGAAATGTTAGCTGTTAACGGCGAATGATGATTAGTTTAGCGTAACAGGATGGTGTTTAGCTTGTGAGTTTGCACGCATGGAGGGGGATGAAGGTTGGTCGTTTGAGTATGATGAGAAACACAGTTCAGATTTGTGTGGTGCGAGCGGTTTCGTAATGCAGGTGTTTTATGTTTATGAATTTCTGTGTGAATAGTGAACAGAGAGAGGGAGACTGAAGGTAGCAGGCGGTGAACATGTTGGATGGAGGCTCACGTATTTTTATGATGCAGGTGGAGGGGTTTAGAACAGTTTGTTGGTGAGTAGAAATGAATAGGATTTGTTTGGATGTAAAAGGTAAGGTTTCTACTTTATGTGAAGAAGATGATAACGTTTCTACTGAACAAAAATAGAAGTCCATTCCTTTTCATTTTTTGTGTATTTTGAATATAAGATGAGATCTTGAAAGAAGAGTGAATAACTTTTCACGGGCAAATTGAAAGTGAGAGAGTCTTAGGCATTGTTTTATGGTTATCAGAAAAAATGTTTTTTTTTATGGTGGTTTACGGGGGTGAATAGTATGTGAGATGAGAAGTGATGGTAAGATAGTTTGAGCTTTTTTGAAGGGCAAATCAATTTTTTCTTTTCTACTGGTTATTGAAAATGAGAGTTAGAGCCAATGTGGGGATGGGGTGCCGCTCTGAGTGTTACTACCCCTTTCACCAGCATCTTTAGGATTTATATAGTGTCAAACTATGGTTGTTAAATTTGAGACAAATACCAAAATATCCTTTTTCAAAGTTTTAGAACAAAATGAGTTTTAAGAAGTAAATTAAAATTAAATTAAATTATTCTAAAAAAACTATATTAAGCCGAAACAAAGACGTAGAAAATTCTAATTAATTGTTACGGACATTTCGACAAAAAAATAAAAATAAACCGACTTAAAATAAATAAAAATCGAGCGGTAAAATGCTAGAAAAAAATCCACTAAAATGATCAACGCGAAATAAACCTCTCGAAAACATACAGGTTTTTTGCCAAATTTTGAAATAAAATTTCACCGGTTAAAAGGCTCAGACTAACAGAAATCCTACCGAAAAAGTAGTCGAAAAAATTAAAACGAGCACGCCAGGTTAAACTATGCGAACCGTAGATTAATAAAATTGATGTCTGCAAGATTGATCTTGAAAATTTTAGCCCGCTAATTTTACGTACATTTGAGGATCAGTTCGACTGGTCTGTTTGTAAATCAGAAAATTTATTCTGGATGACATTTCAGGCATTATGCAATATGAAATGCATGCTATGATATGCAGATGATGTGAAACTCATTAGGAGTGTATCAATTTACTGAATGAGGGGGAAAATTGGGGTATGACAACTACGGTGGAAAAATGGTCGTTGTAATATTGTGTCACCGAAGGTATATTTTCTTGTAGTACTTTCTTTCTTCGCCTTGTTTTACAAGCCCAGCTGGTTTTGCGACATAAAAATCTTCATTTAAGGTGCCACTAAGGAATTCACATTTCACATCTATCTGACACATATGCTAGTGATTCATGTTTTCATACCAACAATCAACCTAATTGTTTTGATCCTATCAACAGGTGCATAAACTTCGTCGAATTCGATTCCTTATTTCTGAAGAAATCCTTTCGCCATAAGTTTTGCCTTGTATCGAGTTACTTATCCTTTGGGATTCAACTTCACCTTGTATACTTGCTTCACGTCTACTACCTTCTTTCCTTGAGGCAACTAGACAAGTGACTAAGTGTTGTTGACTTTGATGGACTTCAGCTCCTCATCCATTGCTTTCATCCACTTCGAATCCTTCAATGCCTCAGTTGCATTGACTGGTTCAACATATGCATAGAAAGCATATTGGACAAGCTCACATTCATCATCGATCACATCATCTGATGTAGACACATTCTTGCAACCTTACAAGCACGTGTCTTGTTCTTTGAGGTCTACTTGTGCTTGCTTGACCTCTGACTTCTTCTTGTCGAACTTCTCTTTCAACTTCACTTGTTGGTTTTTCATATAAGATTCTCACTGAATCCTTCTTGACTTTTCCAGTCCAATCCCATTCTTTAAACGCATCTATCATTATGTCCATATTGATCACTACTTGCTTGTTCATTGGGTCGAACAACTTGTATCCACTAGTCAAATAATATCCTCTTAGTATCATTTGACTCGACTTGTCATCAAGTTTTCTTTTCAACTGATCAGGCACATGTCTATATGTTATAGATCCAAATACCTTCAGATTACTCAAGCTAAGCTTGATACTAGACCAACATTCTTCTGGCGTGATTCCTTCTAACCTTTTCTTCAGACATTTGTCCAAAATGTATGTTGTTGTCGACACAACTTCTCCCCATAATTCTTTGGGTAGATGCTTGCCTTTCAACATATTTCTCACCATATTCATGATGATTCTATTCTTCCTTTCTACAACTCCATTTTATTGTAGAGTGTAGGTTAAAACCACCATGTGCACAATTCTTTCTTTCTCACATAATATGTCGAAGTCTTTCAACACATATTCTCCACCACTATTAGTCTTCAAAATCTTGGGCTTTTGACCACTTTGTCTTTCGATCATAGATTCAAACTTGGCAAATACCTCAATCACTTCATTTTTCTTCTTGATCAGGAAAGTCCCCAGTTTTTGACTAAAATCATCTACAAATATGACAAGGTATATGTTACCTCTAAACAAATCCACCTATGCAGAACCACATACATCAAAGCATATGATTTCAAGAATGGCCTTCGACTTGCTTCCTGCATCCTTGTTGAAGTTGTTTTTGTGTTGCTTTGCTTGCACATGTTCAGATCTCTGATGTCTTTGAAGTTGAGATGGCCAAGTCTGTAGTTCCATATCCATTCATCCACGTGAGCTGCAATTGTAAGGCACTTGTGCTCCATCACATTAAGTTCAATCCTGAAGGCTCTATTTTGAGACATGGGAGCCTTCAAGATTAACCTTTCACTTGAGTTGAGGACTCTTATCATCTTGTCTTCAATCAACACTTTGTAATTCTTTTCGACCAACTTCCATGTGCTGAGAAAATTAATTTTCATGCCTAGTATATATAACACATTGGAAATTACTGATCTTTTTCCATCTTTTCTCAGAACCAGAATATCCCTAATACCTTTAGCTACTAAAGTATTGTCATTTGTAAATTTCACCATGTTCTTCATCGAGGGTTTTATGTTGACAAGCCAATCTTTCCTACCAGTCATGTGTGATGAGCATCCTGAGTCCAAGTACCATTGGTCCTTTAATCTTTCTTCATCTCTTGTTGTGACCATCAACAACATCTCTTCTTCTTCTTCATGTTTTTCCATTTTTTAATTTAGCATCTTGATTATTTTGTTTTTCTGGATAATCACAAGAGTGGTGACCATACTTCTGACAATTGAAACACTGAATGTGACTTTTGTTAGGTTTTTTAACACCACCTCTTCCTCTACTTGTAATACCACCTATGTGGTTGCTTTGGTATGAGGGTCTTCTTTGATTCGACAAATTTCCTTCTTGTTGGTTTCCTCTACCGATCAAATTGTTGTATCCTCCTCTACCTTTGTTGTCAGACCATTTTCCTTTGTCTTTCTTTTCTCTTACTAATTACGCATGCAAAGCCACGTCACTTTTTGATTTTCTTACAGCTCTTTCAGCTATCCTTTGTTCATGAGATTCAAGCGTCCCGTGAAGCCCTTCCATTGTCAATGTTAATAAGTCTTTCGATTCTTCTATGACTACTACCAGGTGATCGAATTTTGGGGCCAATGACATCAATATCTTTGCGGCAACTGATCTTGATGTCAACACTTCTCCACATACCTTGATTTGATTCACCAGTTTCATGACGCTAGTGAAAAAATCAGTTATGCTTGCACTTTCTTCCATCTGAAGCAATATATACGTTATTTTATGAATTTGTAACCTCACATATCTCACCTTCTCAACACCTACAAATGATTTCTTCAGAATTTCCCACGTTTCTCGCGCTGATTCACCATCGCTCAACTTTTCAAAATTGTCTGGATTAACACATTGATGAATCATAAAGAGAGCTTCATAATATTTCTTCTTTAATTCTTTGTATGCAGCCTTTTGTTCATCTGTCGTGATTTCTTCAAGCGACGTCACTCTCTCTTTCACAAGATCCCAAAGATCTTGATAACAGAAAACAAATTTTATTTGCTTGTACCAAGTCTCGTAATTCTGATTCTTCAGAATTTGTAGACTCGCTGGAAATGTCTATTTGGATGATTCATTGTGCTATGCCTTCCAAGAATTACACAAAACTTAGAAATGTCTACTCGGATGATTCATTACGAGATGCTAGAATTAAAGTAAATTCCAAATGTGGAATTTCACCAAAACTTGGAGAAATCTGAACCAATCTTGATGAAGAAGAATCAATCTTTCTGATTGGTCACTCCTTTTGTTCTTCACTCTTCACTGGATAGAATCAACCAACCTTAGTTGCTAGACGATTCTGCTGCATGATGATTATTGAAGAATAAAAGGAAAAGATGGATTGGGGAAGAAAAAGGAAATTATGGTTTTAGAGAAAATAGGAAGAAGAAGAAGAAGAATTTCTATAGAGTTTTGTTATGCCTTCAAAACGAGGTTTTTTCAACCTTTTTCTATGAAACTGCATGTTTTTTGTATATTACAACAATAAGGTATGTCCCTATTTATAGGTTGTGATTGCTGGCACACCAAGCAATCTCCAACTAACCTAACTAACTCAGCTAAAATATGTTGAATAAACTTTAACATTATATTAAGTGGTTTCTATTAATAAGTTAGTGGAAAGACAAAGAGTCTGTTGTAGTTGGAAGGCCAAGAGATAGTGGCTTATTAATAGTATCTATTTGTTTTAATTTCCTAGAATAACAGAAATCTTTGGGTCTATATAAAGACCAAGGTTGTATTTTCATGTTAACAGAATATATAAAAGTAGTGCTTTTGTTATCAAATTTGCATCAGAGCTAATGGCAACCATGATGAGTCAAATGCCACTGCCGCGACTAACGAAGTCAAATTACGAAAATTGGAGTATTCAAATGAAAGCTCTTCTTGGATCTCTAGATACGTGGGAGGTGACCAAAGATGGGTTTGAAGAACCAACAGACACTATGGGATATACGACAGCTCAAAACAAGGTGTTGAAAGAGAAGCAATCAAATGATAAGACGACATTATACATGCTGTTCCGCAGGCTTTGAAAAAATTGTCGGTTCGACTACGTCGAAAGAAGCATGGGACACGTTAGAAAAAGTGTTCAAAGGAGCAGACCGAGTGAAGAAAGTTCAACTCCAAACTCTTCATGGTGAATTGGAGAGGATGCATGTGAAGGAGTCAGAAACTGTATTTGACTACATCACGCGTGTACAAACAGTGGTGAACCAACTCACTAGAAATGGTAAAACAGTGACTGATGCATGAGTTGTTGAAAATATTCTAAGATCTTTAATAGATAAGTTTGAGAATATTATGCGTGCAATAGAAGAGTCTAATGACCTTTCGACGCTCTCATCCAAAGAGCTCGTTGGTTCTCTCGAAGCACACGAGCAACGTAAGATAAAAAAGAAGGAGGAAGCAGTCGAGGAATCACATCAAACCAAAGAGTCAATCAAAGACGAAAATGAACTCTACTCTCAAAATTTTAGAGGTAGAAGACGTGGTCGTGAAAGTGGTCGAAGTAGTCAAAGCAACAACCTTGAAGGATATAATAAAGAGAAGGGACAGTTGAATCAACCAAATTGGCATGGAAGAGGACGTGGTCGAGGAAGAGGTGGAAGGTCAAATTACTCCAACTTTGAATGCTACAAGTGTGGGAAGTATGGTCATTACGCGAAGGATTACAACTTCTAGAAATGCTATAACTTTGGTAAAGTGGGACATATTGCAAAAGATTGTCGAGTCGAAAAGAAGGTAGAAGAAACAATCAATCTAGCTTTGGAAGCCAAAGCGAATGAAGGCTTTCTGTTGATGACTCAAAAAGAAGTAGACGCGAAAACTGACACTATGTGGTATCTCGACTCATGGGAAAGTAATCATATGTGTGGTCACAAACACCTGTTTAAAAAAATGTAAAAGATTGAAGATGGTCATATGTCTTTCGGAGATGCATCGAAAGTGAAGGTCAAAGGCAAAGGTACGACTTATTACTTGCAGAAGGATGACTTGACTGGGTCAATTCAAGATGTTTATTATGTACCTTAATATTTTGAGTTTGGGGCAACTCACAGAAAAAGGTTACTCGATATTCATGAAAGATCGGATATTACACTTGAAGGACAAGCTAGGGAATCTGATTGCTCAAGTCAAAATGGGGAGAAATCGAATCTACAAACTGAACTTGAGAAGCGTTCGAGAAAAATGTTGGCCAGTCAATGTTGAAGACAAAGTGTGGTTGTGGCATCTACATTTTGGTCATCTACATAATGCTGGTCTGAGAAGGTTAGCAAAGAGGAACATGGTGCACGGGCTACCGGACATGGACTATGAAGGAAATTTTTGTGAAGAATGTGTGCTTAGCAAACAAACAAGAACCTCATTTCAAAATAAGGCAGAATATCAAGCTAAACATATTCTCGAATTGATTCATACCGACATATGTGGGCCAATCACTCCGTAATCTTTCAGTGGCAAAAGGTACTTCATTTCCTTTATCGACGATTTCTCACAAAAGACCTGGATTTATTTATTGAAAGAAAAATCTGAAGCATTTGAGGTGTTAAAAAAGTTCAAAGTAATGATGGAGAAGGCAACTGACAGACACATCAAAGACGTTCGATCTACCAGAGGTGGTGAGTATACTTCTACACCCTTTATGAAGTATTATGAAGAGCAGGGCATAAGGAGATTTCTTACTGCACCATATTCACCTCAACAAAACGGTGTGGCTGAAAGGAAGAATCGAACAGTTCTCGACATGATTCGATCAATGCTTAAGAGCGAGAACATGTCGAAGGAATTCTAGGCAGAAGCTGTACAATGTGCCATTTATGTTCAAAATCGATGTCCACATTCAAAGTTAGAAGATCAAACACCACAAGAAGCATGGAGCGGACAGAAGCCAACAGTTTCTCATCTCCAAGTATTTGGTAGTGTGGCTTATGCACACGTACCAGATCAACAAAGAACGAAGCTTGAAGACAAAAGTCAGAAGTACATATTCATTGGGTATGATGAGAAGACAAAATGGTACAAGCTATTCGATCCCATAAGCAAGAAGGTGATAGTGAGTAGAGACGTTCGAATAAATGAAGCGAGCAAGTGGGATTGGAACAATCCGACAGAAGTTGTCGTCGAAGTTGGAGAATCATTAGTCGTTGTACCAACAAGCATTTCAACAGAACTTGAAGATTCTGACAATGAAGATGAACCTCTACAACCAAGAATGTGAAGTCTGCAAGATTTGTATGATATGACAGAAGAGGTACACCTTGTATGTCTTTTGGAAGATAGTGAAAATATTAACCTCGAAGACGCGCTGCGAGACGAAAAATGGAAAACTGCCATGAATGAAGAGATTAAGGCCATTGAACGTAACAACACATGGGAACTAGCAGAATTACCAAAAAAAGTCAACCCATTGGTGTGAAGTGGGTATTCAAGAAAAATATGAACGCTTAAGGAGAAACAGAACGGTATAAGGCGCGACTTATTGCGAAGGGATACAAGCAGAAAGTAGGAATTGACTATCACGAAGTATTTGCACCTGTTGCAAGAATGGAGATAATTCGATTGCTCATTTCTCAAGATGCTCAATTCAAATGGCCGATATTTCAAATGGATGTCAAGTTAGCATTTCTAAATGGTGTGCTCGAAGAAGAAGTTTACATCGAACAACCACCCAGATACATGAAAGTCGGAAAAGAAGAAAAAGTGCTAAAATTGAAGTAGGCGCTTTATGGGTTGAAGCAAGCACCGCGAGCATGGAATACACGCATCAGCACATATTTCAAAGAGAATGGTTTCAAGCAATGTTCCTACGAACATGCTCTGTATGTAAAAAAGAATGGAGGTAATATGTTACTTGTTGCTCTCTATGTTGATGATCTAATCTTCTTGGGTAACAATGGTCAGATGATAGAAGAATTCAAGGGTACAATGACACGTGAATTCAAGATGACATACTAAGGTCTGATGAGATTCTTTCTTGGTCTGGAGGTTCGACAAGAAGAAACAAGAATCTTTATTTCACAGGAGAAATATGCAAAAGAAATCTTGAACAAATATAAGATGGAAAGCTGTAATCCGATTTCGACGCTAATGGAACCAGGTGCAAAGTTGTCGAAATTTGATGGAGGAGAACGTGTCAAAGCAAGAAAATATCGAAGCTTGGTAGGTAGTCTTCGTTATCTCACGTGTACAAGGCCAGACATTTCTTTAAGTGTCGGAATTGCAAGTCGATTCATGGAGGAGCCAGCATATTCACATTGGAAGGCATTGAAGTGAATCTTCAGGTACGTCCAAGGAACATTGTCATTTGGAATGTTTTACTCAAGAATAGAAGATTACAAGTTGGTTGGTTATTCCGGCAGTGATTGGTGCGAAGATATAGACGATCGAAAAATCACTGCAAGATATGTGTTCTTCATGGGAAATACCGCATTTACTTGGCTTTCTAAGAAGTAACCGATAGTAACGCTTTCGACATGTGAAGCTAAATATGTGACAACATCTTGGTGTGTTTGTCATGCAATATGACTTAGAAGATTGTTGAGCAAAATGGAGGTAAAACAGGTAGGTGCAACAGTAATACAAGTGGACAACAAATCAACAATTGAGTTAGCAAAGAATCCAGTAAACCATGAAAGAAGCAAACACATTGACGTTCGCTTCCACTTCATTCGAGAACATGTGAAGGAAGGAAGTGTCGAATTGAGGCATGTAGCAAGCAAGGATGAAGCAGTAGATATTTTCATAAAACCATTATCAAAATAAATTTTTGACAGAGGCAAGAAATTGATAGGTATGATGGATAGAAGAAACATTTAAGTTTACAGGGGAGTTTTGTTGAATAAACTTTAATGTTATATTAAGTGGTTTCTATTAATAAGTTAGTGGTAGTTGGAAGACCAAGAGATAGTGGCATATTAATAGTATCTATTTGTTTTAATTTTCTAGAATAGCATAAATCTTTGGATCTATATAAAGACCAAGGTTGTATTTTCATGTTAACAGAATATATAAAAGTAGTGCTTCTATTATCATAACACACAAGTAAGGTTAAGTTGAAAATTCTATCGACATTTCGACAACTATATCGACACACATAGCATTGCAACAATAGCAGACTCGAAATAATACTTTAGCACAAAGAATTATATTCTCAACACGTAGGAGCTCAATTTTGAAGTGCATTAGGTTGTTTATCTTTGGAATCTAGACAAGCCCGTGGAATGGAGAACTAAACCATGATAATTAGAGGGAAAAATAGAGGCGGTAAAGTTGGGTAAGGTTATGAAGGAGACAATGAACAGTGCAATTTAATCGCCTATATTAACATGCTTTCTTTTAGAAATACTAAAATGATAAATCTATTATTTCATTGCTCCTATTATTTTATGTTTTAATTTGAAATTGATAGAAGACTTTGATATGTGACAACTGGACAAACGTGCCCTCAAACTAATTTTAAATTAGTCTTTAATAAATTTCAAATTATACAAATATGATACCGTAAATCTTAAACTTTTGCAAATTGGTCATTTTTAAAAATTTGATCCAAAACTTTTTAAATTTGTAAAAAAATTAACCAAAAAATTTAACAATAATAATTTTAATACTCTAAAAAAAAGTAAATGGATTACAACTGAATTATTTAAAATGCTTAAAATTCTATTTATTTTCTTTCAATTACTCCATTCAAATGCATTTTTAATTATAAGAAAGGAAACAACTATATTCATGCATTAATGGTGTGTATTTTGATATCAAACTTAACAATTAAAAGTGGTGCAATAGTTGTGATTGAGTGTATTCTTGGATAAAACTTAACAGTCAAATTTGGTGCAGTAGCATTGATCCATTCATGTGACCCCTAGGCTATTGTTAAAAGAAAGAAAGCATGAAAAGTCCATAATCGGTAATAATTTATGTTTGGATGGATGGAAATGCAGTTAATAACACCTCAAATTTCAAATCCCTATAAGAGAAATAATTCTGCCCGCTCATCCATTCAAAAAAATATGTAGATTGTAAAATAAATATTTTATTTACATATTTAGTTGATATAGTATTTCATATTTAGTTGACATGTCTAAGTAATTCATATTATTTTTTTCGACAAATAGTATATATTCAAAAAAAAATATATGTAGATCGTAAAAAATAAATATTTTGTCTTGGAACCTTCAAAGTGACGTACTAAGTCGCTCTCTAAAATGTTTCGCGGCACTGTCTAAAATTATGCAACGTAGTTAAACTACAACACTGCATTCAGATTAAAACATCACAATTCTATACTATATGATTACTACTTGCATGGTAGATAATCGATCTAGAAATATACCATTTGACGATACAAATATCATTAGAATATATTGTAATATTGACATAATGTTTCAACAACCTACCACTTTGATTTAAAAAAGTGTTTTAGAAGTAACCTCAAACGCTTCTAAGGTTATGTATAAACAAAGACGTCTACGAATTGAACATTTGCATAGTGTTAGCTCTTAACTTCGACGCCCATATTTGAATTAAGAAATGGAGTTCCATGTAAAGATGTTTCGACTAGATCAGATATTGGGAGTTCTAGTCGAAGATGCCTTGATGAGAATGTTAAGATGCTACAAGGACTTATAAATATTTTTACTGTTTAAAGACGTTTTCGACAAAGAATTCGAATTTAAATGAAGGTGGGAAGTTTTGTTCTTACCTGAATTGTTGAAGATACACATGGAGCACTACGCCAAATAAGGGAAAATAGGGCGCTTTTTTTTTGCCTATAACAGCGCTTTAAAGCGCCCTCTAATCTGGCGCTGGCATAGCTAAAGACAGCGCTTTTTTTCCTGGTGAAAGCGCTCTCTAAAGTGGCTCTTTAAGCCCTTTAAGGGCCACTTTAGAGGGCACTTTTTAAAGAAAGCGCCCTCTAAAGTGGAAACTTTTAAGGGTTTAGAGTGCGCTTTTACTGGAAAGCGCCCTCTAAAGTGGAAACCTTTAAGGGTTTAGAGGGCGCTTTTACTGGAAAGCGCCCTCTAAAGTGGAAATTTAAAGGGTTTAGAGGGCGCTTATTTTGGAAAGCGCCCTCTAAAGTGGATGGTTATTTAACATTTACATGCATCACATGTCTCTGTGACCATATTCTCATTTCAGGTTATGTTGCAGCCACAAGAGGTAACCAGAAGAAAATGGCATACAGCTGCTTGTTATAATTCACAAGAGCAACTAAAGGTTCTTTTTATGCTTTTATAATATTAAAATACAAATACTGATATATGCTTATTGTTTATATGATCCTCTTGCTATTTGAAATGTCATGAACCGAAACCACTGCTACTCTAATTGAAATGTATAATAACCACTCTCTTTCATTTATTTGTTTATAATCAATCAATTACAACAAAAATGCAAGTATGCTGCTAGATTAGAAAATCACACTGTTTTGGTATTTTTCATATTTAACAAGACCAAAGAGCACAAAAATGAATTGAGTTGATTCAGAAAGAAAAAAAAATATGAATGTGAATACATGAGTGAGCACTAGCTGAAGTGCTACTCGAAAGGAAACTTCATCTGAAAAACTGTTGTATTTCTTCAAGAGTTTTTCCCTTTGTCTCGGGGACCCAAATGGCAACAAATCCTGCTGTGAAAACACACACTGCAGTATATATTGTGAAGGTTCCTGATAAAAACATAGGAAGCTTCTGGTTAGAAACAATAGATATTTATAGAAAATTAACATAGGCAATGCACACAAACCTCCCGAACTCCAATCCAAGAGCAAATTTGCTGTTAATGTAACCAACCAGGAAAAGAACCAATTGGCAAGTGTTGCAAAACTTCCAACTAGGCCTTTGATGTTAATCGGAAGAATCTATTATGTAAAATATATTCAACACATCAACTATCACATTATATTACAACAAAGGTTTGTTCATATAGGGTTGTCATGCATATTATTATTGAAGAAAATTGTACCTCAGACATTATAATCCATGGCATTGCTCCTAATCCCAGAGAGAATGCAATAACCATGACCTGAAAGAAATTGAAAGTTTATAATAATGAAGTTAGGGAAACAAACAATAGAAACCATCATTTGTGTAATAAAGTTGTATTTACACACCACAACTCCAGCCACCGATACGAGGCTCAATGTCGCATATAAATCAGAATCTGGTGATATATATTCCTGAGAGCAAATTCAACATAAAATATATTATCCATATAAAAAACCAAAAATATAAAGAAGAATTTACTGATATATAATCCTGTGAATCTGTGTTACAAATTTCTGAACATTTATGCATGAATGCATGTGTAATATCTAGTTAATGTATTATGTATATATAAAAATAAACAAAAAAAAATGTTCAAAAAATATAACAAACAAAAAAATTATTATTACCTTCAAGTAGAATGATATTGAAACAACCAAAAGACTCAAAGCCATTGCAGATGAAGAAACCTGCAATAGGAGATTTTGATTAATCTCTTATTACCCTCCATTGCTAGCATTGCAACACAATAATTATTGTTGAGAATACTCAATAAATGTATGAACCAAGAAAAATGAAACCAAAAATGAACAATAGCGAACGTCAGAAGAGAAACCAAGTAATATGAAGATTAGAAAAATACCTATGGTGTCAAAATCGAACAGCTAACAACGAATTAATAGAAGGAGGAAACATCGTAGATCTAACAGAGGTGGAAGGAGAACGCCTTAGAAGTAGCGAAAATCGTAGCAGTGAGAACCCTAACGTGAAAAAGAACGAAAATAACAGAGAGTGAAATAACAAAACGCGCAGTATGTTATAATTTTAATGTTTACTACAGGGGACCTTAGAGGGCGCTTGTGGAAAAAAAGCGCCCTCTAAAGGGGGCCTAAGAGGGCGCTTATGAAAGCGCTCTCTAAGGCTTTCCAAAAGCGCTTTATAAACTGGAAATGCACATGGACTTATAGAGTGCTTTTTTAAAAGCGCCCTCTAAGGGTAACCTTAGAGGGCGCTTTCTAAAAAGCGCCCTGTATTGTTGTCCCTCTGTCTCCTCCTTATTTTTTTGCTTCACCTTAGAGGGCGCTTTATTACAAAAGCGCCCTCTAAAGTGCGCTGTCTATTCCAGTTGTTCGCTCCTTATTTTTTCGCTTCACTTTAGAGTGCGCTTTTGTAATAAAGCACCCTCTAAGGTGCGCTGTCTATTCCAGTTTTTGGCGTAGTGGAGCATGGTGGATAGTTGCATCCATGCAAAGCGCCAGTTTTCTCGATATGGTAGAAAGACCGTTAGAATCGGTTATTTCGATTAGTATAAATAAAAGGTCTTAGTACTATGATCGTGTGTGTTCAAAGTGTGTACAAAATCTGTAAAATTTACCAAGTATCAGTGTGTAGAGAAACAGTAAATTGAGGAATGTACGTTTTATTTACACCATTGTCATTTACTTTGAAGTAATTCAATTTATCTTTTATTTCCAGAAATATCTCTTTATTTAAATGATTTATCTTTGTTGCCATTTATCTTCGTTTTTACAACATTCTCTTTACTTTGTGTTGTTCGTCCCCTTTTTGAGTATTTTCACGAATTACTACTATTATAAACATTGTCGAAGTGTTTATGTTTATTAGAATTCACTTTAACAAATAATTAGAACAGGTCCTAGGATAAATCTGATCGATCCTGTAAGTAATCAAATTTAGTAATTTGGAAGATCGGCGGTTGTTTACCAATTTTCATGGTAAAAAAATTGGCACGCCCAGTGGGACGACGCTAACGATTTTGAAAAGTGAAATTTTCCTCATTTTTTAGTTCTGGTTGTTCAGTCATCTTCTCCCTTTTGAAATAACTCGTTGTATGTTATTAAGAAGTGGTAAAGTAGCCACAACCAACGAACACAAACCAAGGAGGAGATCCACTAGGAGAATGGTGAATTTAAATGCGCCAAATAACCAAAATTCTCAAAATCAACCAACCAACAATGTACCACCCCCTTCTTCTTCGATAGGGGCGAACACAACCACAATGCACGTGTCTGAACCGGTACCATCTATAGAAAGTTTGATGCCTACACATTCGATTTCCCATACTGAACCTATTTTGACTTACATTGGGCCTAGGGGGCCTCCTAACACCCCTCACCGATTGAGAATGTTCTAAACAGGCCTTCAATACCCCCTGGTTTCTCTATACCCTTTGATGGTCGAGAACAACCATATGGAATGCCAACTTCAGTGGTGGCAGGTTTACAGAACGTTGCTTCGACATTTTCAGAACCAATGGTTAACATAACCTCCCCATTACATGGGTCAGGATCTGGGGTAATGTGGGCCAAAATAACCAATCTTTAGGCTTGGGATACCAAACACAAATACCCAGCCTTACCAATAATTCTGCAACCGTGTGGAGACAATAGATGGACGAAAGCAACCATGATATGGCCCAAATACTTACCCAAACATTGACCACTGTATTGAATCCTTTGATTCAAAATACGACACAATTGAATCAGTAGATGATAGCGCAGATGGCGCGAATGTCTGACTTCTTGGGTGTACCACAACCTCATCGACACCCTCCAAGGGATTGGATAAGGGAAAACTAAGGGGTAACCATAAATCCACAAAATCAACCGCCACCAGAGATGGTAAATCAGGGAGTAGGAGAGCGAACCCCCTAGAGCTGAACCATAAATCCCCAGGGAGAGAGAGCCAAGGATAGTAATGGTAAATAGAAACCAAAATGTTGATAATGTCATACAGCAGATTCGACATGACGATATGGCAGCAGATAACAATCTGGCAGCCATGGTCGAAAGGATTATGGTTCGAAATAGGGTAAATTTGGCCTTCGAAGGCCAAATTATACATCACCTTTGTCGGAATATATCCTACAGACAGAAACACCCCCTAGAATAAAAATACTCAAATTCACTAAGTTTTCTGGGGATACTACTGAATCCACTGTCAAACATGTGGCTAGATATTTAATAGAGGCAGGAGACATTTCGAACAACGAAAACCTTAGGATAAAATATTTCCCAAGTTCTCTCACAAAGAATGCCTTCATGTGGTTTAACACATTTCCACAAAATTCGATTCATACTCTGAATCAGTTAGAAAGAATGTTCCATGAAAAGTTTTACATGGGGCAAACAAAGATAAATCTGAAGGAATTGGCCAGTATTAAATGAAAGTTCACTGAGCCAATTGATGACTATCTAAATAGATTTCGATTACTCAAAGCTAGGTGTTTTACACAGGTACCAGAGCATGAATTAGTCGAAATGACTGCTGGGGGCCTTGACTATTCTATCAGGAAAAAGTTAGACACCCAAAATTTGAGAGATATGTCCCAACTGGCTGATAGGGTTCGACAGTTAGAACGCTTGATGGAAGAAAAGGCTAGAGCAAATAAGAATAAAAGAGTAGCCTACGTCGAATTCAGTAATGATGACGAAAGGATCCTATAATGGGCCTTTAGACTTCGAAGAAAATGAAATCGACCTTGCTGAGTTGAAAGAAGGGCCACCTTACGCTTGTAAGGTCTTGGCCCCGTCAAATGGAAAAAACCCTATCGAACTAGAAAAGAATGATAAATTTCCTAAGAAAACTTACACTTTCGACATTACAAAATATGAAGAAATCTTCGATTTGTTAGTTAAGGATGGTCAAATGATAGTTCCTCCTGGTACTAAAGTGCCACCTTTAGAACGAAGAAAGAAAATAGGGTTTTGCAAGTACCATAACTTTATGGGTTATAAAACATCTCAATGTTTTATTTTCAGGGATCTTGTTCAGAATGCTATCCAAGAAGGTAGACTCAAGTTTGGAGACAAACCTAAGAGCCAGATGAAGATCGACTCTAATCCTCTGCAAATGGCTGATATCCACTACACAGAACCAGAGGAAGTGAACATGGTCGAAGTCATTGATGATTTCAACATGACTGAAGTTACTAAGGACTTCGTCAACAAACATGTCATGGTCAGGGTATCTGAGCACCTTGATCAGGGATTCTTCAAGAACTTCGTTCAGGAAGCTGTTGGAAATTCCACAAATGGAAACACTGATGCTTTCGACACTGGAATCACTGAAGATTCCCACCTGATGATAGTAACCAAAGAAACCGCTGATGGTTTCGTGCAAATAGATAAGGCTACTGAAAGCCTTCAATTGAAATTCCAGAATTTGGACATCACTGAAGATGTCGACATAGAGGTTAATATGGTCGAAATCTTCCAAGAAACCTCCATGGAAGTTGACAACGAGTGTCGATAAGAAGAGTAAAATAAAGTAGCCTTCCCCAAAGAAGCCGAAACTCTGACTGATTTCCTCTAGAGGTGCCAGAAGAAACAATCAGAGGTTATGTTGTGCCCCCGATGCAGTGCCGTGTTCGATAAGAAAGCAGCCTAAAACTTTGAGGGAGTAAGGAGGGTTAAAAACCAAAGGTGCTAGAGATCCCCTAAAGATTAACAGGCTTTCCAGCCCATAAGGGCTTTCGACCCAAGAAGGTATTATGGTCCAAGGAGGCCTATGGTGAAGCTTGATGAAACAAAACGAATGGGTCCTGCTGCCAAACACATCTCCTTCAAACCCAATGCTGAGGCTTCAAATAGAAAATGGGTGAAGCCAGTCGATGGCAGAAAACGCGGCCAGGGAAAATGACAGAACTTCGAGGTAGATAGTGGTTCGTCATTAATATACCGTAAGGAGTTCCAGGCTAACAGAAAAACATCCCACATCTCTGAAAACTACAAAGGAAAAAATCCCATGACAAGGTCCCAGTGGAGAAGGGAACAGAGAAGGAGGAAAGCACGGAAGGAGGCTAGGGAAAAGGAAAAAGATGAATCCAACACCATTGTGCCTGCAAGAAAAAAGGAGGACTTAAGCCTTGACAAAGGAAAGTTTAATACTCCAGCAGAGGCGGCCAAAGAGAAATATGATCGAATGGCTACAGAAGACGAAATGCTAACGAATGACTTCAACTCCGAGTCAAACGCTTCATTAGATATCTTAGTTGGTGTGGTATCAGTGATGCCCAGAGAGTTCGACCAAATAACAGAGGTCGAAGACACTGACAACAATACAAAAAGAGAAATGGATGCTCACAAGCCAGTATGCTATTATGTGATGAACAATGGTTGCGTGAAGGAGCAAAATGCCTTCTTCGAGAGACCCGGTGAGGCTATAAAGAGTCATCTTAAGCCTCTCTTTATTATTGGGAAGATGGAAGATGTCCTAAATAATAAAATCTTAGTGGATTGCGGTGCAACGGTGATTTTGATGCCGCATCATATGCTGAGAAAAATTGGAAAATACGATACAGATGCTAAACCCCATAATATGGTGCTTTCCAGTTATGAAGGAAATGGGGGTTCCACTCTTGGTGTAATCCAGGTTGAGTTAACTGTAGGAACTGCCACCAAATCAACAATGTTTATGATTGTGGAGACAAAGGCCAACTATAACTTGTTACTTGGAAGAGAATGGACACATGGGGTTTGGGTTGTGCCATCTTCCACGCACCAATGAATCATCATATGGAATACAGATGGTATTGTGGAGAACATAGAAGCAGACCAAGGTTACTTCAAGACTCCTATCAACCCTGTTGACAGACGGCAGTTCGACAAACATTTGGCCAATATTGCTTCGTGTGATCCGACCAATTTTGCATTTACTCTAGATAACAGTGCCTACTGTTCCCTATATTTACACCCTAACAATGGATTTCACTGGGATAGAGAGGTGATAGGAGAAGACGATTTTGGATATCTGGGAGCGTCAGGATTCGACCCCACAGGTTGGAGAAGTGAATTCAGTACTGATGACTGAGTTTGAAGCTCTAAAAAGGATTTCGGCTTACATAGCCGAAAACAAACAACAATCGGCCTTGGAGGCTGAATTCAAAAACATGGTTGTCGAAGCCAACAAGGAGTTCCATCAAATAGGTCCTAGAAAGGACTTCGATCCATAGCCACCTGATAAGGTTCAGGATGAAGATCAAGGCCAGAGGCTCGACGCCATTTATGATGAAGAGCCTTTGGCATTCGAGAAGGATCCGCTGACAACAGATATTAAGATGATGGCTCAAGATCCACGTGAGGAAATATACCTGGGAGAAGGATTGAGAAAAATGCCAACCTATATTAGCGTCAATATCATCCATTAACTCAAAGTCGAAGTGATTTAGTTGCTGAAGCAGCTCAAGAATTGTTTCGCGTGGGATTACGATGAGTTGCCTGGTTTGAGTAGAGATCTGGTCGAATTGAAGCTGTCAATCAAGCATGGAAAAAAGCCTATCAAACAGAACCCAAGGTGATTTGCACCTGCAATTCTCTCGAAGATCAAAGAGGAGTTAGAAAGGCTTATTCACTGTAACTTCATCCGTACAACCAGGTATGTCAAATGGTTAGCCAATATTGTACTTGACATTAAGAAGAATGGTACTTTGATGGTGTGCATAGATTTTAGAGACTTAAATACTGCAACCCCAAAGGATGAATATTTAATGTCTATGGAGGAGATGCTAGTCGATTCTTCTGTAGGCCATGAGTATCTTAGCATGCTCGATGGATATTCTGGATATAATCAGATATTCATTGCGGAAGAGGATGTCCCAAAAATGGCATTTCGATGTCCTAGAGTCTTAGGCACCTATGAATGGATGGTGATGCCTTTTGGTTTGAAGAATGCTGGGGAAATATACCAAAGAGCAATGAATTCGATCTTCCATGATTTCATAGAGACTTTTATGCAAATTTACGTAGATGATATTGTTGTTAAGTCTGTTTCAGGCAAGAGCCATATAGACCATCTTCGACTGTCCTTCGAAAGAATGAGAAGACATAACCCTCTCAAATGCGCTTTTTGTGTGCAGGCAGGGGACTTCTTAGGCTTTGTAGTCCATAAAAAGGGAGTCAAAATAAACCAAAATAAGACCAAGGCCATAATAGAGGCGAAAGCGCCATCAACGAAGAAGGAATTGCAGTCACTGCTGGGTAAGATCAATTTCCTGAGGAGATTCATCTCAAACCTTAGTGGAAAAACGCAAGCCTTCTCGCATTTGCTTTGACTTAGCAAGGAAGGATTCGAATGGGGGCAGGCTTTTGACAAAATCAAAGAATACCTGAGTCATCAACCAACTTTGACACCACCTTGTAGAAATAGGAGTATGAGATTGTACATATCTGCATCTGACAAGACTTTAGGGAGCATGTTGGCTCAGGAGGATGATAATGGCGTCGAAAGAGCCATTTATTACCTCAGTAGGGTCTTAAATGATGCAGAAACTAGGTATAACATAGTTGAAAAATTATGTTTATGCTTGCATTTTTTTTGTACGAAGTTAAAGCATTATATAAAACCTGTTGATGTTTATGTTTCGTCTCACTTCGATGTTATAAAACATATGTTGTCTAAGCCAATTTTGCACAGTCAAATTGGAAAATAGGAACTAGCTTTAAATGAATATTCCTTAACGTATATGCCATTAAAAGTTGTTAAGGGACAAGTGGTAGAAGACTTTATAGTCGACCACTCTATAGCTGAGAATGCACTAGACTATCTCGAATTAGAACCCTGAAAGTTGTACTTCGATGGGTCTAGTCACAAAGATGGAACATGTATAGGAGTTCTAATTATTTCTCCTAATAAAGTTCCAACAAAACTCAAATACAAAGTGAAGGGCCTCTGCTCGAACAATGAGGCTGAATATGAAGCTCTCATGGCCATACTTGAGATATTGTTGGAATTGGGGCAACTCGAGTCAAAATAATGGGTGACTCAGAGTTAGTTATAAAACATATAACAAAAGAGTACAAGTGTGTTAAAGAGAATCTCATTATATACTGGCTAATAGCCAGTCGATTGCTAAAAAGATTTGAGATGGCTAATATTCGACACATACCTCGATTGGAAAATCAAGTGGCTAATGACTTGGCTCAAATTGCATCCGAGTATAAAATTTCAAAAGAAAAATTTCAAAAAGTCATTGAAGTCAGAGGAAGAGTTGTGATGACTAGATTAGCCCCATCAAACTTCGAAAAGACAAAGCTGGGATACGCTGATAAAGAAAACTTCAAAATATTGGCAATAGATAACCTGACAGACGGAGATTGGAGAAAACTAATAGTGGAATATTTACAGAATCCAATGGTGTCTGTCGATCGAAAAACCAGGTATCGAGCTTTAAGTTATTTTCTTTTGGGGATGGATTTGTTCAAAAAGACTCATGAGGGAGTTTTACTTAAATATCTTAGTGAGTCAGAGGCATATTCATCCCTTTCGACTGTCCATAAAGGGCCATGTGGGATGCACCAAGTTGGCCATAAGATGAAATGGCTACTATTTCGCCAAGGGATGTATTGGCCCACCATGCTAAAAGACTGCATCAAATTCGCCAAAGGATGCCAAGAGTATCAGGTCCATGCAGACATACAACATGTCCCTGCGAGCGAATTGCACTCTATAGTCAAACATTGGGCTTTTAGAGGCTAGACTTTGGATTTGATTGGAGAAATTCGACCATCATCATCTAAGAATCAGAGGTATATCTTGGTTGGCAACTATTTTACAAAATGGATCGAAGCTATACCTTTTCCAAATGTGGGCCAAGAAGTTGTGATCAAATTTATCCAGAAACACATCATTTATAGATTTGGAATCCCAGAGATTATCAAAACAGATCAAGGATCAGTATTTACTGGTCGAAAGATGCAAGAATTTGCTAAGGAAATGGGTTTCAAATTGTTAACATTTACGCCATATTATGCTCAGGCTAATGGTCAAGTCGAAGCAGCTAATAAGGTGATTATTGGCTTGATTAAGAAGCATGTGAGGAAGAAACCTAGATATTGGCACAAAACTTTAGATGAGATTTTGTGGGCATGTCAGACCTCTCCCAAGGAAGCCACTAATTCGACCCCTTCTCGACTGACCTTTGGTCATGATGGAGTTTTACCAGTAGAAATTTATCTACAATCCACAAGAATTCAAAGGCATCATGAAATTCCATCAGAATCATATTGGAACATGATGCTGGATGAGCTAGTCGATCTAGATGAAGAGAGACTAAATGCCTTGGAATTATTAAAAAGGAAGAGGAAGAGAGTAGAGAACTCTTATAATAAGAAGGTTAAAATTAATACATTTTCGCCTGAAGACTTGGTCTGGAAAGTTGTTCTTCCAATGGATCGAAAGGAATGAGCCCTAGGGAAGTGGTCTCCCAAGTGGGAAGGCCCTTTTCAAATTTTGCAAGTATTCTCTAACGGTGCCTATGAGATTGAGGAACTTAGCGAAGAAAAAATAATCTTGAGAGTAAATGCAAAATATTTGAAAAAATATAAGCCATCACTCCAAGAAATAAAAATAATAAACGAGTAATTGCATGCAAGTTAAACAAAGATAATATGGTAAAGGGTGCCAAAATGGCTTAAATTCACTTCAAAGGCCCAAAGGGCTAATATTCATTACATGCAAAATTTATCAATAGGCAAATGGAAAAGGAGATTAAAACTAAAAAGGAAGATTAGCCTTTATGTGGAGATATTTTGTCTTGAGAAGTTCCAGGCGTTTCTCACATAAGGACAGTTTCGACCGGAAAATTATGAGCTCTGAATCAAGTTTGCATGCTTTTTCGACGAACTCCATACCAAACTCTAGATCTTTATCCATCAAAGCATCATCAAACTTCAGAAGTTCGTTTTTGCACTTTTCGGCTTCAGAGATTTTGGCTTGCAGTTCCCTTATTTGTTTTCTCCATGAAGCAATGTCACGGTCGTGACCTTCAATTTCTTCTTTGTTCTTCTATTTTGTCTATTCCAGTTCCATGGCCTTGTTGGTAGACTTAGTGGCCGAATCCCAAGCAGCTGCTTTAGGACCAGCCTTTTGTTCGGTCTCCTTGGTTATCTAGGGTAGTAGCTTATGATCTTCGACAACTTGGTCGACCATAATGCCTAACTCCAGGATGATGTTGGCAACTTCAAGAGAAGCTTCTAATAGATTAACTTGGGGGAGTAGAGCCTTCAATGTTAGAGGGGCAAAAGGATCATCCAGTAGGAGCAAGAACAAATCACCCTTGAAGACCTTTTCCTTGATTTTTGAGAGCACTTCATCCGCAGGTGCACTCGAAGGTTGGTCATCAGATACCGTAGTAGTGTTAAGGCTTTTATCAGATGGGATTTACCTTATGACTAGTATAGCTTTTAGGTATTCAAGAGGTTGGTTTCGTTTCAGAGTTGCTAGTTCTTCTGAAGAAAAAACCCTAGTGTTTCCTGTCGAAACTCTGCCTTCAGGAATAGCCACAACTATTGGAGTGGCAAGAGTTTGACTCTGAGTCTGTCCTTCGAATGTGTCCTGGTTCCCCTCACCATTGTTGTCCTCTTCTTCGGAGTCTCCATCATCATCACCATCACTTCCATCATGTCCAGCATTGAGTGGGGTCTGGTTGTCTTCGTCTTCCTCCCCCATTGCTGCATCTTTACCATTGTTACCCTTTTGGTTGGCATGGTCTGTGCCTTCGACGTTATGCGAACCATCTTCAGGGTTATCTCCAGCCTGAACCTCTTCATCCACCACCATAGTATCCTTGTTCACTCCAGCTTGGTCTTCTTTGCCTAAATTAGCTTCGGGATCATAATCGCTAGTATGTAAATTTTGGGTAGTGGTATTTGGTGGCGAAGTCTCAAGCTCACCAGGAATGGTTTGATTGATTTAACTCATGGAGCTTTTCTATGATGAGGGTCGATAGGTAGGTTCGCCAGCGCTGTTGAGGACATTTGCTATGGAAATTGGCATGAAGGAAGTTGCAGTTGTTGTTCGCACGGTAGTACCTGCACCATCCTGAAACCAAAAATCGAAAGATAAGTGGTCGAAGACAATAAATCAACTAATAAAGGCAAAGTAAGTTATGTTTTTACCTTGTTCCCTTCAACCCTAGGGCTGGAGTTGTCACTTTCGCTCTGAGACGCTGTTATCTTCGCCATAACCTCAAGAGTAGGCTCTTGAATAGTTAGGGCAGTAGGCCTTTTCTTGGAAATTTTTGTTTGAGGATGGCTCAAAGCTTCAGTGATTTTTGGCTGTTGTTTTCTTTTCCTGGAAGTGAGGTCGAGAACAGGTGACAGGTCTTCTTCGTCAGAATCTATTATAGCAGGAGCTTCTGTTATTTTGGTTTGGATTTTTGATAGAGTAAGAGGAGGTTTTTGAGCAACCTGAATGAAAATACTAAAGTATTAATACCATTATACATAACAAAGAGTAATGGGTAAGACAGAGGTGTACCTTTTTGGGCTTTCTGCCTCCCTTAGTCTTTGTTTCGACTTGCCTTTTGATTATCGGCTTCTTGGGTGGAACCCTGGTGGCTAAAATAAAAAAACATAGAGTAGTTATTATAAGCTAAGGGTGAATATCCTAATAAAGGGGTATGATTCGAAAAACCTCCCATGTCACACCTTCATATATGTCCGATTCGACGCGAACATCTTCGATCCCTATATGAAGATGCCCTTTGAAACTGTCTAGAGTATGCTTAGTCGCAACCACCCACTGGGCTTTTTTCTGTGACTGTTGTTGAAGGATTTTAATGGAGTCCCCACAGATAAAACAGTATGAAAATGGAGGGGCAAGGCCACTCCAAAGTCAACATTTGGCAGTCGAGGAAACTTAAGAGGGTGCATTTTGAAAGCCATTTCATAGCGTTTCTCAGGAGGAACGTACAAAGGGATTTTAAAGTTTCTATTTTATTTGAAAACTTTTCCTTTAGTGTGACAGTTGCCTCGCGAATGGTTCGACTAAGATCACCGGGCCTATAGGCAGTTTCGAAGTAATGTTGGAAAGCCGGGATCTCTTTGATGAGCGTGTGAGTACCTTTCTTAGTTGTTTCATGCACAAAAAGGAAAGCTTTATCAATGTGTTGGATAAAAAAGGGAACGTCATAAAAGTCTTTAGTATAATATTCATTCCACCATCTCCTAAATTCCCGAGTACAGAGAAAGCTAGTCTTGAAGTTGACAGGGGTAAGTTGTGTCCTGCCAGTATATCTAGCCATCTGTTTAAGAGTGGTGGCTTCATTATGAATTGCATTGTAGAGGAGAAGGCTGCCTTTTTTGTCATACATGTACTTTAAGAGAGCCTGAATTAACTCAAACTGTCGAGCCACAAGATTAGGCTGATAGGCAATCAAAGTGATCTGGATATTTGAAGGGTTTAATCGAATGGTTAAGATTTTAGGAGTCAAAAATGCCTCCCAAATCAGAAGAGATTATGTCTCTCGTTTGTTGGAAGGAGATGGAAAGGGCCTTGTGAGCCATTATGGACCATACTTCCTGGCTGCGAAGGGGGCCATGCTCGACATGAATACATGGCGCCTGACGAACATCATGACATAACTCATGAAGGTTGGTCTAAGAGCTTACCCTTTGTCGTTGGGGGTTAGTTGGGCAATTGAATTCCTTAGACCCCTCTATTCTTTACTTCTTCAGCTTCTTCGTCAACGAGGCCTTTGTTGGAAAGACTTGCCTCAAAAGTGGCATTGAGCCAGAGTTGTAGTATCCAGAAGGGACCAGAGAGAAGGAAGTTTCCTTTTCTCCCATGTTATTTAGTTGAGTGACTCCATCACTCAGTGATTCGTAAAGACTTGCTAGGATCATTTCGCTTAAACAAATGTCACGTCCAACATGCAGTTGGTTCGTTAGAGTAAGGTACTTCTTGGCGACCTGTAGGGATTTCGAGCAAAAAACGGAGTGGAATAACCATAAAGCTAAGAAGGAAATGTGTTCCACATCAGAAACGTTATAGGTATCCTTGTAGTGTGCGATATGGGTCAAATATGCTGCCATGGAGGTGGAAAAGGCTATAGTGTCCTCAAAATCAATATCGGGGTCATATGTGTTTCTAATAGGTTTTAGCCCTGTGATAGCGGCTAGGTCGAAAAGAATTGGTGGGATCATAACACATGGAAGGTGGAAGGTGTAATGTGTGTTATCCCAAAAGTACAATGAAGAGACTAACAAAGATGAGCTATACTCTAAGCCTACTTTCGACAGCATTATCAGGTCATAAATCCCCATATCTTTCCAAGTTTGGGCTTTGGATTTCTCTATTTTGTTTAGCCATTCTATGTAATCGGTTGGGTCTTTAAATGAGGGAGTGGCACGAAAAACCCTAAAGTCTTTGTTCATAAATCTTAAATATATGGTTTCGTTTGTTTTGTGTTCTTCAGCAGTGGTTGGTTCAACCCTAAGTTTCTTGGCTTTCCCAATGGATTTACATTTGTGATAAGTAGGGAAGTATTCCTTAAGCTTACTAAAATTAGTATCTAAATCAAACAGAGGTCCAAATAACGCATGGTTTTTACTAGAAACAGAAATGGGAAAAAGTACCTGAGACGCATAAATCCTGCGTTGTTCTTCAGTTTTTGGTTCTAGGATACATTGTTGGTTGCGCACTGTTACTGGACCAGGTAATGTAGCGATAAGAGGTAGTTCTGAAATCTTCTTGGGGGTTTTTGATTTGACAAACGTCTTAGCGACTTTAATTATGTTCTTGGAGGTTTTTCTTGAGGTTGCCATTGCTATTAAGTTTTGAAGGAAAGGAGAAAATATGGGTTTGCCTGAAGGTTGTTTGAGAAGATGAAAAGCTAGAGTGTTTGAAGATTTCAGAAAGCATAGGAAATGGAATTGGTATGAGGTGTGTCTTTTATAAGCGTTTTGGAAAGAAAAATGGTTCAAATCAACATTAATGGTTGACAAATTAGTGGGACACATGTCTTTCCTGGATTATACGTTGAAGAGGTGGTAATTAATGCCCAATTCCATGATCTCCTAGGGTCTAGGAAACGTGATGATTAAAGAGATTTGGGTATGGGCTGAAAAGACGTTGTTAGGAAAAGGGTAATGATGACCCTGATGTCACAAGACAACTGGGAGATACTGAGAAGTTTTTTCGTAACATTGAGACATGCAAGAATTGTCCAAGGCGTCGAAGCATGTTCTCAAAAAATGTGTTTTTCTTCGATGTGTCAAAAATGACATTTTTGGGCGGCAATTTGTTAGCTCATAATTTTGACGCCCATATTTGAATTAAGAAATGGAGTTCCCTATGAAGATGTTTCGACTAGATCAGATATTGGGAGTTCTAGTCGAAGATGCCTTGATGAGAGGGTTATGATGCTGCAAGGACTTATAAATATTTTTAGTGTTTAAAGATGTTTTTGACAAAGAATTCGAATTCAAATGAAGGTGGGAACTTTTGTTCTTATCTGAATTGCTGAAGATACACGTGGATCATAGTGGATAGTTGCAACCATGCAAAGCGCTATTTGTCTCGATATGATAGAAAGACCGTTAGAAGCGGTTATTTCGATTAGTATAAATAAAAGGTCTTAGTACTAGGGTATGTTCAAAGTGTCTGTGTATGTTCAAAGTGTGTACAAAATCTGTATAAATTTTTTACCAAGTATCTGTGTATAGAGAAACAGTAAATTAAAGAATGTATGCTTGATTTACACCATTGTCATTTACTTTGAAGTAATTCAAGTCATCTTTTATTTCCAGAAATATATCTTTATTTAAAGGATTTATCTTTGTTTCCATTTATATTTTTTTTATAACATTCTATTTACTTTATCTTGTTCGTCCCCTTTTTGAGTATTTTCACAAATTACTATTATTATAAACATTGTCGAAGTGTTTACGTTCATTAGAATTCACTTTAACAAATAATTAATGCATGTCCTAGGATCAATCTGATCGATCCTGTAAGTAACCAAATTTAGTAATTTGGAAGATCAACGGTTGTTTACCAATTTTCACAGTAAACACATAGCAAGTAGGATTTCAATTCAACAAGAGTGACACAATTGTCTTGAACTCTATCTCAGACATCAAACTCGCACACAACCGTTTCTTAAGGTGTATTCTAATAACTCGTGCTTTAAGTGCCTTGCACATGTATCCCGGTTTAGTGAAGCCTCTTGGAATTATGCTTCAAAATTCCATAGGAATCGACCTAAGTTCCACAATCACATATGTGAGTCTATCAAGAGTACCATGTGTAGACTAAGTACTCCCTCATACAAAGTATAAATCTCATTAAGAATTTTTATTATCTCATCCTCTTATTGCTTCAGGATCCATGCTTCTCTTATTTACTCTAGCATGATCATCTCATATTACTCAAAACTTGTTATTACCCATTGGACCCATTCCTTGGGATCTCTAGCCACTTAGGCAGGGTTACCATCTTGAGAAACTAATTTTTCTATAGGCATTAGTCCCTTCTTATTGGATAAATTATAGACTTTCTCTCTAGCTAATTATATTGTCAAAGGATCTGCTAAATTTTCATCAGTGTGTACGTGATCCTCTCTTACAACTCCTTTAGAGATACAATCTATAACAGTGTTGTGCTTTCTCCTTATTTAGTGCCACTTATCGTTATACTAACGGTTCCTAATTTTTGCAATAGTTGCAGTACTATCCCGTTGGATCAACACAATTACCATAGGTTTTTCCATAAAGGGATCTCAGCTAGCAAACATCTTAACCAACTTGTTTCTTCATTAGTAGTCACTAATGCTATCATCTTAGACTCCATCGTGGACTAATCCAGGATATTATGTTTCTTTGATTTCCAAAATGAAGTTCCTCCAACTATGTTGAATACATAGCCACTCGTTGCTTTGGAATCATCTGATCAGGTATTCCAATATGCATCACTGTATCCTTTAAATATAGCAGGAAATCTATGATAATGTAAGCCGAGATTCATGGTAAACCTAAGACTACCAATGATTCTCGCATATTCTATTTTTCAAACACTTTCACTAATGTTCTTAAACAGTGTCACACTTAGATCATATGGTGTGCACGTAGGTTTATAGTCAAAGTAATTATATTTCTTTAAGACCTTTTCCACATAGTGCGATTGATCCAAAAAAATTCCTTTTTGGATCTCGTGATCTTGATACCAAGGATTAAGCTCACTTCTCTGAGTTTTTTCATATCAAAGTTGTTTCACAACAATGATTTTCCATCATTAACTACATGAAGGTTTGATTCAAATATGAGTAAGTCGTCTACATAAAGACATATGATAGTGCAAATGTGATTCTCAAATTTATAATAAACGCATTTGTCATATTCATTCACTTTGTACCCATTTGATATTATTGAGATATCAAACTTTTCATGTCATTGTGTTGGAGCTTGTTGTAGACCATACAGAGATTTATCTAACTTACAGACCTTGTTTTCTTGCCCATGAATTACAAACTCTTCCGCTTGGTCCATGTAGATTTCTTCTTCTAAGTCACCGTTTAAAAAACCTGTTTTAAATTCCATTTGATGTACTATTAAGTTATAAATAACATCCATTGAAAGAAGTACCCTAATGGATGTAATTGAAGTGACTGGAGAAAAAGTATTGAAGTAATATATATTTTCTCTTTGCCTAAAACCTTTGGCTACAAGGAAAGCCTTGTACTTATCAATTGTTCCATCAGGTTTTAGTTTCATTTTCAAAACATATTTACAAATGATTGGTTTATAACCATGAGGTAACTCTACTAAGTGCAAGGTCATGTTAGATTCCAGAGAATTTATCTCATCATAAATAGCTTCTTGCCATAAATATGCATTTAGAGATGATAAGGATTCTTGAAGATTTATTGGATATTCTTCTACATTATAAGCCGCATAATCGGGCCCGTAGTCTTTAAAAATCTTACTCTTTTACTTCTTCGAAGTCCTGTTTCTACTTCATCGTTGCTTTATGTGCTTCTTATCACTAGAATATGACTCGATTCAGTGCCCCTACTATTTCACGATTTGAGAGGAAAATTATCTTCATATAATTTAACATCGTTTGATTCTATGATCACTTAAGCATTTAGTTCATAACACATATATGCTTTATTGTTTGTTGCATACCCAACGAATGCACATTTATAGGCTCTACTAGCAAGTTTAACTCGCTTTGGATCCGAAATTCTGACATACGCCAGACAACCCCAAGCCCATAAATAAGACAATATTGATTGTCTTTTCTTTAATATCTCATAAGGAGAGATATTAATTTTTGACATGGAAACTCTATTAAGGACATATCAAGCAATCAATAAAGTATCCCTGACCAGTTAGAAGTGTAACACCTCAAATTTGATTAATTAATTTAATTGAATTATTTAGAATTTTATTTAATTAATTGGTGTTTTAAATTATTTGTTGTATGGTTTTGAGGGTAAGTATCCTTCTTGTAGAGGTATACAGAGAGTAAGTGTTTGGTATAGTTGTTTAAAATTAATTAGGAATTTTTATTAATTATTAGAATAAATAGTATTTTATTTGAATTAATTAAATAAAATAGTAAAATCATAGAGTTGGGCCAATATGGAGATTTTGAGAAATATAGGGGAGCAGGAGTTAGGGAGTTGATGCAATAGTGTGAATTAAGAAAATTGAGGGCAATGAGATAATTGGAAATAAGTGTGTAGAAAACCCTAGGTTATATTTGAAGTAAGAGAGTTTGGAGTGTTTTATGTAAAACAGAATTTTATTGTGAGAAAAGGCAAAGGTTAGGGATAAATGAGGGCCCCATTGTTAGAGCTTGAAGTTGCATCTTGCTAGGAAATCCAAGGTAAGATGGGAGAAATAGCTATTAATATATGTGTATTACATGAAGGGTAGATATGAGAGGTTCGTTATTCTCTTTAGGGAAATTGCGAAGTGATTAATTTTGAATGTCTATGATGTTTTGATGTTATTGGATGTTTTAATGGTAAATTTTGTGTGCATATACGTGTACTATTTTCTTTCTTGAGATATTGATGTTTTACACCATGTTTGGTTTTTTTTAAGGTTTTGGGTAAATATGATTGTGAGGGTTTAAAATGTGCTAAACCATGAAGATAATATGCTCTGGATGAATATATGTCATGTATGTATTATTTTTGGTTAATTTTGATGGATGGGGATGAAAGAATGGGAGTTTGCTTTACACTCCATTACTGGAAATATGTTTTTGACGTTCTGAATGTTCACGACGCCCATGGTAGTCATCACACTCAGGTTAATGACAAGCGTCATGCCATGATGCACATGGTAGTCATGCACTTGTAACTTGCGTGATTTGGTTGTTTGCTTGCATTGGAATGCAAAATCTGATTTTTCAACTTTTGTTAGCTTGTTGTGTTGTGAGTTGATGATCAAAAATATTTAATCAAAGTTATGAAATAATGGATGAATGATGGGAATGTTTTGAATGTTGCTGAACATGTTGTTATGATGAGTTGTGCATATTTTATGATGATTGATTCTTGTGTATGATGAATGATGTGGTGTATAAATCGTGAGATGTGTATGGTGATCGTTATGGTGATAATGCATGTTGTCAAGAGTCATATATCATGGTGTATGAACTTCGGTCCAATTTTGGTGTGCTTTGGTCCTATTGATGACTCATAAATTGGGATTTTGAGCCATTTTGATTAAGGTTGAATTTAAGGCTTTTTTTTACAATGAACTCTTGTGATTCTCTTAGAGATACTTATATTTTAGAATTAATAATGAATGATTTTTGAATTTTTAATGGTGAACAGATGTATTGGTGAATTTTGTATCAAGGTAATGGAAAGAGGAAATGGATGGAAGTTTAGACAAGAGGGGTGCCGCTCTTCTAATCCTAGAAGAAGATAATCCTTATGGAAGGATGATCACCAAAAGAATTGTGAATTCTTGATAAGATCAATGTTGGTTAAATCCAAAACCAAAGATGAGCTTAAATCACTATTCTCAAAGAGAAATATTTTACTAAAATTCAAATTACTTTATTTTCTGAATTTCTTCCATATATATGGAGTTGTACATAGAATTCTTGTCTTGCTTTACATGTAGAAAGTCAGCACGTACAATAAGGAAAAAAAACGAAAATTGTAAAGGCAAAGGGCACAAGCATCAAATGCAAACGTAATCACTACATAGGTTACAAAAAAATGAATAAAAGAAACATTAATTGAGGGTGGCTAATTATTGTAGATTGAATGGTGGGAGTTACTTGTTGAAGACAACAAATTCAAGGAGGAGACAATGCATTGAATGACATTTTCTCCTTTGTTCCCTCTTCTTTGACTTGCTAAATCTTTTCCCTTTTTCTTTCTATCTTCATTCTAAATCTTGTAACTTTATTCACTTATTTAAAAAAAATGAAATTTAAATACTTTCCATGTCACTTGCCTCATTTAAATGAAGGCTTGTGATTGACTTACAAAATAAAACACACGTATGCATGGTTTGTGCCTTATTAACACAAACTCTTTATTTTTACTTCATAAGTAAATAGAACTAAGTTAGATGGGCAACATGGTATGCTCCTTATCCATCTCCCAATAGACTAATGGAAATGACCATTTTGACCTCTAAGTCTTCTAATTTTTGCCTTGCTTCTATAATGGTTGTCACTGTTTGTTTTAAGGCCTCCTTATCTTTCTTGGCACATGCCCTTGTCATTGGTCCACCTAGTCCTTGAATTGCTTCACTAGAATCCTTGATAATGATGTCCTCCTCATCCCCTCCCTCTTAAAGAGAATTCAACGTTGAATTAAAATCGTCTTCGCCTACATTAAAAGGAGATAAGTCAACAACATTAAAAGTAGAACTCACACCTTACTCACCAGGTAGATCAATCTTGTAGGCATTTCCATTGATCCTTTCAAGCACTCGGAAAAGTCCATCACCCCTTGGTAAAAGTTTAGACTTTCTTTGAGTTGGAAATCTTTCTTTCCTCATATGTATCCATACCCAATCACCGGGTCAAAAACCACTCTTTTCCTCCATTTGTTTGCATGCTTAGCATAACCCTCAATTTTCTTCTCAATTTGATACTTTACTTGCTCATGAAATTTCTTCTTAAATTTTGCCTTAGCTTTCCCATCATTATGCTTCAAAAGATAAGTGTTAGGCAAAGGCAACAAGTCAAGTGGAGTTAGTGGGTTAAAACCATCAACAATTTCAAAAAGAGAGAATTGTGTTGTATGCACCACACGATTATAAGCAAACTCAGCATGTGGTAAACATTCCTCTCATATTCTCAAATTCTTTTAAAGGACACTCCTAGGAAGAGTAGAAAAAGTTCTATTCACTATCTTAGTTTGTCCATCTGTTTGTGGATGAAAAGTTGTAGAGAAAAGCAATTTTGTTCCTACCTTACTCCATAAAGTCCTCCAAAAATGACTGAGAAATTTGGTGTCATGATATGAAACTATGCTTCTTGGAAGACCATGAAGGCGTACCACTTCTTGGAAAGATAAATTTTCCACATGACTTGGATCATCCACCTTCTTACATGCAATGAAATGTGCCATCTTTGAGAACCTGTCAACAACAACAACAATATAATCTTTTCTGTTGTTTGTCCTAGGTAAACCCAAAACAAAGTCCATGGAAATTTCAATCCAAGTAAACTCAGGGGTAGGCAAATGTGTATAAAGACCATGAGGCAAAATCTTTGATTTAGCCTTTTTACAAACAATGTACCTTTCACAAAACTTTTGAACATCACTTTTCATGCGGGGCCAATAAAAATGTTCATGTAGCAACTCTAAGGTTTTTACAACCCCAAAAAGACCCATTAAACCTCCTTTATGTGCCTCTCTTAAAAGTAAATCTCTAATAGAACATTTGGGCACTCATAGTCTTTTTTCTTTAAACAAATAGCCATTGTGCCTAAAATATTCATTAATGGCAGCATGTTTACAAGCTAAAAATTTGGAAGAAAATTCAAGATCATTCTCATACATTTCCTTAATGTGTTCAAGACCAAAAACTTTTGTTTCAAGAGTGGAAAGAAAAACATATCTTCTAGATAATGCATCTACCACTATGTTTTCTTTTCCTTTTTTATGCTTGATCACATATGGAAATTGTTCAAGAAATTCAACCCATTTAGAATTCCTCTTGTTTAACTTACCTTGTCCTTTTAAATGTTTCAAAGATTCATGGTCACTATGAATGACAAATTCTTTGGGCAAAAGATAATGTTGCCAAGTTTGCAAAATTCTAAATAAGGCATACAATTCTTTATCATAAATAGAGTAATTAAGGGCAACCCCTTTTAATTTCTCACTAAAATAAGAAATTCTATGTCTTTCTTGCATCAAAATAGCCATAATTCCAACATTAGAAGCATCAAACTCAATTTCAAAAGATTTGGAAAATTTTGGTAATGTTAAAATTGGTGCTTTGGTGAGCTTTTCTTTAAGTGCAGCAATTGCTTGCTCTTGTTTCTCACCCCATTTGAAAATAAAATTCTTTTTAACAATTTCATTAAGAGGTGAAACAATGATGCTAAAATCTTTCACAAACCTCCTATAGAAACTTGCTAAACCATGAAAGCTTCTTACCTCAGTTGCATTTTTAGGTGGCAACCAATCCTTGATTGCTTTCACCGTTTCTTCATCTACATGGATTCGTTTGGAGCTAACAATAAAACCTAGAAAAATAACATGATTCGTGCAATAGACACATTTTTCCAAATTTGCAAATAAATGTTCTTGTCTTAGCACTTCCAAAACAACCCTTAGATGATGACAATAATCTTCTAAATTCTTGCTATAAATTAAGATGTCATCAAAATAAACTACAACAAATTTTCCCACGAATTCTCTCAAAACATGGTTCATTAATCGCATGAATGTGCTTGGTGCATTGGTTAAGCCAAATGGCATGACCATCCACTCATATAATCCATGTTTTGTTTTAAAAGTTGTTTTCCATTCATCACCCTCCCTAATTCTTATTTGATGGTAGCCGCTTTTTAAATCAATTTTTGAAAATAGGCATGCACCAAATAATTCATCAAGAAAATCAATTAACCTAGGGAAATGGTGCATATATTTAATGGTAATGTTGTTGATGGCTCTACAATTAGTTCACATCCTCCAACTACCATCCTTTTTATGGACTAACATAATCGGAACAACACAAGGGTTTAAGCTTTCTCTTACCCATCATTTACTTACCAACTCAGATACTTGTTTTTGTATCTCTTGCATTTGTTAAGGTTTACTCCTATAGGCTGGCCTATTAGGAAAAGATGCTTCAGGACTCAAGTTAATGTGATGTTCTATTCCTCTTATAGGTGGCAACCCACTTGGTACCTCCTTAGTAAACAAGTCCTTAGAATCCTGCAAAAGAAACTCAATACAACTTGGCAAATTTTGAGTGTTAGAAATGTTAGTTAATAAAGCCACCTCTTTGCAAATAAGAAAATATAGGGGTTGTTTTCTAACAATTTCCTCTTTAATCTCTTTTTTTTGGAAATTAAATTCTCTTTTTTTTCAACACTCTTTTTTTCTTTTTCTTTTTCTTTTTCTCTTTTTTCTTGCTCGTATTTTTCTCTCAGTTTCTTTTAATCCTCTCTCCCCTCACTAGGATTCAATGGTGCAAGATTAATCTTTTGGCCATAATGCATAAAAGAGTACTTGTTAGTACGACCATCATGCATCACTCTTCTATAAAATTGCCATGGCCTACCAAGCATCAAGTAACAAGCTTCCATTGGCAATACATCACATAACATAGAATCTTCATATTTTCCAATTTTTAAAGACACCTCTACTTGTTTGTTAACAAGCATTTCAACATTTTCACTAAGCCATTGAAGTTTGTAAGGCTTAGAGTGAGGTGTTTTTTCCAACTCTATCTCTAAAACCAAGCATGTACTAGCAACATTAGTACCACTACCACCATCAATGATTAAATAGCATACCTTTCCTTTCCCTAGGCATCTAGTGTGGAAAAGGTTTTCCCTTTGATTTGACTCCTCCTCCTTTGCTTGATTTCCCAACAACCTCCTAATCATGCAAAGTTCACCACTTGGAATTTCTTCATCCTCCTTTTCACATCCTTCTTCAACATACCCATCATACTCTGCATCCTCAAGGTCCTCATTTTCTTTAATTAACATAGTTCTCTTTGTTGGACATTGAGAAGCAATATGCTCTTGACCTTGACACTTAAACAACTTAACTTTCTTGTTAGTTAAAACTTTTGGAGAAGGTACAACAAATTTACCTTTGTTTTCAACCGTTTTTTCTTTGGAGGATGTAGTGCATTCCTTCTTCAATCTGTCTTTCAAATTTGGTGAGTTGAAAGTAGTGTTTCTCCTTAGTTGGCCCTTTATATTGAGTTGTTGTTCTACTTTGATGGCTTGATGAACTACGTCCTCAATAGCCACATAGTGATGCAGTTCCATTATGTCACTAATGTAACGGTTTAAGCCATGAAGGAACCCAACCATGGTTGATGCACCATCTTCCTCCATGTTGGCTCTAATCTTTGCAACTTCCATCTCCTTATAGTATTAATTAACACTCTTAGAACCTTGAGTAAGCCTTTGTAATTTGTTGTGCAAATCCCTATGGTAATAGGATGGAACAAACCTCTTCCTCATGATTCTCTTCATTTCTTCCCAAGTAAAAATTTGTTCAATTCTTGTCTCTCACTCTATGTATTCCTCTGGATCATTCCTTCCTTGAAAAGGCAGCACTTTTATTTTTATGCTCATCAATCTATCTTCTCCAGGTCTCTCTTCACGCCTTCTCCTCCTCCTTTCCTCCTCATACCCACTACTTCTTTCTAGTTGATCAATTCTTTCATGTAAAGTTTTAGTTTCTTCTCTCAACATGGTTCTAAATTGTGTTATGAGAGCTTCAATTAGTAATCTATTTGGATCATTACCATCATTTTCAGCCACGATCACTCAAATTTATTCCTCACAAGTGTTTACACTCACACTCAAAGCTCTTCTTTTAGTTTTTTTAAAGAAACCAACCAATCAACACAAGAAAACAATTTTTCTAGTGATAATCAACAACCAAGACCTACAATAAACAAAACATAAAGAAGAAGAAAATATGAAATAGGTATTCAAAAATAATGAGGAAAAAAAACAATTTTTTTAGACTTTTATATATATATATATATATATATATATATATATATATATATATATATATATATATATATATATATATATATATATATATATATATATATATATATATATATATATATATATATATATATATATATATATATATATATATATATATATATTTCGTTCTATATTCAAATGAAATGACAATGAAGAGTACAAACAATAAGAAAATTGAAACTTTACCAAAGTGTGGCCGTTTTCAAGAACCTTGCTCTGACTACCACTTGAAGCCTCCTAAATTGGAATTTTGAGACATTTTGATTAAGGTTGAATTTAAGGCTTTTTTTACAATGAACTCTTGTGGTTCTCTTAGAGATACTTATATTTTAGAATAAAAAATGAATGATTTTCGAATTTTTAATGGTAAATGGATGTATTAGTGAATTTTGTATCAAGGTAATGGAAAGAGGAAATGGATGGGAGTTTTAGACAAGAGAGGCGCCACTCTTCTAATCCTAGAAGAAGATAAGCCTTATGGAAGGATGATCACCACAAGAATTGTGAATTCTTGATAAGATCAATGTTGGTTCAATCCAAAACCAAAGATGAGCATAACTCACTATTCTCAAAGAGAAGAATTTTAATAAAACTCAGGTTACTTTATTTTAATAATTTATGCCATATATATGGACTTGTACATAGAATTCTTATCTTGATTAACATGTAGAAAGCCAGCAAGTACAAGAAGGGAAAAAATGAAAATTGTAAAGGCAAAGGGCACAAACATCAAATACAAACTTAGGTTACAAAATAAATGAATAAAAGAAACATTAATTGAGGGTGGCTAATTATTATAGATTTGAATGGTGGGAGTTACTTTTTGGAGACAACAAATTCAAGGAGGAGACAATGCATTGAATGACATTTTCTCCTTTGTTCCCCCTTCTTTGACTTGCTGAATCCTTTTCCTTTATCTTGCTATCTTCATTCTTGGTCTTGTAACTTTATTTACTTATTTAAAAAAAATGAAATTTAAATACTTTCCATGTCATTTGCCTCATTTAAATGAAGACTTGTGATTGGCTTACAAAATAAAACACACTTATGCATGGTTTATGCCTTATTAACACAAACTCTTTATTTTTAGTTCATAAATAAATAGAACTAAGTTAGATGAGAAGCATTGTATTCTCACAATCCGTCTCCCAATGGACTAATGGAAATGACCATTTTTCCCTCCAAGTCTTCTAATTTTGGCCTTTCTTCTATAATGGTTGTCATTATTTATTTTAAGGCCTCCTTAGCTTTCTTGGCACGTGCCCTTGTCATTGGTCCACCTAGTCCTTGATTTACTTCACTAGAATCCTTGATAATGATGTCCTCATCATCCTATGTTGGGGATCGGGAGCGAATGGTCGTTTCTTGGTGGAAGATGGTGAAGCATTACCTATGGTGATGGTAACTATTTGTCATGCTCTAGTCCTATGGCAGGGATCAGGAGTGAGATGAACCTGAGTGTTCATGAATGGTACCGTATGCATAATGAGTCAGTTTTAGAGTACATTTTCATACATAATTGCATATGTAGTTGATTGTTTAATGATGTTGATTGATTGGTTAAGAATATCCACATGTTTTCATGATTTAGGTGTGAGGATATGTTGTGGATGGTTATGTAATGAATGTATACTTGTCTTGTATTCTCTAACATAGAATTCTTTACACTGTTTATATTAGTTTGTTGTTTCTCACCCCTTTGCTTTTATGTTGTCAACCATGGACATCTTGCAGATACGTAGGAGTAAAGTTTGTTGTTGTAAGTGGAAGTTAGCTCCTGGATTTAATTCATTGTTTAGAAGTTTTTCTATGATTCTGTAACATTGCGGTTAGGAACATTTGTTTGCTGAACATGTTTAGATTGGAGTTAATTTCTTTATTTGTTTTATGTTGAAGTTGTTGAGAGTTGAACTTGATAACTCCATATTTTGATAGTATTTTATATAATTTTGAAGTTGAGACTTAAGTTCCAAGTTATGTTGTTTTGTTTAATTGAAATGAGATCGATACCGCCGTCGTGATACCCTAAGTGAAGGTGAGTGTGCGATGAGAGGTTGTTGTATGACGTTGAAATTTCCATTGCGTATTTTTTAAATGCTTGTTTTATTAGAGTATTTGTCGTTGGTGGCACCATGGATTGTCGTGTAAACCTTAATATATACTATCAGTGTAAGAGCAAGTTGGCCCGTGCGACCAGGTTTTGTAATATTGTCGAGTTCCTAGTATGTGACACATGTGTATACACTATCAGTGTGTCATTTCTTCTAATATTTGTTTTATGGTGGGCAAAATGGCTGGAAGAAATGATCGCGTTATTGCTGATGCTTTGGAGTCAGTGGCTCAGGCATTACATGGACAACAAAATCAAGCAAGTGATGAGTTATATGGTTTAGGGAAATTTCAGAGGAATAATCAGCCAACATTCAAGGGCAGGTATGATCCGGAGGGTGCTCAGGTGTGTCTCTAAGAGATCGAGAAATTTTCTAAGTGATGGAATGTACGGTAGAACATAAGGTTTTGCTTGGTACTCAAATGTTGTCTGAGGAAGCTGAAAACTGGTGAGATAATGCTCACTAGAGACTAGAAGTTGTTGGTGAGGAGATCACTTAGGTTGTTTTCAGGGTGCAATTCCTTGAGAATTACTTTCCTGAAGTTATGCATAGCAAGAAGGAAATTGAATTTCTTGAGCTTAAGCAAGAAAATATGACGGTTGTTGAGTATGCCGCCAAGTTTGAGGAGCTTGTGAACTTTTGTCCATACTACAATGGTGCAACTGTTGAGGGGTCGAAATGCATTATGTTTGAAAACAGACTACGACCTAAGATTAAGCAGGGTATTAATTACCAGGAGATTCGTAGGTTTCCTACTCTGGTGAACGAGTGTAGGATTTATGATGAGGATTGCAGAGCTCGTTCCACTCACTACAAGAGAGTTAGTGAGAGGAAGGAGATGAATCAGTTTATGGGGAAAACCATATAGTGATCCAACTGACAAAAGAAAGCAGAGAGTTGCAGATGAGAAAAATCTAAGTGGGGAGGGACTCTCACTTCTGTCAAGTGTTTCTAGTGTGGTGAGTTGGGCCACCGTACTAATGAGTGCAAGAAGAATGTTCTGAGGTGCTTTAGGTGTGGAAAGATAGGATATCATGATGTAGATTGTAGGAGTGATGGGATGATTTCTTATAACTATGGAGAACAGGCTCATATCAGTACAAATTTCTAGAAGCTGAAGAAAGCACAATCTGGAGGAAAGGTTTTTGCTTTGACTGGGACAAAGACTACTATTGCCGACCGTTTAATTCGAGGTATGTGTTTTATAAATGGAATCCCTTTGATTGCTATTATTGACATAGATGTAACACATTTGTTTGTTTTGCTTGATTGTGTTGAGAGGTTGGGTTTGAAATTGTCTTATATGGATGTGAATATCATTGTTGATACCCTAGCTCTAGGTATGGTAACCACTTCTTGGGTTTGTTTGAATTGTCCACTTATGATTTATGGTAAGAGTTTTGGTATCGATTTAGTATGTCTACTTTTGTGGAATCTCGATGTTATCCTTGGAATGAACTGGTTGGAGTTAAACCATGTTCATGTCAATTGTTTCGACATGAATGTGTCATTTCCATAGTTTAATGCAAGTGATGAATTGTTTGTGTCGGCCAAGCAGGTGGGTGAGTTCGTGAAGGATGATGTTACAATATTTATGATATTAGATTCTATGAAGGAAGAAAGTAAATTTATGTTTGGAGAGTTACAAGTGGTGTGTGATTTTCCAGAGGTGTTTCCAGATGATATCAATGATTTGCTGCCAGAGCGCGAAGTTGAGTTTACTATCGACTTAGTACCTGGTACTAGTCTAGTGTCGATGGATCCTTATAGAATGTATGCTTCAGATTTAAGTGAATTAAAGAAGAAATTGGAAGATCTACTTGAAATTAAGTTCGTTCATTCGAGTGTTTCGTCTTGGGGTACGCCATTGTTGTTAGTAAAGAAGAATGACGATAGTATGAGGCTATGTGTTGACTATTGACAACTAAATAAGCTAACTATTAAGAACAAGTATCCACGTTCGAGGATTAATGATTTAATCAGTTGGTAGGTGCTTGTGCATTTATCAAGATAGATTTATGTTCGGGTTATCATCATATTCGTGTGAAGCCTGAAGATATTCCAAAGACTTCTTTCAGAATGAGGTATGTACATTACGAGTATTCAGTAATATTATTTGGGGTGTGTAATATGCCTGGAGTGTTCATGGAGTATATGAATAGAATATTACATCCGTACTTAGATCAGTTTGTAGTTGTATTCATCGACGACATTCTTGATATATTCAAAGTTTGATGAAGAGCATGTGGAACATTTGAGAGTTATAATGCAAACATTGAAATATAACCAATTGTATGAGAAGTTGTCCAAGTGTGAGATATGGTTAAGAGAAGTGGGTTTTCTTGGTCATGTGATTTCTAGTGGTGGTATATTTGTGGATCCATAGAAGATATATGTTATGTTACAATGGGAGACTCTGAAGTATCTTACTGAAATTAGAAGTTTTCTTGGGTTGGCTGGTTACTACGTGATGTTCATTGAAGGCTTTTCGAAGTTAGCATTACCTTTGAATCAGTTGAGTCAAAAGGGCCAATCCTATGTTTGGGATGTGCATTGTGGAGAGAGTTTCCAATAAATCAAGAAGAAGTTGACGTCTGCTCCAGTTTTGATTTTGATGAATCCAAGTTAGTCCTTTGTTGTATATTGTGATGTTTCGAAGATGGGTTTATGAGGCGTGTTGATGCAAAATGGTCAGGTGGTGGCTTACGCTTCTAGACAGTTCAGGGTTCCTGAAAGGAATTATCCTACGAATGACCTAGAATTGGAAGAAGAATTTTTGTGCGGAAGATTTTGAGACATTATTTATTTGGCTCCATATTTGAGGTATTCGGTGATCACAAGAGTTTGAAGTAAATATTTGATCAGAAGGAACTGAATATGAGGCAGAGGAGATGACTCGAATTTCTGAAAGATTATGATTTTGGCTAGGATGGTATCTCAAGCCAAAATCACATTCAGCCCCCCTTCTTGTGTATTTTTCTCACCTTCAAATGCATCTTCTTCTACAAGATCTCTTGATTCTTTTTTAATGATCCAACGTCAGAGAAGTTTTAGAAAATTTATAATCAATAAAGCCCATAGTAAAAAAAAACTGTTTTTAATTTTACCAGAAGAAATAAAAATTCCCAAAAAGATTTGCTTAAAGTATAAAACACATAAACAAAAGATACAGAAAGCATAACAAATATAATTTTAAAAAATCAGTTAAAAAGACAACAGACAAGACAAATTCTAAATCTTAAGCATATGGTTTCTTCAGAAGCTCTAGAACAACTTTTAGATCAATACTAATGATATATTGTCTGACATACATAACCTTCATTATATCATCCATTTATGTCTTCTTGATAGCCATAAATTCCTAATTAGCAGCAATCGAGGCCAACTTTGCCTCCAAAAACTTGTCTCTTACTAGCAGAGGTAACAGACTCTAAAGAGACATCCTTTAGATCCTGAAAGACTGATACTACAGAGGTTATGAGAGAATCCGACTTAGAAGCATAATTTACTGGGTCAGAGGTAGTGGTTATCTCATCAACCAGATTCTGCACTTTATCAAGAAAAATAGTTATGATTTCTTCCAGGATGACTTGGATAACAGGTGGAAGAGGTGAAATGTCAGGTTGTGGAAGGCCAGAAGGTTGGTTTTCTTGGATGATCAGGTTTAAATATGTTTTTGGATGACGTAGGTCAAAAGATACTTGTTCAGTTTCAATTCGAGCTTCTGATGCAGTTTGAACTTGAGATAGATCCTGAACAATTTATTCAATCTCAGTTTGGGGTTCAGACACAACATGAACTTGGAATTGAGTCGGAACAAGACTAGATTCTTTATGATATGTAGTTTTAGATCATGGTTGTGGTGGTTGAGTTTCTTGTGGAGATATAGGTTCTGGTTGATTAAGGGTTACATGTTTAGCTTCATCTTGAACAGATAAATTATTCTATTCAGAAGTAGAACATGCTTGGTTAGATGGTAGGTCTTGAGGAGAGAAGGTTTTAATATGGATGACTTAGATAGGTCTAATAGTTGAAAGGGTCACAATTTTGAGGCAAAGACGAACAATGAACTCCGCTTCATCAACTTCTGAATTAGAACAAGATGAAGCTTTCACACTAGAAATATCTATGGATGGTTCAAGCATGTTATTCAGAGGTGATGGTTGTTTAGAAGAAGAAAAGAGTGTTGAATATTTTTGAACACTAGTGTATTCACCCGCAAGTGATAAAGTATGTTCTGGAGATGGATTGGGTGAGGGAGTTGGTGAGGATGTAGGCAATATGTGATTTAGGGTGGAATAATCAAAACCATGTTTCAAGATAGAGTTTAGATTTATACCTATCATATTAGTTTCCAAAAAATCTGAAGTAGCGGGATTCTCTTAAACAACAGCTTTTAAAACAACTTCTTCAGGAACACCAGAAGCTTCAGCTTCAACAGTCTTTAACCCAACGATGACTTTAGAAGCTTGGACCTCAGAGTCTCCAGAACATCTCTATCAGCAACAACTTCTTCCAATAGAGCATTATAAGTTTTAGGATACTTCTCTGCATGTTCCAACAGAGAAGAGGCTAATAGTTAAGCACCCCTAAAAATAGGTTGAACAACATTCTCCTGGACTACAACATTTGCATTCAACTCCCTTCTTACCAAGGATACACCATCATCCTCGTCTTCTTCTTCCTCTTTGATTTCATCAGGAACAACCATCTTCCTTAGAAGGTGAATTATAAGAGAAAGAAGAAGAAGATTCCTTCTGAGAAGTTCTTCAACTTCTAGTCTTAGAGGGCATTAAGACAATGCAAGTAGTAACCTCTTCAAATTCTTTCTCAAACTCATGCTTCTTCTTAGAAGGCTTCTGAACTTCCTTTTAAGTATCTGAAGCAACATGCTTTCTCTTCATAACATTTCAGCAGGTTCATTAGGTAAGTCTTATAAGAGGTTTTCCAGACAATTTTTTTATTAAAGCAATTAAATCTCTTTCAAATTTTTCAATCTTTTCTTTAGAGAAGTTTAGTTCATCTCTTATAATACCATATTAATTCTTTATAATTTTCATATGTCTGGCTTTCTACTGGAATCTTTCCATAAGATCTTGACATATAGTAATTAAATCAGATTTAGAGAGTTTAGAAAATACCTCTCCCATATCCCCTAAATCTGAGTCAGAACCAACTTCTGATTCTGAATCTGAGAATGTTGAAGAAACTAGAGCTAGGGTGGCTTCTTCTTTACTCTTATCATCTTCTTCTTTGTCATCAAGTTCATTCCATGTTGCCATGAGACTTTTCTTGAATTTACTTCTGAAGTTATTCTTATGAAAATTTTCCTTCTTGGCTTTATCATTATGCAGATCGGGACAATCATCAATGAAATGATCATGCTTCTGACAATTGAAGCAACCTTTTTTATCATCCTTGTTTTCTCTGGAGATTTTTCCTTTGAAACTATATTTTTTTAACCAAATAACCTCTTGTTTTTGTTGATAAGATACTTAAATCTTTTTGATCATTGTCAGAATCTTTATCAAAAGCTTCATCATGAGTGGCTTCTCTATGCTCCCAAATAGATTTCAAAGCTAAAGACTTTGATTTCTTAATTGGTTCTTCATCTTCTTTGAGTTCTAACTCATGACTTTGGAGATTACTTATCAGACTTTCAAGATTGATATTATTCAGGTCTTTTGCTTCCTGAATAACTGTCACCTTTGGTCTGTATCTGACATGAAGTCTCCTAAGAATCTTCTTGACATGATCAGAGGTGGTGTAGCTTTTGTTCAGAACCTAAAGCCAAGACATAAGTTTGAAACCTTGAAAACATGGTTTCAATAGTCTCATCATTTTCCATTCTGAACATTTCATATAGTTGAATCAACAAATTATACTTAGCTTCTTTGACTTGTTGGTTCCCTTCTTATGTGGCACATAAAGATTCAAAGATGATTTTTGCAGTAGGTTTGTCGATGATCTTTATTTACACTGAGTGAGGTAGAGATTCCACCAGAATACCCTTCACTCTATGATGCTTTCTATAAACCTTTTTCTGAGAAGGTGTGATATTTTTTCTATCAGTCACCATACCTACTCCATTAACTTCAAAGTTGATTCCATCTTTAAGAATATCTGTCATACCCCAAAATTTGCCCGTTAATCTTGCAAGATATTTTTCAAGGCACTCCAACTCATTTTTCAAGACATTGATCTTAAAGGAACAAAGACCCATCACACAGGTGGCCAAATCCAGAAAATGACTTAAACTGGCTTGCTCGCTAGAAGAGCTAAATCCTTCGCCTAGCGAACCCTTCGCTGCACCACTCGCCTAGCGAAGCTTGCGAATACCAAAAATTTTGGGCTTCATTCTGAGCCCATTAGGTCACAAAAACGATTATAAATACCAAGACCTCATTCAAGCAAAGAGAAGGGAGGGAGGAGAAAGAAAAGGGGAGAAACACAAACCCACACAGACAGCAAACCCTGGAGGCTAACCAAGAGAATTTAGAGCAACCCTAAAGGAAACCCTGAAGGAAACTCATCTGCACAAAGGTTACCTCCGCCGAACTCAATCCGGAACCAACCCTAAGAGTGATCTGCCAATTCAACGTTGCAATTCAATTGCAAACAGGTTTGCACCACCACTACCGCTTTATGCTCCCAATTTACATGTGACATAATGATTGAATTTATAAATATATCTTAGGTTTTGCATATGGATCTAAGTATGCATGGATGTCTTGAATGTTTAACCATGTAATTTCTGTAATGGATGCCATAGGGTTTGGAGCTTGCTGAAATCGTACTGTTATTAAAATCAAAACCCGCAACCGTTCGCTAGCACATCGCTAAGCGAACATGTAGCGAGTGTTCGCCAAGCCTTCGCTAGGCGAGGCAGTAGCGAACATGACAGTCGCTGATTTTTTTTTCTGTTCTGTTCTGTATTTATCTGACATGTCCTATCATAGCTGTGTAATATTTTCCTGACATTATTACTGCTGCGATTCCTTTGTTCGGTGCAACTATTGATCGCACCCCATTTGGTATTCTGACCTGTTTGCTGATTTTTGTGAGGGCTCACATATTCCCGAAGAAGGTAGCTTGCTAGGTATTCCACTTTATTTGTGGGATACCCTTGTGGAGATTCATCCTAATTACCTAACTGATTACAAATGTTGCCTTTGAATATATGATCTTGGCCCTCTCTTTGTTGCCTTACGGTATTACGGTCATGTCCCGCGAATGTGGGGATACACTTAGCAAAGACCCTTCGATTAAATCATCATGTCCCTATAAGATAAATCATAGTCCCTCGGATGTTGCCTGCGAATATATGATTTTGTCCCTCGATGACCCTCCGTGGTAGCCTACGATTAAATGATGATCGTCCCTTCGAATGCTAAGGTATCATTACAAATGTTGCCTTCAGTGACCAATCGACGACCCTACGATGTCCCTTTACATCCAAAGGATAAGGCTACTTACTTCTCAATAGTAAGGACAGTTTTACCTTCATAAGGATAGGAAATACCCCTAAAGACCTTGGGTAGGTATAACTCTTAAATGCTACTCACAACTTAAAACACTTTTCACACCTCACACTTTGCAAAACATCTATTAGAAAATCACCACTTGGTATACATTCGTACTAGAATCATTGCCAAGTTATATTTTTCTAAACAGCTTTCAAAATTAAACGAGATAAATACTTTGTATACATTCGTACAAGAATCATTACAAAGTTAAACTCTCTTTTCAAAACATTTTCTAAACAGTTTCCCAAACACTTTTTCAGACAAGAAAAACATAAGTGATCAAGCAATTAAGAGCCCATGGATAACCATGGATACAAAGGGTGCTAACACCTTCCCTTTGTATAATGTACCTCCCGAACCCAAAAATCTAATCAAGGTCTTTCCTGTTCTTTTCCGCCTTTCCTTATTGGATAAAAGAAAAGTCGGTGGCGATTCTTGCTATCCGCGACATTGCGTTTCAAAGCAAAAAAAACGCCAAAGTCAGTTCACCGTATGACAGAACTGGCGACTCTGCTGGGGAGTCAAAAAGAGAGGTTGCCTTAAAAAAAACAAGATCACTTATTTGAATTGTCTGATTTACTTTTAAGGGATTGCTTGGGTATTTTATGCTTGAGTGAAAGATCCTACACCCGGATCTAGTGTACCTTAGGTAAGTAGCAAGAGATCATCGCGACTATCCAGCGTATACTGGAATGGTTAAAATCATGGCTACGGTTAATGTGACACTTTGGATGTCCTGATGTTCCTCATGTTTACTTGAGGAAAAATTTGGCGTCCGCGTGGTGTCATCAAAGCGTTAACCAGACCTTTAGAACCCTAATTGACTCATCCTAGCCATTAGAAAGTAGTGAGATAACTGACTTCGGTTCCGACTGGGGTTGGTTGAGACTCGATACTACACTCTTTGAGATTGGACCTTAGGGAAGCTTTGGTCAACCACTTGGTGTTGCACTGAAGTGGACTTAAGGAAAGGTCGACGATTTGAGATCCTTCTAGAACCCGGTTACTATTCTTGGACAGGTGAAACCAACCAAACTTCAGTGGGGAGGGTACTTACCTATGGAACTCATGCAAGCCTTAAAACCTAGAAATGATTGCGGTGTGACTTGTTTGTGCTTGTTATTTACTTAACATCATAACATCATAACATCATAACATCATGGCATTGTACTAACCATTTCAAGGACTTAGGGATTTAACTTTGCTCTGTTTTGTAAGGCTATGGCTTCCAAGAAGACCATCCGGATCAATTTTGTAGCGATCTCTCCTCAACTAAAAAATTTAGTGTCAGAACTTCCTGATCAGGCTCAGTTCATCAAGAAACATGGTTCTCTCCTCAATTTGGTTACCACTGGTTTCAAAGAAGATATGATGAGAGTTCTATTCCAGTTCTTCGATCCTAAACATCATTGCTTCACCTTCCCAGATTATCAGTTGGTACCCACACTAGAAGAATTCTCCAGGATGCTTGGGATACCTATCCTTGATCAAACACCTTTCAGTGGTTTAGAAAAGAGTCCGAAGTCCGAAAAAGTTGCCGCAGCTTTACACATGACAAAGTCCGACATTGAAACCAATTGGGTAACAAGAAGTGGAATTAAGGGTTTACTTGCCAAATTTCTGATAAATAAGGCCCGAGAATTCTTAAAAGTTATGGATGTCCATGCTTTCGAAGATGTCCTAGCATTACTAATCTATGGTTTGGTGTTATTTCCTAATCCAGACCAATTCATAGACATGAATGCTATTAAGATATTTCTCACTCATAACCCTGTGCCCACCTTGCTTGGAGACATTTTGCATTCCCTTCACACCCGTACTGTGAAAAGGCAAGGGACTCTCATGTGCTGCATACCTTTATTATCTAGGTGGTTTATTTCGCACCTTCCTCAATCAGTCTTGAAGAACGAGCAGAATTTGAAATGGTCTCAAAGGATAATGTCGCTCTCCCATTCAGACATCCGTTGGTGTCCTCATCTCAAAGAAAATGTTATCCTCATTGACCGTTGTGGAGAATTCTCTAACGTACCACTCCTGGGGATGAGGGGAGGTATTACTTATAATCCTGCTTTAGCCCTACGTCAGTTCGGTTGTGCTCGAAGAGATGGTCCACATGAAATAATTATCCAAGGCACTGTGTTTGACTATGACAGCGATCCCCAAGGTCTCCGTCAAAGATTTGTACGAGCTTGGGGCATGGTGAAAAGAAGCACGTTAGGACAGAAAAACTCTATTCCTATGGAACCTTATCTCAGATGGGTACGCGCAAGAGCTCGTGAACTTGTCATGCCATATCTTGCAGTCAGACCGCTGATTGTTGAACCAGGAGTTGAAGGAGGTACTCCTCAGATCATTCCTTATCCAGATATGCCTACCAATATGGAAGAATTGAAGAGATCCTGGATCCAGTTGAGAGAGGAAAGGGATACTTTTGAAGCCCAGTTCTGTGCTGAAAGGAAGAAAGTGTTAGAACTTACCAGCCAGCTTAATGAGGAACGAAGACTCAATGCATATCTTCGCCCAAAAAGAAGCCGTCCTTGGGAGACTTGAGCTTTCATTGTATTTTACTATTTTTGTTGTAATAAACGTTGATTAATAAAAGTTCCTTTCTTGGTGGTTTACGCAAAGTTAAATTCCAAACGTCCTTGAAAACATTTCATACATTGCATAACATAACATAACATTGCATAACAGGTATTCTAAAGAATCAATGTCCTCACGGTCTTCCCATTGCAAACAGAAAAATGGCCCTCGAACAAACTGTCAAAGATCTCCAGGCTCAAAATGCTCAATTCCAGGAGATGATCTTGAACTTATCCAAGGGGCAGGAGGAACTGAAGGCTCTCTTGCTCGAGAAGAAAAAAGACAAGAAACCTGTGAGTTACATTAACCCGGGAAGAAGGCTTAAAGGACAGGCTGCAGGATTCAAGATTAGAATTCCGAAGGATCAAGGAGAGGAGACAGAAAATGATTCGGAAGATGAGAATGCTGATCCTTTCAACCATGAGGACGACGATGAAGATTATGAAAATGAACTGTACTCTCCAAAAGATGATAAGTACAAGTTGCTGGAAGAACGTATGCTAGCTATGGAGGATCAGAAGGCGCCTGGTCTGGATTTCGAAAGCTTGGGACTGGTCTTTGATGTGGTCATTCCTCGCAAATTCAAGATCCCCACTTTCACTAAGTACGATGGTGCGTCTTGTCCTCAGATGCATCTGAGAGCTTATGTGAGAAAGATTCAGCCGTATACCACTGATAGGAAGCTATGGATCCATTTCTTCCAAGAGAGTCTGTCTGGCACACAGTTGGAGTGGTATTATCAGCTCGAGAGCTCTAACATCCACACCTGGACTGATTTAGCGACAACTTTCTACAAGCATTACCAGTATAATTCTGAATTAGCACATACTCGGCTACAGTTGCAGAATATGACTATGGGCTCTAAAGAAAGCTTCAAAGAATATGCTCAAAAATGGAGAGATTTGGCTGGCAGAGTCAAACCCCCTATGATTGATCGAGAATTAGTGGACATGTTCATGGGTACACTGACTGGCCCATTCTACAGCCATCTACTGGGAAGTTCTTCATCGGGTTTCACTGAACTTATATTGACAGGTGAACGTGTCGAAAGCGGCATTCGAAGTGGAAAGATACAGGCGGCTACCTCTGCAAGCACCAAAAAGCCCCATCAGGGAAAGAATGAATCAAATGCTGTGTACGGTGAAAGGGGTCATAACAAGAAAAACCGTGACCATACCATTGGAGCAGTTACGATTGCAGCACCGCCATCTCAAAACTTCCAGCACAGACAAGACAGGCCAAGAAGGCAGTTTACCAAGATCAATATGACTTTAGCACAAGCACTGCAGGGTATGCTAAAGGCAAATTTAATTACCCTCAGAGGCCCTCCTGCAAATCTCAACACTACTTCTCCTCGTTATAATCCTAATACCAGGTGTGCATACCACTCCGATAGCCCCGGGCATGATACAAATGATTGTTGGTTGTTGAAGAATAAGATTCAGGATATGATCGACGCTGGAGAAATCGAATTTGATCCTCCGGAGACTCCTAATGTCATCACTACTCCTATGCCTAATCATGACAAGACTGTTAATGTTGTGGATGAAAATTCTCACATTACTAATGTAGCGGGCTTAACATCTCCTCTCCTGATCATCAAGAAGAATTTATTGCGAGCTGGTTTATTTCCAGGTTGTGCTGAAAACTGCGATCTCTGTATACTCCGACCCAATGATTGCCTAAAATTGAGGAATGGTATTCAACGGCTGATGGACGATCGTACGATTCTCTTTGAAAAGATTCCTAAGGGGGAAAATCCTGTTGAAGAAATATCTGTGATTGCTAGGTCCAAAGTTCCAGTGAAGATTACCGCTACTAGAGTACCTGTGAAGATTACTGCTGAGCCCAAGGTAGCTCCCCTAATCATTACTGCACCTGGCCCAGTACTGTATTCCTCAAGCAAAGCCATTCCGTGGAATTATGGAGGTGATGTTTACATCCATGGCATAAAGCAAGTTGATAATTCTGCTAATCCTAATGACATTGTTGGGGCTAGTAAAATTACTCGAAGTGGAAGGATCTGCTCTCCAGAAATCTCACCTCCCGCCCCTGAAACTCGAGGAAAGGAACCGGTGATCAATCCTTCTCAGTCAAAGACACCAGTCGAAATTACTATTGAAGATGTCGCCAAGCGGGAGATGGAAGAAATACTGAAAATCATCCGTAAGAGTGATTTTGATGTGGTAGAACAGTTGGGGCATACTCCGTCTAAGATCTCGATGTTATCCTTGTTATTATCTTCCGAATCTCATGCCAATGCGTTGATAAAATTCTTGAAGACTGCTCATGTACCTCAGGAGACCTCCGTCGATCAGTTCGAAAACTATGTTGCTAACCTGGCTGTTGACAATGGCCTAGGCTTTTCCGATGCTGACCTGACACCAGCAGGAAAGAATCACAATAAAGCTCTGCATATCTCCATTGAGTGTGAGGGGATCACCTTGTCTCATGTATTGATCGACAATGGCTCTTCTTTGAATGTGCTACCGACAGCTGTGCTCGATAAACTTGATTGTAAGAGCATTGAATTGAAACCTAGTGATGTTGTGGTGCGTGCTTACGATGGTACAAAAAGTGTTGTACATGGTGAAGTGGTTCTCCCTATCAAGATAGGACCTCAAGTCTTCAACACTATCTTTCACGTATTCGTCCTGCCTATTCCTGCTTGTTGGGGCGCCCTTGGATCCATGGGGCAAGTGCGGTAGCTTCGTCTCTCCATCAAAAGCTGAGGTATCCGATAGAGGGCAAGATCGTCACCGTATGTGGAGAAGAGGAGTATATTGTCAGTAGTGTGCAGGCCTTCAGATACGTCGAGATGGATGGCGAATTCTTTGAGACTCCCTCTCAGTCATTTGAAATGGTTCATCCGACCAGTCCTGTCCTTAAGCCAACTTCCCTTGTGCCCGAGGTTATTCATGCCCCTCCTGCTATGATTTCTCTGAAAGATGCTCAAGCCGTGGTCGAAAATGGTGGTCGTACTGGTTGGGGTCAACTGATCGATGTACCGTACAAGTCTGACAAGTCTGGCCTGGGGTTTAACTCTGAAAAGATAGTCAAAGATCAAATTAATGCTGTAGAAGATGCTGATAGCGATTGCGACTTGGATAGCTGGATTTTCCCAACGATTGGTGACGGAATCAATAATTGGAAGGCTGAAGACACTATCCCGATTTCCTTTAGTCAGGAGTAATTGTTATTGCTGTTTTAGTGTTTCAAATTTTGTAATTTTTTTAAAAGCATTGTGTCTATACCCGGGGTACAATGGCTAATTTTTCAAGGGTTTTGTCATTTTCATAAGCATATTCACATTCAATAAATCAATGGACCTTTTTGCATTCAAATATTGCGCTCTTTATCTTTCCTGTCATCTTTTAAACAAGCTAAATTTCTTACACACACTCACGTAACAAATTGCAGACCCATATCCACTCTGGATCCTGTTGATAATAATTCTGCTACTGTTCATTATGACTTTGAAAATCCGATCTACCAAACCGATGATGGAAGTGAGGAAGATTGTGAAGTACCTGAAGAGCTTGCCAGACTGGTACTGCAAGAAGAGAAGACTATACAGCCGCATGAAGAATCAATCGAAATTGTAAATCTAGGTACTGAAGTAGACAAGAAAGAAGTCAAAATAGGAGCAGGCTTGGGAAGCAGTGTCAAGGAAAGATTGATTCAGATGTTACATGACTATATTGAGATTTTTGCTTGGTCTTACGAAGACATGCCAGGACTGGATACTGATATAGTAGTGCATCGTTTGCCGATGAAGGAAGATTGTCATCCTGTTAAGCAAAAGGTTCGTCGCATGCGCCCTAAAATGTCCGAGAAAATCAAAGCCGAAGTTATGAAACAATTTAATGCCGGTTTTCTAGCTGTTACTTCTTATCCTCAATGGGTTGCTAATGTGGTACCGGTGCCGAAGAAGGATGGTAAGGTGCGAATGTGTGTAGATTACAGAGATTTGAATAAAGCAAGTCCCAAAGATGACTTTCCACTTCCGCACATTGATGTTCTGGTAGATAACACCGCTCAACACAAGGTATTCTCCTTCATGGATGGATTCTCGGGTTATAACCAGATTAAGATGGCACCTGAAGACATGGAGAAAACTACGTTTGTGACGCAATGGGGCACTTTCTGTTACAAAGTAATGCCATTCGACTTAAAGAATGCAGGGGCAACATACCAACGTGCTATGGTGGTTTTGTTCCATGATATGATCCATCATGAAATAGAGGTATATGTGGATGACATAATAGCCAGATCTCATACTGAAGAAGAACATCTCGATCATTTATACAAACTATTTGAGAGGTTGAAGAGGTACAAGTTGAGATTGAACCCGAACAAATGCACCTTTGGAGTAAGATCCGGTAAACTCTTGGGCTTTATTGTCAGTGGTAAAGGAATTGAGGTTGACCCGACTGAGGTGAGAGCTATTCAAGGAATGCCAGTTCCCCGTACAGATAAGGAAGTCAGAGGTTTCTTGGGACGCTTGAATTACATTGCCCGATTTATCTCCCATTTGACTGCTACTTGCAAACCCATCTTCAAATTACTGAGGAAAAATCAAGAGATGATCTGGAATGACGAATGTCAAGAAGCTTTTGACAAAATCAAGAAGTATCTCCAAGAACCTCCAATTCTGATGCCACCAGTTGAAGGAAGACCTCTAATCATGTATTTGACCGTGTTAGAAAATTCAATGGGGTGTGTGTTGGGGCAACATGACGAGTCTGGTCGAAAAGAGCATGCCATATACTACCTTAGCAAAAAGTTTACCGACTGTGAAACAAGATACTCATTGCTCGAGAAAACTTGCTGTGCTTTGGCTTGGGCTGCTCGCCGACTAAGATAGTATATGTTGAATCATACCACTTTATTGATTTCTAAGATGGATCCTATCAAATATATATTTGAGAAACCTGCCCTCTCCGAAAGAATAGCAAGATGGCAGATGATTTTAACAGAGTACGATATCCAGTATACTACTCAGAAAGCAATCAAAGGAAGCGTGTTAGCTGATCATTTGGCTCATCAAGCGGTTGATGATTACCAATCTATGAATTTTGAGTTCCCAGATGAGGATGTCATGCTTGTCACTGATTATGAAGAACCTGGACCAGATGAAGGACCCGAACTGGGATCCCGATGGACTATGGTTTTTGACGGATCTTCTAATGCGTTGGGCAATGGTGTTGGTATTGTAATTATTTCTCCCAGAGGTTGCCATACGCCTTTCACTGCTAGACTATGTTTTGACTGTACCAATAATATGGCTGAGTATGAAGCATGTATTTTGGGACTCAAGGCTGCTATAGACCTGAAAATCAAGTTTTTGAGTGTGTACGGAGACTCCGCCTTAGTAATTAGTCAGATCAAAGGAGAATGGGACACTAAACATCTGAATCTCATCCCTTATCGAGAGCGGGTGTTGACATTAATCCCATACTTTGAAGAGATTACATTCGAACATATTCCACGAGAAGAGAATCAATTGGCAGACGCATTAGCTACCATGTCATCTATGTTCAGAGTCAGATGGGACAATGAAGCTCCCATGATCACCATTGCACGATTAGATGAACCAGCATATTGTTATGAACTGAATACTGATGAAGTAGAAGAGAAACCTTGGTTCCACGAAGTAAAAAGATATCTAGAAACTCAAGAATACCCTGAAGGGGCATCCATCAATGACAAAAAGTTTCTGAGGAAGTTCTCCGCTAAATTCTTTTTGAGTAATGGAGTATTATACAAACGTAATCATGATTCGACTTTGCTTCGCTGTGTGGATAAAAGGGAAGCAGAAAATATTATGGAAGACATACACGATGGTACTTTTGGGACTCATTCTAGTGGACATACGATGGCCAAGAAGATTCTGAGATCAAGGTATTATTGGTCTACCATGGAAGCTGATTGCCACCATCACTCCAGAACTTGCCACAAGTGCCAGATCTATGCGGACAAAGTACATGTACCTCCTACTCCATTGAACATGTTGACAACACCTTGGCCCTTTGAAATGTGGGGCATTGATATAATTGGAGAGATTAAACCTACTGCTTCTAATGGACACCGTTTCATTCTTGTTGTTATTGATTATTTTACGAAGTGGGTAGAGGCAGCCTCATTTGCTTCTGTCACCAAGAATGTGGTGGCACGGTTCATCAAGAATAGTCTTATTTGTCGATATGGCATCCCTGAAAGAGTTATCACTGACAATGGTACTAATTTGAACAACAAGATGATTACTGAACTCTGCACGCAGTTCAAAATAAAACACCATAACTCTTCTCCGTACCGGCCAAAGATGAATGGCGCCGTAGAAGCTGCCAATAAGAATATTAAGAAGATCATACAAAAGATGACAGTAACATACAAAGACTGGTATGAGATGTTACCCTTTGCTCTTCATGGTTATCGCACTTCAGTATGCACTTCGACAGGGGCAACGCCTTTCTCTTTAGTCTACGGAATGGAAGCCGTTTTACCGGTGGAAGTTCAGATTCCCTCTCTAAGAATTATGAAAGATGCAGGCTTAGAGGAAGACGAATGGATTCAGACTCGACTCGATCAGATAAATTTGATTGATGAAAAGAGACTCGCGGCTGTTTGTCATGGACAGATATATCAGAAGCGCATGACCCAGGCGTTTAATAAGAAAGTCAAGAGACAGGTATATCAAATTGGCGACTTGGTAATAAAGTGTATCATTCTACCACAAGGTGATTCTAGAGGCAAATGGACTCCCACATACGAAGGGCCGTTTGTAGTTAAGAAGGTATTCTCTGGTGGAGCCATGGTGCTTGCTACAATGGATGGCGAAGACTTCCCGCATCCCGTGAACGCAGACATAGTTAAAAAATACTACGCATAAAAGAGACCCGCTAGGTCGACGTATCTAGGCAAAAGTAAGGGCATCCCGGTGAACCAAAAGGGTTCGGGCAAAAACTAGGGATAAACATATAAAAATGTACACCCGGCAAGTCGAAAACCTGAAAAGGCGGCTTGGGTAAGAAAGGGTATCCTGGTGGACTGAAAACCTGAAAAGGCGGTCCAGGAAAAAATTAGGGATTAAAGCGTATGACTATGTCCCGTTCTAGGTCAGCTTCACCCAAGTCAAAGGGACTGAACAAGCCAATCACTTCTATCTGACAGCAGGAGATGAGAGGCTTGAAGACATAATGACAGTAGTGAAATTAAAATCAATAGGACTTTTTCTTCATAGCTTTTTCTTTGTTTTCTTGACAATTTCCTCTTACTAGGATCTCTGTCTCCTTGTACTCAAATTGCCTGTTTATAGGCCCTCTTTCAAAATCGATACAATTTTATTTCCAAAAGATGCTTTTGTTTTACTTTTCTGTTTTGTTTGCGTAAACGTCCATTGATTTAATTTGAATTAATATATGCATTTGAATATGATCGATGTTTATCAAAAATACATGCATAAAACAGAAATAGCAATTACTAAAAGACTTCAGGATCGAGGAGAAGGTCTAACCATGCTTTCCAATGAATCTGGTTGCTAATTCTATTCCCCAGCAAAAACTAGTTATTCCCCAGAAGAAATTGGCATCACTAGACAGATTGGTCATCTCTTCCATCCCCAGCCAGGCTCTGTTGAATATTTCTACCACCAGACAGAAATCAAGTATCCCCAGCTAAGAAAGGGTCATCAATACAAATATCTCCAACCAGAATATGGGGATTTATTTTCCCCTGGCAAAAATTTTCAGACGCATAATTCATTCATGCATCATTTCGCATCATATACATGCATGCAATGTTCGCATTTATTTCCACGAGCATAAAACATCTCATGCATCATGACATGGCATGAAGCTAACTTTATTTTTCAGGTTAATTATCCTCCTGATACAGTCAAAATAAAGATCCATTCAGACGGATATCTTCATCGATTACATTCAAGATTCAAATACATCTTTCAGATATAATCCATATGAACATTCGTTCTGACAAGCACTCTGATATCCTCCTAATGGTGGCATCTTTAAGCCCATCCCAGACATTTATTGCAAATACAACATATACAAATATTATCAGATATAGCCTAGCATACGGTTCATTCTGATTCAGCCCAACATATGATTCCTTCAACTATTCCTATACGGTCTAACGTACGACCCATCTGGATGTTCATTTCCTCAGATACTACCTAGCGTACGGTACATTCCGAGGTGTAGTCTAGCGTACGACTACTTTTTGTCAGATACAGCCTAACGTACGGCTCATTCTGCAACTCAGATACGATCTAGCGTATGATCCATTCTGATCTTCATTCCTCAGATACTACCTAGCGTACGGTACATTCCGAGGTGTAGTCTAGCGTACGACTACTTTTTGTCAGATACAGCCTAACGTACGGCTCATTCTGCAACTCAGATACGATCTAGCGTACGATCCATTCTGATTCTTACTTCGTCAGATACAGCCTAACGTACGGCTCATTCTGCAACTCAGATACGATCTAGCGTACGATCCATTCTGATTCTTACTTCGTCAGATACAACCTAACGTACGGCTCATTCTGCAACTCAGATACGATCTAGCGTACGATCCATTCTGATTCTTACTTCGTCAGATACAGCCTAACGTACGGCTCATTCTGCAACTCAGATACGATCTAGCGTACGATCCATTCTGATTCTTACTTCGTCAGATACAGCCTAACGTACGGCTCATTCTGCAACTCAGATACGATCTAACGTACGATCCATTCTGATTCTTACTTCGTCAGATACAGCCTAACGTACGGCTCATTCTGCAACCCGGATACGATCTAGTGTACGATCCATCCTGATTCTTATTTCGTCAGATACAGCCTAACGTACGGCTCATTCTGCAACTCAGATATGATCTAGCGTATGATCCATTCTGATCCTTTATCCCTAGTGAAGTCGACAGCCTAATGGATGACTCACTATACGGTCTAGCGTACGACCCGGTGTGGCACCCATGTCTTCAAATTGGTCTGATGTACGACGCACTCTGAAGCTCTCATCATCAAACTTCCTGGATGGCGTCTTTAAGCCCATCTCCATCAAGACTAACTTTTAATTAACAAGTGCAAATTTTTGGGGCATTCTAAGTGTTCAATAATCTTCCACCTCCAGACCACGAATGGCGTACATACCATTCTAACTCTCTCGGTTTAAGAATATTGAACAGGGGCAGCTGTCATACCCCAAAATTTTCCCGTTAATCTTGCAAGACATTTTTCAAGGCACTCCAACTTATTTTTCAAGACATTGATCTTAAAGGAACAAAGACCCAACACACAGGTGGCCAAATCCAGAAAATGACTTAAACTGGCTTGCTCGCTAGGCGAGCTAAATCCTTCGCCCAGCGAACCCTTCGCTGCACCACTCGCCTAGCGAAGCTTGCGAATACCAGAAATTTTGGGCTTCATTCTGAGCCCATTAGGTCACAAAAATGATTATAAATACCAAGACCTCATTCAAGCAAAGAGAAGGGAGGGAGGAGAAAGAAAAAGGGAGAAACACAAACCCACACAGACAGCAAACCCTGGAGGCTAACCAAGAGAATTCAGAGCAACCCTAAAGGAAACCCTGAAGGAAACTCATCTGCACAAAGGTTACCTCCGCCCAACTCAATCTGGCACCAACCCTAAGAGTGATCTGCCAATTCAACGTTGCAATTCAATTGCAAACAGGTTTGCACCACCACTACCGCTTTATGCTCCCAATTTACATGTGACATAATGATTGAATTTATAAATATATCTTAGGTTTTGCATGTGGATCTAAGTATGCATGGATGTCTTGAATGTTTAACCATGTAATTTCTGTAATGGATGCCATAGGGTTTGGAGCTTGCTGAAATCGTACTGTTATTAAAATCAAAACCCGCAGCCGTTCGCTAGCACATCGCTAAGCGAACATGTAGCGAGTGTTCGCCAAGCCTTCGTTAGGCGAGGCAGTAGCGAACATGACAGTCGCTGATTTTTTTTTCTGTTCTGTTCTGTGTTTATCTGACATGTCCTATCATAGCTGTGTAATATTTGCCTGACATTATTACTGCTGCGATTCCTTTGTTCGGTGCAACTATTGATCGCACCCCATTTGGTATTCTGACCTGTTTGCTGAATTTTGTGAGGGCTCACATATTCCCGAAGAAGGTAGCTTGCTAGGGTATTCCACTTTATTTGTGGGATACCCTTGTGGAGATTCATCCTAATTACCTAACTGATTACAAATGTTGCCTTTGAATATATGATCTTGGCCCTCTCTTTGTTGCCTTACGGTATTACGGTCATGTCCCGCGAATGTGGGGATACACTTAGCAAAGACCCTTCGATTAAATCATCATGTCCCTATAAGATAAATCATAGTCCCTCGGATGTTGCCTACGAATATATGATTTTGTCCCTCGATGACCCTCCGTGGTAGCCTACGATTAAATGATGATCGTCCCTTTGAATGCTAAGGTATCCTTACAAATGTTGCCTTCAATGACCAATCGACAACCCTACGATGTCCCTTTACATCCAAAGGATAAGACTACTTACTTCTCAATAGTAAGGACAATTTTACCTTCATAAGGATAGGAAATACCCCTAAAGACCTTGGGTAGGTATAACTCTTAAATGCTACTCACAACTTAAAACACTTTTCACACCTCACACTTTGCAAAACATCTATTAGAAAATCACCACTTGGTATACATTCGTACTAGAATCATTGCCAAGTTATATTTTTCTAAACAGCTTTCAAAATTAAACGAGATAAATACTTTGTATACATTCGTACAAGAATCATTACAAAGTTAAACTCTCTTTTCAAAACATTTTCTAAACAGTTTCCCAAACACTTTTTCAGACAAGAAAAACATAAGTGATCAAGCAATTAACCATGGATACAAAGGGTGCTAACACCTTCCCTTTGTATAATGTACCTCCCGAACCCAAAAATCTAATCAAGGTCTTTCCTGTTCTTTTCCGCCTTTCCTTATTGGATAAAAGAAAAGTCGGTGGCGACTCTTGCTATCCGCGACATTGCGTTTCAAAGCAAAAAAAAACACCAAAGTCAGTTCACCGTATGACAATATCCCATAACTCTTCATCAAGCCCAATGTATGGGTGTACATTTTGCTTTTCCAACAATCAAAATCAATAGAGTTACCACTGAATGTTGGTGGTCTAGAAATATAAGATGTACTTTGATCATGGTTATAATTACCATAAGGAGTACCCTCACAATGACTTCCAGGACTAGTTACTTCATGACCATCAGGCATGATGTATTTTTCTCAAGATCTTTTTTGCACCACTATTAAGTGTTATAGTACATACCGTGCTTTGATGCCAATTGAAAGTGAGAAAAATAAAATAAATGACGCGTTCCATGTCATTTGACCTCGGTTTTTCAATAGATGAGATGAAAATTTTGTCATGAAATGTATTATTTGTAATAGTGGTTTTATTATTAAAATAAACATAATTACTCATTATCTTAAAAAGTATGAAAATCTCAAAGAAGACTCCTATTTTGAGACTAGGGGAGTATGATTTATGTGTTATTTAACTATTTTCTAGTGTAGGTTCTATAGATGATTTAAAATTATTTATTGTGGCAAAACATTTAGAGGCATAAATAGCTAATCCAAATAGACTTCATAGATAATGGATAAGTGTTATCTGTTATTTTCTTCAAGATAAAAATATTTCAGGTTGTACAAGTGGTAGCATCACTGTAATAAAATTTAGGATTTCATATATTATGTAACTTCTAATGTGTCATGTCTCTGGTTTGCATCTAGGTTTTTACACTATGAATAAATATCTTTATCTCAGTTGCAAAAGGGGTTGTACCTCAGTTTGGTGAGAAAGGTATAAAAATGTGTTATAAAAAAGTGTGTCACTTTCTCCCTTCGTTGAAATGCTAACCAAAGAGAAAAGTAAAACTAATCATGATTCGATCCCCAACAACAATATGTTTTGGATTTTCAAAATTGAAAAAAACACAACTTTTCCCCTCACTTGAAATTAATATCCGAGGTAAAATTCCACATTTACATAATTTTCTTTTTGAGTTTTTTTTTTCATTTCAATTTGCAAAGCATTAAATTTATTAACAAATTCTGAATCTTCCTCACCACCACCACCACCACCACCATCATCATCATCATGATCATCATCATCAACAACAACATAAAACACAAAATCACAAAATCCCTAAACATTAAATCTCAACAACAATAACAACAAAATCAATAAAATTGTTAAACATTAAATATCAACAACAACAACAACAACAATGTTAAAGATTAAATCTCAACAACAACAACAACAACATTAAATATTTTCCATGACACAACAACAACAATATTATTACTAAGTCCCATTCATGCTTTCCTAACTAACATTAAACATTTTTAACAATAATTACAATAGATGAAATTACATTAAGAAATCAAACTTGAAACATTTTCTTGCTCTTGCAGTCCATTGTAGAGAATGTTGTTGTACTTGATGCAATTGCTTTCATTATCACTATTTTCATTATATTAAGTTTGTATTTCAGCATTTTACATCGAAGATGGATATTTATGGCATTTATGTTATGATTGGCTGGTGAGAGTTTCACGCAAATCATTGATGTTTCGTGGGGATTGATGAGTTGACAATGTCTTAACCTTCTAACTTTAAAAATGGATGTCATAAATTTGTTACTAAATTTATTTTATCAAATTAGAAAGAAAAAAAATTCCCCTCGGTTACTAGCACAACCAAAATAATATATCATAAATAAAAAATATAAATAAAATAAAATACACTAAAATGTATTTGTTGAAATTTGAAAGGGGATGATCAATACATTTATTTATCTCTGGTTGCTAACTCAATCGAGATAATATGTCATAAGTAAATAATTAAAATTAAAATGTGCTAAATTTCAGTTGATATGATTCGAAGTGTGTGTCTTAAATACGTTTCCCTCGATTGTCAACTCAACTGGGGCAATATTCCATAAACAAAATAAATAAAATAAAATATATTTAAATGTAATTGCCAAGATTCAAATTAGTGTTCCTTGAATACTTTTCTTCTTAGTTTCCAACTCAATCGAGGTAATACGTATTGTTGACAAAAGGATCAAAATAGTAAAGGGAACTCATTTACTTTGATTGAATAAAGAAAGTAATAAGCGTGTTGTTATATTGGTGATTAGGAGCTTATATATACTGCTAGATAATCAAAGCTAATTACAGTAAATAACTAATTACCAAAGAGTAAAAATAACTATGTTAGGCTAACTATAGTAATGTTAATAGCCCTCCTCAAGTTGGATGGTGGATGGAACACAATCCCAACTTGGACACCATGGATGAAAAAGCGGGAGAGTGAAGTGGCTTGGTAAACACATCAGCCAACTGCGATTTTGAAGGAACGGAAAGAAGAAGAATTAGCTTGGACTGCAACTTTTCCCGAATAATGTGACAATCCAGTTCTATATGCTTGCTACGCTCATGGAGTGTTGGATTGTGAGCAAGGTAAATGGCAGACTTGTTGTCACAATAAACCGAAGCCGGTTGCGAAAAAGAGACCTGGAAATTATTGAACAAATATTGAAGCCATTGTAGCTCACATGTTAAAGATGCCAAAGCACGGTATTCTGCCTAAGTGGAAAAGCGAGAAACCGTATTTTGTTTCTTAGATTTCCAAGAGACCAAGGAAATGCCAAATAATACACAATAGCCAGTAATAAACCGTCGGGTATTGGGGAAGCAAGCCCAGTCAGAATCTGCAAAACCATGCAGTTGCAATGGAGTCTGACTGGAGAAGAAAATGCCTTTAGCTGGACAGGATTTCAAGTAACGCAAAATGCGAGTAGCAACATTATAGTGAGGGACTAAGGGTTGGGAAACATACTGACTGAGATGTTGGACAGCAAAAGAGATATCAGGCCTAGTGTGAGTCAAGTAGAAGAGTCTGCCAATTAGGCGTCTATAGCCGGATGGATCTGCATAGGGATCACCATCAGTAGCTGACAGTTTGGTGTGAGGGTCAACTGGGACAGGAGCAGGCTTGGCACCAAGGAACCCAGTGTCTTCAAGGAGCTAAAGAGCATACTTCCGTTGATTTAGAAAAATACTAGAAGAGGAACGAGCAATTTCTAAGCCAAGAAAAAACCTGAGTTGGCCAAGATCTTTGATCTTGATATGTTGATCAAGAGACTGTTTGACAAACTTAATTTCCTCAAGGGATGTACCTGCCAAGACGATGTCATAAATATAAACAAGTAAAGTTGTAAAGGAAGAACCATGAAACTTTACATAGAGGGAATGATCAGCTTGAGAGGGTTTGTATCCCAT